>NC_056749.1:528531319-529131319 GCF_019279795.1 Protopterus annectens | reverse complement strand
CAATACCTTGAGTTTCCTGCGGCCTGGCCGACTTCACGTGGGAGTCGGTAGCGGCCTGCGACTCTAAAGTAGAGGGCGTCAGGGGCTGCGAAAGCACCTCACTGAGGACCGGCGAACCGGTGACTTGCTTAGGAGAAGTTTTGTCGTCGGTTTTGGACCTCAGTTGCCTGCCTTTACTTTTCGTTTTTTGTAAACTCCGGTAGTCGGATGGATATCTGACGACATTGTATAATTAAATCTTCGCCCAAAATAGCGTAATGCAAAAAGTACAGTTTTGTACCTACCATAAATGTAGATGTCTGATAGGAATGCATCTGCAGTCTTTACAAATGGGTTGTCCTGTCGTCAGGCAGCCCTTCGGTCGGCCGGATTCCAAAGTCTGGGTCTGGCTTCGGCTGGTGTCGCACTTCACCCGACGTCATTGCGGCAGTTCTTCGGGTATAAAGGCATCAGCCGACGCCATTTTCCTCAGTGTTTCTTGCCCCAGATGCCAGGTGCCCTCTTGGATGGCTAAATTTGGATAAATGCCAAAGTTTCCAAATAGTAGAGAGCAAACACACAAAATAAGCATGTATGTACATATATACAAACAAATACACCATAACAGATCCCCCCCAAGCTAGCTGAAGGTTGGCAAATACCCTAGGAGTACCTCAGAGGGGAAGGTAGGTGGGTAATCCTGACTGCAGATGCATTCCTATCGGACATCTACATTTATGGTAGGTACAAAACTGTACTATGTCCTTCAAGGATGCATCTGCAGTCTTTACAAATGGGTAGAATACCATAGCTAAACTAGGGAGGAGGAAATGAGTAGAGATTATGGTGTAGTTAGGATCCCTTGCAAAACAGCAGTGGCAAAACCAGCTCGGGATCTAGAGTATAGAGGTAAATTATAATGCTTGGCAAATGTATGCACGGAGGTCCAAGTAGCAGCCTCTATAATGTCCTTGGTAGCCACTCCGTGAGGAAAGCTGTGGTAGTGGCTGTAGCCCTTGTGGAGTGAGGCCTGATGTTCTCTGGAGTTTTCTTTCCATGGTAGGAGTAACAAAATCTAATGCAATTTCCTATCCATTTGGAGATTGTCTGTTTTGAAATTGGTTTTCCTTCCTTTCCTGTTGCATATGCTACCAGAAGCTGGTCAGTTTTTCTATTGGTTTTTGTCCTGTCCAGGTAGTAGCGTAATTGTCTATGTACATCCAAGGTATGTAAGAGCCTTTCTCCCCTGTTCTGTGGGTTGGGGAAGAATGTAGGAAGGTGGATCGCCTGATTTAAAGAGACTCTGGATACCACCTTAGGCATAAATGTAGGATTTGTTCTCATGGACACTCTATCTTGATGGAAGATCAGGAAGGGTTGCACTGCCATTAATGCCTGTAGTTCAGAGACCCTTCTTGCTGAAGTTATTGCTAGCAGGAATGCAGTCTTCCAGGATAAGTATTGTAATTATGCTGTTGCTGCTGGTTCGAAAGGGGGAAGTGTCAATTTTTCTAAGACAAAGTTCAAGTCCCATGCTGGCAATGGAGGTTTCCTGGGAGGTTTCACATTTTTAATTCCTCTCAGAAACTGTCTGAGCAGAGGATGCGAGAAGACAGGAGGATCCAAGCTGTATTCTGCTGAAATAGCTGATGCATGTATCTTGATGGAAGAATAGGACAGGCCTGTATGGAAGAGCTCTGCCAAGTACTCCAGGATGTTGGCTATGTTCACCAGTGTCACATCTTGCCCCTTTGCAGTACTCCAAATGAGATATCTTTTCCATTTTGCTGCATAATTCTTTCTTGTTGAAGGTCTACGAGCCTCCAGGATTATGTCTTTAACCCTTTGGGATAAATTTGGGTTAATTGCTGTTATGTAATGTTCCAGGCAGTTAGCTGCAGAGTTTTCAGGTTTGGATGCAGGATGTTGTAGTTGTTCTGTGTTAAAAGTAATGGGATCAGGGGCAGTGTCCATATTTGTTCCCGGACATGCTCCTCAGCAATGGATACCAATGTTGTCTTGGCCAGTCTGGAGCTATCAGAATGATCCTCGGACGTTCCTCTTTGATCTTCAGAAGCACCTTGTGCATCAAAGGAAGTGGTGGGAATGCGATGCTATCAGGCTTTTCCAACTGAAAGATAGGGAGTCCACCTTCCAAGCAAGTGGGTGGTACGTCCTTGTGCAGAATTTCTTTAGCTGGTGATTGAGTGGGGATGCAAACAAGTCTATCTGTGGTAATCCCCATTTTCTTGTGATGGCTTTGAAGATGTCCGGATGCAGCATCCATTCGTGGGCATCTGTTGTAGTTCTGCTTAATATGTCTGCTAGAATGTTTTCCTTCCTGGTACATAAATTGCTTGTAACTGAATGTTGTAGCTCAGAGCCACATCCCATAGGTCCAGTGCCAGCCGGCATAGAGGATATGAGTGTGTGCCTCCCTGTTTGTTGATGTACCACATAACTGTGGTGTTGTCTGTCCTTATCATCAACTGACCTTCTTGGAGAAAAGGTCTGAATGCCTGGATTACCAATTTTACTGCCATCATTTCCTTTAGATTTATGTGCAGGTGCAGCTGGTCTTGAGTCCATAGGCCTTGAATGCACTTGTCCAGCATGTGTGCCCCCCAACCGAGGTCTGAGGCATCTGTCGTGATGGTTTGTCTTGGCTGACTTTTGCAGAAGGGCAATCCTGAGTTTGATTGGCAGGCCTGAGCCCACCATAGGAACTCTTGCTTCAGGCATGGGATCATTGGAATTTTAGTTTCTAGGCTGTGCTTGTGTTGAGACCACAAATTCTTTAGGTACCACTGTAGCTTTCTCATATGCAGCCTGGCATGAGGGACCAGTATTATGCAGGATGCCATGAAGCCTAGAGCTTGTAGCACTTTTCTTGCAGTTAGATGGTTCTGTTTTGTTAATGCCAAGAAGTAAAGAGGAAGCTGCTCTTTCTTTTCTGCAGTTAGAAATGCCATTTGTTTTGATGTGTCCAGTTCTGCACCCAGAAAGGTTATTCTTTGGGATGGAATCAGCCTTGACTTTTTTATATTGACTGTATATCCCAGGGCTTGAGAATTGATAATGCTCTGATCCTGCAAGAAATCAGAGGTATCTTCTGCAAATTGGTCTTATGGGGACGTGCAGGTATGCCTCCTTGAGATCTAGAGTTACCAGCCAAGACTCCTTGCCCAGCATGGGAAGAAGCTGCTGTAGGGTCAGCATTTTGAATTTTGGAACAATGAGGAATGTGTTTAAAGCGGACAGGTCTAGAATAGGCCTCCATTTGTTTTCTTTTCTTGGCACCAGGAAGAGTCTGGAGTAAAATCCCTTTCCTTGCTCCATAGATGGTACCTTTTCCACAGCTCTCATTCTTAATAATTGAGATATTTGCTTTAGAGCTTCTGTCCTTTGAGTAGGTGGTAGGTTTGGCATTCCTCTCTTTCCTGGTAGAGTATGGAAATGGAACCTGTAACCTTGGCCTATAGTTTGCAAAATCCATTTTTCTCTTGTGATGCAATGCCAGTTCTTTGAAAATAAGGTTAGCTTTCTGCCGAAGGGTGCTTCTAGTTGTTCCCTGGTAGGCGGTGCCACCGCCAAGTCACTGTGATTGAGTTGTTGTAGTGGTGGTGGCTGCATCCGTGCCTCGCTGGTTGTTACCTTGCCACTGGCGTCCCCTGTAGGCACCCCTGGATTGGTTTCTGCCTCTCGAACGCCTATTCCTGCCTCTTTGTGACCTAGAGGAGTCCGGAAAGGACCAATTCTTGGAGGGCCAGTTCCTGCTAAATCTTGGAGGTTGAACTTGTAAGAAATCTTTCACTGTTTGTACAGATTTTGCCTTCTCTTCCACCTTTTTTAGTACCTGCTGTGCAGGGGAACCAAATAAATTGACCTTGTCCATAGGTGCATCCAAAAGCTTCGATTTGACATGGTCTGGTAATGCCTGTTCTTTCAGCCATGCATGCCTCCTGATAACTGTGCCAGTCATGGCTGATCTAAAGGAAGCCTCCAGTGCATCATAGCCACATTTTAAAGAATGACTACTAACCTGCTGTATGTTATGTAGCATTTCTTGAACATATTTCTTATCTAAAGGTTCTTCAGAGGACAGCTTTTTAGTCAACTGGTCAAGCATAAACTCTTGATATTGAATCATATGAAATTGGCAGTTCAAAGCTCTAGCTGACAAAGTAGCAGAGGTGTAAACTTTTTTACCCCATCTCTAAGGACCTGGATTCCCTTTCAGAGGGAGGGGTTTTAGTAGAAGTAGCTGCTACAGCTTTAGGACCCTGGGAGATAGTCTCTGGATCTGCAAAAGGAGCCTTATATAAATGGTGATGAGTGTCCGGGACCCTGTAGAACCTATCGGGCTTAGCAGGAGCCGGAGGTAATGAATCAGGAGCAGTGCAAGCATCATTAAATGCATCATCAACAACAGAAAGAACTGGAGGTATAGCTAAAGGCCTATGCTGTGGCAAATGTAGAAAGGTCCTAAGCCTTTTTCTGGAGTCTGAGAAATCTTGGCCCTGCCACTGAAATTGTTCCCTCATAGCATGCAAGGTTTCCCCAAAGGAAAATTCCTCAGGAGGAGAGGCTGAAGGGATGGACTCTTCAGCATCAGAGTCTTCGTAAGGAGAATAAGCAGCCTCAGGAGGGTCTGTATGTTCTGAGTCATCAGAGGAATCATCTGTGGATACTGGCTCAGGGGGCTCTGCTCTAGGCCTCTTTTCTGGAGGAGGAAGAGAGACCCTGTCTGGATGAGGCTGGGCTCCACGAATTAAAGAGATGAGATCCTCAGCCAAAATAAGCATATGGGAGCTGGTGCTGGGCCTGTGAGAGGGGGGCTTGGCAGGCACCGTTTTTGATGCTTTGGCTGCTTTAGCCCTGGCAAAGGCCTTAATAGACATAGCTGCAGGAGGCCTAGCAGCTCCACGTGCAGGGGTTGAAATATCCAGGGGAATGGTGTCTGATAAATCCTGTGAAACCGCAACAGAAGGTTGGATTTCAGAAGCCGTTTCTACCAGGTTAGAAGAGGCCTCGGTAGAAGGAATGATTTCGGCTGAAGAAAGAACCGCTTGCTCGGTTTCAGCCGAAACCGAGACACTCGCAGTATGCTTAACCACAGTTTCAGCCAAAACCGCAGACCGCGAGTGTCAGTCCTTTTCTTTGCGTTTTTTGGTAATTTGCGTAGTCGGAGGATCCGACGGCATAATATATGCAAAATCGGAGCCGAAAATCTGTTCAGCAAACTCCGACCGACGTTTAAGCGTCCGTCGGTTAAAAGAAGCACAGGCTAGACAAGCTGCTACGTCGTGGTCTGGGCCTAAACAATGTATGCAATAAGAGTGGAAATCTTTATGAGGTATTTGTTTCCCACAAGATAAACAGTTATTCACTTTCTCTGACATCGGCTGAGGCAAGAAAGAGTCCCCAACGGGGTACTTAGCTTTTTAGAAGTCTTCGAAGTAATATTCGGTAGTAGTAATCTCTGGATCTGACCGGCACTTGCGAACAGCTTCTGCTTCGGGCGCCACGCGGCAAGAAAGACGGAGGAAAATGGCGTCGGCTGATGCCTTTATACCCGAAGAACTGCCGCAATGACGTCGGGTGAAGTGCGACACCAGCCGAAGCCAGACCCAGACTTTGGAATCCGGCCGACCGAAGGGCTGCCTGACGACAGGACAACCCATTTGTAAAGACTGCAGATGCATCCTTGAAGGACATCTGTACCAACGCTTAATAATGTGTTGGTTAAATCTAGCACAAAACCGACAACTAGCAACGTTGTGGTCAGGGCCTAGGCAAGGAATACAATAAGAATGAAAGTCCTTATGAGGTATTTGCTTCCCACAAGAAATACAATTGTTAACTTTTTCTGACATCGGTCTGGAGCAAGAAAAAAGTTCCCCAATGGGGTACTTAGCTTTTAATGAAGACTTCGGATCTGAAACTCGAACACGAAAATCTCAGGAGTCAGCCGACCGGCACTTGCGAACTGCTTCTGCTTCAGGCACCGCGCGGCAAGAAAGACTACATAAAATGGCGTTGGCTGCATCTTTTATACCCCTGATGGCCTGACGTCAGGGAAGAGGCGACAGCAACCGACGCAGGACCCGACACTTTGGAATTCAGGCCGACTGAGGGCAACCTGCCAGCAGGATAACCCAAATGTAATGACTGCAACAGTGAAACACGAAGGACATCCATGACTGCAACAGTGAATACACTCGAACATCTACATTTATGGTAAGTGTACACAACTGTACTATGTCTTTCATGTTTCATTGCTGCAGTCATCACACTTGGGTTGATTCCCAAAGCTGAGGAAGGGTGGAGGCAGTCAAGAAGTGTTAGGGCTGGCTAGTAGGCCTTAAAAGACTGCTGTAGCAAATCCAGCTCTGGATTTAGAAAATACTGATAAGTGGCAATGCTTGGTGAAGGTGTGTACAGAACTCCAGGTTGCAGCTTCCAGAATGTCCCTGGTAGGGACTCCCCTGAGAAATGCTGTAGAGGTGGAAGTAGCCCTAGTGGAATGTGGTCTGATCCCCTGTGAGGTAGGTTTTCCATGGTGCTTGTAGCAGAAATGGATGCAGTGTACTATCCATTTGGAAATAGTTTGCTTTGAAATGGCCTTACCCTCTGCCCCGTTAGCAAAGCTGACTAGCAGCTAGTCAGATTTTCTGAAAGGTTTAGTCCTGTCAAGGCAGAACCTGAGCTGTCTGTGCATGCCCAAGGAGTGCAAGATGCTATCCCCTTTATTCTGAGGGTTAGGGATAAAGGTTGGCAAATGGATGGACTGGTTTAGAGCCATACTGGACACCACCTTAGGCATAAAGGAAGGGTTAGTCCTGAGGGAAACACCGTCAGCATAGAAAATAAAAAGTTATGTACCTACCATAACGTTCCATGTTAGTTGTCTTCTTCTCGCCTTCTTTCTTGCTGGATGGGGTTTAGAGCTGATCCTCGGCTCCAACTCTGCAATTTACTAAAGCTCAAGAGCTATTTACTGGCTCGAGGCCCTCCCTATATCCCACAATGCTAGGCGTCAGATCCCCAGATCTCGTTTGGCAGAGCTAACACCAAGGAAAGATTCAAGGACACCTGTCCAACCACAAGGAAAAACTATAGTACAAAGACAGAGGAGGACACAATGTACATCAGAGTTGTCCACAGGAAGAAGGCCCCAAAAGGGGACTCTTCTTGGTCTGTCCAGGCTAGGGGGATGGAGGGTGGGATGCAAGAAAGAAGGTGAGAAGAAGACAACTAACATGGAACGCTATGGTAGGTACATAACTTCTTAATGTTAAGTTGTCTATCTCGCCTTCATTCTTGCTGGATGGGACAGCGTCTTTAGCACCTTAGTCCTGGGTGGCTCATCGGAACAGACTCTTGAGCACAGTGGAACCAAACTCAGCTCTATTCCTAGAGGCCACATCCAACTTATAATCCGAAATGAATTTATGAGGAGTGGCCCAAGTGGCTGCGGCACAAATAGATTCCATTGGTAGTCTTGCTTGAAAAGCTACCGACGTAGCCAATGCTCTGGTGGAATGACCTTTAGGTTTAGCAGGGAGTTGTTTATGTCTGAGTTGATAAATCAAGGTAATAATAGAGGACAACCACCTGGATAAGGTTACTTTGGAAACTGGCCGTCCTTGTTTGCCCTCAGCATAGGATAGGAAAAGTTGGTCTGATTTTCTTATTTGCTTAGTCCTATCCAAGTAGAAATGTAATTGCCTGTGAACATCCAAGCGGTGCAAATTTTGTTCAGCTTTGTTCGAATAGTTAGGAAAAAATACGGGCAGATCAATAGACTGATTCAGATTTGCTTCAGAGGGTATCCTGGGTAAAAACGAAGGATTAGGCCTAAGTGAAACTCTGTCCTTATGAAACACAAGATAAGGATGACGAATACAGAGGGCTTGAAGTTCCGAAACTCTCCTAGCTGATGTGATGGCTACCAAAAAGAGAGTCTTCCAGGAGAGCAATTTTAAGGAACAGGAAGCCACTGGTTCAAAGGGGGGGGGGGGATCAAGGAAGCCAATATCAAGTTCAAGTCCCACGGAGGCAGGGGATCTCTGACCGGGGGCCTAAGTAACAAAGTTCCTTTGAGAAAGGCCTTGCAAAGTTTGTGGGACATGATGCTGGTTTCTGACAGGCTAGCATGGAAATTTGCAATAGCAGCTAATTGGAGCCTAATGGTGGCAGAGGAGGAACCAGCTTGAAAGACCTCTGCTAAAAAATCTAAAACATGATGGACAGGGGCTGTAAAAGGGTCAATATTCCTAGCCTCTGCCCATAAGGAGAAATGTTTCCACTTACTAGCATAAGTCTTCCTGGTGGAAGATTTGTGCGAAGAAAGGATGATCTCACGCTCCAGCTGAGAAATTAGCAGAAGCCTGGCTAAAGTTGGAAGTGGAGCAACCAAGTTGTAAGGCTGAGAGACCGAAGGGACTGGTGCAGCCCGCCCGACTGATGGACCAAGAGATCTGGCACTGGGTCCAGATTCCACGGCTGCTCCAGCAGGTGGCGATGCAGGAACGGGAACCAAATTTGTAGAGGCCAGTAAGGGGCAATGAGGGTCATCCTGGATCCCAAAGCGGTTGCCTTCTGAATTAGCTTGGGAATTAGGGGAAAAGGTGGAAATGCGTACAGAAGACCCCGGGGCCAATCGTGAACTAGAGCGTCTCTGGGGGAGTGGCCGGGAAGGGGGAAGAGTGAAGAAGTAGTCACACTTGCTGTTGAGAGGGGTTGCAAAAAGGTTGCAGCAAGGTTGACCCCATCTGCGGAAGAATTTGTCTGCTACTGATTGATTGAGAGACCACTCATGAGGCATGAGAATAGCTCTGCTTAGCCTGACCGCTATGACGTTGGACCTCCCGGGGATGTGCGTTGCTATCAGAAACCATTGAGAGGAGATCGCCCACTGCCAGAGTCTGAGTGCTTCTCGACATAAGGGATAGGACTTGGTTCCGCCCTGCTTGCTGATGTACCACACTACAGACATATTGTCTGTCTGAATTGCAATAGTCCTGGTGGGCAGAGAGTCCTGAAGAGCTTGCAACGCCAAAAGCACCGCTCTCATCTCCAAGACATTTATGTGCAGATGGTACTCTAGAGGTTGCCAGGTGCCTTGGACAGTCCTGCCATGAAAATGCCCCCCCACCCCCACCCGATCAGGGAGGCATCCGTGGTCACTGTGTCAACAGGAGGAGGAAGAACACATGGTCTGCCCTGGAGTATCAGAGGGGAGACCATCCACCAAGCTAGGTGGTCTTTGCATGATTGAGTGATTATTATCTTGTGAGACATTGGAAGCTGTTGAAAGGACCATTGAGTAAAAAGCATCCACTGAAGAAGCCGCATGTGAAAGCGAGCAGGGGCACTAGTATGATTGCTGCTGCCATGAGGCCCAAGGTCTTTAGTACAACTCTGGCCTGAATCCTGTTGCACTGTAGTAAGACTTGCACATGTCGGCGGATTTCTGAAACTCTGTCGAGAGGAAGCCTTGCAGACAGATCTTTTGAATTTAAGATTGCGCCTATAAAGATAATAGACTGAGAAGGCGACAATGCAGACTTTTCGAAATTTATTGATATACCTAGCTCGGAGCAAGTTTGGATGGTATACTCCCTGGCTCGCTGTAGCTGATGCCTGGTGGGAGCAGTGAGGAGCCAGTCGTCGAGATATGGAAACACCTGAAATCCTCGCCGTCTCAGGTGAGCCGTAACCACTGCCATGCATTTGGTGAACACCCTGGGGGCTGTGGTGAGACCAAAGGGCAGGGCCCTGAACTGATAGTGACTGGCACCCAGCCAGAAGTGGAGAAACCTTCTGGAGCACCTGTTCATTTTGATATGGTAGTACGCATCCTGAAGATCTATGGAGCACATCCAATTGTCCTGACCCAAAAAGGGTAGAATGGACTGGAGCGTGACCATCCAGAACTCTGTTCTTTGAACAGACTTGTTTAGCCTGCTGAGATCCAAAATGGGTCTCCAGTCCCCTGTCTTTTTTAGCACCAAAAAGAACTTGGAGTAGATTCCAGATCCTTGCTGGTCTGCTGGGACTGGCTGGATGGCCCGTTTGTCTAGCAGTTTTGAAATTTCTAGCACTGCCTGTTCCCTTAGACCAGGTGGAACATCTGGAAGGGACTTGGTTGTTTCTACCAGGGTGTGGACAAAATGAATCTTGTAACCCTCGGATATGATAGACCGTACCCATTTGTCTTGTGTGAGGAGTTGCCAGGCTTCTGGGTACAGTGACAAACTTTCCCCGACTGCCTCCGAAGGTGGACAGTCGGGCAACTCCTCAGGGGTGCTGAAAGGGTTTGTCAGAGAACGATTCTCTGCTACCCTGATTCTGCGGGTCCCCTCTGCCCTTCGGGCAGCGTCTATTATTGTTCCCTCCCCTGCCGCTGGAGGGAAACTCGCCACGTGTGTCAGGCACGACTCCCTGGGGTTTCCGAAACCACATTTTTCCACTCTTCTGACCCTTGGGGTATGGTCTAGAGGGAGTGGAAAAACAGACTCCCATGGCAGAGAGAGTCTTGCCTTCCTGCTCACACCTGGTAAGGGTATCTTTCACCTGTGGTCCAAACAGAGCCGAACCATCAAAGGGGGTATTGGTGAAGGATGCCTTAAAGGGGTCAGTAAAGTTGCATAACCGCATCCAGGCATGTCTTCTCAAAGCCACGCCTGTACCTGCGGCCCTACTCGCCCCATCGGCTGCATAAGAAATGAGCCGCATGGAGGAGTTGACGACAGAATTAAGGGTTGCCAGCTGGGAGTTTATCTTGTCTTGAGCCACCGCAGCTGATGGATCCTGAAGGGTATCACCCAGTTCCTTAAGATCTCTTTGGAGACGGGTGAAATGGCATAGATAACTCATTGACCGCATAGAGAAGGTCGCTGAGGAAAACACCCGCTTCCCGTACCAGTCCATTGTCCTAGATTCTTTATTAGGTGGAAGGACAGGCACCGAAGGGTCAACCAACTCCTTCTTTGTGGCTGCTGCAACCACCATGGCATCAACAGGGACACCTTTTGTCAAAAATTGCTTGTTAGGTGGGGCTGTAATAAATTTAGTGGGCCTACCGGGAGTTGGTTCCACTGTGTTCGGGGCTGACCACGCCTTTCGAGCCACCACTTCCATTAGTGGGTCGAAAGGTGGAGACACCCAGGAGGTGGAAGGGCGAGAACCAAACGCGTCCAGGTAGACCGACTCATCCTCCGAAGGGTTAAGGGCAGTCCAGTTCCCCCTCTGCTTAAGGATTTCTAGGATGTCTGAAAAGGAGACATCAGAGGGGGATCTTGGGGACCCTTCCGAATCCTCCAAGTGGGTATCAGACGTGACTGACTCGGGGGAGTCGACATGTTTCCTCTTACATTTTCTCTTCCGGGGGGGGGCTCCTCTGAAGGATCGGGGGAGGCCTCGGAAGAGGAAGATACGCCCAATCGGGCGACCTGGAGCATTTGCTCTCCACGCTTTGGGTCAGGAGGGTGGATAGAGACCGATGCAGGCACCATGGGGGGAAGAGCTAAAGGGGCTGATCGAGGGGCCGACTCAGGAGTCAGCACACTCCTCATGACCTCGAAGGCGCCCCTGTCAGGCAGAGCAGAAGGTTCCCGCTCCGAGGAGACGAGAACCCCTGTCGGCACCGAGAAGTACGGCTCCGAGGCCGATGGGGCCGAGCTCACCTGCGCCAATGCCCCCTCGGAGCCAACGAGGGAGTCTCGGCGCCCAGCTCCCTCCAAGGACGGAACAAAGGAAGAGATCGGAGCCGACAAAGGAGCCGAAAGGTGTGGTATCGGTTCCGACGTTACCAAGATTCGAGCCCCAACCGGCTCCGAACACAAGGAAGGAGTCGGAGGAGGAACTGCTGTAGATACCGAGACAGCCACAGTCTGCTGAGAAGGGCTGCTTAAAATTTTGGCCAGGGCCTGCGACTTAAGGAGTCTACTAACCACCCTCTCTAGGTCATGATCAGATAGCCTGGAAGACCGAGATGAGTGGGACCTATGGCTTTTCTCAGATTGGAGTGGAGCCGAGCGAACCGATTCTAGGGAAGGGGACCTAGAACGTTTTCGGCTCGAAGACGGTTCCAACAGTTAAGTCGGAGCTGACTGAGGTCTAGAGGTGTCGGCTCCAGCCGGAGCCAACGAGGAGGCAGGTGCTCCACCAGGTGACGGCTCCAAACTGGGAGCCGACGGCTTGACGGGCTTAGAGGATTTACCCGACAAAGGCTTGGTCGGGGATCCTTCTGGATTAAGTAAGCCTCTCAGGATGAGCTTGTTCCTACGCTCCTGCAGGACTCTCGGGCTGAAGGCATGACAGACCGAGGACTCCTGCTCGGTCTGTCATGCCTTCAGCCCGAGAGTCCTGCAGGTGTAGGGGGCCCAAGCAATAAACGCAAGAAGTGTGACCGTCTGTCAGAGACATCTTCTGACAGCACAAGTCACACTTCTTAAAACCTGAAACTTTGGTATCCTTAGCCACTGAGAAAAAAAGGGGGGGAAGGAAAGAAACTCTCTAACTAAAACGAGTTTCTAAGAGGGGATATAAGGGAGTAAACAGAGTTCACTAACCGGGAAGTTATAAATATAAGAAAAGATTATAAAGAAAAACTAAAGTTAACTTTAAATATATCAATATATGAAAAAAGATTAATACGACCTGGAACCAAGTAAATCGCAACCTCGTAGCTGAAGTGGCAAACGAGATCTGGGGATCTGACACTTAGCATTGTGGGATATAGGGAGGGCATGGAGCCAGTGAATAGCTCTCGAGCTTTAGTAAATTGCCGAGTCGGAGCCGAGGATCGGCTCCGAACCCCATCCAGCAAGAATGAAGGCGAGATAGACAACTTAACATTGAAGGGTTCCACAGCCATTAGCGCCTGTAACTCAGGCACTCTTCTTGCTGAAGTTATGGCTAAAAGCAAGGCTGTTTTCCATGAGAGAAATTTTAACTCTGCTGAAGCTGCAGTTTCAAAAGGGGAAAGCCTGAGTTTTTCCAGAACAAAGTTAAGGTCCCAGACAGGGGTGGGTGCTCTCCTAGGGGGCCTTAAGTTGTTAGCCCCTCTCAGGAACTATTGGATGAGAGGATGAGAAAACAGAGGTGGCTCAGTATTATAATGAGCTGAGATGGCAGAGGCATGAATCTTAATGGAGGACAAAGACAGGCCTCTGTGGAGCAGCTCTGCTAGGTAATCCAGGATTAGAGGTAAGGAGGGCACAGCTGTGTCCTTTCCTTGAGACTGATTCCAAGACAGTACAGTTGTGTACACTTACCATAAATGTAGATGTTCGAGTGTATTCACTGTTGCAGTCATTACATTTGGATAATCTAATCAAAACGAATCAACCACAAAGGGTAAAGTGCCTCGAGCAAAATGTAGTTTCAAAATCCAAATAACCTTTTCTTGAGGCACAACACGACAATAAGAAGCTTGACCTTTTATTAAACACACTGAACTAAAGAACAAAAACAATAAAACATCCAGTAAGCGCTTTCACATTCTCTTGAATGCTTCATCAGACTGTTAAAAAAGCTAAGCCATTTGTACATTTAAATACCTTTGCTGTTACTTCATCAACCAATCATTATTGTTCCTTACTTGATGACATCAGTGCTTAATTAATTAAAAAATTAACTAAAACATTGCTGGCTGAAATTCATGTTCAAAACCTCTGTGATTCTTTATATTAAAAACAAATATTTAATTTATAATAGATGCTTCAACCTCATGCAGCTTAAAAACATATATACACATCTCAAACTATGTTCCACAATTTAAAAAAAAAAAAAACATGTGCTTATGTATAAATGTATACTAAAAAATATAAAATATATCAAATATATATGTTGTTTATTAATAGATTCGTGAGCCAGACATTTAGATAATCTGCTGGCAGGTTGCCCTCAGTCAGCCTGAATAACAAAGTCTTGGGTCCTGCGTCAGTTGCTGTCTCTTCTTCCATGATGTCAGGTCGTCAGGGGTATATAAAACATGCAGCCGACACCATTTTAATCAGTTTTTCTTGCCCCAGATGTCAGGTGCAAAAAATATGTGTAGATATACACACACACACACACACACACACACACACACACACACACACACACACACACACACACACACACACACACACACATGTAATTTAGAAGACAAAAAATATATCTCCAACTAAAAGCAAATACACCAAAAAGGCATTCGGGCATAGTAAAAGAAAGAAGAGGTACAATAAGAGAGAAATAGGAGGCTGGTGGGTGGGTAACCAGGACTGCAACAGTGAATACACTCAAACATCTACATTTATGGTAAGTGTACACAACCGTACTATGTTCTTCTTGTTTCACTGTTGCAGTCATTACATTTGGGTAGAATCCAAAAGCTATGGTTGGGAGGATGGAATTATACAGCATTAGGAGCAGCTATAAGGCCCTGCAGGACAGCAGTGGCAAAGCCTGCTCTGGATTTAGAAAAGAGAGGTAAATGGTAATGTTTGGTGAATGTATGAAATGAGTACCAAGTAGCAGCTTCTAGAATGTCTCTGGTAGGAACCCCTGTGAGGAAAGCTGCAGAAGTAGATGCAGCCCTGCTGGAATGGGATCTGATCCCCTTGGGGACAGGTTTACTATGGTGCATGTAGCAGAAACTAATACAATGGCTTATCCATTTTGAAATAATCTGCTTTGAAATAGCCTTTTCCTCTGCCCCTGCAGCAAATGCCACCAGTAATTGCTCAGATTTTCTTAGAGATTTTGTCCTGTTTAAGTAGAATCTTAGTTCTCTGTGTACATTCAAATGAATGCAGAATCCACTGCCCCTTGTTCTGTGGATTTGGGAAAAAAGTTGGCAGATGAATGGTCTGATTAAGAGCCACACTGGATACCACCTTAGGCATAAAGGATGGATTAGTCCTGAGGGCCACCCTATCCGGATAAAAGATAATGAAAGGCTCCACTGCCATGAGAGCCTGTAGTTCTGAAATTCTTCTAGCTGAAGTGAATGCTAAAAGAAAAGCCGTCTTCCAAGAGAGAAATTTTATGTCTGCAGTAGCAGCTGGTTCAAAAGGAGGTAGGGTGAGTTTTTCCAGCACAAAATTGAAGTCCCATGCAGGAGTTGGTGCTCTCCTGGGAGGTCTCAAATTTTTAGCCCCTCTGAGGTACTGCTTTAGCAGGGGATGAAAAAAGAGAGGAGGCTCTGTGTTGTAATGAGCCGAAATGGCAGAGGCATGGATTTTTATGGAAGAAAAAGATGGGCCCTTATGAAGCATCTCAGTTAAATATTGCAGAATCTGAGGAATATTGGGCATTGCTGTGTTTATTCCTTGTGCTTGGTTCCAGGCACAGAATATTTTCCATTTAATCAGCATAAGATTTTCTAGTACTAGGCCTTCTAGCCTCCAAAATGACATCCATCACAGTTTTGCTGAGAGATGTAACTGGTGAAATTAGTTGATTAGCCACACTGCAAGATTCAGAGTTTGGAGCTGAGTGTGCAGAATTTGATAGTTCTGCTGAGACAGTAGGTAAGGTGGCTGAGGCAGGTACCACAGAGGAAGGTGCGACATATTGCGCAGGGGAGGGTACCAGTGTTGGCGAGGGCAGTCTGGAGCAATCAGAATCATTTTCGTTTTTTCCTGTCTGACTTTTAGTAAAAACTTGGAGAGCAGAGGCAGAGGGGGAAAGGCATAAACTGACAGGTTTTTCCAGCTGAAGGATAGAGCATCCACTTTCCAAGTTTTTTGTGATGAATTCTTGTGCAGAATTTGTCCAACTGATAGTTTTGGGGAGAGGCAAAAAGATCCATGTCTGGGCTCCCCCATCTTTTTGTCAACATGCTGAAGATTTGTGGATACAGTTTCCATTTGTATGGGTCCATACGATTTCTGCTTAGTTCATCTGCCAGAGTATTTTGCTTTCCTGGCAGGAATTGAGCTTGTAGATGTATTTGGTAAGTCAAGGCTGTGTTCCACAAAGCCATGGATAGTCTGCAAAGGGGGTAGGAGTGGGTACCTCCCTGCTTGTTTATGTACTACATAACTGTGGTGTTGTCCGTCTTTATCAGTAGTTGTCCTGGATGAAGAAAGTCCTTGAAGGCTGTCAGAGCATTCTGTACAGCTAGCATTTCTTTCTGGTTGATATGTAGGTGCATTTGATTTGGGCTCCATTTGCCCTGAATGCATCTCCCTGCCAGATGGGCCCCCAAGCATAATCTGATGCGTCTGTAGTCAGGGTTTGGGTGGCAGGGGGTGGAATGAATGACAGTCCCTTGTTTTGGTGACAGGCCTCTGCCCATCATAGGAACTCCTGTTGCAGGCAAGGAATGATAGGAATCATTGTTTCCAGGCTGTGACAATGTTGACTCCATAAGCTTTTTAGGTACCACTGAAGTTTCCTCATATGCAGTCTTGCATATGGAATTAGTAGAATGCAGGAAGCCATGAACCCAAAGGCCTGCAGAATTTGTCTTGCAGACAGCTGTGTTTTTTTGGCCACTTGTTTGAAGTATGTCATCAATTGCATTTGTTTGTCTGGCGTGAGGTAAGCCATCTGGGCAGTTGTATTCAAGCTTGCACCCAGGAATGTAATTATTTGAGAGGGTACCAGTTGTGATTTCTTTTCATTTATGGTGTACCATAGGCATGCTAGAAGCCTTTTTACATACGCCAGATGTTGAAGAAGAGTGTCCTTGTCCTCTGCCTGAATTAGACAATCATCCAGATAAGGATAAATTTGAATGCTTCTTTGTCTGCAGAATGCAATTACTGGTGACAGGCACTTTGTGAAGACCCTGGGCGCAGTAGATAAGCCAAAGGGCAGTGCAGAGAACTGATAATGCAAATAGCCTGCTTTGAAGCGGAGGTATCTTCTGCAAGATTCCCTGATTGGAATATGCAGGTAAGCCTCTTTTACGTCTAGAGTTACCAAACCAGGCATCCTTGCCCAGCATAGGCAGTAACTGTTGTAGAGTCAGCATCTTGAATTTTGGAACGTCCAGGAAAGTATTTAGAATGGATAAGTCCAGAACTGGATGCCATGATTTGTCTTTTCTGGGTACCAGGAAAAGTCTTGAATAAAAACCTTGTCCTTTTTCCTTTTCTGGTATTGATTGAATAGCCCCCATATCTATGAGAGACATAACTTGTTTCTGGGCCTCTGCCCACTGATTTGGAGGCAGATCTGGCCATCCGTTTGGAATTAGCAACGTGTGGAAATGAAATCTGTATCCCTGTGATACTATATTTAAGACCCACTTGTCCTGGGTAATTAGATGCCAATTTTGTGCATGAAGTGCTAGTTTTCCCCACAAAGGGGCTGCCAAAAGATAAGTGCTTGGAAATGGCAGAGGAAAGTCATTGAGACCGTTTACCACAAGGGGAGGGGGGGCTTGCTACTTCCAGATTTGGAGGTGGAGGCACCCCATTGTTTTGTTCTGCAAGTTCCTTGTGACTGAAACCTGGAGCCTTTGGAGTGTCTGGGTTTGATCTGAGCGGCTCTGTTGGGTACTGGAAAATACCAATTCTTAGTAGGCCAGTGCCTACTGAACCTGGGTGGCTGCACTTGTAGGAAATCTTTTACAGTTTGCATAGATTTAGCTTTGTCTTCCATCTTTTTCAAAACAACTTCTGCCTTATTACCAAATAGACTATCTTGTTGTAAAGGAGCATCCAACAATTTTGTTTTAACATGATCAGGCAGATTTTGCTCCTTGAGCCAAGCATGCCTTCTTATCACAGATCCAGTTATGGCGGCCCTGCAAGAGGCCTCCAAGGAATCAAAACCACATTGCAAAGTATGCTTTCCAACTTGTTCAGCTGAATGCAATAAATCCTGTAACTCTATTTTCCACACAGTCAGAAATCAACATCATTTTCTGTTTCAGTAAGCCCATGACATGCTGCTGATATTTAAGCATATGACAGTTTAAAGCCCTGATTGCCAGGGTTGCAGACGTGTAAACCTTCTTACCCATCTATCCAGCGCCCTGGAGTCTCTAATCAGAAGGGGTAAGATTTTTAGCAGTAGAAGCCTTAACACCCTTGGGACCCTGAGAAATTGTTTCAGGATCAGCAGCAGGGTTTTTAAAAAGAAACTTGTGGAGTCAGGAACCCTGTAATATCTATCTGGCTTACTAGGAGCCGGAGGCAGGAAATCAGGAGCCATGCTGGATTCTGAGGAAAAACATCATCAACAATGTCTAAAACAGGAGGTACAGCCAAAGGCCTATGCTGAGGAAGAAGAAGGAAATCCCTAAGCCTCTTTTTGATTCTGAAAAATTCTGACTCTCCCAATGAAAATGTTCCCTTAAGGTATGCAAAGTTTCTCCAAAAGAAAAATCCTCAGGAGGAGAAGCAGAAGGAATGGATTCTTCTGCATCAGAGTCCTCATAAGGTGGAATAGTAAATTCCTGATCAGAAGAGGAATCAGAAGAAATGGAAACCTGATCTGAAGATTCATAATCAGTGCCTTGCCTTGGCCTCTTAGCAGGAGGGGGTTGGGAACCCCTGATCAAGGTAATTAAATCCTCAGCCATTTTGATAATTTATTTTTTAGGCATAGGGGCCTGAACATGTGGCCCATGAGTCATGTTTTTAGACATAGAAGTTGGTTTTGGCCTTGTTTTTGATGATAGCGTCGGTTTAATATACAAATCTTTAGGCCTGAAAACACCCTCAGAAGCCGGTGCCTGCTCAGTGGCTCCGGACCCATCTAAGGGAGAGACATCCGCAGGTTCAATACTTGGTGTCTCGCGGCATACCGGACTCCGAATGCATCTCGGTAGAGGCCTGCGAATCAAAAGTAGCGGGCATCAGGGGCTGTGAAAGCGCCTCACTAAGATTCGCCGTTGGTTCTGGACCTTAACAGTCTGTCTCTGTCTTTTTCTTTGCATTTTTTTTGTGAATTCCAGTAGTCGGATTGCTAACCAACGACATTTCTGGATAGTTAAATCTTGAGCCAAAATATTTAGAAGCAAAAATGTACCGATGCTTAATAGTGCGTTGGTTAAATTTAGCACAAAACCGACAGCAAGGCACGTTGTGGTCAGGGCCTAGGCAAGGAATACAGTACAAATGAAAATCTTTATGAGGTATTTGCCTCCCACAAATAAAACAATTATTAACTTTTACTGACATTGGTAAGGAGCAAGAAAAAGTTTCCCCCAACGGGGTACTTCGCTTTAGGTTGAAGACTTCGGTTCTGAAACTCGAAAACGAAAATTTCTGGGGTCGGCCGACTGGCACTTGCAAACTGCTTCTGCTTTGGGCGCCGCACGGCAAGAAAGACTGATTAAAATGGCATTGGCTGCATGTTTTACACCCCTGACGACCTGATGTCATGGAAGAAGAGACAGCAGCCGACGCAGGACCCAAGACTTTGTTATTCAAGCCGACTGATGGCAACCTGCAAGCAGATTACCCAAATTTAATGACTGCAACAGTGAAACACGAAGATCATCAATATCTTTTCCACTTTTCAGCATAGGATTTCCTAGTACTAGGTCTTCTGACTTCAAGAATGATGCCCAGCACCTGTTTGCCGAGGGCTGCTGGTGGTGTATTCATGGGATAAGCCAGGCTGCAAGGTTTTGGGATTGCAATTGTGGATGCAAAATCTGTCTCTCCTGCTGGGACAGCAGGGTAGGAGTCTGGTGAAGGTGCCAGGGTGGCACTGTTGTCAGACTGTGCAACAGTGGGTACCAGTGTTGGTGTGGCCAGTCTGGGGCAATAAGAATTGCCCTTGGTCTGTCCTGTTTTATCTTGAGTAGTACTTTTGAGAGGAGGGGGAAAGGTATACAGTGAGAGGTTTTCCCATTGAAAGGATAGGGCATTCACCTTCCAGGCCCTGCTGTGAGGGGTTCCTGGTGCAGAATTTGCTCAACTGGTGATTCTCGGGGGAGGCAAATAGGTCCACCTCCAGTGTCCTCCACCTCTGGATCAGAAGGTTGAAGGTGTCGGGGTCCAATTTCCACTTATGTGGGTCTAGGAGATTTCTGCTTAAATCGTCTGCCAGTGAATTTTGTTTGCCTGGCAGGAATTGAGCTTGTAGATGCACTTGGCTGCTCAAGGCTGTGTTCCACAAGGCCATGGCTAGCCTGCAGAGTGGGTAAGAATGGGTTCCCCCCTGCTTGTTTATGTACCACATAACTGTGGTTTTGTCTGCTTTTATAAGCAGTTGTCCTGGAAGGATTAAGTATTTGAAGGCTGTCAAAGCATTCTGTACAGCTAGCATCTCTCTTTGATTAATGTGCAGGAGAGTCTGGGCTGGGCTCCAATGGTCCTGATGCATTTGCCTACCATGTGAGCCCCCCATGCATAGTCTGATGTGTCTGTTCTCAGGGTTTGGGCAGCGAGGGGTTGAGTGAAAAGCAGTCCCTTGCTGTGGTTGCATGCTTCTGCCCACCAAAGGAACTCTGCCCTTAGACAGGGTATGATTGGAATGACTGTTCCCAGGTCCTGAGAATGCTGGCACCAAAGACTTTTTAAGTACCAGTGAAGTTTCCTCATATGCAGTCTTGCACATGGAATTAGCAGAATACATGAGGCCATGAACCCTAAGGCTTGCAGTATTTTTCTTGCTGATAGCTGGGTTCTGGTAGCCATTTGTTTGAAGTACTTTGTCAGATAGACCTGTTTTTCTGAAGTGAGAAATGCCATCTGGGACGTTGTGTCCAAGCTTGCTCCCAGGAATACAATCTTTTGACTGGGCACCAGTTGTGATTTCTTTTCGCTGATAGTGTACCCCAATGAAGTGAGAAGGCTTTTTACAAATGCCAGGTGCTGAAGTAGCAATTCCTGACTGTCTGCCTGAATCAGGCAGTCATCCAAGTATAGGAAAATTTGGATATTTCTCTGCTTGCAGTACGTAATGGTTGCAGCCAGGCACTTTGTGAATTCCTTGGGCGCAGTAGATAAGCCAAAGGGAAGTGCAGAGAACTGACAGTGCATAGAGCCTGCCCTGAAGCGTAGATATTTTCTGCATGACTCCCTTATGGGGATGTGAAGATAAGTTTCTTTTAAGTCTAGAGTGACTAACCAGGCATCCTTGGCTAGCATAGGGAGAAGCTGTTGCAGGGTAAGCATCTTGAATTTTGGGACCACCAGAAAGGTGTTGAAAGTTGATAGATCCAGGATTGGGCACCAAGCACTCTCTTTTCTGGGCACCAGGAAAAGTCTGGAGTAGAAACGCTGCCCTGTTTGTTCTACTGGAACAGGTTGAATGGCTCTGATATTGAGCAGGGAAAGTACTTGCTTTTGAGCCTCTGCACACTGGTTTGGAGGAAGGTCTGGAAACCTGCTTGGGGTTGGCAGTGTATGGAAGTAGTATCTGTATCCCTGGGATACAATGTTTAGGACCCATCTGTCCTAAGTAATGAACATCCAGTTTGGATAACTGAAAAGTCGTTGTGAACTTTTTCCATAAGGGGGTGGCTTACCACTCCCTGTTTTTTAGATGGGGGCACTCCATTGCTTAGATCTCTGCATATCCTGAAACTGTAGTCTGGGTGGCCTGTTTCCTCTGGTTTTGGTCTGAGAAGGCCTGGAAGGGTCTGGAAAGGACCAGTTTTTAGAAGGCCAATGCCTACTGAATCTAGGTGGTTGCACTTGTAAGAATTCCTTAACAGTTTGCATAGATTTAGCTTTTTCCTCCATCTTTTGAAGAACCTCTTCTGCTTTGGTGCCAAATAAACAGTCCTTATTTAAAGGAGCGTCTAGTAATTTGGATTTGACATGATCTGGCAAGGTTTGTTCCTTCAACCAAGCATGCCTTCTCAGTACAGACACAGTGATTGCAGCCCTGCAAGATGCTTCTAGGGCATCAAAGCCACACTGCAAAGTATGCTTACTAACTTGGTTTGCAGAATGCATTAGCTCTTGTAAATCTTTATTTTCTGCGCAATCTGGAAGTAACACCATTTTTTTGTTTAATTAGTTCCATAACATGCTGCTGGTACTTCAACATGTGAAACTGGCAATTCAATGCCCTGGTGGCAAGAGTTGCAGAGGTATATACCTTCTTACCCCATCTGTCTGAACCTCTGGAATCCCTGTCTGAAGGGGTAGGATTTTTGGCTGTAGTAGCCTTAATACCTTTAGGTATCCGCGGTGGTGTTGCTGCGGTAGCGCTGTCGCCTCACAGTAAGACGCTGTCCGGTTCGACTCTCAGCTACAGCGTCTTCTGTGTGTAGACATGCGTGAATGGGCATACCTTCGTTTAAGGTTGTGCGTTAGGGCTGGCAACTCAGCACGTAAAAATCAACTGCCAGTCATTAGCGGACCAGAGTTCCGCTGTGGCGACCCCTAACCGGGAAAAGCCAAAAGACACAACAACAAAATGCCTTAATACCGTTAGGTCCCTGGAAAATGGTTTCTGTATCTGCAGTAGGATTCTTGAAGAGAAATTTGTGAGAATCAGGTACTCTGTAGTACCGGTCAGGTTTCTTAGTGGCTAGGGGTAAAGTATCAGGAGTAAGACTGGATTCCATAAAAACATCATCTACAACATCCAAGACAGGGGGTATAGCTAGAGGCCTGTGCTGAGGCAACTCTAAAAATTCTCCGAGTCTCTTTTTGGAATGAGGGTAGTCTTGGCATTCCCAACAGAAATGTTCTCTTAAAGTATGCAAGGTTTCACCAAAAGAAAAATCTTCTGGAGGGGAGGCAGAGGGAATGGATTCCTCTGCATCTGAATCCTCATAGGTGGACAAGAGCATGTCATGATAATCAGAAGGGTCAGAGTCATCAGACTCCTGGCCTGTAGAATCAGAATGAAACTCAATTCTTTGTCTCTTAGGGGAAAGGCTGGCTTCAAGGATGGCATTGGTGTCTAACCCCTTGAAGAAGGCACCAAAAGATGCAACAGCCCTAGTGAAATAAGCTCTAACAGACAGACAGAGATTTACCATGAAAACTTTAACAAAAGGAAATGACCTTAGATATCCAGGAGGGGATGGTTTGCTTAGAAACAGCCAAACCCAATGTTCTAGGATGAAAGAAAACAAAAAGCCTGATCAGACTTACGAATGGCCTTACTTTTATCCAAACAGTACCTGAGCTGTTTTTGCAAATCCAAGGCATGCAGGACCCTCTCACTAGCAGACTGAGAAGAGAAAAAGAAAGGGTGTTGCACCGACTGATTCAAGGACAACTCATTTACTACCTTGGGCATAATAGGATTAGTACAAAGGGACACCCTGTCCCTGGGAAAAAAACAAAAAGGATAAATGGCTATAAGGGCCTGGATCTCAGAAACCCTCCAAGCAGAAGTAACAGCCAGCAACAAAACAGTCTTTCACATACAATGTTGCAAAGAAGAAGAGGAATCTAAGGGAGCCTGAGTCAATTTTTCCAAAGCAAAGCTAAGGTCCCAAGGAGGAGGAATAAGTTTCCTTGGAGGCCTAATATGTTTGATACCTTTAAGAAATTGTTTGACTTCAAAACAAGAAGCCAAACGAGGATCAGCAGAAGGACATTTAAATAAAAAACTGACACAGCTCAGGAAACTTATAGAACCTATCAGGTTTCTTAGGAGCAGGAGGTTGAGAATCAGGAGACTAGGAAGCAGCAACTGAAAGTAACAAGGCAGCCAACAAGGGGGAACTGCCAATGGTTTAGGAGTATCCACCTGAAGCAACCTCATAATATATTCTCTGAATATCAGACACTTGAGAAGACTCCAACTTGAAATATTCCATCATCCTAACAATTGTGTCCCCAAAGGACAATTCCTCAAAAAGGAGGCTCAAGGCTAACAGACTCCTCTTCATCAGAACCAAAAACCAATGGTGAAGGCATCCATGAAGAATAGGACAAAGACTCACCAAACACTGAATTTGGTTCCCTAATCAATTTAGAAGGGATAGCGTTCCAAGGAGGAGCAGGTACCAAAATCCCTTGAAGAGGCTTTAGGGCCATCAAGGCAGAAAATAAACCCTGAATAAACTCCTGCCATTCCCTTAGAGTTTCAGTTTTTGTCTTTTCTTGGAAGGGACGTCAGCTCTCACATATACCAGAGGTTCCGACCCTTGCCAAGATTTGATAAAAGAACCCGGAACCTCCTCCCTGACCAATATTTGTGGAATCCCTCTAAGACCCTCCGAGATAAATCAACCTCGGTTCCCCCTCAAAGTCTGGAGCAGACACCTGCAAAGCCTCCGAGGACTACAAACAAACAGATCCATGCTGGCCTCCAACGGGGCCTCGGCAGAGGAATCCAAATGCAGACACCAAATGACCTATAGAGCTATTACCTGCTTCTAGAGGGACATCCTGTGGAGGCTAGACAGCTAAAGAATTCAGCTGAGACTTTTTGACCTCTTTCTTACCTAGCAGGAGTATCTCTGGGTTAAAGAATTCTGCCACGGTAACCTGGACTAACTGTTTAAGCCACTGGGTTTTCAAGATAAATAGCCAGGGAAAGCAAATGACTTCAGAGTGTCTTAGGCACAAATGCCTTACAGATATTACAAGAGGAATGGTCATCGGAAGTACACAAACAAGAGAGAGACCATTTGTGATAATCCTTATGGGGAATCTGCCTCCCACAGTGATATTTTCCCTTCTTGGATGACATAAACCCTAGGTGGAAAAAAAAATACAAGACCAAGAAAAGTAAAACACCACCAATGAGGCACTTATCTCGTAGCCAGGTATTCAGTACAGCAGCAAGGCGTTTAGACCAACTATCAATAATGGCATTCAAACAGACAGCAAAGAAGCTCTGGGGAGCTGCATCCAAACATCCCTTTTATACCCTACATTCTGTGCAGGGAGCATAAGTATAAAGTACTGTGCATACAGGATCATTAGGCTTTTGTATACTGGTGAGAAATGGGCTCCCTTGGGCAGGAGATCCCTTCTGTTTAGAATACTGCAACAGAGATATAAGAGGACATCCTTTTTTACCCTTTGGTGGAGGGCAGGACTGCCTGTGAACAATGGCAGATTTGGATGGATATTTCTTCTGAAATTTAAGGATACGAAAAACAAAAATATGTTTCAATGACTGCAAGGCCTTGCCTTTGTCCTCAAGGGACTTGGAAAAGCTCAGCAGCACCAAAAAGGTTCTTATTATCAGGAGAGGCATCCAACAATTTAACTTTAAAGTCATCAGATAAAGGCTGAAGGTGAAACCATGAGTAGTGCCACAAAAACAGAACCAAATGCAGCAGCCCTAGAAGAAGCATCAGCTGTATCATACCTATACTTAACAGAATGATGAGCCACTTGATAGGAAGAACCCAATAAGGAAAGGACTGAGAACCTTCCTTCTAAATCAGGAAGGTCAGAAATTGCCTGAGAAGCTTGAGAAAGATGGGCTAAAACATTACTGGTCAATGAGTCTGGTAATTAATAGCCCTAAAAGCCAGGGTGGCACCAATATAAACCTTTCCACCTAGACATTCCATGGCTCAATCTCTATCTGAAGAAAGTAGTTTAGTAGAGGACAAAACTTTAGAAGGTTTGTCGGAAGATGAAGACACTGCAGAGGGGTCAGCAGGAGGACATTTGCACAAACATTTGCAATCATCAGGCATCTTGTAAAATCTGTCAGGT
The DNA here is from genome assembly GCF_019279795.1 of Protopterus annectens. Classification (NCBI taxonomy): domain Eukaryota; kingdom Metazoa; phylum Chordata; order Ceratodontiformes; family Protopteridae; genus Protopterus; species Protopterus annectens. Next base: position 529,105,781 of record NC_056749.1, on the reverse strand, counting down.
TTCTTGAGAGCTTGAGGTTGAGAATCAGAAGTAATAGACACTACTGAAAAGGTATGTAAGAGGGCAGCCAAAGCTGGAGGAACAGAACAGGGTTTGTGAAATTCCATTTGGAGGATTTCATAATACCTCTTGAACAGCAGAAACCTGAAAACAATCTCATGTGAAATATTCCAGCATGCAGGAAATAGTGTCCCCAAAAGAGAGTTCCTCTAAAGGAGACTCTGGACTAATAGAATCCTCTTCCTCAGACCCATAATCCAAAGGAGAAGGGATTTGAGAAAAATATGCCAATGACTCTTCTCCAGAATCAAAATCCTCTTCAGAGGACTCCTGCCCTCTGGACCTCTTAAGAGGTGTAGATGACCAGGGAGGAGCATGTACAGAGACTCACTGCACTGGCTTCAAGGCCATCAAGGCATTAAACAACCTCTGAGTAAAATCTTACCATTCATGTTGCGGATGTTTAACAGCAGGAGAAATACGCTTTTTTTGTTTTTTCTTTTGAGGGATGTCTGCCCAAAAAACCCTAGGAGGTTCTGACTCTTGCGAACAGTCAACCAACTTAGTAGGAATCTCCTCCCAAACTAGAATCTGTGGTATCCCCCCTCAGATATAATTAAGTTGAAGATCCACCTCAATGTCCAGAGCAAACATCTGTAAAGCCTCTGAGGACATGCGAGAAGTTGGATCCATGCCAGCCTCTGAAGAGGGTTGCGGCAGAGGAATCCGAAGCAACAGGAGGATGTTACAATGGGCTTTCAACAGCATGGAGAGAGAGATCATCACCAGAATCAAACCTAAGCTTTTTTAGCCTTTTTCTTGGCAAGGTGGCGGACATTCGGGATGGGAAGACTCCGCTATAGCACCTTGCGCCAACAATTCTAAATGCTGGTTCTATAGGTAAATCAGTAAGGAGGAAACATGTCTACATAGGGTCCTAAGGACACACACCTGGCAGATAGAATACTGTGTATGGTTGTGAGAAACATCCAAACAGAAGAGACACTGCTCATGACAGTCTTTATAGGGAATCTGCCTTCCACACGGACATTTTACCTTTCTGGATGACATGTAAACACATCAAAATAAGAAACCCCAATTGGGCGCTTATCTGAAACGTGGCTTGGTAACCAGAACAGAATAAGGAGCATTCAATGATGGTGTTTGGACTGGTGGCAAAGTCGTCCTGAGGTATGTACATTTATATGTCACCTTTACCCCCTACGCCTTGCACGGGGAGCATAAGAATGACATAAAATGTCTATAAATTCCAAAGGCTTTGGTATATTGGTCAGACCTTGGGGCATCCTTGGTTGGAGATCCCTTATGTAAAGAATACTGCAACAGTGATATGGAAAGACATCTGTACTGAAAATGGGCTTAAATTAAATGCAAAAATATACACTGTTGCATTTGACAGACAGCCCCATTCACCAGCATACAACACAGACAATACCATATATCTCAACTACCCCTGATTTTCAGGGACATCCCTGATTTTAACACAAATGTTATCTTTGTCTCTCTTAATCTCTCCCCAAACTGATGAGTTCTGAGGAAAAGGTGGTGCATTTCACTACATAATTAATGAGAATAGTGATTTCTTTTACTTCAGAGAATGTATATGAATTCATATTTTCTTATTCTGTGAATGTCTCAAGTTACTAGCATTAATACTTTAAAAATGTCCCTGAATATTTATGGCTTTGTCTCTGATTTGTTGAGAGCTATGCAATACCCCATTTTAAAAATGAAAATTAATTTTGATACTTTGGTACCAGAGTTGCTAATTCCCTTACCTTATCTCACCATGTAGCAACAGCTGTCAGGAAATTTTTCTACTTACTGCAGCTAATCACCAAAGAAATATCAAACATCCGGACTTAAACGGGTCACTGTCTTCTTGTATTCAGCACTGATTAGGCCTATTAAAAAAAGTGCCCTCAGGAATGTTCCTTGGCAGACCTAGTGAACAACTGGGATGTCTCTAGAGGTTTCTGACCAAGATCATCACAGGCTTAAACACCTAAGACTAGAAACACTGTCCCATTTTTTTCCTCCATGTTATATAAGCTTTTCAGAAACAAACTATGCCTCTCCTGCCATGCAACCAGGGAGCCAGAACCACTTGTATCTTCACAGGTCAGATCAATAAAACAAGGTGAAGAGAGAGATTTGTCACTTACTGCCTCCACCACCTCTGAGACAGACTACCTCTGCAAAAAAGAAGTATGATGCACTATCTTCTTTCAAATGGAACCTGGACAATTGGATCAGCATTCATAAATTCACCCTGGGCTTAAGTGTCTTCACCCTCCTTGAGATGGGTGATACAGTCTACGGTGGGAAACAAAATTGCATAATGGTCACAACACTCAGTTGCCTTGAACTTCACATGATCCTACGAATATTCTGGGGAACTCTAGAAAAAGTGGTAGACATGCATCCTCTGAGGTGTTTGTGCTAAAAGCAAATAGTGAGAATGAGTTGATTTCGCTACATCAGGTCACTATGACAAAAACAGCTGTAGGATGGCAAAGCTGTGACACTGAATGATATAAGGCTAGAAATGTTCACAGTGCTCGACAAAGTTGCCTGGAAGATGGAACCACTACCTTTGGACTGGAAATTGGGCTGGTAAGCTCAACTTTTTTTAAAAAAAGAAAACATATAAACACACACACACACAAACACAAAAGGTGTGTTCATGTGTTACAAGGGACAAAGGGATCATGTTTCTTAGTCTCGGAGGAAATCCCTACAACCAGAGTGCTGGAAAGGAAAAGAAACTCCACCTGGCAGTTGAGCCTATGAATTTAGAGGGAAGACACTAGATTCCTTCCTGGTTGCAGTAAATTAACTTTTTGTCCTACCAAAGATACTGGAAAGTTTGCAGGAGTTCGCAACTACAGTTTACATACACTTTGGCATATAGCCCCAGAAATGTTTTGCATCACTGCTGCAGGCCATCAGCTCACTGCATCTGAGTAACAAGAGCTGTATACATGTTTTATTCACTGAATCGAATTCATTCAAGGTGGGCACAAGACCCCACCAAGGGCCTCTCTCATCTTCCCTCGTGCTTTTGAGTTTCAGGAACAGGATATCAAGAAGCGGTAAAAATATGGACAGATCCATGTCTAGGGACATGAGGAAAAAATACATCTTCTGTGTAGGTAATGAGATCCTCTAGGATTCAGCCAACTGTGATCCACAGCACTGACTGAAGTGAACTTCTGGGGAGTTTAAAATGGGTGAGACAAACATAACTCCAAAATCAGGAATCACAGTTCTCTCCTACAACTATAAGCAGGACAGCAGGGAGCAACTACTCCAGCTGGACAAATTTAATTAGCTTGAAGTCCTATTCATGATTAAGGGTCAAGAGATTGACAGACAAACAGATACTGCAGCAATAGCATACATTATCGGTCTGTGGTGGTGAAGTCACAGCTCAGTCATAGGATAAAGCTTTCAATTTGCTAGTCAGTCTGTGTCTCTTCAATTACCTATGGCTCAGTAAGTGACAAATCTCTCTCTTCACCTTGTTTTATTGATCTGACCTGTGAAGATACTGGGCAATGACTGAAAAGATGACAGCATTGTTATAAGCGGCAGACATTAGGTTCCTCTGCAGGGATGCTGTTCAGATATTTAAACACACATATACTGCACTGGAATATACTTGCAAACATGACAATTTTTTACAAATTTGCTATGTTATACTGTACTTGTAAAAATAACAATCCATATAAAATGTTCATATTTGTTGCATTCTACTGTTTTGCTTTCACAGACTATGTTTGAGCTTTTCTCCACTGGCCACTGCTGAAAGCGTGATACTGTCCAGTCAGACTTTCCCAGTAAATAAAAGTCAATAAATAAGTCTGTACTTCTTCCCTCTTATACTGCTGTAGTAAATGCAAGATCCACTAGCTTCTGCAAAGGCTCTTGGAAACAGCAACAGATCCAACACCCACTGAGTACAGCTACAGCAATCTATCATCCCTAGTTGGCCCTGACAGTAATATGAGCTTATGCTGTATACTTCAAAACTTAACTGTTTGGCATTCTTTTTATCTTGGTGTCAGGCTTAATATGTAAAATAAAAAAGGCTGGTCCAAAGTCCTTTCAGACAGTTAGACAAGACACAAGGAAACTTGTTTACTTTTTGGAAGGCTCACTGTGACAGAAGTCAAGAATATACAGCCTAGAAAGTTTCAAGAACCAAACACCTCAAAGAACTTTTCTTAACTGCCAAAGTCCAACGTTGGATGGGAAGCGGTGTACTCTGGATACCCCACCAGCCATCTGATTTGTTAATACAGTGTCTCAGCAAGAAATGGAACAAAGAATCACCACTCTGAAATGTTATTTGCAGTTAGTGAGAATATCATTTATGTGTCTCTCAAGGCAGGTTTACAGGGCACCAAAAGGAGGTGATGCTGAGACACACCCACAACGTCCTGGAAAGAATATCACTATCAGACTGCCTGAAAATGTACAAGTATACAATAAGATTCGCCATGAACTGCTGATGGGAGGTTAGAAATTCTGGCCTATCTTGCTCAGCCTGACATCATCGTATGCCTCACTACAATAAGCAGTTTATAAAATGGATGGATTATGTGAAAGACAACTAAAGGCAAAAAAAAATTTTTGTCAGAGGTATTTCAAAAAGAAAATTAAAACTACGAAATAATGTGAAACTGTACTATGGTCATCTTGTCTTTTCTGTGATTCACAAACAAGTCTGCACAGTAGTTTATCCTTTCTAGTCCGTACCTTCCCTTCCTTCTTTCACAACAAGATTTCTAACTCCTTACATGAAAAGGTGAAGTATGCATACAGCAAAACAAATTTATGGTATGCTGGATTAGACATATGACACTGACCTGTTTGCTAATGTAGTCTATTTACCATTAGGAACAGCTGTGGGCTCAGAGCTAAACCATGATGCACACCTACTCCTACTGGGAAAGCCTCTGAGAGATCAAACACTGTTTGTATAAAGTCATTGGGCCCTTGTGCATAGATGCACTAATTCTACTGTAGTTTCTGAGACATCAAACCACTGCAGGACTGCCCAATTCAGCTTTCTTGGGACCTTTTCATATCCTTTCTCCACGTCTAGGAATGCCCAGTTGGACTCTTTCCTCATCTCCAGTTTCTTCTCAACTATCTCTTACACTACAAACACTGGGTCGGTTGTGCTGCATTCTGATCTGAATCAGAACTCCTCATCTCCCATCATACTTTCTACTACTCAGCATATTTCTTTATCAATCACCCTCTCTAGAAATTTCATGCAGTGTGACAAGAGTTTGATATCTCTGTACTGCCCACAGTTGTGAAAGTCTCTTTGCTACTGTATACTGGCATTAGCATGCTTACTCTCCGGTTATGTGGGTTATGCCTTTCTCTCCATACAGCTATGGGTACACTCAGGAGGCGTTTCATCCCTATCGCACCCAACATCTTGGGATCATGTCTGCCACAACCTCATTTCAGCCTGCTGCTTTCTTTGACGTGTTTTTCCTTACTGCTGTTCTTACTTCTTCTACGGTGGGTTCCTCCTCTACTTTTATCATAGGAGGCATCTGGAGGATTACAGCTTTTGGGGTGTTTTCTTCATTTAGAAACTGCAAGTAGTAGTACTTTCATCTGCCTTTGATGTCCTGTGGACTTGTGAGCAGGTTGTTGCTGACATTCCTTATGAAAGGTGTCTCATCTTCTTTAACCTTCTGTCTTTGTCTTGCAACTTGATAGAGTTTCTTTGTGCCATCTATTAGTCACTTTCCAGAAGCTGGTACAGTGTCTCTGATGCCTTGCTCTTTGCTATTAAAACTCCCCTCTTAGCGAACAACCTTTCCTTCTTAGCCTGGTCCATCTTTTCTATCTCCACTTTTTTTCTGCACTATCTGTTCTATAGTCCTAATGCATGCTATTTTGAGGCACTGCCATTCTTCATTAACTCCACCTATTTCCTCTTCTTCCTAAGGGCCTAATGACCCGAGTGATTCCTTGAAGTCTTGTGTTTTCTCTCCAGTCAACTTCTAGGTCTTCATCCTAGTTTTTTGTTGGCCTTACAGACTTTTTTTTACCACTGTGTGCAGCTGACTGTAGTGACCAGTGGTTTATGCTGTGGGCTGACTTTCACTGGGGATAACTTTACTACTGCTGATTCTACATCAATGCCCTTTCTCTACTAAAAGGAGGACTACATGAGTTGCATGTTTGCCGTGCTTGTATGTCATCTTGTGACTCTCTCTCTTGTTGAACCACGTGATGGCCACCATCAATGTCTAGAGTGGCCTCTCCTTTTTTATTCCTGTTGCCCCATCCATATGGACCAAGCAGTCCTCAAATCTATTTTTGTCTGTTTCTAAATGTGTATTCAGGTCACCCATTATCAACATTAATTCATGTTGTCCTGCTTTACCTAGTAGATCCTGCAACTGCTGTCTGAATACAATCCTCCTTTCACTATCACAGACCTGCAGTGGGGGCACAGGCTGAGATTATGAATAGTGCCTTATCCTTGCACTGGAGCCTGAATGCCACGAGTCTATCACTAATTCTGATGACATCCTTCACTGTCTTCTGAGGTTTCTTCCTCGCCACAACTTTCACACCATATGTAGTCTGTCCTCCTCCCCCTAACTAGTAGACATTGGATCCCAAGTCAAGTGGTTTTGCGGCATTGCCTTTTCATCTGGTCTCCAGGATACATAAGATGTACAGCCCCCTCCTTACCATCACATAACTTTCTCATACACAGGATGCAGGAAATCAAAACAGGGAAGTTACCTCCACGAAGAGACTAGTCACCAGTGAAGTTCCCTGGGTTCTGTGCCGGGACTGCTCCTGTATGACATCTACTTTTCTGAAGTAAAAGGCAACATCAAGGACCTCATGCAAAGGACTAGATTAGGAGCAGTCCCTGAATCTCTAAAAATGTTTGCCCCAAATAAATAACTGGTGCCAAAACCATGGACTGAAACTAAATGCCAAAAAAGGCATTACTGTTTCCTCTGGGAAGTCATGTACACCAAGGAACTACCACATTGAAAATATCCCCTTAAGAGTTGACCCAGTTGTTCAGGATTTGGAAACTTATGTGGACATTGACCTAACTTTTGACAAACATGTGCCTGCTGCTGTAAAAACATCCTTCTATATTCCACAGCTTATAAACAAAGAGACAGTGTCCAGATCTAGGGATATCATTGTCCCCCTTTACTCAGCCCTCATTAAGGCAGACGTTGACTATAATTGCCCCCTTTGGCATGTATTTGTTCAGACACATGCAACAACTGAACTCCCACAGAGATATCTTACTAAAGGATACAAGGCCTAAACAACATGTCCTACATAGATATCTGTTGGTCTGGAACAGACTCTCCATCCACATAAAACAAAGTTCACCCTAGTCCATAGTCAAGTGCAAACTGGATCTACAGATGGGAAGTAGAAAATTTACCCCAAGACTGTCCCTGTACGACTAATGGACACAGGCAGCTCCTAAATGCTTTATCCCATGCATGGGTCCCCTCAAATTATCTATGGTATGATCCCATTTATTCTTATTAGGAGTAATACACAATTATCAGCCATGGGATGTGCAAGTCCAGTCTCTAACCAAATGAAATGGGTTAGGTTAAAACACAAAAAGGGACACTGGCTAGGCTTAAAATGACCCGCAAGGGCAGCTAGCTCAGTACTTACCTATAAACCTATGTTATCCACTTCCAAGTTTCCTCTTGTCGATGAATCTACATTGAGTGTAGTAGTCCTTAGTTCATGTTTAGCAGATCAATTGGTTTTACACCCAGCTTTTGCTCAGCAGAACTGTCTCAGGTAACCCAAGATGGGCAACTAGATACCGGGCAGCAGCTTACTGCCAAGGACTGTTGGGCTTTATAGGTAGGTACTAGGCTATTGGCCCTAGTGCCTATATAAGCCTAGCCAAAAGGTAACCTGGCTTTTGCCACCCAAGAAAATTATTTTCCTGTGCCCCTGTCAAGCAGAGCCACAGAAGTGATCCCCGGGGTGAATTTCCTATCTCCCATCCAATCATCAAGATTTTTCTTGAAGAGTGCTAATGAGGAGCTTTGTTTGATATAGATAGGTAGTTTGTTCCAGAGTATGGGAAGTCTCTGGGACAGGAATCTATCCCTCCAGCATGTTCTGCTTATTGTGGTGACAAGGTTTAGGTCCCTAGAGCGTGTAGCTCGGAGGGACTGGGATTTCTTTACGTGGAGCATGTCCAACAGCTCTGGGTTTGACATAGCTTTGTTTGTTAGGCAGAGATCGCCTCTGAGTAGAAGATATGTGACAGAGTAAAGCTGGAGTTTTTTGAGACTGTCTGCGTAGGGCATCTGTTTGAGGCTGATAATCCTCTTTGTGAGGTATTTCTGTGGCCTTTCCAGTTGTTGTAGATGTCTTGTGAGGTACATACCAAAAGGGGTGTTGTACTCTATAATGGGTCTAATGAGTGATGAGTAGAGAGGAACAATGACCTCTTTTTTCCTGGATGAGAAACCTTTTGTGATGAGGTGTGCCACGTGGAAAGATTTCCTGACTAGTGTGGCAGTGATTATCAAAGGAGAGAATACTGTCCACCTGTGTCCCAAGGTCTCTTATCAAACTTTCGGTGTTAAGTAGATTACAGCCTATGTGGTAGTTCATGGATACAGAGTTTTTACCAAAAGGGGTGACAATTCACTTTTTGGCACTGAGCTTGTGGCCATGGCTTTGACACCAGGCATCTGTCTCAGTGAGGCCCTTTTGTAGGATGTCCACATCGTTAGGAGTTTTGATTATGGCTCCTAGTTTGCAGTCATCTGCGAACTTTGTTAGCCAAAGACCTTCTGTGTTAGCCTGTACTTCAGACAAGTAGATACCAAACAGGAGAGGACCTAGGACTGAACCCTGTGGTACTCCACTTGTCACTGGTCTGACGTTGGATTTAGAGTCTGCTACTTTCACAGTGTGGGTTCTGTCAGTGAGCCAGTTGGCAACCCATCTTGTGACATAGGGATTTATACCTAGTTTAGTGAGGTTTATCTATAATTCCAAAGTGGGGGATGGTGTCGAAAGCCTTGGGGAGATCTAGATAGGCTGTGTGAACCACCTTACCCTCATCTACGGCTTTGGTGACCGCTTCAAAGAAGTCTATCAGGTTTAGGAGACATGACCTGCCTTTTACAAACCCGAACTGGGAAGGGTCCAGAGTTTGGAGATTACCAATGTCATGATATGTTCCACAGCCTTGCAGACCAGGCTCATCAGGCTAATGGGGCAGTAGTTCCCGGGGTCCATGGTGGCTCCCCCTTTGTGGAGTGGGATAACCGTTGCTGTGCGCCATTCAGTGGACACAAAGCCTGAGGTGAGGCTATGATTAAACATGGTACTTAGGTGGGGTGCCAGTTCGTCCTATAGTTCATGTAGAACACAGCCTGGGATGTTGTCAGGTCTCATGGATGCTGTGTTCTTGGCTTTGGAAAGTGCGTTTTCTACCTGTGCAGCCATGATAACAGAAACTTTGCATTCTTCTGGTATAAAGATGGGCCCTTTAGGGGATGAGAGAGGGTGGGTACCTGTGCAGCTGTGATTACAGGAACTTTGCATTCTTCTGGTATAGAGATGGGCCTTTTAGGGGATGAGAGAGGGTGGGTACACACTGGCCAATAGGGGGTAAATACACCCCTACCACTGTTAACATGAGTCCCTGGAGAAGGCCAGGATCCACAACCCACTTTTCACTGGGAAAGACCCATGCCCATTTTTAGAGACATCAATCAACATGACTAAATCACGCACAGTGGATTTTAATACAGCCGAGCAGCTAGCCCTGACACGCAGCGCAGTTTGTGATCTGTGTTCTCCTATCTAGATGATACTATGCACCAAAAAGTGGTTGGTCTCTACAACTCTGCCTCCTATAGACATCATCTAGAGTTTGTGCTGCTGCTCACAACTCTACTCTTAAGCGAGTTTGAGATGGAAACACACAGCATGTTTTTGCAAGGTGTGAGGAACCCCACAAGATACAGGGAGAACATGCAAACTCCATATATGCACTGACCAGAGGGTCAGGATAGTATCTTGCATCTTGAGCAAGGAAGCTGAAGACCTTAACTATTATGCCAGACAGAAATATATAATTCTAAATTAATCTATATTTTCTCAAACAGACCTTTGGTAGTTTCAGTAAATCAGCTGAACCAAAAGATACTTTTCAGTCTCTTCTCAGAAACTAGTTGTACAGAATATGTTAATATATTTACTCATCATCTTCTTTCGGCTGTTCCCTCTAGGGGTCGCCACAGCGGATCATCTGTTTCCATTTCTTCCTGTCCACTGCATCATGCTCTTTCACACCAAATGCCTGCATGTCCTCTCTCACCACATCCATAAACCTCATCTTAGGCCTTCCTCTTTTCCTCTTACCTGGCAGCTCCATCCTTAGCATCCTTTTCCCAATATACCCAGCATCCCTCCTCAGCACATGTCCAAACTAATGCAATCTCGCCTCTCTTGCTTTGTCTCCAAATTGTCCAACCTGAGCTAACCCTATAATATACTGATTCCTAATCCTGTCCATCCTAGTCACACCCAGTGCAAATCTTAACATCTTTAACTCTGCCACATCCAGCTCTGACTCCTGCCTTTTCGACAATGCTACCGTCTCCAACCCATATAACATAGCTGGTCTCACTACCCTCTTGTAGACCTTCCCTTTCACTCTTATTGGTACCCGTCTGTCACAAATCACTCCTGACACTCTTCTCCACCCATTCCACCCTGGCTGTACTCTCTTCTTCACCTCTCTTCCACACTCACCATTACTCTGAACTGTTGATCCCAAGTACTTAAACTCATCCACCTTTACCAACTCTACTCCCTGCATCCTCACCATTCCTCTACCCTCCCTCTCATTTACACATATATTCTGTTTTAGCCCTGCTGACCTTCATTCCTCTCCTCTCTAAAGCATATCTCCACCTCTCCAGGGTCTCCTCAACCTGGTCCCTACTCTCACTACATATCACAATGTCATCTGCAAACATCATAGTCCATGGGGCCTCCTGTCTAATCTCATCTGTCAACATGTCCATCACCACTGCAAATAAGAAAGGGCTCAGAGCTGATCCTTGATGTAATCCCACCTCCACCTTAAACGTATCTGTCACTCCCACCACAGTCCTCACCAATGTCACACTACCCTTGTACATATCCTGTACCACTCTTACATACTTCTCTGCCACTCCCGACTTCCTCATACTATACCACAACTCCTCTCTAGGCACCCTGTCATTTGCTTTCTCTAAGTCCACAAAGACACAATGCAACTCCTCCTGACCTTCTCTGTATTTCTCCAACAACATTCTCAGAGCAAATATTGTATCTGTAGTGCTCTTTCCTGGCATGAAACCATACTGCTGATCACTAATCATCACCTCCCTTCTTAACCTAGCTTCCACTACTCTTTCCCATAACTTCAAGCTGTGACTGATTAATTTTATCCCTCTGTAGTTACTGCAGCTCTGCACATCACCCTTATTCTTAAAGATAGGTACCAAAACACTTTTTCTCCATTCCTCAGGCATCCTCTGACTTTCCAAAATTTCATTAAACAATCTGGTTAAAACTTTCACTGCCATTTCTCCATGCTTCCACTGGTATGTCATCTGGGCAAACAACCTTTCCATTCTTCATCCTCTTCATAGCTGTCCTTACTTCCTCCTTGCTAATCTGCTTCACTTCCTGATTCACTATCCCCACATCATCCAACCTTCTCTCTCTCTCATTCTCTTCATTCATCAGCCCTTCAAAGTACTCTTTCCATCTACTCAACACACTCTCCTCACTTGTGAGTACGTTTCCCTCACTGTCCTTTATCATCCTTACCTGCTGCACATCTTTCCCAGCTCTGTCTCTCTGTCTAGCCAATCAGTACAGGTCCTTTTTTCCCTCTTTAGTGTCCAATCTCTCATACAACTCTCTATATGCCTTATCCTTAGCCTTCGCCACCTCTCTCTTTGCCATGCGCCTTATCTCCTTATACTCATGTCTACTTTCTTCATCTCTTTGACAATCCCACTTCTTCGCCAGCCTCTTCATCTGTATACTTTCCTGTACTTCCTCATTCCACAACCACGTCTCCTTATCCTCCTTCCCCTGTCCAGATGTCACACCAAGCACCTTCCTAGCAGTCTCCCTTACTAGCCCTGCTGTAGTTACCCAGGTATTCGGTAACTCTTCATTGCCTCCCAGTGCCTGTCTTAACTCTTCCCTGAACTCCACCTCACAATCACCCTTTTTTAACTTCCACCATTTAAACCTTGGCACTGCTTTCACACTCCTCCTCCGCTTCTTGATCACCAACATCATCCTGCAGACCACCATTCTATGCTGCTTAACTACACTTTCCCCAGTCACCACTTTACAGTCTCCAATCTCCTTCAGACTGGCCCTCCTACATAGGATATAATCCACCTGTGTGCATCTTCCTCCACTCTTGTAAGTCACCCTATGCTCCTCCCTCTTCTTAAAATACGTATTCACCACAGCCATGTCCATCCTTTTCGCAAATCCACAATCATCTGACCTTCTGCATTCCTCTCCTTAACACCATACCTACCCATCACTTCCTCATCCCCTCTGTTCACTTCACCAACATGCCCATTGAAGTCCGCTCCAATCACTAGTCTCTCACCCTTGGGTACACTCACCACCACTTCATCCAACTCACTCCAAAATTTTTCTTTCTCATCCATCGCACACCCAACGTGTGGAGCACATGCACTAACAACATTCATCATTACACCATCAATTTCAAGCTTCATAAACATCACTCTATCAGACACTCTCTTCACCTCCAAAACACTCTTGGCATGCTGTTCCGTTAGGATAACCCCTACCCCATTTCTTCTGTCATCCACACCATGATAGAACAATTTGAACCTGCCTCCTATACACTTGGCCTTACTTCCCCTTCCATCTGGTCTCTTGCATGCACAATATATCAACTTTCCTTCTCTCCATCATATCGGCTAGCTCTCTCCCTATACCAGTCATACTGCCAACATTCAAAGTTCCTACCCTCAGTACTACACTCCTAACCTTCCTCCTCTCTTCCCACCTTTGGGCATGCCTTCCCCCTCCTATATGTTAATATATTTACTACATAGTAAAAATAAAAGAACACAAAATCATTCTACTCCTTTTAGTAATTGCCTCTGCAGACCTTCATAATGTTTCAACTTTCATAAAAAAATCAGACTGTCCAAGCGAACACAAACGATCCTGAATTAAGAAAATAATCTAGTAAAATAAGAAGTGGAAAAAAAACAATATCTTTCTGAAGGATGGCAGTTAAATGTTAAGAATACAAAAACTTTCTACACCTTTTAGTAATTGCCTCTGCAGACCTTCATAAAAAATCAGTTTGTGCAAGCGAACACAAATGATCCTGAATAAAGAAAACAATCTAGTAAAATAAGAAGTGGAAAAAAACAATACCTTTCTGAAGAATGGCAGTTAAATGTTCACCTAGAAGTTGTTTTTCAACAGTAGCTATTAAAGGTTTCCTATAAAAAAAAAAAAAAAAGTGGTTGTGCAATGTTAAAGACTAGCCAACACAAACATAGTATATTTTAATACTATCACAGTTTTTTTCCTGAGTACATTTACAAAAAGTGTTCTTTCTTCAGTCCATACTGAATCACTGTATTGCATGGCTAACCTTTTTGAAATTTTTTAAATCTTTACTTCAATAAGTAAATGATACATGCCCTTTAGATGAGACGTTAAACTGGGGGCCCCATATGCCTGAGGTGATGGCAGCTCAGGTGGATGTAAAAGATTCCATGGCACTAGCTGAAAAAAAGAAAAGGGGAAGTTCTCCTGTGGTCTGGCCAAATTTCCCTTTAGTCAGTATGAATACCATCCTTTGGTCTCGCTTGAAAAGAGGCTTAGCAGGACTAACCCACTCAACAAAAGCAAATAAATACAGGTGCACCTGTCTGCCTATTCATCAATTCCTGATACTGCGCAAAAATAACAATCATATTAACATACACCTAGTTATAAAAGACTTTTTTATGAACTTAATATCGGATATATTACGGTTGTTATTCCTTTGAAAGTTGGCAATACTAACTAACTTTTCTGAATGAAACAATGTGCTTTAAATATCTGTTTCATGAAAAATAACAGTTAAGGAATGAAGCTAACAGTACAAAGCTAAATGTTTTGTCATAATCTACAGAACTCCAATTTTTTTTTTAAAACAGGAGGGTTACTTGAAGCAGTAAAAATCTGCAATCAAAAATCTATCATAAAAGGCAACAAGGCATACTCGGTAAATAATCAGCATGTCTATCCAGAAATGGTGAAATGTGTGTTTTAGCAGTCATCTTAAGTGAAAGTTTCTCCTTACGATAGGATAACTGGTTTCAATATCTGATTACATTCCAAGGAGAAGTGATGGCAAGCTGAACATTACCAATGATAAACAGGATGTCATTTTTCTACAAACTGTACTGACCATCTCTCACAGGATGCCTGCCTCAATAACATTTGTTTAAACTACTTTTAAAGACCTGGTTGTGATTCCAGCATGGTACAGCTATTCTAACAGGCTCAGAACAGTGTGCTTTCATAGTATTTCAGAACTGTGTCAATTTCATAATTATGCATAACTGTAAGAAATAACTACTTTGGTCAAAAACTTACTGTGTGCTCTGGTCCAAGTATGTGATCACTCTATCTGCTTCTTCTTCTAAACGTTTGTTCACATGGTGAAGGTATTCTGGAACCTGAATAATTGACAAACATGCAGAAAAGTAAGGTATATAATAGAAAATAGTGGAAAGATGACTGAAAAGTTCAATGATTCATTCAGCTTGCATTTGCTTGCAGTGTGACCTTGAGCAAGTCACTTAACCATGTACAACTACAAAATAAACTACAAATCACCATAAATTTGAAAGCAGAAATCAACAGAGTCAAACTCGAATACACTATAACACTGTTCAATGAAAGTACTCTACATTGATAAACCAGCCAGGAACATCCATGAAAAAGCAAATAATCCTTTTAACAAAATCATAAACAGGATTTTGTCCTGCTAAAAACGGAACTTCATCAGATAATTTCACTAAAAATACAAAAACTTTTTAAAACCATAACCTTCCAATCAAATTAAACAAACAAACACACCTACATATAACATCCAATAACATTTACTTAGATACTGACACCTCCTTCAACCCTACGTAAATCACATAGCAGTAATGATTGGATAAAATCTGATTCACATAAAACACCTTTACGAGCATAAAATATAAGCATAATAGGCAACGAAAATAGTACTATCTATGTGTATATATATATATATATATATATATATATATATATATATATATATATATATATATATACACACACACACACACACACACACACACACACACACACACACACACACACGTCAAGTTGATCACCTAGATAAAGCTTGCAGCTTTAATAAACATAAAACTGAAGTAGCTTCATTAACCCCCGGCCATGAATGTGCCGCTAATCGCAACTGCCAATACCGAGCGGAAGCTTAAAAATCAGATTTCTGAACATCTATCCGATATTCGAACCAACAAAGTTACAAATGCCCTTGCAAGACATATCGATGTACATGATGACCACAATTTTAAATTTATCGTGCTGCAAACTCTTATAGAATCAGATGGGGAGGGGGGCATGGCCACTGCTTCTTGAGAAAGCAGAGCTGTATTGGCAGTTGTATATTTTATGTATATAAGTATATGTATATTAAGTGTATATTAAGTATATTTTATGCTCGTAAAGGTGTTTTATGTGAATCAAATTTTATCCGATCATGACTGCTATGTGAATTACGTAGGGTTGAAGGAGGTGTGTGTACCTGAGTAAATGTTACTGGATGTTATATGTAGGTGTGTTTGATTCTTTAATTTGACTGGAGGGTTATGGTTTTAAAAAGTTTTTGTAGTTTTAGTGAAATTATCTGATGAAGTTCCATTTTAGTGAGACGAAATCCTGTTTACGATTCTATAAAAAGGATTACTTGCTTTTTCATGGATGTTCCTGGGTGGTTTATCAATGCAGAGTACTTTCATTGAACAGTGTTACAGTGTATTCGAGTTTGACTCCATTGATTTCTGCATTCAAGTCACTTAACCAGACACTGCTCCCAAGTCACCCCTGGAAAGGGAGTGTGTGTCTGCTGGGCCTACCTGGTCAACAAGTGGTTATTATTATTAAAATAAATAGAGAAAGGCTACACAGACTTCCCAACCAATGTGACAGCCCTGAGGGCAGCAGGCCTACCACTACCACTTGCACCATCAAATCCATACTTTTAACATTTTGTCGTCCAAGGGTTATGCACATACGGTGGAAAAGAACACTAAAGCAAACCAAATTAAGGCAACATATGCAGGACCCACATTCGGAAAGTAACAGGATGAATACAATGGCATAATTCGTCACACCTAGAAAGTATAAATGGAAAAAGAAAACCTGGGAAAGGGGGCTTTCTCTAAGATATCAAGTGGCATTTCCCTACATGGTGATATAATATAAGCACTTCATAAATAATCCACAGTTCTTACATATGTGCATCTGAAATCAACTTCATAAATACCTCTCTTTCCTGCATAAGTCTTTGACCCTCAGCCGCATACAAACGATTAGTTTCTTCCAAAAACCTTTGCTCAAACGAATCTTGATATATCTACAATAACAGAATAAGACAAACTGTAGTGAACTCATTAAAAGTGTTTTTAAATCTGCAGAATGAATAACTGTCTAAAAAACTTGCATTTAAAAGTATGTATCACAGGGTGCGCACACCGTATTACACCCAGAGGTATGGTATTTCATATGCTTTTGTAGCAGCTCACAAACTGGTATAGTCCTCTAACAAATTAACCGTACTAAAATATTTGCCACAAATTATACACCATTCAGGTTGCTGTACGCTATGAAGAAAGGAGATGTACTACAAACTGACAAAAACAACAGCAATGGGAGAAACATCTCTTTTACCCTACATATACTGACCTCACAGCTGATCATAAAATTGAGAGGGCAAAGGAGTATCGTAGTATAAGAAAAATGTAACGATCCATTTAAGGATTCATATGAAAAGCACAGCAAAGGGGATGATGGGACACAAGGCAATTCAAGCAACAGATACCCAATTTATTACAGACAGTAGTAGTACACAGCACAATACAGTTGTATAGTCAACTTAACAAAATAGCAGATGTTCATGTGTGGTTATTACTGCAGTCATCATTTTATGAAACTACCACAGGCTAAGGTCTAATGTCAGGTCAGACTTTCAGAGCTGAGTACCCCTTTCCCTCATGGCCAAGCTAGCATCTGCTTGCATCCTGAGCAACCCCATATACATGGTATAAAGGTCGGTGTACTTCTTGGCCATCTTGGGTTATTTCTTCGTGGGAGAAAGGTCATGCAAAAGATCCCATGGCACCTATCAAAAAGGGTAAGAGAAGGTCCCTGATGCACTAGCCAAATTTCCCCTAGTACTACAAAATACCAACTTGGGTCTCCACTGAAAAGAGGTCAACAAATGATAGACAAAAATGTCCTGCTTAGAAATAGACACTTCCTTATTTTTTTGCAACCACCACAGAGTTGCTGTACTAATTATTTTTTTCTGCCCAGATACCTCAACTGCCTGTGGACATCCAGAGTTTGAAACACTTTCCTCTTGGTTTCAGATAAAAGGAAAAACCCTGGCAATTGGATAATTTGACACAGTATAAATTTTGTAACCACCACAGGCATAAAGGAGTTAGTGCACAAGGTTACCTTTATCCGGTCAAAAATGAGGTAGAATTTTTTTTTCTTTTACCACACCAGGACCCAAAGTTTAGACAATCTTCTAAATTAACATTGCTGGAAGTAGAAGCACAGCTTTCAATGACACAAATTTGAAGACAGAACAGGCAGCTAGTTCAGTGGGTGCAAAGGTCATATTTTACAGCATGACATTCATGTTTCAAGTTGGAGACAAGTTCTTCCTAGAAGTCTAGAAGGCCTGAGGTAAAGGATGCCTTTTAGAAAATGCATAACTGGAAGGCTGGATGCTGGGGGGGGGGGGGAGGCCCTAAAAGCAAGCGGGATAAGAGATCGCTGACAGGTGTACCTTTATCGACATTAATGCTAGGTCTGTGTTGAAAAGCTCAGATTGTTATTGCAGGACCATGGGCACATCTCCTTTAGGGTGCAGGTTCCATCTCTGGACACCATACAGAAACCTTTTCACTTGGCGCCATACATTTTTTTTACTACTTGGCCTGCTAGAATTTATCACAATTACTTAGATATTTCTAAAATAGGTGGCTGAAGTGAACTTGTCATATACCAGTTGCTAGGTTCAAGGTTGTCAGGTTGAGGTGCAGAAGGGAGACCTTCTACTGTTAAAAAGGTCTGCATGCTAAAGCAGTATGAGAGGTTTCTCCCCTGTAATTGCAGTAGATGTCAGAAACAGTGCTGCCTAAGCCAGAAAGGTGCAATCAAACATTTCTGGCCTCTCTATCCACATAGCTAGACAAAGATCTCTCCAGTTCAGAGAGAAGGCATTTACTGCCACTGCTTTATAAGGTGCTCAGAAGCAGAATTTGTTCATCTGTCTGTTGCTCAGAGAAGCAGAGAGGTATATGGTTTTACACCTCACGTTTTCATCAGAGATGGAAATAATTTCCTATGGAAGCATCCACTAATGAGGGTCTGAAGTGGTTTTGCCAAGCTGGTATTATTTGACTTGTTCTATGATGATACACATTGCTGAGAAATGTAGATTATATTTTAATGCCACCTCTAAAGTTTCCATGGCTAGCTTAAAAATTTGATAAGAGTGGGCTTCCCTCCATTAGCGGACGTACCAAATCACTGTCTTATCTGTTATAACCTTAAGTGTCTAGTCTCCAGAGCTCTTTGAAAGTCTGCACTACACACTGAACTGTTAGCACTTCTTTTAGATTAACATGCAGCTTACTTTCCAGTGTATTCCAGGTGTCCTGAACCTTTAGGGGAAGGGTATGAGCCCCTCAAGCCTGGTCTGAGGCATAAGTGGCAAGATCTAACTGTAGCTGATTTGCTGGAAAGGTATATTCTTACGGTTCTGAATCTGCTTCCTCCACCACAGCAGTTTGTAGTGAGACAAGATGGTGTTGGGATTACAGTCTCTAGAAAAGGACTATTGTTCCCAAGTGTTCCTCCGGTATCACTGGGATCTTCCTCATAATGTAGTCTGCTAGAAAAGCCAACAGAAAGGTCAAAACCACTTGGAACCAAGACGCTGAGAACCTACACTGCAAAATGCACTACTCCTTAGATGCCAGGGAAAGAAAGAAGTCTGTTACACATTCCACTTTTTCCACTGAAATGTAGATTTTGCAGACACTTGTGTACATTAGCATACCCTGGAAATTTCACAATCTGTCTGGGCTACGAATTTGATTTTTGCAGGTTCAACAGAAGTTTTAAGTTAATCTCTCACTACAGGATGTCTTCCAGTGCTCTCTGCTTCTTGTACAGTCCGAGTTTGACTCAATTATCCAGGTAATAATAAATGTGAATTCCTTTGATTTTACAGTGTGCTATCACTGGGGGTGGACATTTCGGAAATACTCCAGGTGCAGCAGATAAGACAAAGAGTAAAAAAGCCAATTTTTAATACAAGTCCCTCCCAGAAACCTTTAATGGTGTCTGTAATCTCTGGCAACTACACTATTTAATTAGGCATTTTTGAATGAAATCTAAAGAAACCATGCAGGCCTGGGGACTTGGAATATGAAGCAGTGCCTGAAGTGTCAACATTTTTGACTTTGGGTACTCTCTGGAATTTGTTCAGTCTCAACATAACTAGTAGGGGGTCTCCAGAGACCTTCCTTTCTTGACAGAAGAAAGATTCTGGAATAACAGCCTTCTTGTCCTTGGGGTAATGTTTCTACAATTCCTTGATTTAGCATTTCTTACAGAATGAGCCTCACAAGATGTTCTTCACCTTTTGTTATTTCTGCAATTCTCTTTTTTAGACGTTCTGCGACAACTTGCAGCCTGTGGTTCCCGGAGATGACATTCAAGACCCATATTCCTAAGATGATGATCTGCCACTATAGGAGGCATGTTGCTAATCTCCCTCCTATTACAGTGTGAGACATAAGTAAGGCTGTAGGAGTGAGGGGAGGTAGGATTTTTTTTTGAGGCAGGCGTGGGTCTGTTGTCACAGTTGCGCCCTGAGGCTGGAAGGGCATTGAGGGCATTACTGTCACCTTATAGCCTACAGCTAACACTTGCTTTTCTGGAAGGCCTTTCTACACTGGAGTTATTCCCCTTTATATTGCCTCTGGTAAGGTAAAAACCTTGTTAAGGGGGGAAGTTCCTGTGAAATTTAGGAAAGAAAGAGTGGAACATTAGTTGACAAATTTCATAATCTTTTTCTTGTCTTCAAACTTCTTAAACATGCTAAAGGTCTGGGAACCCAAGACCAGATCTTTCTCCAAAGGGACATGGAGCAGCAGCTACACATCGTCAGAGGGGAACTGTGTCTTCAGACACAGGTATCTTCTAAAGACTGACCACACAGCAGCAGCCTTGGATGCTGCATCATCAGCACTATTACCTCATCTGACGGAATGTTCTTCCAAATGCAGGGACGCCTGGACTTGCTGGAGCACGGCAGTCTTCCAAGCCTCGTTCTTCACTCTACAGCTTTCCAGTAGCTATTTCAGGATATGTTTCTGGTATTTAATGATAACAAGCAGAACAATTTGAATTCCTCTGGTCTTGCACCTTCTTGCTTTCTGAATGAATTTTGTCAGAAGTGGCATTTGGGGAAAAGCATAAAGAAGACTGGGAGGGGGGCCAACTGTGAACTAGAGGATCCCTCTGCAACTGTCCCTGTGAAAAGATTAGGGCAAACCGACTGCTGCAATTGTTTTTCAAGTAACAATCAAAGAGGTTGCAGCAAGGTTGGCCCCAGCAGCTGAAAATTTTTGTCACCAGTGTCTGGCTGACAGACCACTAATGACACAGTAGAATCGATCTGCTAACACATTAGACGTCCACAGGATCTGTGTTGCTATCTAAAAAATATGACAAGACATTGCCCATTGCTACACTCTTGAAGCCTCCCAGCAAAGTGGATATGTTGGTTTTCCTCTGTTTACTTCTAAACAAACCACTGCCATGTTGTCCATCTGGAAGGGCATCACTCTCTTGGGGAGGAGGTCCAGAAAAGCCTTCAATGCTAGGAGGAATGCTCATCTCTGAGCCACTGAAGTGAAGGTTGGATTCTAGGGATGACCAAGCACCTTGAACAGTCTTCCCCTCAAAATGTCCCACTCCCATCCCAGAAGGGAAATGCCTGTGGTTACTATGGCTCGAGGGTTTGGTGGACAAAAGGGTCTTTCCTTCCATTACTGATGGGGAGGGCATCCACCATTTGTTATGATCTCTACAAACTTGCGTGAGATGCATCTTGGCATAGACAAGGTGTAGACTTTGTGACCACTGGATTGAAAGAGTCTACTGTAATACTTTCATGTGGTATCTCAACAAATGAACTAATATGATGGTAGAGGCCATCAAACCTAACAGACAAAAAATCAGCCTTGCTTGAGGAAGAGGGTACTGAATTACCTGAAAGGCCACTAGGCATAAGGATACCACTTTGGAGTCTGGAAGCTAGGCAATTTAAAGGACCATGTTGATGTGACATCCTATAAACTTTATTTGAGTGGGAGACAGTTGGCTTTTTGACTGGTTGATTGTGACCCCCAGTAACTGTGCAAGGTAGAGTAACAGTTTCTGTTGTTGCATCTGCAGATCCCTGAAAGTAGTAGTAAGGAGTCAATCATCTAGTTAAGAGAAAACCTGGAGCCCTTATAGCCAGAGATGAGCTGCTACCACTACCGTAACTTCTGTGAACACCAAGGAAGTTGTGGTGTAACCGAAAGGCAGTGATCTGAACTGAAAATGACTGGCTCCCAGTCAGAAACAGAGGAATCTCCTGGATCATTTCTGTATCTTCATGTGACTGTAGTAGTCATGGAGATCTACACAGCATTATTTATTTATTTAACATTTGTTTACTGGGAAAGTCCGACTGGTTACAGGTCCATTTTCAGTGGAGGCCCAAGGAGAAAAGCTCCAGTTTACATACATAGTAGAGAGGAAAAAAAACAAATACATCATAAAGTAATGCTAGCAGCACACAGTAAATAGCTCCAGATAACATACATTAGTTGAGAAGACACCTACAACTCTTTGTAGCAGACAATATACAGTAAAAATAATATACATTCAATGGAATATTATCAATGGGATTAATACAGAACACCCACAAAAAAAAGTCCCTCGAAACAATAATTTAAAATGGATTAATATAGATTTCTCACATTATAACTGTGCCAGATGTTTCAGATAGTCATATTGTTACCAAGTGAGAAGGTGAGGCATCATATCAAAAAACAGATACTATGAGGGTGAAATAAGAAACAAGATGGTAATGACCAGAAGGGACAAATTAAAGTAGTGATTACTGGATCAGTGTAAGATACAAAAGAGTTAGTTCGGTAGGTATTGTAGGGCTTTGTCTGAGGCTATTTGGTTGCATGATGAAAAATAGAATAAGTGTATGTTTACCTGGGGAATCACGGGAGCATAACCAGCTGTTCATGTAGTGGGTTTTCAAGAGTTTTTTTAAATTGAGTAGCAGAGCCATTAGATGTCAGGTGGCTAGGTAGTGTATTCCAAGCTTTAGCAATAGTGCTACCAGAGAGAGATTTCCCAGCATCATTATTGTATTAATGGCATTTAGGAGGTTTTGATTAGTGTGACATTGGTGAGGACTGCGGTGGGAGTGACAGATACGTTTAAGGTGGAGGTAGGATTACATCAAGGATCAGCTCTGAGCCCTTTCTTATTTGCAGTGGTGATGGACAGGTTGACAGATGAGATCAGACAGGAGGCCCCGTGGACTATGATGTTTGCAGATAACATTGTGATATGTAGGGATAGTAGGGACCAGGTTGAGTAGACCCTGGAGAGGTGGAGATATGCTTTAGAGAGGGGAGGAATGAAGGTCAGCAGGGCTAAAACAGAATACATGTGTGTAAATGTGAGGGAGGGTAGAGGAATGGTGAGGATGCAGGAAGTAGAGTTGGTAAAGGTGGATGAGTTTAAGTACTTGGGATCAACAGTTCAGAGTAATGGTGAGTGTGAAAGAGAGGTGAAGAAGAGAGTACAGGCAGGGTAGAATGGGTGGAGAAGAGTGTCAGGAGTGATTTATGACAGACTGGTACTAGTAAGAGTGAAAGGGAAGGTCTACAAGAGAGTAGTGAAACCAGCTATGTTATATGGGTTGGAGACGGTGGCATTGACGAAAAGGCAGGAGTCAGAGCTGGATGTGGCAGAGTTAAAGATGTTAAGATTTGCACTGGGTGTGACTAGGATGGACAGGCTTAGGAATCAGTATATTAAAGGGTCAGCTCAGGTTGGACAGTTTGGAGACAAAACAAGAGAGGCGAGATTGCACTGGTTTGGACATGTGCTGAGGAGGGATGCTGGGTATATTGGGAAAAGGATGCTAAGGATGGAGCTGCCAGGTAAGAGGAAAAGAAGAAGGCCTAAGATAAGGTTTATGGATGTGGTGAGAGAGGACATGCAGGCATTTGGTGTAAAAGAGCATGATGCAGAGGACAGGAAAAAATGGAAACAGAAGATCTGCTGTGGCGACCCCTAACGGGAACAGCCGAAAGAAGATGATGATGATTACTAGATCTTAAGGTTCTTGTGGTAGTATAGGGTTTAATTAGATTCTGGAGTGCTGGGATTTTATCAGGATAGTAGTATAACTTGTGTGCCAGTCACAATTGAGTTGCAATAGATGAGGCAGTTCAAGCCAGTTTAGCTGTGCAAGTGATGCACAGTGGTAAGTCCTATATGAGGCCTCTGTAGCAAACCTGGCAATCTTGTTATAACAAGATTCTAATTTAAGTCAGCCTTGCGAAGATTAGTTAGAATTGGAGACGCATAAAGGAGGGTAGATAAGAGATGTGTCCGAGCTCTAGTGGCTTTAGTGTGAAGAAATTCCTACTTTTTTATGAACTTTCTTGATGGTTTGTGCCATGTGAATGTCAAATCTCAGGTTGCTGTCTAATTTCTATGCCTAACAGTTTAGTGTGGGTGGGTGGGGTGATCTTGGTATTACTTCTGCACCAGATGCTAAAATTATCGTTTGGAGGGGGATCTACATGGGCTGAAAATAAGTAGTTTTGTTTTACTGGGATTAAGAATAAGCTGGGAGTTGGTAATCAGGTTTCTGCTAATGAAAAGCAGTTTTGGGTTAGAGAGACAAGGTCATCTAATGTGGAGGTGGCACATATAAGGGTGGTGTCATCTGCATACTGTACTACTGAGACAGTGGGTGTGGAGGAAGAGAGCTGGTTGGTAATTAGGGAGAAAAGTAGTAGGCCAAGGACGAAGCCTTGAGGGACCTCTAAGGATACTGGTAAAAGAGGGGACAACTGGTTTTGCCATTGGACTGCTTGCTGGCGGCCCAACAGGTAGCTTTTGAACCATAAGATAGAGGATGTGGTGATGTTTAGGGTGGATAGCGTAATAAGCAGCAGATCGTGGTTAACCATGTCAAAGGCTTTTGACAGCTCTATAAATACGGTAGAAACAAATTTCCTGCATTTCTGTAATGGTTAACTGTGTTGGTAAAGGACATTAGTGCTGTGGTGGCCCTGTGATTTAGATAGCAAATTGTTTTTTAAGAGGTAGTCCATTAGTTGAGTGTGAACAACTCTTTCTAATGTTTTTGATAAGGGGGATAGAATAGCAATTGGATGACAGTGAGTTCTAAGGAGTTACATCCTTTGTGTAGTGGTATTACATGGGAGGTTTTCCATATGGTAGGTACCTTATACTCTGATATAGCTCTATTAATGAGAATAGCAACAGGATAAGCTATTGCCTCTGCAGCTATCTGAATGAATTCTGCTGGTAAATTAGCAGCAGCCAGGGTTGTTGGTTTCTGTTTATGGAGAAGTTTTGAAATAGCTTTGATGGACACTGGGGTAGGATAGGGCAACTAGCATTATTTGGGGTATTTGCTAGGGCTTGAACTGTTTCGGTGAAATATTTATTAAATTGCGTGGGAATGTTCTCTGGTTGTTTATTGTTGCTGGCATTGGAGTAGCAAATTTCCCTGGTTAAAGTATAGTTTTTATTGTGACCCAGAATTTTTGTGGGTTGTGAGCAAGTTTTTCCTGTATGTTTTGCTGGTAGTTGATTTTGTTTAGTTTAATTAGTTTCTTGGCTTTATTTCGGAGTTCTAAGTAGATTTGTTTTGATGTCAGGGTTTTGTTTTTGTGGAATTTTATCTAAGCTTTATCCCTGTCTTTCAGAGTGTATTTATAGTTTCTTTAGTTAGCACGGGGCATACTTTTTTGCTTTTATTTTTATAATTCTGATGGGTGCATGATGGTTTAATATTTGTAAGAAAGTTGTGTTAAAGTACTGTACTGCTTTTTCAAGAGATAGTGGTGTCAGTGGAGTCCAATTGCAACATTTCAGAGCGGAGATGAAGTTATTAGGTTTAAAGTTCTTTTTGTTTCTTACTACTCTAAGGGTCATCTGACTGAAATGGTGAGATGTCCTTCATGGATGCATCTGCAGTCATAACAAGTGGGTTGTCCTGTCGTCATCTCTGTAAGCTGTTGATGTCAGAAAAAGTTAACAATTGTTTAACCTGTGAACAAATACCTCATAAAGATTTCCACTCTTACTGTCAGCAGCCTGTTCGCCTCTTTTCTTTTCTTTCGGCGGCAGGCGAACGGTTAGGCGCCAACAGTTTTTTTGCAGTTTTTTTTCGCATATTTTTTTGGATCCGCCTATGCCGCCAATCTTCCAAACCTTAAAAAAAGGAAGACCGACACTTCGGCGTCCGCCAGTCTCCGGCCAAACCAACGCAGCAACAAACTGAGTGTCTCCGTTTTGGCAAAACGAGAAAACTGCTCAAAGTACAGCTGAACCTATTCTTACAACTGAGGCCCCTGCTACAATTCTTGAATCGACCTCAGAAATTTTACCCACTACGGTGGTTGACTTATCAGACACCATCCCTTGGATGTCTCTACCCCAGCACGTGGTGCTGCTAGGCCTCCAGCAGCCATGTCCATTAAGGCCTCGCCAGGGCTAAAGCAGCCAAGACTACTAAATCAGTGCCTGTTAAACCCCTCATCCAGGCCCTCTTCTAGTTCTCAAATGCTTTGAAGATTTAATTTCTTTAATTAGAGGATCTCAATCTCACCCAGACAGGGCCTCTCAGCCCCAGAGAAGAGACCTAGGGCAGAGCCCCTGAGCCAGTGTCTTCTGATGATTCTGCTGATGAATCAGACATAACTGACCAGCCTGAGGCCCTTCTCCAATTTTGAAGATTCTGATGCTGAAGAATCCATTCCAGCTGCTCCCCACCAGAAGAATTCTCCAGTTCAATGGCAGCAACAGGATTTTTCAGACTCCAGAAAAGACTTAGGACCTTTCTGCACCTCCCACAGCACAGGCCCTTAGCTATACCTCCTGTTCTCTCTGTGGTGGATGATGCTTTCAATGATGTTTGCAGCCCCTGCAAACCAGACAGATTTTACAGGGTGCCAGATACTCATCACCACCTTTACAAGGCCCCACTTGCAGACCCAGAAACTATATCCCAGGGTCCCAAGGCAGTAGCGCGACCACAGCTAAAACCCTATTCCTTCTGAAAGGGAAGCAAGGTCACTAGACAGATGGGGTAAAAGGTCTACACTTCAGCTACTCTCTCAGCTAGAGCTTTAAACTGTCAGTTTCACATGATACAATACCAAGAGTTTATGCTTGATCAGTTAACTAAAAACTAACTACTCATGAATCTCTTGATAAGAAATATGTATTAGAGATGGTAAATAACTTACAACAGGTTAGCAACCATTCCTTAAAATGTGGCTATGATGCACTGATTTAGATCAGCCATGACAGGCACAGTGATAAGAAGGCATGCATGGCTAGGATCATGTTAAAGCTAAGTTGCTAGATGCTCCTATGGACAAGACAAGTTTGTTTGGTACACCTGCCCAGCAGGTTATGAAGAAAATGGAAGAAAAGGCAAAATCTGTTCAAACTGTTAAAGATTTCTTGCAGGTTCAACGCCCAAGGTTTAGCAGGAACTGGCCTGCCAAAAATTGGTCCTTTCCTGACTCCACAAAATTTCAAAGGGGCAGGAATAGAGGCAGAAACCAATCCAGAGGAGGTCAAGGTAACAACAGAGGCACAGACACAGCCACTGCCACTACATCAGCACAACCACAGTGACTTAATCGACAAGTGGATTTTACAAACCATAGATCAAGGTTACGGTTTCACTTCCACACTTTACCAGTCAAAGAGGAATGCCAAATCTACCTCCAAATCAAAAACAGAGGCTCTACGCCAGATAATGGAGTTAGCAAACATGAGAGCTGTGGAAAGAGTGCCAACAGCAGAACAAGGAAAGGGTTCTACTCCAGACTATTCCTAGTTCCAAGAAAGGAAAAAGTTGGAGACCAATTCTAGACCTGTCCACCTTAAATACATACATCATTGTCCCAAAATTCAAAATGCTGACCCTACAGCAACTTCAAGGAGTCTTGGCTGGTAACTCTAGATCTCAAGGAGGCATACCTGCAATCTGCAGAAGATACCTCAGATTTCTTGCAGGATCAGAGCACTATCAATTCTCAGCATTGCCAATTCAAATTTACCCATAACAACAAAAGCAAGCTGACAACAGATTTACAAAGGGTCATTTACTTGCTACAAGGACTGGGATACACAGTCAATTTACAAAAGTCAAGGCTGATACCATCCCAAACAAGGACATTCTTGAATTGGACACAGTACAACAAATGGCATTCCTGACTACAGAAAAACAAAAGAACTTCCTCTTTACTTCTTGGCACTAACAAAACTGAACAAGTTAACAGCAAGAAAATTTCTACAGGCCTTGGGCTTCATGGCATCATGCATAATCTTGGTCCCATTTGCCAGACTACATATGAGGAAACTACAGTGGTACCTAAAGAATTTATGGTCCCAACACAGACACAGTCTAGAAACAGAAATCCCGCTAATTCCATGCTTAAAACAGGAGTTCCTATGGTGGGCTCAGGCATGCCAGTCAAACCCAGGCCTGCCCTTCCGCAGATGTCAACCAAGCCAGACCATCACAACAGACGCTTCAGACCTAGGATGGGGCCCACATGCTAGACAAATGCGTGCAAGGATTGTGGACACAGGATCAACTTCACCTGCACATCAATCTAAAAGAAATGCTGGCAGTAAAACTGGCAATCCAAAAGTTCAAACCATTCCTCAAAGAGGGCCAGTTGATGATAAGGACAGACAACACCACAGTCATGTGGTACATCAACAAACAGGGAGGCACTCATTCATACCCCTATGCAGAATGACCTTGGAGCTGTGGACCCTGGCACTCAGCTACAACATTCAGTTACAGGCAATATTTGTACCGGGAAAGACAATACTCTAGCAGACATACTAAGCAGAACCACTTGGATGCCCACGAATGGAAGCTGCACCGGACATCTTCAAGACCATCTCAAAGAAATGGGGAATGCCACAGATAGACCTATTCGCATCACCTCTCAATCACCAGCTCAAAAATTCTGCACAAGGACATTCCACCCACTAGCATGGAAAGTGGACTCACTCTCCTTCAACTGGAAAGGCCTAACAGCATATGCATTCCCACCTCTTCCTTTGATACACAAGGTACTACTAAAAATCAAGGAAGGATAATCCTGATAGCCCCAAACTGGCCAAGACAACACTGGTACCCACTACTGAAGAGCATGTCTCGAACAACATGTGGCCAATACCCTGATGCCTTTGATGTTAACTCAGAACAACTACAGCATCATACATCCAAACCTAAACGCTGCAACTGACTGCATGGAACATCACATAGCAGCAGCTAATCCAGAACTTTCCCAAAGAGTTAAAGACATTATTCTTGACCTTCAACAAGAAAGAACTATGCTGGAAAATAGAAAAGGTTTGTCATTTGGAGTACCGAAGAGGAAAAGATGTGTCAAACATAGATATGCCTAACATTCTGGAGTATCTGGCGAACTTCTTCATTCAGGCCTGTCCTACTCCTCCATCAAGATACATGCATCAGCTATTTCAGCAGAATACAGCTTTGATCCACCTGTTTTGCTCAGGCAGTTCCTCAGAGGAATCAAGAATGTAAAACCTCCAAGGAAACCACCATTACCAGCTTGGGACTTAAACTTTGTGCTAGAAAAGTTGACACTAGCACCCTTTGAACCAGCAGCAACAGCAGACCTACAACACCTGTCATGGAAAACTGCTTTCCTACTGGCAATTACTTCAGCAAGGAGGGTTTCAGAACTACAGGCCTTAATGGCAGTGCAACCCTTCCTAATCTTCCACCAAGATAGAGTGTCCTTGAGGACTAATCCTACATTTATGCCTAAGGTGGTATCCAGAGTATCTTTAAACCAGGCAATCCACCTACCTACCTTCTTTCCCAACCCACAAAACACTACTTGGACAGAACAAAAATAGCAGAAAGACTGACCAACTTTTTGTAGCCTATGCAACAGGAAGGGAAGGAAAAGCTATTTCCAAACAGACAATCTCCAAATGGATAGGAAATTGCATACGATACTGTTACTCCTTCCATGGAAAACCAATTCCACAGAACATAAGACCTCATGACATTATTGGACCCCCGTGCATACATTTGCCAAGCATTATAATTTGCCTCTTTATTCCAGATCCCGAGCAGGGTTTGCCACTGCTGTACTGCAAGGGATCCTAAACACACCATAATCTACCTTTATCCTCCTCCCCTAGTTGGCTATGGTATTCTACATGACTGCAGATGCATCCATGAAGGACATAGTACAGTTTTGTACCTACCATAAATGTAGATGTCGAACTGGATAGCATCTGCAGTCAGGATTACCCTCCCTCCTTCCTGTTTACCCTCCTAATAGCTAGCTGTCGGGGGGGAGTCTTTTATGGTGTATTTGTTTGTATATATGTACATATATGCTTATTGTTGTGTTTACCTCTATCTATTTGGAAACATTGGCATCTATCCAAATTTTACCCTGCAAGAGGGCTACTGGCATCTGGGGCAAGAAACACTGAGGAAAATGGCGACATCAGGGAGGCGGACCCCGACCCGGACTTTGACAGGACAACCCACTTGTTATGACTGCAGATGCTATCCAGTTCGGACATCTACATTTATGGTAGGTACAAAACTGTACTTTCTAGTTCTAATTAGGTAGGTTGGCTGATGGTCACTCAGGCAGACAGCCAGACTGGGATGCAAGGGGGGGATCAGATATAAGACTCCAGTCCAGTATGGACTGGTGTTTGGCTGTTTTAAAAGTTCTAGTGGTGGATGAGATAAGTTGGGTAAACCCATGGAGGTTAATGCGAGTAGACGGACTGTAGCCGGAGCAGTTAAGCCAGTCTATATTTAAGGCATCCATTAGAATAGTTTCTTAAGTAAGGGAGTTTGAGATCCAATCTAGTAGGCTTTCCATAGCAGTAATGTTATTACATGGTGGGAAATAGCCTCCTATGATATTTATGTGTTTATTGGGGGTTCAGTTTTAACTTTGTAAAGATGAGTTCTGCATTACTGACTTCAGGAACATTAACATCAAGTTGTTCGAGGATGAGATGATTTTTGAACAACATTGCTACCCCCCCACCTTTTTTTCCCTTTCTATCTCTGCGTATGACACTATAGCCTGGAGCGGTTACTTCATTATTATCGTTCTCTGGTTTTAGCCATGTTTCCATACGCAATACAATCGCTGGTTTATATAGCGCTAGCAGGACATGAAGGTCATGAACTTTATTTAATATACTTCTCACATTTAGATTTAGGAAAATGAGAGAGGAAGTCTGTCTGTGGTGTAAAGGACTAAGCTGTTCAAAGTTTGGGTTGGTTGGTGTGTTGGGACCAGGACTGAGGTGTATGTCACCACAGCATGAGTGTTTTGAGTACGTGTAAGTAGAGTTTGGTAAGCTTATACATTATTTTAGCATGTTTTAGGGAGGTATGGGATTTGCATTTTAGTGACTGCTGATTATGTAGTAGAAAGGTGGCATGGGAAGGTCTAAAGAGGCATGGAGCTATGGGAAAGTTTAATAGTTTCATGTGATGGTTTATTGCAGCAGTTTGCCATGGGGGTGTTGTAATGAAGTTGCATGTGGTAAGTGGTGAGGGCTGAAAGTAGTAGTATACTAGTTATGAAGGGACAGACTAGTGTTTTTGGTAAGTGGGTGTGTAGTGTAAAGAACATTGTCCTTGTTTTGAAAATAAATAGGTTGAGTATACAGAGTATTTAAGTAATGAAATGTGATGTTTACTACAGTGAAGCTGTAGTGCACTGTTGTAATTTGGGGGGTGGGGGGTGGAATGTGATAGGATAATTCGGTAGGTGGGAGGTGATGAGTGGTAATTGAGGGGTGTGGTCTATAACTATAAATGTAACTGATGCAGTGGTGGATGGGAGTGGGGGTTGGGTAGGGGAGCGGAGAGAGCCCTAGTGTATCTAGGACAAATGGAGCGGGCTGGCCCAGGTAAGGATAAAACCAAGTGAGAAAAAAAATAATCAAAAAGCAAGTAAGTCTGTTGAAGTTCACTGCCAGGAGAGACAGACCAGGAAAAATGGACAGGAGAAGGGTAACAATACAGTGACAAGATAAGGGTGAACGAATAAGTGAAGACTGGAAGGAAGGTACAGTCAAGGGAGGGGAGAGTAGTGAGGAGTGGGAGAGATTGCGGCACAGAATATCACACAGAAGTTCAACTGTGGCTGAAATTAAAAGGAAGTTTGTAGAGGTATGAAGCAGAGGGAGTGAGCACTCAGTACAGTAGAAAAGGTGATCAGAAAGGGATGCTAGGACCTCTGTTAATAGACCAGACAGTTGAGGGATAAATAAGGACTGGCTAGAGAATGTGGTGATGTACAGTGGACTGTTTGTTATAATGAGCAGTTATGTTTAGTTTATTTATTGATTTTTTTTTTTGTAAAAAAAACAAGCTACTGTAACAAAGTATGTACATACTTATTAAGTAGCCAGGTACATATGACTAGGCCTCTGTCTTGGTAGCTGAGGGGGGTACTCAAGGTTGAGTACACAACTTCACTGTATATCAAAATGGCAGATGCATAGTACAACAGGGTCCGAATGGCACTTGTACATCACCAGTGAAGTCCTAGGTGTTCTGACTCAATAGAGGCAATATGGACTGTACCTTAACCATCTGGAACTTTGTCTATCTCACAAAATGACTGAGATGCTTAAGGTCCAAAATCATACTGAGATCCCCTGTCTTTTCTGGAAATAAAAAAGAATATGGAATAGACTCTGGATCCCAGCTGGTCTCGAGGGACCCACTGGATGGCTCTTTTTCTAGCAACTTTGAAACCTATGTCGCTGCACATTCCAACTGACTGGGTGGTATAGCCATTGGAGATTATACTTAGCACCCAGAAATCTGATATAATGTCTTGTCAGGTTTGGGGGTAGTAAGAAGAAGCACTCCCTGACTGCCTTCAGAGTCTGGCAGTCGAGTAACCCTTCAGGAGAGCTGATAGGGTTTCTTGGTGAAAGGACTGTGAAAACCCTGATTATGTGGTCTGCCTCTGACCTTGGGCTAGGTCCATTTGAGTTATTTCCCCCTCTGCCTCAGGGTGGGGCTGTCCTGTGATTTCCTGAAACACATCATCTTGCCACCCCCCTTTGGTTCCTAGAAAAGGTTATCTGTGGGGTGGAGAAATAGACTGCAATGACAGATAGGGTCTTACAGTCATGTTCACTCCCAGCAAGCATTTCTTTAACTTTATGGTCCAAAAAGAGTAGAACCATCAGATGGGGAATTAATGAAGGAAGTCGTAAAGCTTTCAGCAAAATCGCAAAGATGCATCCAGGTATGCTGATACCAGTGCCTGCTGCTCTGGCTGTACAATCAGCTGCACTGCACTGGAGAGCAGATGCATAACCACTTTAGAAGTGAATTGCAGGGTAGAGAGTTGGGTGCCCAATGTTTGTTGAACATCAGCTAGCATGTTACCTGTGACGGACTTGGAAAGCTCCTTGATCAGGCTCCTCTGAAAATTAGTCATGTGTGCAGGGTAATTCAGCTTTCCAAGTGAGAAAGTTGCATAACATAAGTCCATTTACCCACTCTGTCCAGCATTCTTGACTCCCTGTTAGGAGACAAACAGAGAAATTCTCCTCAGACAGTTCATTTTTTGTGGATACTGCTACTACCATGGTATCTACGGATAGCCCTTTACTCCATTGTTTCCTGCCCTTTGGTGCTACCTAAGAGTCTATCTGGCTTTTTAGGGATAGGTTACACTATGTCAGAGTCCTTCCATGCCCACTGTGCCATAAGACCTATGACAGCATCCATGGTTGGTACCACCCAGGTTGCAGATATGCCAGTACCAAAGGCCTATAAGAGCATGGATTCATCTGGGGAAGGGGTTTCAGTGGGCAACCCCCTCCCCCATTTCATTTAATTCTTAGATGTCACAAATATATCTTTTAGAGTTGATCCAGGCAAATCTTTACCTTCAATCACATGTGTCTTCAATGACAGATTCTGGGGAAGAGTCCAAGTGCTTCCATTTTTACATCTGTTTTATAGGACCCTACTTCCACAGAACATTGAGAAACAGGTCTGAATCAGACTGGGAACTTGAGTGGTGAGTACTCTCTATACCTAAACGTGCGGACTCTCAGAGGGAATAAAGTGCAAAACAACTTTACTGGTGCCTCCTGGTACCTCGGCTAAAAAGCCTTCCTTGAAGGAAGGAAGCCTTCAAGGAAGGCTTTTTAGCCGAGGTACCAGGAGGCACCAGTAAAGTTGTTTTGCACTTTATTCCCTCTGAGTGTCTGTTTTTTTTGTGTGCTTTTTTGGACCCATTTATTACACTGAGAGGAAAAAGTTACAGAGTCCAATGAGAGTTGAGATGTCTTTTACGGGTACAGGCAAGGTCTGTTGGACTCTACAGAACAAAATAGGTTTCCTGGAGGCTAAGGGGAGGAAAGCTGCCGCCAGATAGGCTATCAAAAAGACAAAGACATCACCAAATACTTCAAAGACTGCAGGAACTTCTGATAATTTGTGCTGCTCTAATCCCAAAGGACCTTTCAGTGGTTTCTAACATTTCTTGTTCCAGTGTTTCCCACTTGGTGCTCTCACCAAGTTTCACAGAAGGCTATGTCCTCCAAAGAAGAGCCCACTCAGACGGATTCATCATCACTTGAATCAAAATTTAATATTAAGACAGCTGTGTGATGCACACTATATTTCATCATCCAATAATGAGGAGTCTCATGGTCATTTTAAAAGGAGGGTAGCAAATAAAACTGCATGGCCAACTGTTATTGTATGAACATTTTTTTTCTACCAATTTCTTAAAATCAAGCTTGACTGGGATATCCTGGCCTAGGAAGACACCTGCATCAAGACAGTATGATGGTCTAGTGTATGTGGCTCAAAGAATAGGGGTACATGACAAAAAAAACAGTTCAACCTCAAGAGTTTTCTTTAAAAAACAATTACTACTTCCAAGCAGATTTGTCTAACCTAGACTCAGCTGGCCGTAAGACCAGGCTGCCTACATCTTTTTCATCAGAATGCAATGCTCACTACCTAAGAGAAGCTCATCTTTCTTGTGAATAGGATGTAAGAAGTACTGAAAATCTGGTATTCAGGCAGGAAAATATGCTAGCAACTAAAAGTGTGTCTACCTCAAAAGTAGTGGTACAGAGGCTGGCAAGAACCTTAGACACTACCGACAGGAGCTGGAGAGCTACCTAACTGGTTGTGGTGTACTCAGGCCTATCATGTATAAGAGCAATGACTATCCTATCTTCCTTTTTTGAGTGCCCCCCCCCCCTTACTGACCTCTCTGTGGCAGTGCTCTTTTCTGTGCACTTTCTTAAGGACCAGTTATTTTGTTAAAGAAAGATGCCAATGACTGTTAAGAAGCTGACATAACCATCATTAATATCTTATTCACTAGTAATTTTTATCAGGTGGTTAACCTGCTTCTTCAATGTTTCATCTAAAATCTGCATACATTTTGATTTGAAATCAATCAACAGATAAAACTATCCTAACCAAAACAATCATTCAGAATCGAAATCCCTATATGGGTTTTGTGTCCATAGGCACACATGCTTTTCAGGTCTGTAGCAGGCATTACAAAAGAAACAGTTTCTTCAGAAATTTCACCAGCAAAGCAAAAACAGGCACAGGGTTGCAGGAAATGCAACAATGACAAGAACTGTTCCCCAATGGGGCACTTAGCTTTTCAGAGGTTCTGAATGAATGACGCTTTAGAGCCAGAACCAAGGCAAATTACTGCAAATTTTCTCAGCAAGCTGTACCTGTATATGGCACAGGCAACTGCCTTTTTATGAGACCGGGCATGTCCTCATGTTACAAAGAAGTAGACCTCAAAAGAAATCTTCAAAATGGTGAGAGTTGAGTGGGCATTTGCTTGTGACTAACTCCCATATGTTAAGAATTTTAATGCAACACTGATCCATATAAATATTTACTGAAGGGGGACAGCATGCCATATAAAGTACAGTTTTGTACCTACCATAAATGTAGATGTCCGAACTGGATAGCATCTGCAGTCATAACAAGTGGGTTGTCCTGTCATCTCTGTTGGTCTCATTTTCCTCAGTGTTTCTTGCCCCAGATGCCAGTAGCCCTCTTGCAGGGTAAAATTTGGATAGATGCCAATGTTTCCAAATAGACAAACACAACAATAAGCATATATGTACATATATACAAACAAATACACCATAAAAGACTCCCCGACAGCTAGCTATTAGGAGGTGACTGCAGATGCTATCCAGTTCGGACATCTACATTTATGGTAGGTACAAAACTGTACTATGTCCTTCATGGATGCATCTGCAGTCTAGAATACCATAGCCAACTAGGGAGGAGGATAAAGGTAGATTATGGTGTGTTTAGGATCCCTTGCAGTACAGCAGTGGCAAACCCTGCTCGGGATCTGGAATAAAGAGGCAAATTATAATGCTTGGCAAATGTATGCACGGAGGTCCAAGTAGCCGCCTCAATAATGTCTTTGAAGGCTGTGGTAGTGGCTGTTGCCCTTGTAGAATGAGGTCTTATGTTCTGTGGAATTGGTTTTCCATGGAAGGAGTAACAGTATCGTATGCAATTTCCTATCCATTTGGAGATTGTCTGTTTGGAAATAGCTTTTCCTTCCCTTCCTGTTGCATATGCTACAAAAGTTGGTCAGTCTTTCTGCTATTTTTTGTTCTGTCCAAGTAGTAGCGTAGCTGTCTATGTACATCCAAGGTATGCAGTATTCTTTCCCTCTGTTTTGTGGGTTGGGAAAGAAGGTAGGTAGGTGGATTGCCTGGTTTAAAGATACTCTGGATACCACCTTAGGCATAAATGTAGGATTAGTCCTCAAGGACACTCTATCTTGGTGGAAGATTAGGAAGGGTTGCACTGCCATTAAGGCCTGTAGTTCTGAAACCCTCCTTGCTGAAGTAATTGCCAGTAGGAAAGCAGTTTTCCATGACAGGTGTTGTAGGTCTGCTGTTGCTGCTGGTTCAAAGGGTGCTAGTGTCAACTTTTCTAGCACAAAGTTTAAGTCCCAAGCTGGTAATGGTGGTTTCCTTGGAGGTTTTACATTCTTGATTCCTCTGAGGAACTGCAAAAACAGGTGGATCAAAGCTGTATTCTGCTGAAATAGCTGATGCATGTATCTTGATGGAGGAGTAGGACAGGCCTGAATGAAGAAGTTCGCCAGATACTCCAGAATGTTAGGCATATCTATGTTTGACACATCTTTTCCTCTTCGGTACTCCAAATGACAAACCTTTTCCATTTTCCAGCATAGTTCTTTCTTGTTGAAGGTCTGCGTGCTTCAAGAATAATGTCTTTAACTCTTTGGGAAAGTTCTGGATTAGCTGCTGCTATGTGATGTTCCATGCAGTCAGTTGCAGCGTTTTAGGTTTGGATGTATGATGCTGTAGTTGTTCTGAGTTAACATCAAAGGCATCAGGGTATTGGCCACATGTTGTTCGAGACATGCCCTTCAGTAGTGGGTACCAGTGTTGTCTTGGCCAGTTTGGGGCTATCAGGATTATCCTTGGACGTTCTTCCTTGATTTTTAGTAGTACCTTGTGTATCAAAGGAAGAGGTGGGAATGCATATGCTGTTAGGCCTTTCCAGTTGAAGGAGAGTGAGTCCACTTTCCATGCTAGTGGGTGGAATGTCCTTGTGCAGAATTTTTGAGCTGGTGATTGAGAGGTGATGCGAATAGGTCTATCTGTGGCATTCCCCATTTCTTTGAGATGGTCTTGAAGATGTCGGGTGCAGCTTCCATTCGTGGGCATCAAGTGGTTCTGCTTAGTATGTCTGCTAGAGTATTGTCTTTCCCGGTACAAATATTGCCTGTAACTGAATGTTGTAGCTGAGTGCCAGGGTCCACAGCTCCAAGGTCATTCTGCATAGGGGTATGAATGAGTGCCTCCCTGTTTGTTGATGTACCACATGACTGTGGTGTTGTCTGTCCTTATCATCAACTGGCCCTCTTTGAGGAATGGTTTGAACTTTTGGATTGCCAGTTTTACTGCCAGCATTTCTTTTAGATTGATGTGCAGGTGAAGTTGATCCTGTGTCCACAATCCTTGCGCATTTGTCTAGCATGTGGGCCCCCATCCTAGGTCTGAAGCGTCTGTTGTGATGGTCTGGCTTGGTTGACATCTGCGGAAGGGCAGGCCTGGGTTTGACTGGCATGCCTGAGCCCACCATAGGAACTCCTGTTTTAAGCATGGAATTAGTGGGATTTCTGTTTCTAGACTGTGTCTGTGTTGGGACCATAAATTCTTTAGGTACCACTGTAGTTTCCTCATATGTAGTCTGGCAAATGGGACCAAGATTATGCATGATGCCATGAAGCCCAAGGCCTGTAGAAATTTTCTTGCTGTTAACTTGTTCAGTTTTGTTAGTGCCAAGAAGTAAAGAGGAAGTTCTTTTTGTTTTCTGTAGTCAGGAATGCCATTTGTTGTACTGTGTCCAATTCAAGAATGTCCTTGTTTGGGATGGTATCAGCCTTGACTTTTGTAAATTGACTGTGTATCCCAGTCCTTGTAGCAAGTAAATGACCCTTTGTAAATCTGTTGTCAGCTTGCTTTTGTTGTCCCCTTGTAGCAGGCAGTCGTCCAGGTATGGGTAAATTTGAATTCTGTAGTCTGCAATGGGCGATTACTGATGCCAGGCATTTTGTGAATACTCTGTAGATAAGCCACAGGGCAATGCTGAGAATTGATAGTGCTCTGATCCTGCAAGAAATCTGAGGTATCTTCTGCAGATTGGTCGAATGGGGACGTGCAGGTATGCCTCCTTGAGATCAAGAGTTAACAGCCAAGACTCCTTGCCCAGCATGGGAAGAAGTTGCTGTAGGGTCAGCATTTTGAATTTTGGGACAATGATGTATGTATTTAAGGTGGACAGGTCTAGAATTGGTCTCCAACTTTTTTCCTTTCTTGGAACTAGGAATAGTCTGGAGTAGAACCCCTTTCCTTGTTCTGCTGTTGGCACTCTTTCCACAGCTCTCATGTTTGCTAACTCCATTATCTGGCGTAGAGCCTCTGTTTTTTGATTTGGAGGTAGATTTGGCATTCCTCTTTTGACTGGTAAAGTGTGGAAGTGAAACGGTAACCTTGATCTATGGTTTGTAAAATCCACTTGTCTTTTGTTATGTAGTGCCAGTTCTTTGAAAATAAGGTTAACTTTCCGCCTAGAGGAGCTGCTATTTGTTCCCTGGTAGGCGGATTTAGGATTAAGTCACTGTGGTTGTGCTGATGTAGTGGCAGTGGCTGTGTCTGTGCCTCTGTTGTTACCTTGCCACTGTCGTCCTCTGTAGGCACCTCCTCTGGATTGGTTTCTGCCTCTGGTCTATTCCTGCCCTTTGAAATTTTGTGGAGTCAGGAAAGGACCAATTTTGGCAGGCCAGTTCCTGCTAAACCTTGGGGTTGAACCTGCAAGAAATCTTTAACAGTTTGAACAGATTTTGCCTTTTCTTCCATTTTCTTCATAACCTGCTGGGCAGGTGTACCAAACAAACTTGTCTTGTCCATAGGGCATCTAGCAACTTAGCTTGCTTGTTCCTTTAGCCATGCATGCCTTCTTATCACTGTGCCTGTCATGGCTGATCTAAATGAAGCCTCCAGTGCATCATAGCCACATTTTAAGGAATGGTTGCTAACCTGTTGTATGTTATTTACCATCTCTAATACATATTTCTTATCAAGAGATTCATCAGTAGTTAGTTTTTAGTTAACTGATCAAGCATAAACTCTTGGTATTGTATCATGTGAAACTGACAGTTTAAAGCTCTAGCTGAGAGAGTAGCTGAAGTGTAGACCTTTTACCCCATCTGTCTAGTGACCTTGCTTCCCTTTCAGAAGGAATAGGGTTTTAGCTGTGGTACTGCCTTGGGACCCTGGGATATAGTTTCTGGGTCTGCAAGTGGGGCCTTGTAAAGGTGGTGATGAGTATCTGGCACCCTGTAAAATCTGTCTGGTTTGGCAGGGGCTGGGGTAAAGAATCTGGGAGCAAACATCATTGAAAGCATCATCCACCACAGAGAACAGGAGGTATAGCTAAGGGCCTGTGCTGTGGGAGGTGCAGAAAGGTCCTAAGTCTTTTCTGGAGTCTGAAAAATCCTGTTGCTGCCATTGGAACTGTTCTCGCATGGCATGCAAAAGGAGAATTCTTCTGGTGGGGAAGCAGCTGGAATGGATTCTTCAGCATCAGAATCTTCAAAATTGGAGAAGGGAGCCTCAGGCTGGTCAGTTATGTCTGATTCATCAGCAGAATCATCAGAAGACACTGGCTCAGAGGGCTCTGCTCTAGGTCTCTTCTCTGGGGGCTGAGAGGCCCTGTCTGGGTGAGATTGAGATCCTCTAATTAAAGAAATTAAATCTTCTGCCAAAGAAAGCATTTGAGAACTAGAAGAGGGCCTGGATGAGGGGTTTAACAGGCACTGATTTAGTAGTCTTGGCTGCTGCCTTAATGGACATGGCTGCTGGAGGCCTAGCAGCACCACGTGCTGGGGTAGAGACATCCAAGGGGATGGTGTCTGATAAGTCAACCACCGTAGTGGGTAAAATTTCTGAGGTCGATTCAAGAATTGTAGCAGGGGCCTCAGTTGTAAGAATAGGTTCAGCTGTACTTTGAGCAGTTTTCGGTTTCGCGCCGACAGACACTCGCGGTTTGCTTTGCCGTGGTTTCGGCGAAACCGCAGACCGCGAAAGTGTCGGTCTTTATCTTAAGATTGGGTAGTCGGAGGATCCGGCATAAAAAATCAGTACCGAAAAACTGTTCTGCAACACAGGCGAACAGGCTGCTGGCTGGGCCTAAACAAGGCAGACAGTAAGAGTGGAAATCTTTATGAGGTATTTGTTTCCCACAGGTTAAACAATTGTTAACTTTTTCTGACATCGGCTGAGGCAAGAAAGAGTCAGCTTTAGAAGTCTTCAAGTAGTATTCGGTAGAAGTAATCTCTGGATCCGACCGACGGCAAGAAAGACTGGGGAAAATGGCGTCGGCTGATGCTTTTATACCGAAGACCAACAGAGATCGACATCAACTTTGGAATCCGGCCGACTGCAGGGCTGCCTGACGACAGGACAACCCACTTGTTATGACTGCAGATGCATCCATGAAGGACATCTATTACTGCCATCATAAGGGCGGTCTGCTACTGGATGCTACATTACTAGTGCTTCAGAACAGTACAAAACAATATACCTTAGTATCTTTAAAGGAAAGGAAAGGAAAGATGGAACTCAGGAAACTTGCTATGTAGAAAAGAATGAAGCGGTAAAAAGGATCAGCTGAAACCCAAGGAACAGCTTCACAAACATCCTAAATTAAAGGCAGCAGAAGTAGCAACTACATTGGTAGAGCGAGGTTTAATCATCTTCTTTTCAAAGTTCTAATGCACTTGTTACATCAAAAGGCAACTTAATTCACATGGACACACAAATGTGCATTTCCTGACCAGTCTTTCCTTATATGTTTCCATAAGAAAAAAATGACTGTTCTGTCTATTATCCTCAGATCTTTGAAGACAACATCTAAGTTGTTAAGTGAAAATATACAGTATGGACACCTTCTCTATCATCTTTCTATTTTAAAAAAATCACTGAAATTTGATGGATCTGGTTAAAACAGAAGCTACGATCTACAATAGAGAGTCGATTATCCCCAAATCAATTATCCAAAAAGAATAGTTGTGTAAAATCTTACCATAACCATAAATGTCCTTCTCTTCTATATGCTGCAGTATCCATAACATGTGGGAGTCTGCCTCCGGTTAACTCGTATGTCTGGCCATTACACTAAAGTTAAACTGCTACTGCGAAGGTACATGTGACGAGCCGCATCACACAACAAATGTTGGCCATAAAGGGACGTTGGGTATAAAGTGGATGTGAGAACATACTTGCCTCAAAACTGAATGCCGCCAAGCACCAGCCTGAAGGAGCGAGTATACAGAAAATCAAGCAAGTATCAAGAGGAAGGCAGGGAGGGAGACTATACTGCAGTATATAGAAGAGAAGAGCAGGACATCTATGGTTATGGCAAGATCCTTAGTTTTTGATGCGGCCTCCGAGCCTTCATCAGCCTCGGGAAGGACGCCCGGAACAGACGGAGCAATCAATGGTTCAGGCCAAGACTTTTTGACCTTTTTGGTTTGCAGCTCTTCCAAAGGGGCCAATGTCAGGTCCATATCCTGAGCAAGATGCTTAAGATGCTGATTTTCCAAATATAGCCTAAGGGCTGAGAGACGGCTCCTAAGGGTCTTAGGAACAAAGGCCTTGTAGATGTCACAGGACATATGGTTTTGTTCTGGGGCTAAGCAAAATAAACAGAGCTACTGAGCGTCTTTATGTGGAATCTGCCTTCTACACTGACACTTGCCCTTCCTAGCTGACATTAACTCACAAAAATTACACACAGTAGCAAGTAAGATAACAAAAAAACTCCTATGGGGTACTTATCTAAAGTACAAACACCACTTTCCGAAGTGAGCGACGACCGGAACTCGCAGTCAGGCAGCAGAAAAGTTCCGAGGTATACCCACTGTCCATTTATGGCCAACATTTGCTGTGTGATGTGGTTTGTCACACGTACCTTCACAGTAGAAGTTTAACTTTGGTATAACAGCTGGACATATGAGTAAACTGAAGGCGGACTCCTGCATGTTATGGATACTGCAGCATATGAATAGAAGGACATAGTCAATTTTCCAAACCCAGTCTTCCAAAGTTTTTGGGTAGGAAAAAAACAAAGTCTGAATATGTAAATGCTACACATTAGCTTGTGCATGTTTTTTGAACTTGTAACCTGCTTATGTGTGAAAAATATACTTTACTGTCCATTGGACCTGCTGAACGGCTGAAAAGTATATTCCGAGTGCAGAAAAAACAAGATTTTTAAAAGTTTTTTTATCCAGTTCAATGCATGTTTGATTATTTGAAGAGGTTGATTATCTGAAGTACCCTTGGTCCCAATTAGTTTGGATAATCGACTCTCTACTGTACTTTACTCATAAAAGAGGATTATGTTCTCAAAAAAAAAAAAAAAAAAAAATCATTCAAGAAGTATTCTGACATTTTCCTGCACAGGGCCTGCAGATAATAAATTCTTTCGAATGGTGAGATTATCACTAATACACCATCTTTATTTTAAAATGGAAGTAGAAAAATATTCACAAAGAAGGCAGTGTCAACTTTTCAAGCAAAGAATTCAAATTCCCAGTAGCGGGGACATGCTTCCTAGGAAGCCCAGGATTTAAAATGGGATCTAATGTGTTCTTATAAAAATACAAATTAAATTCAGACAACTCTCTGAGTTGAGCAGTAAAAAAAAGTGTTAAACAATTTTTCAGTGACTGGTTTTGCACTCTGTACCATTAATTATTCTTATCCTCAAGGAGTAAGAATAACTATCCAGGCACTTTCAAACAGCTGGTCTCACAATTAGGGTAGTTGCATTTCTAATATAAATACCAGCATCTGTTCCTATAAAATATGTCAAAAAACTGTTTACTGGAAATGTTAAAATAAGCTTCACCAACACAAAGGCAAACAGAGCAAACAAGCCAACTTCAAATAAGGAATATGAGACTAGTATTACAAACACCAAATTCAGTAAACTACAAAAAATAGCCATCAATTAACCATGTAAAGTTTTCTAGTAGTTAGTTTCTTATATTCCTTTAACGTGAAAAAATCCTATGAAAACAGCTCACAGGAATCCGCTAACTCTTCCTCCAAGCTGCAAGTCAGAGACTTAAACCAGAGGTCTGCAAATCTGCCTGCTGCCACCATTAAGTTCAACTGTGTAATTAAACTTACTGTAACACCACATGTTCAAATAGATCATTGTTCCAGTAGCACTAAGCTATATGGGATGTATTCTGCCAGAAGTCAGACTTCCACTCAGTATACAAAAGTGTTTGGGTGCCTTCCATGCTCATTCAACCCCCAAGGAAGCACAAGGGTGTGCAGGTATAAAAGTTGACTTATTGGCACCAGAAAAGTGGAGCCTTCTTGCCTTTCACCAAGGGAGGCTATGACATTTAACCAACAGGATCAAGATCCAAATTTGAAATACTATATGCAAGGATAAAAAGGGACAGAAGCAAGGGGTACCCCACTCAAGACTAGAGATAAGAGACGGAATAGGATCGAACAGAGCAAAAAATGAATAAAATGAGAACTGGGATGGTGGGAGGATGTTAGCAAAGGAACAGTGATCTATGTGAACATCTACTACTATGATAACTTTACTTACATGCCTACACTATTCTCATCACTAGATCAGTGCTGCAGTAGCACAAAGCTATACAAGATGATTGCCAAAGCCTTAACAGCCAGACAGGAAGAGGAAAGATAACATCCTGAAAGCCCTTGGAGAACAGACCTACTAAATCCTGTTTTGGCACTGGAGAAACTATCAATTTTCTAGTGCTTAGTGAAAATAAGTACAGAAGGCCAAGCTGCTGCCTCAAGAAGAGCGAGTCCATCCTTGTCAAAAATGGCCCAGTAGGTGCCAAAGCCATGAAGGGAAGAGCTTTCACTTTCTGACGGAGGGATTTTCCATGGTGAGAATAACAAAAAGTGTTGCAAAGGAATAACCATTTAGAAAGTACAGTTTTGTACCTACCATAAATGTAGATGTTCGAGTGTATACACTGCTGCAGTCATTACACTTAGGTTATCCTGCCGTCAGGCGGTCCCTCAGTTGGCCAGAGTTCCAAAGTCTTGGTCCGGCGTCAGTTGCTGACGCTTCTTCCCTGACGTCAGTGTGCCAGGGGTATATAAGATGCAGCCGACGCCATTTTCATCAGTTTTTCTTGCCCCAGATGTTAGGTGCCCCCAAAAAGGTAGGCAATGTAAATTGCTAATAAAACATAGAT
This sequence comes from Protopterus annectens, assembly GCF_019279795.1. NCBI lineage: Eukaryota > Metazoa > Chordata > Ceratodontiformes > Protopteridae > Protopterus > Protopterus annectens. Next base: position 529,061,091 of record NC_056749.1, on the reverse strand, counting down.
AAGAAAAGCAATCAAAAACTTTCAGTTACCAGCAAATACTCCCCATAGGTAGCAAAGGGTAGTAGGCCTAGGTAAGTACCAGCAAGGAAGAGGGGAAGGAGGGAGGGTAACCTAGACTGCAGCAGTGTATACACTCGAACATCTACATTTATGGTAGATACCAAACTGTACTATGTTCATCGTGTTACACTGCTGCAGTCATTACACTTGGGTAGAATCCCAAAGCTGAGGTTGGGTGGCTGGTTCTATAAGGCATTAGGGGTGGCTATAAGGCCCTGCAGCACTGCAGTGGCAAAGCCAGCTCTGGATTTAGAGTAAAGAAGCAGATGGTAATGCTTGGTGAAGGTATGTGCAGAACTCCAATTTGCTGCTTCCAAAATGTCCTTGGTAGGTACTCCTCTGAGGTAGGCAGTTGAAGTGGCTGTTGCCTTGGTGGAATGAGACCTAATGCTGTTAGGTACTGCTTTCCCATGGTGTGTATAGCAGAAACTGAGGCTGATTCAGATAAGGAAGCAGGAGCCTCAGTAGTAGTCATGGATTCGGCTGAAGATTGACCAGTTTTCTCGGTTTCGGCCGAAACCAAGACACTCGCGGCTTGCTTAACCGTGGTTTCGGCCGAAACCACGGACCGCGAGTGTCGGTCTTTTTCTTTGCGTTTTTTAACAATTTGGGTAGTCGGAGGATCCGACGACATAATGTACGCAAAATCTAAGCCGAAAAACTGTTCAGCAAACTCCGACTGACGCCTAAGCGTTCGTCGGTTGAAGGAAGCACAGGCCGAACAGGCTGCTACGTTGTGGTCTGGGCCTAAGCAAGGCAAACAGTAAGAGTGGAAATCTTTATGAGGTATTTGTTTCCCACAAGTTAAACAGTTATTGACTTTTTCTGACAACGGCTGAGGCAAGAAAGAGTCCCCAACGGGGTACTTAGCTTTTTAGAAGTCTTCGAAGTAGTATTCGGTAGTAATAATCTCTGGATCTGACCGACCGGCACTTGCGAACAGCTTCTGCTTCGGGCGCCACGCGGCAAGAAAGACTGGGGAAAATGGCGTCGGCTGATGCCTTTATACCCGAAGACCAGCAGAGATGACGTCGGGTGAAGTGCGACATCAGCCGAAGCCGGACCCAGACTTTGGAATCCGGACGACCGAAGGGCTGCCTGACGACAGGACAACCCATTTGTTATGACTGCAGATGCATCCATGAAGGACATCATAAACAGTGCCCTATCCATTTTGAAATGGTCTGTTTTGAAATGGCTTTTCCCTGTGCTCCTGCAGCATATGCTACAAACAATTGCTGAGTTTTCCTGAAAGCTTTCATTTTGTCCAAGTAGAAGTGTAACGGCCTGTGTATGTCCAAGGAATGCATTAGTCTCTCCCATTTATTCTGTGGATTTGGATAAAAAGTTGGCAAGTGAATAGTTTGGTTTAGAGCCACACTTGATAGCACCTTTGGCATAAAAGTAGGGTTTGTTCTTAAAGACACCGTCTTGGTGGAAAATGATGAAAGGTTCCAATGCCATTAGTGCCTGTAATTCTGAAACTCTTCGTGCTGAGGTTATTGCCAGGAGCAGAGCAGTTTTCCAAAAAACATATTTTAAATTTGCTGAGTTAGCTGGCTCAAAAGGAGGCAAAGTTAATTTTTCCAAGATGAAGTTGAGGTCCCAAGTTGGAGTTGGTGCTCTACGGGGCGGTCTTATGTTTTTAGCCCCTCTGAGGTACTGTTTTAGCAAAGGATTAGAAAAAATTGCTGGGTCTGTGTTGTAATGAGCAGAGATGGCAGAGGCGTGGATCTTAATGGATGAAAAGGAGAGGCCTTTGTCCAGCATCTCAGTTAAGTATTGTAGTATCTGAGGAATATTTGGGACAAGAGGATCAAGGCTGTGAGCCTGGTTCCAGGCACAGGATCTCTTCCATTTATCCGAATAGGCTTTCCTGGTGCTAGGCCTTCTGGCCTCCAGAATGACATCCATAACAGCTTTGGAGAGAGGCACTGCTTGCTTGACTAAGGAATAGTACAGTTTTGTACCTACCATAAATGTAGATGTTCGAGTGCTAATACAGCTGCAGTAATCACAGATGGGTTCTCTGCCGTCAGGCGGGCCCTCGGTCGACCGAATTCCAAAGTCTAGGTCCGGCGTCGGTTGTTGTCGCTCTCTCTCCTGACGTCAGTGAGGCCGGAGTATATACGACACAGCCGACACCATGTTCTTCAGTCTTTCTTGCCCCAGATGTCAGGTGCCCCCAGAAGGGAGGCAATACATAAATTATGTTTATATGTATATACATGCAATGCAATATAATCCAAAATCAGTAGTTGCAAGCAAATAAACCATAGAAGGATAACCCAGTCAGGTTGTATGAAGAGGGTGTTAGGCCCCATGCCTTTACCAAATGGGGAAGGAGGGAGGGAAACCTGTACTGCAGCTGTATTAGCACTCGAACATCTACATTTATGGTAGGTACAAAACTGTACTATGTTCATCGTGCATACAGCTGCAGTAATCACAGATGGGTAGAGTCCCAAAGCTACGCACAGGGTGGTAGGTACTAGGAGGAACTGGGTTGAGCCAGAATGCCCTGCAACACAGCAGTGGCAAAGCCTGCTCTAGTTCTGGAATATAAAGGCAGGTGGTAGTGCTTTGTGAAGGTATGTACAGAACTCCAAGTGGCTGCCTCCAAAATATCTTTGGTAGGAACTCCTCTGAGGAAGGCTGTAGAGGTAGCTGTGGCCCTGGTGGAGTGTGATCTGATACCTGTAGGAACAGATTTCCCATGATAGGAATAACAAAACCGTATGCAGTGGCCTATCCACTTTGAAATAGTCTGCTTGGTAACTGGCTTCCCTTGAGCCCCTACAGCACAGGACACAAAAGAGTTGTTCTGATTTCCTGAAGGACTTTGTTCTGTCCAAATAATAACGTAGCTGCCTATGGATGTCTAAAGAGTGTAGCAGCCTTTCCCCTTTGTTTTGAGGATTGGGGTAAAAGGTAGGTGTATGGCTTGATTTAAAGCTACCCTGGATACCACTTTAGGCATAAATGACGGGTTGGTACGAAGGGAAACCCTGTCCTGATGGAAGATGAGAAAGGGCTGCACCGCCATGAGGGCCTGTAGTTCTGAAACCCTACGAGCTGAAGTGATAGCCAGAAGGAAGGCTGTTTTCCAGGACAAATATTGCAAATCTGTTGAGGCAGCTGGTTCAAAAGGAGGCAATGTTAATTTTTCTAGTATGTAATTAAGATCCCAGGCTGGTATTGGTTGTTTCCTTGGTGGTCTTGTATTCTTAGCCCCTCTGAGGAACTGTCGTAAGAGTGGGTGAGAAAATAAAGGAGGATCCGTGTTGAATTCTGCAGAAATGGCTGAGGCATGGATTTTTATGGAAGAAAATGAAAGTCCACTGTTCAGCAGCTCAGCTAGATACTGTAATACCTGAGGCATGTTCAGTTTTCTAGGGTCCTGGCCTTTTTTCTCATTCCAAGAGCAAAACCGCTTCCATTTTGCGGAGTAAGCTTTTCTAGTAGATGGCCTTCTGGCCTCCAAAATGACATCCTGCACCTCCTTGGAGAGTAGGGTCTGTTGTGGTGTTAAGGAATTTTCCATGCAGCGAGATTGAGTGTTTTCAGCTGACTGTGAAGAGTTTTGTAGCTGTGCTGAGTCAGCAGAAGCGGCGTTAGAGGCAGGGACCAGGGAGGAGTATGTGTTAGGCTCCTCAGGAGTGGGTACCAGTGTTGCCTTGGCCAATCTGGAGCAATCAGTATCATCTTCGGTCTGTCTGCTCTTGCTTTCAAAAGCATCTTGGGCAGAAGAGGCAGAGGTGGGAATGCCTAAACTGTCCATGCTGTCCAACTGAATGAAAGGGCGTCCACTCTCCAGGCCTTTGGATGAAAGGTCCTCGAACAAAACTTTTCCAATTGATGATTCCTGTGGGGGGCAAAAAGTTCTATGTCTGGCCTCCCCCACGCTTGGATTATCTCTGTAAACACCTGAGGATGCAACTTCCATTCGTGTGGCTCTGTCATATTTCTGCTTAGATTGTCTGCCAGCGTGTTTTCCAATCCTGGCAAGTACTGTGCTTAAAGTTCGATTTGCCATTCCAGAGCCAAGTTCCAAAGAGTCATGGCTAGTCTGCACAAGGGGTATGAATGTGTTCCTCCTTGTTTGTTTATGTACCACATTACTGTGGCGTTGTCTGTTCTTATCAGTAATTGTCCTGGATGCAGGAAGTCCTTGAAAGCTGTAATTGCATTTATTACTGCTAGCATTTCTTTTTGATTGATGTGAAGGTGCTTTTCCTTTTGGGACCATTTGCCCTGAATGCACCTGTCCGTCATGTGCGCCCCCCAAGCGTAATCTGAGGTGTCTGTTGTGATGACTTGCTTTGCTTGAGGCTTGCAAAATGGGAGGCCTGTGTTTGCTTGACATGCTTGGGCCCACCATAGAAATTCCTTTTGCAAACATGGAATTATTGGTATTATTGTTTCCAAACTGTGACTGTGTTGAGACCATAGGTTTTTTAGGTACCATTGAAGTTTCCTCATATGCAGCTTTGCACATGGGATTAAAAGAATGCAAGATGCCATGAAGCCCAGAGCCTGCAGGATTTTCCTTGCAGTAAGCCTGGTACATTTTGCTAGTATTTTGAAGTACTGAGTTAGTTGCCCCTGTTTTACTGGCGAAGATAGGCCATCTGGGTGTTTGTGTCCAAGTTGGCACCCAGGAAAGTTATTTTCTGAGATGGTGTTAGCCTGGATTTCTCTTTGTTGATTGTGTATCCCAGAGAATGCAGTAACCGTGTTACATATGCCAGATGTTCCAGAAGTATGTGCTTGCTGTCCGCTTGGATCAGGCAGTCGTCCAAATAAGGGTAAATTTGTATCCCTTGAAGTCTGCTGTAGGCAATCACTGATGCCAGGCACTTTGTGAATACTCTGGGCGCAGTAGATAAGCCAAAGGGCAATGCAGAGAATTGATAGGGGATTGAACCTGCAAGAAATCTGAGGTATCTTCTGCAGCTTTGTCTGATTGGGACATGCAGGTATGCCTCCTTGAGGTCCAATGTTACCAGCCAAAACTCCTTGCCCAGCATGGGAAGAAGCTGCTGTAAAGTGAGCATCTTGAATTTTGGTGCAGTAAAATGTGTTTAGGATGGATAAGTCCAAAATGGGTCTCCAGTCGGTTCCTTTCCTTGGTACCAGAAAAAGTCTTGAATAAAAACCTTGACCTTGTTCGTGAGTAGGTACCTCTTGAATAGCTCTCATGCTTATGAGCTTTGAAATTTGTAGTTGTGCCTCTGCCCTTTGATTGTGTGGCAGGTTTGGCATGCCTCTCATTTTTGGAAGAGTGTGGAATTGAAATTTGTAGCCTCTGTTTATAATGTCCAGGATCCATTTGTCTGTTGTGACAATATGCCAATTTCTTGCAAATAATGCTAGCTTTCCTCCCAAAGGTGCTGCCAGCTGAAACCTGCTTGGCATGGAAATGAGGGAGTCATTGGGTTTGTTTCCTGTATTGTTGTGCACTGTCTTCGCCACCTCTTGGTGCTGGAGTTTGCCATTGTTGGCCTCTATATGATCCTTGTGATTGCCCTCTGCCCCTTGTGCGTCTGTATCTACCTCTTTGCGGCTTGTCAGTGGCTGGAAAGGACCAGTTTTTTGAAGGCCAATTTCTGCTAAAACGTGGTGGTTGGACCTGTAAAAAAGCTTTGACAGTTTGCATAGATTTGGCTTTTTCTTCCATTTTCCGTAATATCTCCTCAGCATTAGCATCCTTTTGTAAAGGAGCATCTAGAAGTTTAGCTTTCACATGATCAGGCAAGTTTTGTTCCCTAAGCCAGGCATGTCTGCGAATGACTGATCCTGTAGCAGCCGCTCTACTTGAGGCCTCTAGGACATCATAACCACATTGTAAGGTGCGTTTACCCACTTGCTCTGCACTATGCATCATATCCTGCAACTCCTTCAAATCTGGTTGTTCAGGTTGAGACATTTTATTCCTTAATTGTGATAACAGGAACTGTTGATATTTAAGCATATGAAACTGACAATTTAAGGCCCTCATGGCTAGGGTGGCCGAGGTATATACCTTTTTTCCCCACCTTTCTAAAGATCTTGACTCTTTCGGCAGGAAGTGGATTCTTGGCAGTGGAGGCCTTCAATCCCTTGGGGCCTTGAGAAATGGTTTCAGGGTCAGCATTATGGCTTTTGAAGAGAAATTGGTGAGAGTTAGGTACTCCGTAGTACCTATCAGGTTTGACTGGTGCAGGAGGCAGGGAATCCGGGTTAAGGCAAGCCTCCGAATAAACATCATCAAGTATGTCCAAAACAGGAGGTATCGCCAGAGGTCTGTGTTGAGGTAACAAAAGAAATTCCCTAAGTCTTTTCTTGGAATCGGAAAAGTCTTGGCCTTCCCAATGGAAGTGTTCCCTCAAAGTGTGCAAGGTTTCCCCAAAGGAAAAATCCTCAGGAGGAGATACAGAAGGAATGGACTGCTCTGCATCCGAATCCTCAAAAGGGGAGTAAGAGTGTTCCTCTACATCAGAATGTTCTGATAAAATGGAGCCCTGATCAGAAGAGGGAGAATCTTCCTCCACTCTGGGTCTCTTGTCTGGAGGGGGTTGAGAACCCCTGATAAGAGTAATTAAATCCTCAGCCATTTTAAGCATCTGTTTTTTAGGCATGGGGCCTGGAGATGGGCCCTGTGCAACAGGCCTCTTGGGATGCCTGGCTGCTTTGGATTTAGTAAAGGCCTTAATAGAAAAAGAAGATGAGGGTCTAAAGACAACATGGGTGGAAGTGGACCTGTCCACATTAGTAGGCTCAACATTAGCAATGGCTTCGGTGGTTGTAGTCTGGGAAAGGGCCGAGGTACCTGCGGTCTTGGGTACAGAGGACACCGCCAAAGGAGTGTCGTCGGTAGTCAGGGACTGCAAAGGCGTCTCGCTGAGAACCGGACCACGTGTAGCCTGTTTTGGCATGGTGTCGGTGGGGACCGCGGACCTCGTGTGTCGGTCCTTGTCCTTGCGTTTTTTGGACAAAACAGTAGTCGGAGTATCCGACGACATTTTGTAATCAAAGGCTTTACCAAAATAGTGTTGGGCGAACTCCGCTCGACGCTTAATAGTGCGTTTATTGAAAGTAGCGCAAAAGCGACAGCCCGAGACGTCGTGGTCTGGGCCTAAACAAGGTATGCAGAGGGAATGGAAATCCTTATGCGGTATTTGCTTCCCACAAGAAATACAATTATTAACTTTTTCTGACATCGGTCTGAGGCAAGAAAAGTTTCCCCAACGGGGTACTTAGCTTTAATGAAGACTTCGGTTTCCAATATTTCCGTAATTCAGGAGCTGGCCGACTGGCACTTGCGAACTGCTTCTGCTTCGGGCACCGCGCGGCAAAAAAGACTGAAGAACATGGCGTCGGCTGTGTCTTATATACTCCGGCCTCACTGACGTCAGGAGAGAAAGCGACAACAACCGACGCCGGACCTAGACTTTGGAATTCGGCCGACCGAGGGCCCGCCTGACGGCAGAGAACCCATCTGTGATTACTGCAGCTGTATGCATGATGAACATCTGCCATGCAGCCAGGTTTAAAGTCTTGAGCTGGCTGTGAAGTATCTGATTGTTTTGCTGAGTCAGAAGTTGTGGGATTTGAGGCAAAATCCATGGTGGACCTTGTGCTAAGTCGTTTAAGATTGGGTACTAGTGCTGGCGTGGCCAGTCTGGGGCAATCAGGATCATCTTTGGCTTTTCTTGTCTGGCTTTTAGGAGTACCTTTGAAAGGAGAGGTAGTGGTGGGAAAGCATACACTTGGTTTTTCCAGCTGAATGAGAGGGCATCCACTTTCCATGCTTGTGGGTGCTAAGTCGTTGTGCAGAATTTCTGTAGCTGGCAATTCATTGGGGATGCAAACAGATCTATGTCCGGGCTCCACCATTTTTGTGTTATCATTCTGAATATTTGTGGATGTAATTTCCAATCGTGCGGATCCATGATGTTCCTGCTTAAGTCGTCTGCCAGAGTGTTTTTCTCTCCTGGCAGGAATTGCGCTTGCAGATGAACTTGATAGATTAGAGCTGTGTTCCACAAGGTCATGGCTTGTCTGCAGAGGGGATATGAATGAGTGCCCCCTTGCTTGTTTATGTACCACATAACTGTGGTGTTGTCTATCTTTAGTAGTAGATGTCCTGGATGCAGAAGGTCCTTGAAAGCTATAAGGGCATTTTGTACAGCTAGCATCTCTTTTTGATTGATGTGAAGATGCCTTTGTTCTGCGGGCCACTTGCCCTGAATACATTTTCCTGCCATGTGTGCTCCCCAGGCGTAAACCGAAGCATCTGTTGTCAGTGTTTGCCTGGCTGTGGGCTGAGTGAAAGGCTGTCCCTTGTTGAGGTGACAGGCTTGAGCCCACCATCGAAACTCCTGTTGAAGGCAAGGAATAAGTGGTACTATTGTTTCCAAACTGTGACAGTGTTGAGACCAGACACTCTTTAGGTACCATTGTAGTTTCCTCATATGCAGTCTGGCATATGGAATTAGAAGTATGCAAGATGCCATGTACCGCAAGGCCTGCAGAATTTTTCTTGCAGGGTTTTTGTTGCCATCAATTGGAAATATTGAGCCAGTTGTCCTTGCTTGTCTGGCGTGAGATAAGCCATCTGGGCCGTTGTATTTAAGCTGGCACCCAGGAATATTATCTCTTGTGAGGGAACTAGTTTTGACTTCTTTTCGTTTACTGTGTACCCTAGGCACATTAGCAATCTTTTATACAAAAGCCAGATGCTTTAGAAGAATGTCTTTGCTCTCTGCTTGAATAAAGCAGTCGTCCAAGTATGGGTAAATTTGAATTCCTTTTTGTCTGCAAAATGCAATTACTGATGCCAGGCATTTTGTAAAGACCCTTGGCATAGTAGATAAGCCAAAGGGCAGTGCCGAGAATTGGTAATGCATTGAACCAGCTAAGAATCTGAGGTATCATCTGCAATTTTGTCTGATAGGGACATGCAGGTATGCCTCCTTGAGGTCCAAAGTTACGAGCCAAGCTTTCTTGCCCAGCATGGGTAGAAGCTGCTGTAGTGTCAACATTTTGAATTTTGGGACATCCAGGTAAGTATTTAGAGAAGAAAGAAACAGAATGGGCCTCCAGGCTTTGTCCTTTCTGGGAACCAGAAAGAGTCTTGAGTAAAATCCTTGTCCTTGCTCCTGTGTTGGTACCTTTTGAATAGCTCTCATGTCCATGAGTGCTGTAATTTGTCTTTGAGCCTCTGCCCATTGATTTGGTGGCAGATTTGGCATTCCTTTTAACCTTGGCAGAGTGTGAAAGTGGAACCTGTAACCTTGAGATACAGTATTGAGAACCCATTTGTCTTTGGTGATCATATGCCAATTGTGAAAGAAAAGTGCCAGTTTTCCCCCCAAGGGGGCTGCAAGAGAGAAGTGCTTGCCAGCTGTAGTGGGAAGTCATTGGGACTGTTTTTTATAAGGTTGAGGCCTGTCTTCCCCTTCTTTCTGTGTTGAAGCACCCCATTGTCGAGGCCTGTAAGAACCTTGTGGCTGACCTCTGCCTCTTGGACGTCTGTATCTGCCCCTTTGAGGTCTGTCTAACTGGAAAGGACCAATTTTTTGTTGGCCAATTTCTGCTAAATAGAGGAGGCTGAACCTGTAAGAAATCTTTCACCATTTGCATAGAATTTGCCTTATCCTCCATTTTCTTTAATACCTCTTCTGCCATGACTCCAAATAAAACATTCTGCTGCAAAGGTGCATCCAATAATTTTGCTTTAACAGGATCAGGTAAAGTCTGCTCTTTTAACCAAGCATGTCTTCAAATGACAGACCCTGTAACTGCTGTTCTACAGGAGGCCTCTAATGAATCAAAACCACATTGCAAAGTATGTTTTCCCACTTGTTCAGCTGCATGCAATAAATCCTGCATTTCCTTATAGTTAGGAAGATCTGAATTTGGAAGCATTTTTTGTTTCAACTGAGACATCAAATATTGCTGATATTTAAGCATGTGAAACTGGCAATTTAAGGCCCTTACTGCTAAAGTTGCAGATGTATATACTTTCTTCCCCCATCTGTCTAATGCTCTGGAATCTCTGTCAAAGGGAACTGGATTTTTTGCTGTAGAGGCCTTTACCCCTTTGGGACCCTGGGAAATAGTTTCAGGTCAGCAACAGGGCTTTTATAAAGAAATTTGTGAGAGTCAGGGACTCTGTAGTATCTGTCTGGATTAACTGGAGCAGGAGGTAAAGAATCAGGATTTAAAATGGATTCAGAATACACATCATCCACAATATCTAACACTTGCGGGATAGCAAGGGGTCTGTGTTGAGGTAATAAAAGAAAATCTCTGGGCCTTTTCTTGGATTTTGAATAATCCTGGCTCTCCCAATGGAAATGCTCCCTCATGGTATGTAAGGTTTCCCCAAAGGAATAGTCCTCTGGTGGAGAGGCTGAAGGAATTGATACCTCAGCATCAGAATCCTCATAAGGGGGGGTAGAGAGTATCCTTGGTCTGAGGATGAATCAGAAGAGATGGACACCTGGTCGGATGAGTCATAGTCTGCATCCTGTCTAGGCCTTTTATCAGGAGGAGGGTGGGACCCCCTGATCAGAGTAATTAAGTCTTCGGCCATTTTGAGCATCTGTTTCTTAGGCATGGAGGCCTGTCCTGGTGAATGTTGAAGTTGTTTCTTTGTTTTTAAAGGGGTTTTAGACTTAGCAGAAGATTTAATGGTTAGCTGAGTAGGTCTGAAAACACCCTCTGAAGCTGAGGGTTGTTCAGCTGCTCCGGATCCCTCTGAAGGGTTAGTCTCGGTAGGCCGTAAATCTGGTGTTTCCGAAGGCCCAGCCATCCACGTGGGAGTCAGAGGCGGCCTGTGGTTCCAAAGAAGCGGTCGTCAGGGGCTGCGAAGGCGCCTCGCTGAAAACCAGAGAACCGGCGACTGGCCTAGAAGAGGCTTCTTCGTCAGTTTTGGGCCTCGGATGCCTGTCCTTGTCTTTGCACTTTTTGTGTATCCCGGTCGTCGGTTGTTCCGACGGCATGGTGTAATTGAATTTTCTGCCAAAATAATGTCGGGCAAAATCAAACTGACGTTTAATAGTGCGCTTGTTAAACCTAGCACAAAACCGACAACCAGTGACGTAGTGGTCTGGGCCTAGGCATGGGATACAATAAGAATGGAAATCCTTATGAGGTATTTGCTTCCCACAAGAAATACAATTATTAACTTTTACTGACATTGGTCTGAGGCAAGAAAAAGTTTCCCCAACGGAGTACTTAGCTTTGTAGAAGACTTCGGTTCTGGATTCGGAATGAAAATCTCAGGAGTCGGCCGACCGGCACTTGTTAACTGCTTTTGCTTCGGGCACTGCGCAGCAAGAAAGACTGAAGAAAATGGCGTCGGCTGCATCTTGTACACCCCTGGCACACTGACGTAAGGGAAGAAGTGACAGCAACCGACGCCGGACCAAGACTTTGGAACTCTGGCCGACTGAGGGACCGCCTGACGGCAGGATAACCCAAGTGTAATGACTGCAGCAGTGTAACACGATGAACATATCATCTGTTTTGACACTGGTTGCCCTTTTTTCCATCAAATGAAATGAAGAGCTGATCAGAAGCTCAAAGGTTCCCTGTCCTGTTAGTGTAGTACTAGATATGCCTGAGGATGTCTAGAGAATGTAGAATTCTCTTTCCCTATTTTTGGTTCAGGAAAGAACACAGGGAGATGACTAGACTGATTTAAAGTAAATTCAGAGTGTGCCTTAGGCGCAAAGGAAGGGTAAGTTCTGAAGGTTAACCCTGTCTCTATGAAACATTAGAAAGGCTTGAATCAATATCGGAGTTTGCAAGTCAGATCTTGCCTAGACAAAGTCAAAACGGTGGGTAAAATAGTTTTCTATGTCAAGAAATTCAAGTCACCCTAACAAGCAGGTTCATAAGGTGTAAGTCTGAGTTTTTTTCCAAGACAAACTTGAGATCCCAGGGAGAAGTCACCAATTTCAGAGGTTGGTGGGCATACAATACCCCTTTTCAAGGATTATCTTCCCTTGAAAAAGGAAGAAAGATTGATCTAAAGAAAGACCACCAGAAACATGTGCACAGATCCTGCAAGATATACCTGGAATCTATTCCTTTGTGAAAAGGCCACTGCCCTACCGGAATGTGCATTAGAGCAGGAAGTCAAAGTCTTAACATAGTACGAGTAGCAGAAAGAAATAGCCTTAGAAATCCAGACTGCAACAGTTTGCTTGATGACTGGCTGGCCCAGAGTAGAGCTCAAAAGAAACAAATAGCTGGGTCAGTTTTTTCTGAATGATTTAGTTTTTGTCTAGATAAAATCTCAGTTGCCTGTGAACGTCTAAAGAATGTAAGTGTTGGGGATTTGGAAGAAGTGGGAAGATGTATGGTCTTGTTGAAGGACAGCTCATTCACTACTTTAGGCAGGAAGGATGGATCAGCCCTGAAAGTCATCCTGTCCTTGTGAAAAAATAAGAAAAGGGGGAATAGCCATGACAGCTTGCAACTCAGAATCTCTCCTAGCAGAGGTGAGAACCAAGAGGATGATGGTTTTTCCAACTACAGAATTTTATAGAAGCAGAATATGCTGGTTCAAAGGGAGGCAGTGTAACATTTTCTAACACAAAAAGTAAGATCCCAAGGGGGAAAGATGGATTTCCTAGGTGGGTTATGATGCAGGACTTCCCTGGGGAAAAGTCTGAACTCCAGCCTAACCATAAGTGGAGGGCTAAGAAGGAAGGAGGCAAGCATTGATAGCTGACAGGTGAGTTTTTATTAAAGAGTATGCCAAGCCTGATCTAAGAAATTCACAAAGATATTGTAGTACAGCAGGAACTTGTGATGGGAATGAATCCTGACTATGTTTGCAGCTCCAATAGGAAAACTTTTTCCATTAAGCAGTTTAAAAATTTCTAGTAGTGGGTCTCCTAGCCTCTTGTAAGACTTGAACAGCCTCTTCAGAGAACAGGTGTCTTTCAGGAATTAAAATCCCATCATCCATAAGGTCATGCTGAGATATGGAAGATTTGAGTGGAGCAGCAATCCTTTCTGCTGAGTTATCAGGCTGGCTGAAGAGGAATTATCGTATAATTTCTCTTTGCCAGGTGAAATAGCAAGGGAAACAAATGTTGCTTTGGCCAAAATGGTGCCAAAAAAAGGAGTTTGTGTAATACTTTTTATGCCTTGAAAAGAATTTTTGGAAGAGGCAGAGGAAGAAATACATAGAGGAATTTCCCTGTCTACTGGAAAGAGAAGGCATCTGTCCTCCAGGCTGTGGGACAAGGGTCACTGGTGGAGAACTGAGAAAACTGAAGGTTGTTTGGTGATGAAAGAGGTCCATCTGAGAACAGCCACACAGAAGGGTGATGGTGTGGGAAACCTCTCTGTTCAAAGTCCATTCATGGAGTCCCCTCCATGGAGCAGCGTAGGCAGTCTGCTAACACACTGACCTGAGAAGGTATGCATGTGGCTGTGAGCATGATGGTCACATTTGTTGCTATGTTCCATGTCTCCTGTGCTAATCTGCGTAGTTAGTTAAGACCTGGTACCTCCTGTTTATGTACCTCATGACTGTGGTGCTGTCTGTGTACACTTGGAGGGATCCATGTTTCAAAGGTGGGAAAATCTGAAGAGCAGAACATCCCTCATTTCATTAAGACTGACATGTTCCTTCAGGAACTGAGGCTGCCACTTTCCCTTTGCTTGGTGTGATCCTGTCCATGCTTCCAACACCTCATCCAATGCATCTGTGTGAACCTGTTAAAGAGGAGGAGGTGATGTGAATGTTACTCCTGGGTTAAGGATGACCTGCCCTTTACAGTAAAGTAGCTCCATCTTAAGACAAGGGAGGAGGCGAATCAGGGTGTTCAAGGGGTGGCACTGCTGGCACCACACAGATTACAAGTACCATTGGATTTTTCCTCATGTGAAGTCTGGCCAGAGGGAGCATAGGAATGCTGGCTGCCATGCATCCCAAAGTCCTTAGCATCTATCTTACTGGGCAATGAACTGCAGAGCAGTGCTTTTGTACATAACTGAACACACTCTGAACTTTCTCCTGGGAACGGAAGGCATTTTTTTTTTGTGTGCGTGTCCAGTCTGTAGCTCAGAAATACCAGGTCCTGTATAGGGACCATGCATGATTTTTTTTCAGTTTATAGTAAAACCCACACCTGTCAGAAGATGGAGGGTGAAGTGAGGATACCAAAGAAGAATTTCTGGACAAATAACCTGGATCAGAAAGTCATCTAGATAGGGGGAAATTTTGAATTCTCTCAGTATGACAGAAAGCTCCTACTGGAGCTAGACACTGTGAACACTCCTGAAGCATTGGAAAGACCAAAAGACTGAGCAGTAAACTGAAAATGTGATGAGCCAGAGAAAAACCTGAGGAATCTCCTGCAAGAAGGATAAATGGGTATGTGTAAGTAGGCATCCTTCTGATTTAATGACACTAAGAAAGCCTGTGTAAGGATGAATGGTAGAACAGTATGAACAGAGAGCACTTTGAAAGATGGCATCTTCAAGTAAGTGTTTAGGATAGACAGGTATAGGATGGGTCTCCACTGCCCTTTTTTTTCTTGGGACTAGAAAACGCCTGGAATAAAATCCTTTTCCAATGAAGTCCTTTGGCATTTGCTCAATGGTGTCTTGATTCAAGACGTCTTGAATAATGGGGACCAGAAGGTATATTTTTGTTTTGAGGAGGTCTGTAGCATGCCTTTCAGAGACGGAATGCTTTCCCAAGACATAGCATAGGCATCCATGATGGAAAGGATCCACTTGTCAGTGGTAATAGCTCTCAACTCTGGCCAGGGAGAATGACAGTCTTTGGTGAAGAGAGGTAATGGAACTGAGGACAGGGGGAAGAGTGCTTCCAAAGAGTGGCCTCCCAGCTGGAAGCTCCCTATGGGATTTTTCAAAGTATATTTTCCTAGGGGTATTCCTTTGTTTCTGAACTGTCCTAGGATACCTTCTAATGAAGGAGGATGTAGATTTATATGGGCAGTTTCTGTGGTATCTAGGAATTGATGAGAGTACGATCAGTCTGCAGTCTTTCATGGTATTACCTTGGTCTTGGAGAGTTTTGAACAGTCTGGCCACCTGAAAGCCAAAGAGCAAGTCTTTGTCTAAAGAAGAGTCTAGAATTTTAGATTTGAAATCCTCATGTTTAGGCTGAGTTGAACATCATGGATATCTGTGAATAACAGTTCCAGTTGCAGCTGTTCTAGATGCATCCACACCACAGTAACTGCACTTAATGCTATGGCTGGCACTCACGGAGTGGCCTGCAACATTAAGCTCTACATTTGATGCTCAGACTCTGCTGTAGGAGGGTCCAGTATAACTTTATTTAAGGAATTTAGGACAGAGACCAAACACTTTGTCATTTGAGTCTGGTAATTAATTGCTTTAAAGGCAAGGGTAACAGAGGTGTAAACATTTGTTCCCCATCTATCTACAGCCCTATATTTGTCAGTAGGTAGGGCATTTGCAATGGGTAGAAGCTTAGAGGGCTTATCTGAAGAGAACTATACTACAGAAGGGTCTGCCACTGGGTTCTTGTATATATATTTAAGGTAATCAGGGAGATGGAGGTTGAAAATTGGGTGCAGAAAAGGTGGACTGAAAGGCATCCTGGAAAGTCTCAAGGACAGTACACTCTGGAAAAAGGGCAGGGGGTAACCCATCCATAAGAGTGTGTAACACTTCTTCTGAACAGAGATCTGCATGTATTGCTATTTAAAAGTGTTTCACCATGTTCTGCATAGTCTCCCCAAAGGACAATTTCACAATAGGGGAATCCAGTCAGAGAGAGTCCTCTTCATCACAAGAGGTTTGCTCTGGAAAATGCAGCTGAAAGGAATAGTCCAAACAATAGTCAGAGTCACAGCACTAGTCCTCATCAAAAGAAGAGGAAATTAGGGTAGGTTTATGAGGGGTAGTCTGTGGCTGCAGATACCCAAAGGAAGGAAGGAAGGCGGTTTCAAAGCATAACAGCTTTGAACAGCAACTGTTAAGAAGTCTGTATACTCCTTTTCCCTAGATGCTGAAGAAGAGGCCACACATCTAGACTTCTGTTTTTTCTTCTTCGACAGACCACGATGTTTTGCCACAGATGGCCTGCACCTGTCGCCCCTGGGATTCCGGATACTGGCTAAGGCTCTTGCTGCCCCTATAGTGCCTTTTTTAGGCAGGGTTCAAGTAACAAATTCACCACCATAACAGGAACAGGCAAGCAAAAACTGAGGGTAATGCTACTCAATGCTAGAAGTCTAAATTTCAAAATGCACTCACTCGAGGCACTCCTTAAAATGGAGAACATCGATATCTGTGCAGTGACTGAGACCTGGTTCAAGGCTCCAGAGAGCACACCTGCACTACCAGGCTATAACTCATACCACACTTTTCGGCCATGTAACCTGGACCGAAACACCAAAGGTGGGGGTGTGTCCATATTCATTAAGGATATCCACACCTCCAGACTAGTTGCTCAGCATAATGCATCCGAGGTTATCCAAGTGCAACCAACTCTTAGCAAAACTGCAATCCAAATTGTAGCTTGCTACAGATCCCCCACCATGCCCCAGGATTCCCACTCCTCTTTTCTTGATGTACTGGAAAATATTAGGGTTCAACCAAACACCCTAATAATGGGTGACTTCAACTACCCCACCATTAACTGGGAAAACTACTCATGTACCAACTCCTTAGCGCAACACTTTCTGGAATTCATAAACTCCAATGCCCTAGATCAACTTATCCACACCCCCACCAGGGACAACAATATCCTAGACCTAGTCATTACCAACATGAGTGACCGGTGTTCCACACCTGAAGCAACTCCTCGTTGGTCCGATCCGACCATAAGCTAATCACCCTTGATATCCACATCCCACCCCACCCCCCATTAAGGAAACCACAGTAAAAAATTTCTCCAAAGCCAACCTCATGCTTCTTAAGACAGAAGTAGTGAACTTCATGACACCCATGCAGATGGACAATACAGTTACAAATGCTGAATCCTACACAAATGTACTCTATAAGCACTTATATGAGTGCATGGATCGTGCTATCCCAAACAGAACCAAGACGCTAGCCTCCAAAAAAAGGAAGCCAATCTGGTGGTCCCCTGCCACAAACAAACTGTACAACAGAAGGAAAAAACTGTTGCAAAAGAGAGTAAAATCCCATAAGTGGAGGAGCTCCCTGGTCAGCCTCAGTAAGAAGCTGAGATCCCTTATAAGATCCTCCATAGCTAGCTAAGAAAATAAAATCGCCACTAATTCCAAGGACAACCACAAAGCATTCTATAGCTATGTCAAGAATCTCAACGTCAACTCCCAGATCTGCTCTGAGTTACAGCACAAAGTCACGAAAATTACAGAACCAACTGATATTGCCAACATCCTGGCAGATAGGTTCAGTGCTAACGTTACCCCACCCCCCACCCCTAAAGGGCCCATATCTATACAGGAAGAATGCAGAGTCCCTGTAATCACAAGTATGCAGGTGAAAGCTGCACTTTCTAAAGCCAAAAACACAGCATCCATGGGACTGGACAACATCCCAGGCTGCGTTTTACACGAACTTCAGAATGAACTGGCTCCCCATTTAAGCACCATGTTCAATAATAGCCTCGCATCAGGCTTTGTGCCCACTGAATGGCGCACAGCAACAGTTATCCCACTCCACAAAGGGGGAACCACCACTGACCCCAGGAACTATAGACCTATTAGCCTGACGAGCCTGGTCTGCAAAGCCATGGAATGTATCATCATGGAACTCATAAACAAAGACATTGGTAACCTCCAAACTCTGGATCCCACCCAGTTCGGGCTTGTGAAAGGCAGATCATGCCTCCTGAATCTGATCGACGACTTTGAGGCAGTCACCAAAGCCGTAGATGAGGGTAAGGGTTCACACAGACTATCTTGACCTCGCCAAGGCTTTCGACACCATCTCCCATTCTGGAATTATAGCTAAACTCAATAAACTAGGCATAAATCCCTATTGTCACAAGATGGGTTGCCAACTGGATCACTGACAGAACCCACACTATAAAGTTGCAGACTCCAAATCTGACCTCAAACCAGTGACAAGTGGAGTACCACAGGGTTCCGTCCTGGGACCGCTCCTGTTTGGTATCTACTTCTCTGAAGTACAGGCTAACACAAAAGGCCTCTGGTTAACGAAGTTCGCAGATGACTGCAAACTAGGAGCCATAGTCAAGTCCCCAAAAGATGTGAACATCCTACAGAAGGGCCTCTCTGAGACAGATGCCTGGTGTCAGAGCCATGGCCTCAAGCTCAATGCCAAAAAGTGCAGTGTCATCCCCTTTGGTAAAAACTCTGTACCCATGAACTACCACATAGGCAGCAGTCTACTTAACACCGAATGCATGATAAGAGACCTTGGGACTCAGGTGGACAGTAGTCTCTCCTTTGATAGTCACATCGCCACAATAGTCAGGAAGTCCTTCTACGTGGCACACCTCATTATAAAAGGGTTCTCATCCAGGAAAAAAAGAGGTCATCCTTCCCCTCTACTCGACTCTCATTAGACCCCACTATAGAGTACAACGCCCCTTTTGGAATGTACCTCACAAGACATCTGCAGCAGCTGGAAAAGCCACAGAAGTACCTCACAAAGATAATTACTGGACTCAAACAAATGCCCTACACTGACCGCCTCAAAAAACTCCAGCTTTACTCCATAGCATATCGCCTACTCAGAGGTGATCTCTGCCTAATATATAAAGCTATGTCAAACCCAGAGCTGTTGGACATGCTACACCTAAAGAAATCCCAATCCCTCCGAGCTACTAGCTCTAGGGAACTAAACCTTGTCACCACAATAAATAGGACATGCTGGAGGGATAGATTCCTATCCCAGAGACTTCCCATACTCTGGAACAGGCTACCCATCTATGTCAAGCAAAGTTCTTCATTAGCACTCTTCAAGAAAAATCTTGATGAGTGGATGGGAAATAGGAAATACACCCCGGGGATCACTTCTGTGTCTCTGCTCGACAGTGGCACAGGAAAATAACTTTCTTGGGTGGCGTAAGCCAGGGAACCTTGTTGGCTAGGCTTACGTAGGCCCTTGGGCCGATAGCCTAGTACCTACCTATGAACCTATAGGTGACATCCACCTGGATGAGACATGGAGGTTCAGAACTCTGTCTGACTTCCATTAGAGAGCCTGGGATCTTTTCCCTAACTAAAATTTGAGGACGTCATGCAGTCCTTTGGAAATTATGAGAGACAGTTCCTCAGACATATTGGCAGGTTGCAAGGGTTCAGGAGCCATACTAGTCTCAAAGAGGGTCTCAGTAGCTGGCAATTGAGTAGCAGCCTGATTTACTGTAGGTTCTGCAACTTTACTGGGTAAGTCATAACCAGAAACGTTTGACAGCGGATCTGTTCAAGGCCTCTTTAGTTTTTGCTCTGGTGGCAGAGGGGCATCCGAGAATGCAGAATCTGCCACCTCAGACTAGGCCAGGCATTATTTAAGATGCTGGACCTTGAGAAAGGTGTTGAGAGTAGAAAGCCTTGACCTAGTTTTTAGAACAAACCATTGACAAATTGAGCAAGATTTGTGATCTTGTTCTGGGCCTAGGCAAAAAAAGACTCTTGGTATGCAAATCCTTGTACGGAATCTGCCTAATGCACTCATACTTGTCCCTCATACAACTTTCAGCAAAATATCTTAAGATAAAAACGAAAGTTTCCCAATAAGGCACTTACCTGGATAAACGATTGAAGCAAAGGTACCAATGACCAAACAGCGAAATGTCCGATGGATGCATGACTTGTGTTCGGGCTGGCAACCAGATAGTCTGAGGAACCACACTCACATGTCTGTCTACATACCCCAATGAATACAAGCTGAGGTCATGCGTCAGGTGTATGACCTAAGAAAGGGGAAGCTTCGGTACCTGGCTGAATCTCAGCAGTGACAACCCATATGTCAGAAATACTGCAACAATGTCTCCAGTCAGGAACATCAACATGAAATAAGTAATCACTCCATTTACAATTATTTATTTCATTTACCTTGTAATAATCAGTCCTATAAAATGCTACTCTGCAACAACTTCTTTCTGAACAAATTTGGATATGAGAAGACGTCGGAGTACATACCCATCCTATACTATCATAATCTGCACCAGCTCATTCTGGTTCAATAGTACATTCAACAGTATTTTTAAATAAGTTAGTCCAAACAACATCCAACAGATTATTACCCCTAGCTGGCATCTCTACAATCTGGTTATAGCCATGTTCAATACTAGACTTCACTACATCATTAATTACACTCATATGACTAGTGTATTTTCACCCACTGGATATTTGGAATACTGAAATTCCCAGCTACAAACTTGTACCCATTCTCAAAATTAGCCAAAATAATTTTATTAAACCTCCTGTTCTCAGTGGATATAAACATTTGGAGGACTATAAAATAAGCGTACACTAAACTGACAATTAAATCTGGCATTAACAAACTATTTCAAAATATTCACTGTTAATCAAATAAGAGGGCAAATTTTCTTTCACTCAGATAATATACACCATCATCTTTTCTATGCGGTCTGAAATTATAATATCCCCTATAACCTGGAAAACTAAGTCGAAGATTTTTATCAGAAAACTAAGTTTCTGTAATTAAGAATAATGAATCACAATTCTTGCTTTTAACAAAGAATAATTTATTATTTACGCTTCTTGTATTACCCATCAACAATTTCATTCTAGAAGCCTTCTCAAAATTATATAGTCTATTTTCACCTCTAAAAAAAGAAACACCATTACTAACGTAACTTAAACGAAACTTATCAACACTATAAACTGTGTAACCATAAACCATGTCTTCCCATAAGAATATAACTTCAACAGAAGTCTCAAGACATATTCTTCTGAAGTTGTTTGCAAATCCTCTAGCCACTTTATTAAGTACCTGCCCAAACCTCTGAGATGGAACATCATTACAAAAAACAAAAAGGGTTCAAATGACTTTTCCCTACTTAATGCAATACTATCTTTCACATAACTATTAAATATTAAGCTATTATATTTTCTCACATCATTTACCCCTGCAACTAGAATAACATTACCATATGGTTTACCATTTCCAAACAGGCTTTTTAAAGTCAAAAATAATGTCCTGCATCACGCATACACTCAGACATGTCACGGTTACGATATCTATTTTTTCCAAACATCTTATTCCTACTAATCCTTCGTAACAACGAATCACCTATAATTACTACATTTCTACTGCTATTGTTATACATTATCTAATAAGAGCTATCCTTCACTTGATCATTGCCTTCTGAAACTAAGTCTGACCCTCCTAGAGCCCTCCTCCTCCTCTTTCTTACCAATTCAAATGCCTCGGTATCTGCTTTATTATCATTTTAGCCTCTCTTTACTCCAACTCCTGTCCACACAAGATCTGGATTTTCACACAACTCCTTTAAATTTTGGTTTAAATTACTACACTTCAATACTGAGTTACCTTCCACTATACTCTGAGTCACCTTTTTGGTCTGCTTAAAATTTTATTCCTTTAATCCCATTACATATTCACCTGCATTATCTTTATCAACAGTACTAAGAAACAAACTGATTTTTTTCTTCTTATTTTTTAACACTACCTATAGGAAACAAGAATAAACTACCTATATCAGAATCAGCCTGAATTCCTATTTCAACATTAGATTTTGTAAATCCAGATCCACATCGCTTCTCTACTTCCTTGCATCTTTTACAAATGAAATTCTCCAAGCCCCAGTCATCCAAAATATTAAGCATTTCACATACCTTAAACATAGACAGAAATCACTTTCCAATAAATCCAAAAGAAAGAATTTATCAATTTCTTCCATCTACAACCAATAATCCAACACACCTAACAAGCAAAGGCACTTCATATTTGTGTCATTGTGAACCAGATCTACTCATACTTCTTGCCCTTAAATGCAATAAACAAGCTAATGCCAAAGTTTCACCACAACAAAAACACTACACAAGAAGAATAAAAATAACTAATCCAGCCCTTAAAAGGACTTGAGGTGAAGTTAAAAAAATTACAACCCAAAGAAAAATTCCAAAGTCGCTTTATACTGCAGGGTTTCTCACACTCATATGTTCATGAAAAGGGAGAAAGTTCAGTTGTGTAAGTAAACTTACCATGACAGTGGATGCCTGAATTATCACTAATGCAGTAGTCCAAGCTATATGGGTTATGCCCTGCTAAATATAAGAGCTGGTTAGCTTCCAAAGTTTCAGGGCACCTTCCATATGCACAAACCATTAGTCATCTCGAGCTGAGCTGACTAATAATTCAGGTTTTGGTCCCACACCCTTCAGAGTTTTCATGCCAACGGTGAGAGAGAGGACAAAGTCCTGATAAAGACAATGCTAGGAAAATAAAATAAAGGACCACATCCTGGCATAAAAGGCATACAAAAATATGGGGGGGGGGGGTGGAGTGAGTGGATAATGCAGCAGCAATATTTGAACATCTACTATTATTGGAAGATTACTTATATAACTGTACTAAGTTCATCATATGGACCACTGCTACAGTACCCTTAGCTATACAGCTAGGTTTCTACAGCTTAGACTGACTTGGAGGAGGAGGGATGAGGGTAGAAAAGCCCCTGCAGAATGTTCCTAGGAAAGCCTGTCCTAGACCTAGAGAAGAAATCTAGTTTATAGTGTTTTGTAAAAGTGTGCATATAAAATAAAAGGTGCCACCTCTAGAATACTTCTAAAATCCAACCCTTTCCAAAAAGCCACAGATAAGCCAAGGCCCTGGTAGAATGAGCCTTGACCCTGACTGGTATTGATTTGCTGGGGTGGGTATAACACTCAAGTGCGCTAGCCATTTAAAAGCATTTACTGTCTGTTTTTCCACTGTTTTCTGCAAAAAAAAAAAAAAAAAAAAAAATCTTGTTTTCCCACCTTACTGAACTAGAATAGTCCAGTCTTCAGAGTTTGCTGATCTCTGGGCTTTGGCTTGGTTCCTGTGCTATTCCATATCCTTATTTGGATAAAGGGAAGCTTCTTTGTTCACCAGTGGGAGTGGGGAGCACTGAGCAGCCTATTTGTCCCTAGAGCAGTGGTTCCAGCCAGAAACTTGTAGTCTATTGGCCATTTTGGGTCAATTCCTAGGTCTTTTCAACCCCCTGCTATAAAGCCCGCTTTAGCGCGCTTTGGCGTGATTTAGCGCGGAGTTGCCCATAGAGCACCATCGGGCAGCGCCGGTTAAACAAGGTTAAACTATTTCTGGCTCCGTAAAGTCTGCTCTTCAATTTTTCCCTTAGAACTTCTCTACTTGCAATCTAAACAGTCTATTCTCTATCTCAATAGCTCAGCACTTGCTCCTAAAGCATTTTTATATAGGTAAAGTACTTGTATACTAAACAAAGCACTACATTAGCCTAGAATCCCCTTCAGTACTCATTTCCCTATAGGTCCCTTCTGACTCAGTTACACAGCAAACTTTTTCACTTTTTCTAGCATGACGAAGGGTCAGTTGCTAGCGTCCTCTCCTGTTCAGCTGGTGAATCTGGGCATCTTGAGGCAATGTTACAATTGCCTCATGTACACAGACAACCCACTCCTTCTCCCACAAAACACAAATACATGTGAGAGATGCAACTATATAGCCAAACTGGAGGCTGAGCTCTCTCAACTCAGGACTGGCAAGACCAGACAGGAGGAGAAGGAAACCACGCACACCACAAACCCAGTTTCACATAGAACTATCACAACTGCAAAACAAACACAAACACACAAAGACATACTCGGAGACACTGATCAAAAATCTACCAAAACTACAGAGGCCTCCAAAGCAGACACCCAAGCAACTGCCACCTCAAGACATAAGACATGCAACACATAGTTCTCAAAGTCAATGTGCTAAACAGTCACAGCCCTTAAGGCCAAACACAATGCCAGACACACTTGTTATAGGTGACTCCATAGTCAGACACACTGACGTCCCACTCACCAGACTGAACAAGGAAAATATCACAGTTAGCTGCCTGTCAGGCGCTAGAATCCGCCACATAACACAATCACTCAGGTCACTCCACAGCAAGTACAAGTATGACTCAGTCATTGTCCATGCCGGTGTGAACGACCTGAGACGTACCTCCCTGGACTACATGAAAAGAGACATAGAGGAGCTCTCAGATTATGTAGCCCAGGCTAGCCCAGGCCGGTATGACCCTGACCCTGAGCAGTATCCTACCCTCACCAAGAATGATGCCACAATACAGAGACAAAATGATCAGCTTTAATAATTGGCTTAATTACTGGTGTCATTCTAAGGGGATCCAATGTCTGTCTGCCTGGGATGACATGCTTGACAAGCCACGCTGCTTCGCAAGGGACGGCTTGCACCTGTCACCCCTGGGCTTCCGGATATTGGCAAAGGCTCCTGCCACCCCCATAGTGCCTTTTTTAGGCAAGGCTCAAATGATAAACCTACCGCCCTAGAAAACAAAATGGAGAAAACTAAGGGTAATACTGCTCAATGCCAGAAGTCTAAACCTCAAGATGCACCCTCGAAGCCCTCCTCAGTATGGAGAACATCGATGTTTGTGCTGTGACTGAAACCTGGTTCAAGGCTCCTGAGAGCACCCCAGCACTATCAGGTTATACCTCATATCATGCGTTCCGCCCCAAAATCCGGACCGAACTACAAAAGGAGGGGAGTATCCATATTCATAAAGGATACCCACACCTCCAGGTTAGTGGCAACGCGAAGCATCGGAGACCATCCAGGTGCAATTAACCATAGGTAAAACTGCCCTACAGTTTGTAACATGCTACAGACCACCTTCTCAAACTCAGGAAACCCACACAGCCTTCCTGAAGACACTGGAGAGTATAAATGTCTCTCCAAACACCATCATATTGGGTGACTTCAACTACCCAAACATAGACTGGGAACATTACTCAAGCCCCAACACCCTAGCCCAAAGGTTCCTTGAGTTCATAAACTCAAATGCTATGGAACAACTAGTCACCATTCCCACAAGAGGAGAAAATATACTAGACCTGACCATCACAAACATGGGGACAAAATGCTCCACACCGGAAGTATATCCCTCATTGGTGAGATCAGACCATAAATTAATCTCACTGGAGATCCACATCCCCCCCACCCCCAGCAAAAAAGACCACAGTGAAGAACTTCTCAAAAGCAAACTTCACACTTCTTAAGACTGGAGTGGTATCCTTCAAGGCCCCCGAGCCAGTGGAAACCACAACCCACACTGCTGAAACCCTTACAAATGCCTTCTACGAGCACCTCCAGGAATGTATGGATCAAGCAATCCCTAATAAAATCAAGACCTTTTCCACCAAAGGCAGGTGCCCGGTCTGGTGGACTCCAGCCATAAACAAACTCTACAACAAGAGGAGAAAGCTACTACATGACAGAGCAAAATCCCTAAATGGGAAGGCATCTCTGATCAATACTAGCAAAAAACTACGATCACTCATAAAATCATCCAAGGCCAACTTTGAGAGAAAAATCGCTAATGACACAAAAGACAATCATAAAGCCTTCTTTAGCTATGTTAGAAACCTGGGTGGAAACTCCCAGATATGCTCAGAATTAGTCCAAAATGATAAAAAATCACTGAACCCACAGACATTGCCAACATACTGGCAGACAGGTTCAGTGCAAATTTCTCCCTCCCTCCCCAAAAGGAGAAATATCTATCCCACCAGAGTCTAGCCTCCCAAACATCTCAGATGCCCAGGTGAGAGCTGCTCTCTCTAAAGCAAAAACACAGCATCAATGGGACCGGACGGTGTCCCCGGCTGTGTGCTACACTAACTCAATGAGGAACTAAACCCACACATAAGGCTGCTGTTTAATCTTAGCCTTACTACGGATACGCACTCCAAAGAATGGCGACGGCAACTGTGGTCCCACTCCACAAAGGCGGTGCTTCTACGGACCCTGGAAATTACCGCCCATAAGCTTGACGAGTCTTGTCTGCAAAGCTATGGAGAGGATCATAATGGAACTCATAAATAAAGACATTGGGGACCTACAGACACTGGATCCTACCCAATTTGGCTTTGTCAAGGGCAGATCCTGCCTCTAGAACTTGGTCGACTTTTTCGAAACAGTCACTAAGGCCATTGATGAGGGTAAGGCAGTTCACACAGCCTACCTTGACCTAGCAAAAGCATTCGACACAATACCCCACTCGGGCATCATAGAAAAGCTCACCAGCTTAGATGTAAACCCGTATGTCACAAGATGGGTTGCAAACTGGCTCAAGGACAGAACACACAGGGTTAGAGTTGCTGGTGCCATGTCAGACTCTAAGCTGGTCACGAGCGGTGTCCCACAGGGCTCAGTCCTGGGCCCCTCTTGTTCGGCATTTATTTTTCTGAAGTGCAGGCAAACATAGGGGATTGTGGCTGACAAAATTTGCAGATGACTGCAAACTGGGCACCATAATTGACACTCCATCAGACACAGACATCCTCCAGAAAGGTCTCATAGAAATGGATAACTGGTGCCAGAGCCATGGCCTTAAGCTAAATGCCAAAAATGTATAGTCATACCCTTTGGGAAAAACAAGGTAACCCCTAATTACCACATAGGTGGTAATCCATTAAACACGGAAGAAGTTATCAGGGACCTGGGGACCCAAGTTGACAGTAACCTCTCTTTGACACTCACATTGCCAAAGTGGTTAGGAAGACCTTCTACATTGCCCACCTGATCATGAAGGGATTCACATCCAGATCAGGAGAGGTCATTATACCCCTGTACTCTTCACTTATCAGACCAATGATTGAGTACAACGCCCCATTCGGAATGTACCTTACCCGACACCTGCAGCAGTTGGAAAGACCCCAAAAGTTCCTCACCAAAAGGATAAAGGGGCTCAAACATATGTCATACGATGCCCGACTGAAGAAACTCCAGCTCTATTCAGTCGCATACCGTCTGCTCAGAGGTGATCTGTGCCTGACATACAAGGCCATGTCCAACCCGGAATTAATGGACATGCTCTACCTCAAAAAATCCAAATCCACCAGAGCCACGAGAGCAAGAGACTTAAACCTCAACACGGATATAAATAGGACGTGCTGGAGGGACAGATTCATCACCCAGAGACTCCCTACACTATGGAACAGAATCCCAGTCCATGTGAGGCAAAGCCCCTCACTGACTCTGTTCAAGAGAAATCTTGACGAGTGGATGGGAGATCGTAGGTTTACCCCGGGAATCATCTCTGTATCACTGCTGGACAGAGGCACAGCAAACTAATGGGTATAGTATTCTCATCCTAAGGGGTGGTGAAAGCCACACACACTCTGGCTAGGCTTATAAATGCCCTAGGGCAGATAGCCTAGTATGAACCTATGAACCATCTGAAAATGGTCTGCTTTGACAAAGGTTGTCCCATTTCATAACGGCACAAGAATGAACAAGTGATCAGAATTTCTGAAAGATTTTCTTCTGTCAAAACAGTACCAGTCTTAAGTTGTCTAGTCCTTGAAGGCATACAGTATTATTTCTCCCTCATTTTTAGGTTCTGAGAAGCAGACAGGCAGATAGACAGCTTAGCTTAAGGTATGCTTGGATACCACTTTAGGCATAAATGAAGGACTAGTTCTCAAGGAAACCCTATCTTTGTGGAAAATGAGATTAAGTTAACCCACCAGGACAGCTGGCAAATCAAACTCTTCTTGCAAAGGTCAGAGCAATCAGTAAGGCTGCTTTTCACGTTAAGAACCTCAAGACAATCTGATGAGCTTGATCAAATGGATTAAGAAAGACACGGGTTAAGAAAGAAAAGTTGTGTAAGAACTTATCATAACCACAGATGTCCTTCTCTTCCATGTTGCAGAATTCTGCATATGGAAGGCTGTGTCCAAACAGACCATTTCAATTTGGATCTGCAAGGCCATTACCCTTCTGTTACCAGCACCATGGTAAATCACTTCAGGGTACAGTAAAAGCTCACTCCACTAGAGCCATGGCATCCTCAGGGGCTTTCTTCAAGGGCCTGGACACCTCCTCTATCCTGGAGGCAGCCACCTGGTCTTCAGTTCATACCTTCACCAAACACTACAAACTAGACTAGATCTCTAGATCCAGGGCAGGGTTTGCTAGGGCTATCCTGCATGGGTTCCTGGAATCTGCTTCCATACCAACCACCCTTTCTCAGTGAGCTTTGGCACTCACCCGTATGCAGAATACTGCAACATAGGAACAGAAGGACCTAGAAAAGTTGTGTAAGAACGTAGAATTACCATAGATGTCCTTCTCGTCCATGTTGCAATATTCCTACCCTCCCTCCTTCCCCTCTTATCAGCTATGTTTCCCTCTCTGGATGGCAATGACTTGACATTGCCCTATTAGGACTGGCTCTGACTGGGGTCTTCAGTTCTGAGTGGTGGTGTGTGCTGACGTCACTTTTATGGCCCACATACTCTCGCCTAGACCTGATGTCTCGCGAACCTAGTAGGGACTGAAAGCTTTTGGATACAGGCCGTACGTATGCGAGACTAGAAGGTAAACCTATATGCAGAGTATTGCAGCATAGGAATAGAAGGACATCTGTTTTTTTTCTAACACAAAATTAAGATGCCAAGGGGCAACCTGTTTTCTAGGATGCTTTATATGCAACATCCCTTTAAAAAACATTTTGACATGAAGCTGCATTGAGAGAGGAGGACCCATAGTCAGACATGCTGAAATAGCCAACAAATGATTCCTGATTGAGGAGCAATACAGTCCATAGGAAAGTAACCCATGCAAATAATCTAGAAAGTACAGTTGTGTACACTTACCATAAATGTAGATGTTCGAGTTTATTCACTGTTACAGTCATCACATTTGGGTTATCCCTGCCAGGGAAGCCCTCAGTCTGCCGAATACCAGAGGTTTAGTATTTCTGCGTCAGTTGCCGTCGCACCAGGACTGACGTCAGGTCGTCAGTGTTATAAATTAAGGCAGCCAACGCCATTACATCAGTTTTTCTTGCCCTGCCAGGAGCCCCGTTGAGGGAGCTAGGTTACGGTGGAAGAACACCACCAGTAGAAAGTAAATACTAAAACATCCTAGTAAAGATAAAGACAGAGAGAGAGAGAGAGAAGAGGGATGGAGGGAGGGAAACCAGGACTGCAACAGTGAATATACTATAACATCTACATTTATGGTGAGTGTACACAACTGTACTATGTTCTTCGTGTTTCACTGTTGCAGTCATCACATTTGAGTTGATTCCCAAAGCTGAAGAAAAGGGTGGAGGCAGTCAAGAAGACTGGGGGCTGGCTAAGATGCCCTGCAAGACTGCTGTGGCAAAGCCTGCCCTGGGTTTGGAGACGATGGGCAGGTGGTAATGCTTGGTTAAGATATGCACAGATGACCATGTTGCAGCCTCCAGGATGTCGCTGGTAGGGACCCCTCTGAGGAAAGATGCATAGGTGCAGGTTGCTCTGGTAGAACGTGTCCTGACCCCCTTGGGGGGAAGTTTCCCATGCTGCCTGTAGCAGAATGGGATGCAGTGTGCTATCCGTTAGGAAATGGTTTGTTTGGACATGGCCTTGCTCTCTGCTCCTGTAGCAAAGCTGCCTAAAAATAGATCAGTCATCCTAAATGATTTGGTCCTGTCTAGGTAGAATCTGAGCTGTCTGTGCACACCTAGAGTGTGCAGAATCCTTTCTCCCTTGTTTTGTGGGTTAGGGAAAAAGGTGGGCAAATGAATGGATTGGTTGAGAGCCACACTGGACACCACTTTTAGCATGAAGGATGGGTTAGTCCTGAGGGCGACCCTGTCAGCGTGAAAAATGATGAAGGGCTCTACAGCCAATAGTGCTTGTAGCTCGGATACTCTTTTAGCTGAAGTGATGGCCGCCAGAAGCAAGGCTGTCTTCCAAGAGATGAACTTTAACTCTGCTGAAGCTGCTGGTTCAAAGGGGGGCAGGGTGAGTTTTTCCAAAACAAAGTTAAGGTCCCAAGCTGGGGTAGGTGATCTTCTGGGTGGCCTCAAGTTCTTAGCCCCTCTTAGGAACTGTTTGATGAGAGGGTGGGAGAAAAGAGGTGGCTCTGTGCTGAAATGAGCAGAGACGGCAGAGGCATGAATGTTAATGGAAGAGAAGGATAGACCCCTGTGTAGCAGGTCAGCCAGGTAAATCCAGGATGAGAGGTAGGGAGGGCTGTGAAGTTCCAGCTCCCTTAACCTGGATTCAGGTGCAAAATCTTTTCCAATTGTCAGCATAAGACTTTCTAGTGCTTGGGTGTCTGGCCTCACGTATAACATCCAGAACTCGTTTGCTTGGATTGGCAGCTTGTGCAGTTGGTCACGGAATAAGCCAGGCTGCCAGATTGAGGGTCTGCAACTGGGGGTGCATGAATTCTCCATTCCTCTGGGTCAGGAGCGTTGGGATCTGAGGGAGATGCCATGGTGGCAATGGTGACATGCTTTGCAGCAGAGGGTACCAGTGTTGGCGTGGCCAGTCTGGGGCAATCAGGATTGTCCTCGGTTTTTCCTCCCTTATTTTGAGTAATGATTGGTAGAGGGGGAAATGCATAGACCGACAGGTTGACCCACTTGAAGGATAGAGCATCCACTTTCCAGGCCTTGCTGTGAGGTTCCCTGGTGCAGAATTTGCTGAGCTGATGGTTGGAGTGGGAGGCAAAGAGGTCAACCTTCGGGGTGCCCCATTTCTGGGTTACAAGGGTGAAGGTTCTTTGGTCTAGCTGCCACTTGTGTGGGTCCAGAAGATTTCTGCTTAAGTTGTGTGCCAGAGAGTTTAGAGAGCCTGGCAGGAATTGTGCTAGCAGGTGTAGTTGCATGGCTGAGGCTGTGTACCTAAGGGTCATGGCGAGCCGGCACAGAGGGTACGAGTGAGTCCCTCCCTGCTTGTTGATATACCACATCACAGTGGTGTTGTCTGTTTTGATCAGTAAAGGCCCCGGAGAGAGTAGGGGTCTGAAGGCTGTCAGAGCTTGCTGAACAGCTAACATCTGTTTTGGTTGATGTGCATATGTATTTGGTTTGGGTTCCATTGGCCCTGAATGCTCCTGCCATCCATGTGTGCAGCCCAGGCATAGTCTGATGCATCGGTGGCAAGGGTCTGGATAGCATGGGGTTGTGAGAAGGGTAGTCCCTTGTTGTGGTTGCATGCTGCTGCCCACCAAAGGAAATCTTTCCTTAAGCAAGGTATCACTGGTATGAGAGTTGCCAGGTCTTGGGAGTGTTGACACCAAAGGCTTTTGAAGTATCACTGTAGTTTCCTCATATGCACTCTGGCATATGGAATGAGTAGAATGCAAGAAGCCATGAACCCCATAGCTTGCAGGATTTTCCTTGCGGATAACTGGGGTCTGGTGGCTAGTTGAGAGAAGTTGGTTGTCAGGTAGGTTTGTTTTTCTGGTGTAAGGAATGCCATCTGGTATGCCGTGTCCAGGCTTGCTCCCACGAATACAATTTGTTGCGTGAGTACTAGTTTGGATTTCTTTTCGTTGATAGTATACCCCAGGGAGGTCAGTCGGTCCTTCAAAAAGGACAGGTGGCTTTAGCAGCTTTTCCTGTCTGCCTGAATCAGGCAGTCATCTAAGTATGGGTAAATTTGAATATTTCTTTGTCTGCAAAAAGCAATGGCGGGAGCCAAGCATTTTGTGAAAACTCTGGGAGCAGTGGATAAGCAAAGGGAAGCGCAGATAATTGAAAGTGCAGTAATCCTGCCCTGAAACAGAGATATTTCCTGCATAATTCCCAGACTGGGATGTGTAGGTAGGCCTCTTTTAGGTCTAGGGTGGCTAACCAAGCATCCTTGAAGAGCATAGGTAGAAGTTGCTGGAGGGTGAGTATTTTGAATTTTGGAATCACCTGGAAAGTGTTTAGGATGGATAGATCGAGGATGGGGCACCAAGTGTCCTCTTTTCTGGGTACCAGGAAAAGTCTGGAGTAGAAACCTTGGCCTACCTGTTCTGCAGGAACATGCCCTATTGCCCTCATCAAGAGAAGGGAAAGGACTTGCTTTTTGGCCTCTGCCCACTGGTTTGGGGGAAGATCTAGGAACCCTTTTGGGATGGTAGTGTGTGGAAATAAAATCTGTATCCCTGGGACACTATGTTGAGGACCCAGTGGTCGTTGGTAATGGTGGCCCAGGTGCTTGCGTGGAAGGAGAATTTTCTTCCTATGGGCAAGAGCAGGTGGGCAAAGGGAGGGGGTGGAAGCATGAAGTAATTGAGTTCTTACCATAAGGGGGTGGCTTAGTACTCCCTGGTTTTGAAGAGGAGTAACTCCATTGCTTAGATCACTGCATTCCCTGGGGCTGCTGTCTGGGGGACCAGATTCTCCAGGGTCTGGGATGAGCTGACCTGGAGGAGGCAGGAAAGGACCAGTGCTTGGAGGAGCAATGCGTACTGAACCTCGGTGGCCTGACCTGCAAGAAGTCTTTAATGGTCTGCATAAATTTAGCTTTTTCTTCTACCTTTTTTAATACCTCCTCTGCCTTGGTGCCAAATACGTTGTCTTTGTGCAGTGGTGCGTCCAATAATTTGGATTTGACATGGTCTGACAAGGGTTGTTCCTTTAGTCAAGCATGCCTTCTAAGGACATAACCAGTAAATGCTGCCCTGCAAGATGCTTCTAGGGCATAAAAAACACATTGTAAGGTGGGCTTAGTTACTTGATTTGCAGAATGCATTAACTTTTGTAATTCTTTATTTTCTGCACAAGCAGGAAAGGAAGATATTTTTTGTTTGAGGAGTTCCATGGTATATAGTTGATATTTCAGCATATGGAACTGACAATTTAGTGCTCTAGTAGCAAGACTAGCACAGGTGTATACTTTTTTACCCAATCTGTCTAATGCTCGGGAATCCCTATCTGAGGTGGTGGGATTCTTAGCAGAAGTTGCTTTAATTCCTTTAGGTGGTCCTTGAGAGATAACCTCGGGGTCAGCAGAAAGATTTTTGATTAGAAATTTGTGAGAGTCAGGGACTCTATAGTACCTGTCTGGTTTACTAAGAGCAGGAGGGAGGGTGTCAGGAGTCAAACTGGATTACATAAAAAAGTACAGTTGTGTACACCTACCATAAATGTAGATGTTCGAGTGTATTCACTGTTGCAGTCATCACATTTGGGTTTTCCTGCCAGGGGTAACCCTCAGGCCCAAATACCAGAGGCTTAGTATTTCTACGTCAGCTGCTGTCACTCCAGGACTGACGTCAGGTCATCAGTGGTATAAAATCAGGCAGCCGACGCCATTACATCAGTTTTTCTTGTCCTGTCTGGCGCTCCCCAAATAGGGAGCTAGGCTATAGTGAAAGAATACCACCAGTAGAAAGTAAATACCAAAAAATCCCTGTAAGGAGAGGAGGAGAGAGAGAGACAAGGGGGACGGTGGGAGGGAAACCAGGACTGCAGCAGTGAATACACTCAAACATCTACATTTATGGTAAGTGTACACAACTGTTCTATGTTCTTCATGTTTCACTGTTTCAGTCATCACATTTGGGTTGATTCCCAAAGCTGAAGAAAAGGGTGGAGGCAGTCAAGAAGACTGTGGGCTGGCTAGGATGCCCTGCAAGACTGCGGTGGCAAAGCCTGCCCTGGATTTGGAAATGATAGGCAGGTGATAATGCTTGGTGACGGTATGAACAGATGTCCACGTTGCAGCCTCTAGGATGTGGGGACCCCTCTGAGAAATGCTGCAGAAGTGGAGGTTGCTCTGGCGGAATGTGTCCTGACCCCCTTTGGGGGTGGTTTCCCATGTTGTCTGTAGCAGAAATGGGTGCGGTGTGCTATCCATTTGGAGATTGTTTGTTTGGATATGGCCTTGCCCTCTGCTCCTGCTGCGAAACTGACTAGCAACTGATCAGTTTTTCTGAAAGATTTAGTCCTGTCCAGATAGAATCTGAGCTGTCTGTGCACATCAAGAGAGTGCAGAATCCTTTCCCCCTTGTTTTGTGGGTTAGGGAAAAAGGTGGGCAAATGTATGGATTGGTTGACAGCCACACTGGACACCACTTTAGGCATGAAAGATGGGTTAGTTCTGAGGGAGACACTGTCAGCATGAAAAATGATGAAGGGCTCTACAGCCATGAGTGCTTATAGCTCTGATACTTTTCTAGCTGAAGTGATGGCTAGAAGCAAGGCTGTTTTCCAAGAGAGAAATTTTAACTCTGCTGAAGCTGCATGTTGAAAGTGGGGTAGGGTGAGCTTTTCCAACACAAAGTTAAGGTCTCAAGCTGGGGCAGGAGCTCTTCTGGGTGGCCTTAAGTTTTTAGCCCCTCTTAGGAACTGTCTGATGAGATGGTGTGAGAAGAGAGGTGGCTCTGTGCTGTAATGAGCAAAGATGGCAGAGGCATGAATTTTAATAGAAGAGAAGGATAGACCCCTTGTAGTAGGTCTACCAGGTAATCCTGGATGAGAGGTAGGGAAGGCAGTGCCATTCCGGCTCCCATAGCCTGGATCCAGGTGCAAAACCTTTTCCATTTGTCAGAATAGGATTTCCTAATGCTGGGGCGTCTGGCCTCACGTACAACATCTAGAACTTGTTTGCTTAGGCTGGCAGCTTGAGGGGTGGTCAGGGAATAAGCCAGGCTGCCAGGTTGAGGGTCTGCAAATGGGAATGCATGAATTCTCCACTCTCCTGGGTTAGGAGTGTAGGGATCTGAGGTAGATGCCATGGCGGAAGGGGTGACAGGCTGCGCAGCAGTGGGTACCAGTGCCGGCGTGGCCAGTCTGGGGCCATCAGGAATGCCCTCAGTTTTTCCTCCCTTAGTACCCTTGAAATGAGTGGTAGAAGGGGAAAGTACAGTTTTGTACCTACCATAAATGTAGATGTCCGAACAGGATAGCATCTGCAGTCCTAACAAATGGGTTGTCCTGTCGTCAGGCAGCCCTTCGGTCGGCCGGATTCCAAAGTCTGGGTCTGGCCTCGGCTGGTGTCGCACTTCACCCGACGTCATCTCTGCTGGTCTTCGGGTATAAAGGCATCAGCCGACGCCATTTTCCTCAGTGTTTCTTGCCCCAGATGCCAGTTGCCCTCTTGGAAAACTAAATTTTGGATAAATGCCAATGTTTCCAAAAGAATAGTAGGCAAACACAGAAAATAAGCATGTATGTACATATATACAAACAAATACACCGTAAGAGATCCCCCTCCCTAGCTAGCTATTAGGAGGGTAAATACCCTAGGAGTACCACAGAGGGGAAGGAGGGTGGGTAATCCTGACTGCAGATGCTATCCTGTTCGGACATCTACATTTATGGTAGGTACAAAACTGTACTATGTCCTTCAAGGATGCATCTGCAGTCCTAACAAATGGGTAGAATACCATAGCCAAACTAGGGGAGGAGGAAGAAGAATTATGGTGTAGTTAGGATCCCTTGCAATACGGCAGTGGCAAACCCTGCTCGGGATCTAGAGTATAGAGGTAAGTTGTAATGCTTGGCAAATGTATGCACGGAGGTCCAAGTAGTCAGCCTCAATAATGTCCTTGGTAGCCACTCCTCGTAAGAAAGCTGTGGTAGTGGCTGTAGCCCTTGTAGAGTGAGGTCTTATGTTCTGTGGAATTTGCTTTCCATGGTAGGAGTAACAGAATCTCATGCAATTTCCTATCCACTTGGAGATTGTCTGTTTGGAAATTGCTTTTCCTTCCCTTCCTGTTGCATAAGCTACTAAAAGCTGGTCAGTTTTTCTATTGCCCTTGGTTCTGTCCAGGTAGTAGAGCAACTGTCTATGTACATCCAAGGTATGCAGCAGTCTTTCCCCCCTGTTCTGTGGATTGGGAAAGAAGGTAGGTAGGTGGATTGCCTGGTTTAGAGACACTCTGGATACCACCTTAGGCATAAATGTAGGATTAGTTCTCATGGACACTCTATCTTGATGGAAGATTAGGAAGGGTTGTACTGCCATTAAGGCCTGTAGTTCTGAAACCCTTCTTGCTGAAGTAATTGCCAGTAGGAAAGCAGTTTTCCAGGATAGGTGTTGAAGATCTGCTGTTGCTGCTGGTTCAAATGGAGGGAGTGTCAATTTTTCTAGCACAAAGTTCAAGTCCCATGCTGGTAATGGTGGTTTCCTAGGAGGTTTTACATTCTTGATTCCTCTGAGGAACTGCCTGAGTAGAGGATGTGAGAAGACAGGGGGATCGAAGCTGTATTCTGCAGAAATAGCTGATGCATGTATCTTGATGGATGAGTAGGACAGGCCTGTATGGAGAAGCTCTGCCAAGTACTCCAGGATGTTAGCAATATCTATCTTTGACACATCTTTTCCTCTTTCAGTACTCCAAATGACAAACCTCTTCCATTTTCCTGCATAGTTCCTTCTTGTTGAAGGTCTGCAGGCCTCGAGGATAATGTCTTTAACCCTTTGGGATAAATCTGGGTTAGTTGGTGTTATGTAATGTTCCAGGCAGTCAGTTGCAGAGTTTTTAGGTTTGGATGCATGATGTTGTAGTCGTTCTGAGTTAACATCAAAGGCATCAGGGGTAGTGTCCACGTTCTCCCCCGAGACATGCTCCTCAGCAATGGATACCAGTGTTGTCTTGGCCAATTTGGAGCTATCAGAATTATCCTTGGACGTTCCTCTTTGATTTTCAGTAATACCTTGTGCATCAAAGGAAGAGGTGGAAATGCATATGCTGTCAGGCCTTTCCAGCTGAAGGATAGAGAGTCCACCTTCCATGCAAGTGGGTGGTATGTCCTTGTGCAGAATTTCTTGAGCTGGTGATTGAGTGGGGATGCGAATAGGTCTATTTGTGGCATTCCCCATTTCTTTGTGATGGCCTTGAAGATGTCCGGGTGTAGCATCCATTCGTGAGCATCCGAGGTAGTTCTGCTTAACATGTCTGCTAGGATGTTTTCTTTTCCCGGTACAAATATTGCCTGTAACTGGATGTTGTAGCTCAGAGCCATATTCCAAAGGTCCAGAGTCATTCTGCATAGGGGGTATGAATGAGTGCCTCCCTGTTTGTTGATGTACCACATGACTGTGGTGTTGTCTGTCCTTATCATTAAATGGCCTTCTGTGAGGAATGGTCTGAAATTCTGGATTGCTAGTTTTACTGCCAGCATTTCTTTTGATTTATGTGCAGGTGCAGCTGGTCTGGAGTCCATAATCCTTGTATGCATTTGTCCAGCATGTGTGCCCCCCAACCTAGGTCTGAGGCGTCCGTTGTGATGGTTTGGCTTGCCTGAAAGTTGTGGAAGGGCAAGCCTGGGTTTGACTGACATGCTTGAGCCCACCATAGGAACTCTTGTTTCAGGCATGGGATTAGTGGTATTTCGGTTTCTAAGCTGTGCCTGTGTTGAGACCATAAATTCTTTAGGTACCACTGTAGCTTTCTCATATGCAGTCTGGCATGGGGGACCAGGAATATGCATGATGCCATGAAGCCCAAGGCCTGCAGTACTTTCCTTGCTGTTAGTTTGTTCTGCTTTGTTAATGCCAAGAAGTAAAGAGGGAGTTGTTTCTTGTTTTTCTGCAGTTAGGAATGCCATCTGTTTTACTGTGTCCAATTCCGCACCCAAGAATGTTCTTGTTTGGGATGGTGTCAGTCTTGACTTTTTTAAATTGACTGTGTATCCCAGGGCTTGTAGTAAGCAAATGACCCTTTGTAAGTCTTTTGTCAGTTTGCTTTTGTTGTCCGCTTGTATCAGGCAGTCGTCCAGGTATGGATAAATTTGGATTCCCTGTAGCCTGCAATGAGCGATTACTGATGCCAGGCATTTTGTGAATACTCTGGGTGCAGTAGATAAGCCAAAGGGCAATGCTGAGAATTGATAATGCTCTGATCCTGCAAGAAATCTGAGGTATCTTCTGCAATTTTGTCGAATGGGGACGTGCAGGTATGCCTCCTTGAGATCTAGAGTTACCAGCCAACACTCCTTGCCCAGCATGGGAAGAAGTTGCTGTAGGGTCAGCATTTTGAATTTTGGGACAATGATGAATGTGTTTACATGGACAGGTCGAGAATAGGTCTCCAACTTTTCTTTTCTTGGTACTAGGAAGAGTCTGGAGTAGAATCCTTTGCCCTGTTCTGTTGGTGGTACTCTTTCCACAGCTCTCATCTTTGTTAATTGAGCTATCTGCTTTAGAGCTTCTGTTTTCTGGTTTGGAGGTAGGTTAGGCATACCTGTTTAAACTGGTAAGGTGAGGAAGTGAAACCTGTAGCCTAGGTCAATGGTCTGCAAAATCCACTTGTCTTTTGTGATATAGTGCCAATTTTTGAAAATAAGGCTAACTTTCTGCCTAAGGGTGCTGCTATTTGTTCCCTGGTAGGTGTCAGAGCCAAGTCACTGTGATTGTCCTGTTGCAGTGGCAGTGGTTGTGTCTGTACCTCGCTGGTTTTGCCTTGCCACTGGCCCTCTGTAGGCACCTCCTCTGGATTGATTTCTGCCTCTGAACGCCTATTCCTGCCTCTCTGAGATTTAGAGGAGTCTGGAAAGGACCAATTTTTGGAGGGCCAGTTCCTGCTAAACCTTGGGGGCTGAACCTGTAAGAAATCTTTAACTGTTTGTACAGATTTTGCCTTCTCTTCCATTTTCTTCATTACTTGCTGAGCAGGAGAACCAAATAGACTGGCCTTATCCATAGGAGCATCTAACAGCTTTGCTTTAACATGATCCGCAAGACCTGTTCTTTCAACCATGCATGCCTTCTTATAACTGTGCCAGTCATGGCTGATCTAAATGAAGCCTCCAGTGCATCATAGCCACATTTTAAAGAATGGTTACTAACCTGCTGAACGTTATTCACCATTTCTAAAACATATTTCTTATCTAAGGAGTCATCAGAGGACAGTTTCTTAGTTAACTGATCAAGCATAAACTCTTGGTATTGGATCATATGAAACTGACAGTTCAAAGCTCTAGCTGAGAGAGTAGCAGAGGTGTAAACTTTTTACCCCATCTCTCTAAGGACCTGGATTCCCTTTCTGAAGGGAGAGGGTTTTTTGCTGAGGTCGAAGCTACTGCCTTAGGCCCCTGGGAGATAGTCTCGGGATCTGCAAGTGGGGCCTTGTATAGGTGGTGATGAGTGTCCGGTACCCTGTAAAACCTATCTGGTTTGGCAGGGGCTGGAGGTAAAGTATCAGGAGCAGTGCAAACATCATTAAATGCATCATCCACAACAGGCAGAACTGGAGGTATAGCTAAGGGCCTATGTTGCGGTGGTCCTAAGCCTTTTTCTTGAGTCTGAGAAATCTTGTCCCTGCCATTGGAATTGCTCTCTCATGGCATGTAAGGTTTCCCCAAAGGAAAATTCCTCTGGTGGAGAGGCAGATGGAATAGATTCTTCAGCATCGGAATCTTCATAAGTAGAAAAAGGAGCCTCTGGATGGTCTGTAATGTCTGAGTCATCAGAAGAATCATCTGAGGACACTGGCTCTGGGGGCTCTGCTCTAGGTCTCTTTTCTGGAGGCTGAGAGGCCCTGTCTGGGTGAGATTGGGATCCCCTGATTAAAGAGATGAGATCCTCTGCCAGAGTAAGCATTTGAGAACTGGAACTGGGCCTGTGTGAGGGGCTTAACAGGCACTGATTTAGCAGTTTTGGCTGCTTTAGCCCTGGCAAAGGCCTTAATAGACATGGCTGCAGGAGGCCTAGCAGCACCACGTGCTGGGGTAGAGACATCCAAAGGGATGGTGTCTGATAATTCTATAGGAACCACATTAGTAGGCAAAACTTCAGAGGCCGATTCAACTAGGGTAGCAGGAGCCTCGGTAGTAGTCATGGATTCGGCTGAAGATTGACCCGTTTGCTCGGTTTCGGCCGAAACCGAGACACTCGCGGTTTGCTTAACCGTGGTTTCGCCAAACCGGACCGCGAGTGTCGGTCTTTTCTTTGCGTTTTTAACAAATTGAGAAGTCGGAGGATCCGACGGCATAATGTACGCAAAATCTGAGCCGAAAAACTGTTCAGCAAACTCCGACCAACGCCTAAGCGTTCGCCGGTTGGAGGTAGCACAGGCTAAACAGGCTGCTACGCCGTGGTCTGGGCCTAAACAAGGTAAGCAGTAAGCGTGGAAATCTTTACGAGCTATTTGTTTCCCACAAGTTAAACAGTTATTTACTTTTTCTGACATCGGCTGAGGCAAGACAGAGTCCCCAACGGCGTACTTACCTTTTTAGAAGTCTTCGTAGTATTCGGTAGTAGTAATCTCTGGATCTGACCGACCGGCACTTGCGAACAGCTTCTGCTTCGGGCGCCACGCGGCAAGAAAGACTGAGGAAAATGGCGTCGGCTGATGCCTTTATACCCGAAGACCAGCAGAGATGACGTCGGGTGAAGTGCGACACCAGCCGAGGCCAGACCCAGACTTTGGAATCCGGCCGACCGAAGGGCTGCCTGACGACAGGACAACCCATTTGTTAGGACTGCAGATGCATCCTTGAAGGACATATGCCCAGACAGAGAGGTTCACCCACTGGAAGGATACAGCATCCACTTTCCTGCTGTGAGGTTTCCTGGTGCAGAATTTTCTGAGCTGATGATTGGAGTGGGAGGCAAAGAGGTCGACCTTCGGGGTTCCCCATTTCCGGGATACAAGGTTGAAGGTTCTGTGGTCTAGCTGCCACTCATGTGAGTCTAGCAGGTTCCTGCTTAAGTTGTCTGCCAGAGAGTTTAGAGAACCTGGCAGGAATTGTGCTAGCAGGTTTAGCTGCATGGCTAAGGCCGTGTGCCAAAGGGTCATGGCGAGCTTGCAGAGAGGATAAGTGTGTGTCCCTTCCTGCTTGTTGATATACCACATCACAGTGGTGTTGTCTGTCTTGATCAGTAGAGGCCCTGGGGAGAGTAGGTGTCTAAAGGCTGTCAGGGCATGCTGAACAGTTAACATATCTTTTTGGTTGATGTGCAGATGTATTTGATTTGGGCTCCAGTGGCCCTGAATGCACCTGCCGTCCAGGTGTGCACCCCAGGCATAGTCTGATACGTCTGTGGTGAGGGTCTGGGTGGCGTGGGGGTGTGAGAAGGAAAGTCCCTGGTTGTGGTTGCAAGCTGCTGCCCACCAAAGAAAATCTTTCCTTAGACAAGGTATTATTGGTATGAGAGTTTCCAGATCTTGAGAGTGTTGACACCAAAGGCTTTTTAGGTACCATTGTAGTTTCCTCATATGAAGTCTGGCATATGGAATGAGTAGGATGCAGGCAGCCATGAACCATAGAGCTTGCAAGATTTTTCTTGCGGTTAACTGGGTTCTGGCGGCTAGTTGAGAGAAGTAGCCTGCCAGGTTGGCTTGTTTTTCTGGAGTAAGGAATGCCATCTGGGATGCTGTGTCCAGGCTTGCTCCCAGGAATACAATTTTTTATGTGGGGACTAGTTTTGATTTCTTTTCATTGACAGTATACCCCAGGGAGGTCAGTGGGTTCTTTACAAAAGTCAGGTGCTATAACAGCGTTTACTGACTGTCTGCCTGAAATCAGGCAATCGTCTAAGTATGGGTAAATTTGAATATTTCTTTGTCTGCAAAAAGCAATGACAGGAGCCAGGCATTTTGTGAAAACTCTGGGAGCAGTGGGTAAGCCAAAGGGAAGAACAGAGAACTGAAAATGCATAGACCCTGCCCTGAAACGTAGGTATTTCCTGTATGACTCCCTGATTGGGATGTGTAGGTAGGCCTCTTTTAGGTCTAGGGTGGCTAACCAAGCATCCTTGGGAAAGCATTGGTAGAAGCTGCTGGAGGGTGAGCATTTTGAATTTTGGTATCACCAGAAAGGTGTTTAGAATGGATAGATCGAGGATGGGGCGCCATGTGCCCTCTTTTCTGGGTACAAGGAAGAGAGTATGGAGCAGAAACCTTGGCCTATCTGTTCTGCAGGAACATGCTGTATTGCACTCATGGAGAGCAGGGAAAGGACGTGCTTTTTGGCCTCTGGAGGAAGATCTGGGAACCCTTTTGGGGTTGGCAGAGTGTGGAAATAAAATTTGTACCGCTGGGACACTATGTTGAGGACCAATCAGTTGTTGGTAATAGAGGCCCAGTTGCTTGTGTAGAAGGAGAGTTTTCCTCCTAGGGGCACAAGCAGATGGGCAGAGGTAAGGGGTGGAGGTGTAAAGTCATTATGGGTTCTTACCATAAGGAGGTGGCTTTGCACTCCCTGTTTCTGAAGAGGAGGAAAGTACAGTTTTGTACCTACCATAAATGTAGATGTTCGAGTGCTAATACAGCTGCAGTCATAACAGATGGGTTTTCCTGCCGTCAGGCGAGTCCTCGGTCGGCCAAATTCCAAAGTCTAAGTCCGGCGTCGGTTGTCGTTGCTTCTTCCCTGACGTCAGTGCGACAGGGGTATATAAAAGAACCAGCCAATGCCATTTTCTTCAGTTTTTCTTGCCCCAGATGTCAGGTGCCCCCAGAAGGAAGGCAATACATACATTTATGCAATAATGCAATGCAGTATAATCACAAAACAGTAGTTGCAAGCAAATACACCATAAAAGAATACCCCAATCAGGTTGCATGAGGAGGTGTTAGCCATTAGGCCTGCACCAGAGGGGAAGGAGGGAGGGAAACTTGGACTGCAGCTGTATTAGCACTCGAACATCTACATTTATGGTAGGTACAAAACTGTACTATGTTCATCGTGCATACAGCTGCAGTCATAACAGATGGGTAGAATCCCAAAGCTAAAATAAGGGTGGTAGGCACTAGGTGGAACTAGGAGGAGCTAGGATGCCCTGCAAAACTGCAGTGGCAAAACCTGCTCTAGATTTGGTGTATAAGGGCAGGTGATGGTGCTTGGAGAAAGTATGCACAGAACTCCAAGTGGCAGCTTCCAAAATATCTTTGGTAGGAACCCCCCTGAGGAAAGCTGCAGAGGTAGCTGTGGCCCTAGTGGAGTGAGACCTTATGCCTGCAGGTACAGTTTTACCATGAAGAGAGTAACAAAAGCGTATGCAGTGGGCTATCCACTTTGAGATTGTCTGTTTGGAAATAGGCTTCCCTTGAGCCCCTGAAGCATAGGACACAAAGAGTTGCTCTGATTTTCTGAAAGGCTTTGTTCTGTCCAAATAATAGTGTAGTTGCCTGTGAATGTCCAAAGAATGTAGTAGCCTCTCCCCTTTGTTTTGAGGATTGGGGTAAAAGGTAGGTAAGTGGATAGCCTGATTCAAGGCTACCCTGGATACTACCTTTGGCATAAAGGAAGGGTTGGTTCATAAGGAAACTCTGTCCTGATGGAAAATGATGAAAGGTTGCACAGCCATGAGGGCTTGTAGTTCAGAAACCCTGCGAGCTGAGGTGATAGCCAGCAGGAAGGCTGTTTTCCAGGACAAATATTGTAGTTCTGATGAGGCAGCTGGCTCGAAAGGAGGCAAAGTCAGTTTCTCTAGAATGAAACTGAGATCCCAAGCAGGCACTGGTTGTTTCCTTGGGGGCTTAATATTCTTAGCCCCTCTGAGGAACTGTCTTAAGAGGGGGTGAGAGAATAAAGGAGGATCAGTGTTGTATTCTGCAGAAATGGCTGAGGCATGGATTTTGATGGAAGAGAATGAAAGTCCACTGCTTAGTATCTCAGCTAGGTACTGTAATATTGGAGGTAAATTCAATATTCCAGGGTTCTGCCCTTTTTCTCATTCCAAGCACAAAACCGTTTCCATTTGGTGGAGTAGGCTTTTCTAGTAGAAGGTCTTCTGGCCTCCAAAATGACATCCTGTACCTCCTTGGAGAGTAGGGTCTGTTGTGATTTTAAGGAATCTTCCATGCGGCTAGATTGAGTGTTTTCAGCTGACTGTGAAGAGTTGTGAAGTTGTGCTGAGTCAGTAGAAGAGGCATTAGAGGCAGGATCCATGGTGGGGAATGCGTCAGGCTCCTCAGGAGTGGGTACCAGTGTTGCCTTGGCCAGTCTGGAGCAATGAGAATCATCTGTGGTCTGTCTGCTCTGGTTTTTAATAGAACTTTGGGGAGCAGAGGAAGAGGTGGAAAGGCATAGACTGTCATTGTTGTCCAACTGAAAGAGAGTGCGTCTACTTTCCAGGCCTGTGGACGAAAGGTCCTTGAGCAGAATTTTGCCAATTGGTGATTTCTGTGGGAGGCAAAGAGATCTATGTCTGGCCTTCCCCATACTTGAATTATCTTTAAAAAGACTTGAGGATGCAACTTCCATTCGTGTGGATCTGTCATATTTCTGCTTAGGTTGTCTGCCAGCGTGTTTTCCTTGCCTGGCAGGAACTGTGCTTGAAGCTCGATTTGCAATTCTAGAGCCATGTTCCAAAGAGACATGGCTAGCCTGCATAGGGGATATGAATGAGTTCCTCCCTGTTTGTTTATGTACCACATTACTGTGGTGTTGTCTGTCCTTATCAATAGCTGGCCTGGATGCAGAAGGTCTTTGAAAGCTATAATAGCATTTATTACTGCTAGCATTTCCTTTTGATTGATGAGTAGGTGCTTTTCCTTTTGGGACCATCTGCCCTGAATGCACCAATTTGCCATGTGCGCCCCCCAGGCGTAATCCGAGGCATCTGTTGTGATGATTTGGCTTGCTTGAGGCTTGCAGAATGGGAGACCTGTGTTTCTTTGGCATGCTTGAGCTCACCACAGAAATTCCTTTTGAAGACATGGAATTAGTGGTATTATTGTTTCCAAGCTGTGGCTGTGCTGAGACCATAGGTTTTTCA
This sequence comes from Protopterus annectens, assembly GCF_019279795.1. Taxonomy (NCBI): domain Eukaryota; kingdom Metazoa; phylum Chordata; order Ceratodontiformes; family Protopteridae; genus Protopterus; species Protopterus annectens. The sequence continues at coordinate 529,016,425 of NC_056749.1, read as the reverse complement.
GGTACCATTGAAGTTTCCTCATATGCAGCTTTGCACATGGGATTAGTAGGATGCAAGATGCCATGAATCCCAGAGCCTGCAGGATTTTCCTTGCAGTCAGCCTGGTGAAAGTTGCCATTTTTCTGAAGTATTGAGTTAGTTGCCCTTGTTTCTCTGGCGTGAGGTAGGCCGTCTGGGTGTTTATATCCAAGTTGGCACCCAGGAAAAAGTACAGTTTTGTACCTACCATAAATGTAGATGTTCGAAGATCCACATTGCTGCAGTCCTTACTTATGGGTAGTCCGCTGTCCTCGGTCGGCCCGAATACCAAAGTATTAGGCTGACGTCGGTCATGGGCGCCTAGATCTGACATCAGAGCGTCAGGGTATAAAGGCGCATGACCGACGTCACATCCTCAGTCTTTTCTTTCCCCAGATGTCAGAAGGCCAAACCAGAAAGGCCACAGCCAAAAACAGAATACCTCCCAAAAACATGCCCAACAACAACCATCACCTAAAGTATAGCACCAAGTCAAACTACAGTGGGGAAGGAGGGAGGTAATTGGACTGCAGCAATGTGGATCTTCGAACATCTACATTTATGGTAGGTACAAAACTGTACTATGTTCTTCATCTCACATTGCTGCAGTCCTTACTTATGGGTAGAATCCCAAAGCGGGAAAGGGAGGATGGTAAAATCATAAAGCATTAGGGGCCGCTAAAATGCCCTGTAAAATTGCAGTGGCAAATCCAGCCCTAGACTTAGAATAAAGAGGAAGGTGGTAATGTTTAGAAAAGGTATGCACTGAACTCCAAGTAGCTGCCTCCAAAATGTCTTTTGTAGCTACCCCCCTGAGAAAGGCCGTAGAAGTAGCAGTAGCCCTAGTGGAATGAGGCCTGATTCCAGCAGGAATCTCCTTACCATGATGGGAATAACAGAAAGAAATACAAAACCCAATCCATTTAGAAATAGTTTGTTTTGAAACAGGTTTACCCTGTGAACCCAAAGCAAAAGAAACAAACAATTGCTGAGACTGTCTGAACTCCTTGGTTCTGCTCAAATAATAACGCAACTGCCTGTGAATATCCAAAGTATGCAAAATTTTCTCCCCTTTATTTTGGGGGTTTGCATAAAAAGTAGGCAAATGAATAGTTTGATTTAAGGCCACACTAGAAACCACTTTAGGCATAAAGGAAGGATTAGTACGCAAAGATACCCTATCCTTATGAAAAATCAGGAAAGGCTCCACTGTCATGAGGGCCTGTAATTCAGAAACCCTTCTTGCAGAGGTAATGGCCAACAAAAAAGCAGTTTTCCATGACAAATACTTTAACTTGGCAGTAGCTGCAGGCTCAAAAGGTTGTAGAGTAAGTTTTTCCAACACAAAATTGAGATCCCAAGCAGGAGTAGGAGCTCTAATGGGGGTCTTATATTCTTTGCTCCTCTAAGAAATTGCTTAAACCAAGGATGAGAGAATAAAGGAGGGTCACAATCATAGTGAGCAGAAATGGCTGCAGCATGAACCTTTATTGAGGAGAAAGACAAACCCTTGTCCAATAACTCAGTAAGATATTGAAGAGCAACACTTAAATCAGGTTTGGAGACATCAAAGTCCTTTCCTTTGCTCCAAATAAAAAATCTCCTCCATTTATCAGCGTAAACTTTCCTGGTACTAGGCCTCCTGGCCTCCAAAATAACATTCAAAACTTGTTGTGGAAGCTGAGACCCTCCAGAGTCTAAAACAGAATATGCCAGGCTGTTAGATGCAGAGACTGAATCTTGACATTGAGGAAGTGACTGTCCTCTTGTGACAAAAGGTGCGGAATCAAAGGCAGAGGCCATGGAGGTTCTCGTACTAAACTCCTCAGTAGTGGGTACCAGTGTTGTTGAGGCCAATCCGGTGCTATCAAAATCATGGTTGGCTTGTCTTGTCTGGCCTTCAAAAGTACCTTGGGAAGAAGAGGCAGAGGTGGAAAGTCATATACATGCAGATTGTTCCAACTGAATGATAGAGCGTCCACCTTCCAAGCTGTGTGATGAAACATTTTTGTGCAAAACTTTGGCAACTGGTAATTTAGTGGAGAAGCGAACAGATCTATGTCTGGAGTTCCCCATAACACTGTCAACTGTTGAAATACAAGAGGATCCAATTTCCATTCATGAGGATCCACTATTTGTCTGCTCAATACATCTGCTAAGGAGTTCTGTGCTCCTGGTAGAAACCTTGCCTGAAGATTGAGGTGTAGATTGAGAGCAGTTTCCCACAGAATCATCGCTTGCCTGCAAAGAGGGTAAGAATGGGTTCCCCCTTGCTTGTTGATGTACCACATGACAGTAGTGTTGTCTGTTTGAATCAACACCTGCCCTGGGTGAAGTAAATCTTTGAAAGCCATCAATGCAAACTGGACTGCTAACATTTCCTTCAAGTTGATATGCAAATGCTGGAGTTTGACAGGCCACATGTTTTGCACCCATTTTCCATTGAGGTGTGCTCCCAAGCCTTGTCCGAGGCATCTGTCGTTAGAATCTGACTCGCCTCTGGCGGTCACAGAGAGTCCCTTGTTTAGGTGACATTCCTGAGCCCACCACAAAAACTCCTTCTGAATGCAAGGTATTATCTGAATGACAGTGTCTAGATCTTGGCAGTGCTGTGTCCATACATTTGAGATACCATTGAAGCTTCCTCATATGCAATTTGGCATTGGGAAGTACCAGAATACAAGATGCCATGAACCCCAAGGCTTGAAGGACTGTCCTTGCAGTCAGCCTGGACCGTAGAGACATTTGATGGAAATAAAGAGAAAGGCTTCTTTGTTTGTCCGGGGTCAAAAAGGCCATCTGGGAAGCTGTGTTCAGTCTCACACCCAGAAAGCACATGTCCTGAGAGGGTACTAGACTGGACTTTGTTTCGTTCACAGAATACCCTAGGCATCTTAACACTGCCATCACATACTGTAGATGATGAAGAAGTTCATCCCTTTCTTGTGCAATAATCAGGCAGTCGTCCAAATAAGGATAAATCTGTATTCCTCTGAGTCTGAAAAAAGCTATCACTGGAGCCAGAACCTTTGTGAACACTCTGGGCGCAGTAGATAAGCCAAAGGGCAATGCAGAGAACTGATAATGTAAATTTCCAGCCCGAAAACGCAGGTACCTCCTGCAACTGGGCCTGATAGGAACATGAAGGTAAGCCTCTTTGAGATCCAGAGTAACCATCCAGTGATCTTTTCCCAACAGAGGTAATAGTTGTTGTAAAGTCAGCATCTTGAACTTTGGAATGTCCAGGTAAGTGTTGAGGATAGATAAATCCAAAATTGGTCTCCACGTGTTCCCTTTCTTTGGAACTAGAAACAGGCGAGAATAAAATCCTAGGCCCACTTCTGACAGAGGAACTGGCTGTATAGCTCCTATTTGAAGAAGTAAAGAAATTTGTCTGTGAGCCTCTATCCTTTGCCGAGGAGGCGTCTGGCATGCCTTTGAAAGGAGGCATGGTATGGAAATAGAACTTGTAACCTCGGTTTATAATGTCCAATACCCATTTGTCCTGGGTGACTAAATGCCAATTTTGCTTGAAAAGAGCCAACTTTCCTCCCAAAGGAGCTGCCAGGCAAGAAGAATCTGGCAGCTGAAAATGCAGGTCATTGGGCCTGTTTACGAGGACTGGCCCCTGCCCTCACCAGCAGATTGAGCAGGCGAACTCCATTGTCTCGGCCTGAAGGTACTCTGAACTCTGCCCCTACCACGCCTAGATCTACCCCTAGACTGAGAATCAGAAGAAGGGTACGCCCACCCCTTAGTAGGCCAATTTCTACTAAACTTTGGAGGTTGTACCTGCAAAAAATCTTTAACAGTCTGCATAGACTTAGCCTTGTCTTCCATTTTCTTTAAGACTGACTCCACAGGAGGACCAAACAAAACTTCAGACTGCAAAGGGGCATCCAGAATTCTAGACTTAACATGCTCAGACAAATTCTGATCCTTAAGCCAGGTGTGCCTACGAATAACTGAACCAGTGGCCGCCACCCTAGAAGAAGCCTGTAAAGCATCAAAACCACATTGCAAAGAGTGCTTACCCATCTGTTCAGAAACATGCACTAAATCCTGCAATTCTTTACACTCTATGCCCTCTGCCAAAGCATCCACTTTAGATCTTAGCTGAGAAAGGAGGAAATTCTGATACTTCAACATATGAAACTGGCAGTTCAAAGCTCTCATTGCTAAAGTAGAAGAGGTATACACCTTCTTACCCCATCTATCCAAAGCTCTAGCTTCCTTATCCAGAGGAACCGGATTCTTAACAACAGAGGCTCTAACACCCTTAGGCCCCTGACTAATAGTTTCTGGGTCCGCCCTAGGACTCTTATACAGATATTTATGAGCCTCAGGCACCCTGTAATACCTGTCCGGTTTAACTGGGGCAGGAGGCACAGAATCTGGATTAAGGAAAGCTTCCGAGAAAACATCTGAAACAACATCCAAAACCGGAGGTATAGCTAAGGGTCTATGCTGTGGTAAAAACAAGAACTCCCTAAGTCTCTTCCGGGAATCAGAGTAATCCTGTCCCTCCCACTTAAAATGCTCCCTCATGGAATGCAGAGTTTCTGAAAATGAAAAATCCTCTGGAGGAGAAGCAGGAGGAGTGGAATCCTCTGCATCAGAATCAGAATAAGGAGGGAATCTTGAATGTCTTCAGCAGAAGACTCTATATCATCTGAGGCCTGCTCCAAACTTTCCAACTCTGGCTCCATCCTGGGCCTCTTATCAGGAGGGGGCATAGAACCTCTAATTAAAGTAATCAAATCCTCTGCCATTTTAAGCATGTGCTTTTAGGCACAGACCCTGAAGAACCAGAACTGACACCAGAGGAAGGCAAGACAGACCTGCCTTTAGAAGGAGCCTTAGAAACCGTAGCAGAAGGCCTAACCACCCTAGGCATAGAAGGGAGAATAGTAACCTGAGAGGCCCCTTCAGCCTGACCTGCCTCCTGAGAGGCCACATCCTGTAAAATCAAAGTTTCCCCCTGGGACTCAACAGAAACTTCAGCCGGATCCACCTGTTCAGCTGTAGCCTCTAAAGGTCCGGCGTCCGAAACGGACGAATCATCCTGCCTAGGCTTTAAAGATTTGTCTTTGCGCTTCTTAGTAGAAGCAGGCGTCGGAACATCCGACGCATATTATAATTACACCTCTTGCCAAAGACTAACCTAGCGCAATCTAACCTCCGCTTTATAGTGCTTATTAAACCTAGCACAAAACCGACACCCGACCACGCCGTGCTCGTCCCAAACAAGGAATACAAAGCGGTGTGGTAATCCCTATGCGTATCTGTTTCCCACAAGAAATACAATTATTCACTTTTTCTGACATCCGTAAGTAACTGAGGCAAGAAAAACAAAAATATTCCCAACGGGTACTTAGCCCAACTTGGTATCAGTCTGAAACTCAAATGAAAAATTTCAGAACCGAACGGCACTTGCAACGCTGCTTCTGCATCGGACCATGCGGCAAAAAAGACTGAGGATATGACGTCGGTCATGCGCCTTTATACCCTGACGCTCTGATGTCAGATCTAGACGCCAATGACCGATGTCAGCCTAATACTTTGGTATTCGGGCCGACCGAGGACAGCGGGCTACCCATAAGTAAGGACTGCAGCAATGTGAGATGAAGAACATTTATTGTTTGAGATGGTAGTAGCCTTGATTTCTTTTTGTTGACTGTGTATCCCAGGGAATTCAACAACCTTATTACAAAAGCCAGATGTTTCAGAAGTATGTGCTTGCTGTCCACTTGGATCAGGCAGTCGTCCAGATATGGGTATATTTGTATCCCTTGTAGTCTGCAGTAGGCAATTACTGATGCCAGGCATTTCGTGAACACTCTGGGCGCAGTAGATAAGCCAAAGGGCAATGCAGAGAACTGATCATGTGTTGAACCTGCAAGAAATCTGAGGTATCTTCTGCAATCTTGTCTGATTGGGACATGCAGGTATGCCTCCTTGAGGTCCAATGTTACCAGCCAAGACTCCTTGCCCAGTATGGGAAGAAGCTGCTGTAATGTGAGCATCTTGAATTTTGGCACGAGTAAAAATGTGTTTAGGATGGATAGGTCCAAAATAGGTCTCCAATCTTTGCCCTTCCTTGGTACCAGGAATAGTCTGGAATAAAAACCTTGACCCTGTTCTTGTGCAGGTACCTCTTGAATAGCTTTCATGTCCATGAGATCTGAAATTTGTTTTGTGCCTCTGCCTTTGATTGTGTGGCAGGTTTGGCATGCCTCTCATTTTTGGAAGGGTGTGAAAGTGGAATCTGTAGCCGCTGTCTATAATGTCCAGGATCCATTTGTCTTTTGTGACAATATGCCAGTTTTTTGAAAATAGTGCCAGTTTCCCGCCTAAAGGTGCTGCCATTTGAGCCTTGCTTGGCATGCAAAGGGGAAAGTCATTGGTTCTGCTTTCTGAATGGCTGTGAACTATCCTCACTACCTCTTTGGGTAGGTGCTTGCCATTGTCTGCCTCTAAACGATCCTTGAGATTGCCCTCTACCCCTCGGGCGCCTGTCTCTACCTCTTTGGGGTCTGTCAGTGGCTGGAAAGGACCAATTTTTTTGAAGGCCTATTTCTACTGAAATGTGGAGGTTGTACCTGTAGGAAATCTTTCACTGTTTGCATTGATTTTGCCTTTTCCTCCATTTTCTTTAATACCTCCTCAGCTTTAACACCAAACAATACATCTTTTTGCAGAGGTGCATCCAGTAATTTAGCTTTGACATGATCTGGTAAGGATTGCTCTTTAAGCCAAGCATGTCTACGTATGACTGATCCTGTAAAAGCAGCTCTACATGAGGCTTCTAAAGCATCAAAACCACATTGCAAGGTATGTTTACCTACTTGCTCTGCACTATGTATCAAATCCTGCAACTCCTTCAAATCTGGTTGTTCAGGTTGTGACATTTTGTTTCTCAACTGTGATAACAGAAACTGTTGGTACTTTAACATATGGAACTGGCAGTTTAATGCCCTCATGGTTAAGGTGGCTGAGGTGTATACCTTTTTCCCCCACCTTTCTAAAGCTCTGGAATCCCTCTCTGAAGGTAATGGATTTTTAGCAGTGGAGGCCTTAATTCCCTTGGGGCCCTGTGAGATAGTTTCTGGGTCCGCCGCATGGCTTTTGTATAGGAATTGGTGTGAGTCAGGAACCCGGTAATACCCGTCAGGCTTAACTGGGGCTGGAGGCAAAGAGTCTGGGTTGAGGCAGGACTCCGAATACGCATCATCAAGGATATCTAAGACAGGAGGTATAGCCAGAGGCCTGTGCTGAGGGAGCAAGAGAAAATCCCTAAGCCTTTTCTTGGAGTCTGAGTACTCTTGGCCTTCCCAGTGGAAGTGGTCTCTCAAGGTATGCAAGGTTTCCCCAAAAGAGTAATCCTCAGGGGGGGGGAGACAGAAGGCATGGACTCCTCTGCATCAGAATCTTCAAAAGGGGAGTATGAATGTTCCTGGTCATCAGAAAGTTCTGAAATAATGGAGGCCTGGTCCGAGGAGGGGGATTCTTCCTCCACTCTGGGCCTTTTTTCCGGGGGAGGTTGAGAACCCCTGATAAGAGTAATTAAGTCCTCAGCCATTTTGAGCATCTGCTTTTTAGGCATGGGGCCTTGAGAAGGGCCCTGTGGGGTTTGTTTTTTAGAATGCATGGCTGTCTTAGACTTAGTGAAAGCCTTGATGGAAAAAGAAGAGGAAGGCCTGAAGACACCTTGAGAGGAGGCAGACCTGTCTAAACTCTGAGTTTCACCGCCAAGAGTGGCTTTGGTATCTGTAGTCGGGGTGTGGGCCGAAGAGCCTGCGACCTCAGGTACAGAAGACACCGCCAATGAAGCGTCATCGGTAGTCAGGGGCTGCGTAGGCGCCTCGCTGAGAACCGGACCACCTGTAGTCGGCTTTGGCGTGGTGTCGCTAGAGGCCGCGGACCTCGTGTGTCGGTCCTTATCTTTGCGTTTTTTAGTCAAAACTGGAGTCGGAGTATCCGACGACATTATGTAGTTAAATTTTTTGCCAAAAAAGTGCTGGGCGAACTCTGCCCGACGCTTAATGGTGCGTTTGTTGAATGTAGCACAAAAACGACAGGCTGAGACGTCGTGGTCTGGGCCTAAGCAAGGAATGCAGAGGGAATGAAAATCCTTATGCGGTATTTGCTTCCCACAAGAAATACAATTATTAACTTTGTCTGACATCGGTCTGAGGCAAGAAAAGTTTCTAACGGGTACTTAGCTTTCAAGAAGACTTCGGTTGTAGATATTCGTAATCTCAGGAGCTGGCCGACCGGCACTTGCGAACTGCTTCTGCTTCAGGCACCGCAAGAAAGACTATAGAAAATGGCGTCGGCTGGTTCTTTTATACCCCTGTCGCACTGACGTCAGGGAAGAAGCGACGACAACCAACGCCGGACCTAGACTTTGGAATTCGGCCGACCGAGGACCCGCCTAACGGCAGGAAAACCCATCTGTTATGACTGCAGCTGTATGCACGATGAACATCTCCACTGCTTAGATTTCTGCATTCCCTGGGGCTGCTGTCTTGGAGGGGGGGGGGTCTGGCTCCCCCTGGGTCGGGGCTGAGCTGGCCTGGAGGGGGCAGGAAAGGACCAGTGCTTGGACGGGCAATGCCTACTGAACCTCGGAGGCTAGACCTGTAAGAAGTCTTTAACTGTCTGCATAGATTCAGCTTTTTATTCCATCTTTTTTAAGACATCTTCTGCCTTGGTGCAAAATAAGTGGTCTTTTTTCAATGGTGCGTCCAATAATTTGGATTGGACATGGTCTGGGAAGGTCTGTTCCTTAAGCCAAGCATGCCTTCTAAGGACAGAACCAGTGACTGCTGCCCTGCAAGATACTTCTAGGGCGTCAAAGCCACATTGCAAGGTGTGCGTAGTTACTTGACTTGCAGAATGCATAAGAGCTCTTATAATTCTTTATTTTCTGCACAAGCATGAAAGGAAGATATTTTTTGTTTGAGGAGTTCCATGGTATGCTGCTATTTCAGCATGTGGAACTGAAAATGTAATGCTCTAATAGCAAGAGTAGCAGAAGTATATACTTTTGTGCCCCATCTATCTAAAGTTCGGAAATCCCTATCTGAGGGGGTGGGATTCTTAACTGAAGTTGCATTAATTCCTTTACGTCCTTGAGAGATGACCTCTGGGCCAGCAGCAGGATTTTTCGAAAAAAGAAATTTGTGAGAGTAATACCTGTCATGTTTCCTGGGAGCAGGAGGAAGGGTGTCAGGAGTAAAACTGGATTCCATAAAAACATCCACAACATCCAGGACAGGAGGAATGGCCAAAGGTCTGTGCTGTGACAAATCTAGGAATTCCCCGAGTCTCTTTTTTGGCTGAGGATAGTCTTGACATTCCCATTAGAAATGCTCCCTTAAAGTATGAAGGGGTTTCCCCAAAAGAAAAATCCTTGGGTGAAGAGGCAGAAGGAATAGATTCCACTGCATCAGAATCCTCATAAGCAGAGAGGGGTTGCAGATCTTCATATTAAGATGCATCAGAGTCATCGGACTCCTTTTCAGATAAAACTACTAGGGACAAGTCTCTTTTTCTATTGGAAGTGGTAGCCTGGCTTCCACTAATAACCATAATAAGGTCTTCTGCCATTTTAAGTATTTGAGGTTGAGGCAAGGAAGCAGGTGCCTGGAGCTGGGGTCGTCATTTTTTTGGGTGTAGTTCGTACTCTGGGACTTAGAAAAGTACAGTTGTGTACAATTACCATAAATGTAGATGTTTGAGTGCATTCACTGTTGTAGTCATCACATTTGGGTTATCTGCTTGCAGTAGCCCTCAGTCGGCCTGATTAACAAAGTCTTGGGTCATGCATCGGTTTCTGTCCCTTCTTCCGTGACGTCAGGTCGTCAGGGGTATAAAACATGCAGCTGACGCCATTACATCAGTTTTTCATGCCCCAGATGTCAGGTGCCCCCCTAATGGGAAGCAATTAAATCTATAAATATACAAGGTTATACCTCCAACAAAAAGCAAATACACCAAAAAGCTTTTGAGCATAGTAAAGGAGAGAGGTATAGCCAAAAGAAGTAAGGGGACTGGAGGGAAAGTAACCAGGACTGCAACAGTGAATACACTCGAACATCTACATTTATGGTAAGTGTACACAACTGTACTATGTTCTTCATGTTTCACTGTTGCAGGTAGTCAACACATTTGGGTAGATTCCCAAAGCTAAGGATGGGAGGAGGAATTTAGGGACGCCTCTGAGAAAGGCTGTAGAGGTAGATGCAGCCCTGGTTCAATGGGGTCTGATCCCCTGTGGGATAGGTTTTCCATGGTACTTGTAACAGAAATGAATGCAATGGCCTATCCATTTGGAAATGGTTTGCTTTGAAATAGCCTTCCCCTCTGCCCCTGCAGCAAATGCCACCAGCAGCAGTTAAGTTTTGCTTTGAGGTTTAGTCCTGTCCAAGTAGAATCTAAGTTGTCTGTGCACATCTAAGGAGTGCAGTATTTGTTCCCCTTTGTTCTGTGGATTAGAAAAGAAAGTTGGCAAATGAATGGACTGATTAAGGGCCACACTGGATACCAACTTGGGCATGAGAGAGGGATTGGTCCTGAGGGACACCCTGTCCGCATGAAAGATGATGAAATGCTCCACTGCCATGAGGGCCTGCAACTCAGATACCCTTCTTGCTAAAGTGATTGCTAAAAGGAAAGCTGTTTTCCAAGAAAGGAATTTTAAGTCTGCAGTAGCAGCTGGCTCGAAAGGAGGAAGAGTGAGTTTCTCCAATACAAAGTTAAGGTCCCAGGCTGGAGTTTGAACTCTCCTGGGTGGTCGTAAATTTCTGGCCCCTCTGAGGAACTGCCTGAGCAGTGGATGAGAGAAGAGGGGATGTTCTGTGTTGTAAAGAGCAGAAATGGCTGAGGCGTGAATTTTGATGGAGGAAAAGGACAAGCCCTTGTGAAGTATCTCAGTTAAGAATTGTAAAATCTGAGGTAAACTGGGTGCTGCTGTGCTCATACCATGAGATTGGTTCCAGGCACAGAATCTTTTTCATTTTGCAGCATAAGATTTTCTAGTACTAGGCCTCCTCGCCTCTAAAATGATATCCATCACTGGTTTACTGAGGGATGGTAAAAGAGAGATTAAGTAATTAGCTAGGCTGCTATGTTCAGGATTTGAAGCTGAGGGTGCAGGATCTTTTTTTACTGCTGAAACAATTGGGTAGGAGTCTGAGGCAGGTGCCATGGGGCCAACAGTGACACACTGTGCAAGAGGGGGTACCAGTGTTGGTGTGGCCAGTCTGGTGCAATCAAAATCGTCCTTGGTTTGTCCTGTTTGATCTTTAGTAGTACTTTGGAGAGCAGAGGCAGAGGGGGGAAGGCATAGACTGATAGGTTTTTCCATCTGAATGACAGAGCATCCACTTTCCAAGCTTGCTTGTGGGGAGCCCTTGTGCAAAATTTGTCCAACTAATAGATCTGGGGGGAGGCAAACAAATCTAAATCTGGGCTCCCCCATTTGCTTGTCAACATGTTGAAAATCCTTGGTTCCAGTTTCCACTCGTGTGGGTCCATGAGGTTTCTGCTTAGTTTGTCTGCCAGTGTATTTAGTTTTCCTGGCAGAAATTGAGCTTGTAGATGCACTTGTTAGCTCAGGGCTGTGTTCCACAATGCCATGGCTAGTCTGCAGAGGGGGTAAAAATGTGTACCCCCCTGCTTGTTTATGTACCACATAACAGTAGTGTTGTCCATCTTTACCATTAGTTGTCCTGGAAGAATGTGGTCCTTAAAGGCTGTCAGAGCATTCTGTACAGCTAACATTTCTTTTTGATTGATATGCAGGTGCATTTGACTTGGGTTCCATTTGCCCTGAATGCACTTCCCTGCCAGGTGAGCCCCCCATGCATAGTCCGATGCGTCTGTTGTTAGGGTTTAGGCAGCAGGGGGTAGTGTGAATGGTAGTCCCTTGTTTTGGTGGCAGGCCTCGGTCCACCAAAGGAACTCTAGGCGTAGGCAAGGTATGATGAGAATCATTGCTTCTAGATCCTGAGAATGTTGACACCCACAGACTTTTTAGGTACCACTGTAGTTTCCTCATATGCAGTCTTGCATATGGAATTAGAAGAATGCAGGAGGCCATGAACCCCAAGGCTTGTAGGATTTGTCTTGCAGATAGCAGGGTTTTTGTGGCCACTTGTTTGAAGTAGGTTGTCAAATGAATCTGTTTCTCTGGCGTGAGAAAAAACATCTGGGAAGTTGTATTCAAGCTTGCTCCCAGGAATATAATTTGTTGACAGGGTACCAGCTGTAATTTCTTTTCATTTATGGTGTACCCCAGACAAGTCAATACCCTTTGTACAAAGGCCAGATGATTCAAAAGTATGGCCTGGCTTTCTGCCTGAATTAGACAATCATCCAGGTATGGGTATATTTGAATATTTCTTTGCCTGCAAAATGCAATGACTGGAGCTAGGCACTTTGTGAATACCCTGGGGTGCAGTAGATAAGCCAAAGGGCAGTGCAGAGAACTGATAGTGCGTGTAGCCTGCTTTGAAGCGTAGGTATCTTCTGCAAGATTCCCTGATAGGGATGTGTAGGTATGCTTCTTTTAAATCTAGTGTTGCAAACCAGGCGTCCATGCCTAGCATAAGGAGCAACTGGTGAAGAGTCAGCATCTTGAATTTTGGAATCATCAAATATGTGTTTAGAGTAGAAAGGTCCAGGATAGGACGCCATGAATTGTCTTTCCTGGGTACCAGGAAAAGTCTAGAATAGAAACCTTGATCCTTTTCCTCTTCTGGTACCAACTGAATAGCCCCCATGCTTAAGAGAGAAAGTACTTGCTTTGGGGCCTGATTTGGGGGTAGATATGGCCACCCGCTTGGCGCTGGTAATGTGTAGAAGTGAAATCTGTATCCCTGGGACACTATTTAAAACCCATTTGTCTTGGGTAATGAGTTCCCAAGTTTTTGGCCTGCAGACCAATCTTTCTGCCTAAAGGAGCATTCAGCTGAGAAGTGCTTGTAAGTTTTAAAAACAAGTCATTGAGACAGTTTTCCATAGGAGGGTGTCTTACTACTCCCAGATTTGGATGCGGAAGCCCCCCACTGCTTAGTCTTCTGCATACCCTGGGGTTTCTGCTGTGTCTGGGTTTGGATTGCGAAGACCTGGATGGGGCCGGAAAGGACCAGTTCTTAGATGTCCAATGCCTACTAAATCTTGGAGGCTAACTTGTAAGAATTCTTTAACAGTTTGCATAGATTTAGCTTCATCTTCCATCTTTTTAAGAAAATCCTCCGCTTTGTTGACAAACAGGCGGCCCTGATTTAAGGGAGCATCCAACAGTTTAGCTTTAATATGATCAGGCAAAGATTGCTCCTTAAGCCAAGCATGCCTTCTGAGTACAGACCCAGTGACAGCAGCCCTGCAAGAGGCCTCTAATGAATGAAATCCACATTGCAAAGTATGTTTTCCAACCTTTTCAGCAGAATGCATTAAATCCTGTAATTATTTACTTTTAGCACAGTCAGGAATCAACATAATTTTCTGTTTAAGCAATCCAATAACATGTTGTTGATATTTAACATATGAAACTGACAGTTTAAGGCCCTAATGGCCAAGGTTGCAGAAGTGTAAACCTTCTTACCCCATCTATAAAGCACCCTGGAGTCTCTACCAGATGGGGTAGGATTTTTAGCAGTAGAAGCCTTAATGCCCTTGGGTCCCTGTGAAATAGTCTCTGGATCCGCAATAGGATTTTTAAAAAGGAACTTGTGAGAGTCAGGGACCTTGTACTATCTATCAGGTTTTCTGGGAGCAGGAGGCAAGGAATCAGGGGCCAAACTAGATTCCGAAAAGGCATCATCAACAATGTCTAGTACAGGAGGTATAGCTAAAGGCCTATGCCGAGGCAGAAGGAAGAATCCCTAAGCCTCTTTTTTGAATCAGAAAACTCCTTGCTTTCCCAGTGGAAATGCTCCCTTAGTGTGTGCACGGTTTCACCAAAGAAAAATCCTCTGGAGGGGAAGCAGAGGGAATGGAGTCCTCTGCATCAGAATCCTCATAAGTAGATAAGGGTAAATTCAGATCATCAGAAGAATCAGAAAAATCAGAATCCTAATCAGAAGATTCATACACAAATTCAGTCCTAGGTCTCTTAGAAGGGGGTGGTTGGCTTCCCCTGATTAGAGTTATAAGATCTTTAGCCATTCTTATCATTTGTTTTTTAGGCATAGAGGTCTGAGCATGCGGCCTGGGCATTGGTTTCTTAGGCATGGTTCGTGTTTTAGGCCTTGAAGAAGAAGATGGCGTCAGTTTAATACGCAAGTCAGTAGGCCTGAATACACCCTCAGAAGCCAGTGCCTGCACAGTGGCACCGGACCCATCCAAGGTAGAGACATCCGCAGGTTCCACAGTTGAAGCATCTCGCAGCATACCACTCCGAATGGGTCTCAGTAGAGGCCTGCGAATCAGACGTATCAGGGGCTGTGAAAGCACCTCACTGAGTACCGGCGAACTGGCAAATAGCTTAGGAGAAGTGTTGACGGCAGCTTTGGACCTAGGCGGCTTGTCTCTGTCTTTATCTTTGCATTTTTTCAAAATACCGGTAGTCGGATGGCTAATCAACAACATTTCTGGATAAATGAACAGAGAACAGAAATATTTAGAGGCGAAAATATACCGACGACAGATAGTGCATTGATTAAATAAAGCACAAAACCAACAGCAAGGTACGTCGTGGTCAGGCATAGGCAAGGAATACAGTACGAATGAAAAACTTTATGAGGTATTTGCTTTCCACAAGTAATGCAATTATTAACTTTTACTGATATCAGTAAGGAACAAGAAAAGTTTCCCCAACAGGGTACTTCGCTTTAGTTGAAGACTTCGGTTCTGAAACTCGAAAACGAAAATTTCAGGAGTCGGCCGACAGGCACTTGCCAACTGCTTCTGCTTCGGGCACCGCACGGCAAGAAAGACTGGTGTAATGGCATTGGCTGCATGTTGTATACCCCTGAAGTCACAGAAGAAGAAACAGCAACCAACGCAGGACCCAAGACTTTGTTAATCAGGCCGACTGAGGGCTACTGCAAGCAGATAACCCAAATGTAATGACTGCAACACTGAAACACGAAGAACATGAATATTCCTCTAATTTACTTTTGCCAGGAAATAGCCGGGGGAACCAATGTTGTGCTGGCCAGGAGTCTGGGTGGCTCCTTTTATGCTTTGAGAAGAATTTTTGGAAGGAAAGGCATGGGAATGAAGGCATAGAGGAACTTCTCTGTCCACTGGAAAGAGAAGGCATCTGTCCTACAGGCTGTGGGACAAAGGTCCCTGGTATCAAACTGGGGAAGCTGATGGTTGCTTAGCAAAGCAAAGAGATCAATTTAAGGAGTGCCACACTAAACTGTGAAATTGTGAAAAAACACTCTGTTCAAGGTCCACTGGTGGGGTTCCTCCAGACAGCTACTAAAGCAGTGGTTTTGAGTGTGAGGTTCATTTGTGTTACCATATTCCAAGTCCTCTGTCCTAACTTGCACAGTTAGTACGACCTGGTACCTTCCTGTTTAAGTACCACATGACTGTAGTGTTGTCTGTGTACACTTGAAATGGTCCTGGTCTTCAAAGGTGCGTTAAGGGCTTGCAGAAGAGCCTGCATTTCATTCAGGTTGATGTTTTCCTTCAGGAATTGTGGTAGTCATTTCCCATCTACTCAGTGTGACCCAGTCCGTACCCTCCACACCTCTTCCGATGCATCCATGTAAACCTGTTGAAGAGGAGGAAGAGGTGTAAAAAGCAATCTTGGGTTGAAGATGGCCTGTCCCTTGTAACACAAAAGCTCTTTCTTGAGACAAGGTAGGAGGGAATCTGGGTGCCCAAGAGGTGACAGTACTGGGACCACACAGACTTCAGGTACCACTGACATTTCCTCATGTGGAATCAGGGCAGTGGGGTATAGAGATGGTTGCTGCCATGAATCCCAAAGTCCTTAACATCTCCCTTGCAGGAGAGGTCCTGGAAGTGACTGGACAAGTACAGAACCTTCTCCTGAGGCAAGGAGGCATGAATTTTCTTTGTGTCCAGCCTGCAACAGGGAAACACCAGGTCCTGGGTAGGAAGTACGTGAGATTTTTGGTACAATGTAGTGAAATACAAACCTGTCTGAATATGACAGGTGAACTGAAGATGCTGAAGAATCATCTCTGGGGAAAGAGCCTAGATCAGAAGGTAGGTGAAAATATGACTTTCTTGACTGCTGCAGACAGTTACTATGGGCCCTAAGCACTTTGTGAGCACTCTTGTGGCTGTGAAAAGACCAAAAGACAGAGCAGTACACTGAAAATGTGAGAAGCCAGAGGAAAACCTGAGGAATTGCAAGAGGGATGGAAAGGGAATGTGTAGGTTGGCATCTTTGTGAGAAGATGAATTGTAGAAGAGTCTGAAGAAAAAACATTTTCAAAGATGGAACCTTCAAGTAAGTGTTCAGGATGGAAAGGTCTAAGATAAGCCTCCACTGCCCTTCATTTCTTGGAATTAGGAAAATCTTGAAATAAAACCATATTCCCATGAACTGTTTTGGTACTTGCTCGATGGTACCCTGATTCTAGAGGTCTTTAACAGTGGGAGTCAGAAGGGATATCTGATTTGGGGGGAGGCAGTGGGATGTCTCTCAAAGGGGAAATGGGAGAGCCATCCCCATGAAGGAGAGGACCCATTTGTCTGTGGTAACTTCCCACCTAGCCAGGAAGAGTAATAACCTTTGAGAAACAGGGGTAATGAGGTTGGGGACAGGGGAGGGATGAGGCAGGGGTAGTGAAAGGTTTTTGCCTCCAAAGGGCGGCCTCCCAGCTGAGGGTTCCTTATGGGATTTTTCAGAGCATCTTCTCCTGGGTATTTTCCTCTGTCTGTGGACTGTCCATGGATACCTTCTAACGAAGGAGGTAGATTTAACTGTGTAGTCCCTATGGTACCTAGGGATTAAAGAGAGTAGGATCTGTCTGCAGTCTTTCATGGTCTTACCTTGGTCTTAGAGTGTTTGGAACAGACTGGCTGCCTCAGGCCAAACAGTAAGTCTTTGTCCAAAGGGTAAATCTAGAATCTGTGATTTAAAATACTCAGGTACAGGCTGACTGTAAAGCTATACATATGTACGGATAACAGGCTACAGGGCAGCTGCCCTAGAAGAAGCATCCACTGCATCGTAAAGTACAGTTTTGTACCTACCATAAATGTAGATGTTCGAAGATCCACATTGCTGCAGTCCTTACACTTGGGTAGTCCGCTGTCCTCGGTCGGCCCGAATATCAAAGTATTAGGCTGACGTCGGTCAAGGCGCATAAGACTGACATCAGGACGTCAGGGTACATATGCGCATGACCGACGTCATATCCTCAGTCTTTTCTTGCCCCAGATGTCAGAAGACCCTAAACAGAAAGGTCAAAACCAAAAGACAACCAAAAACAACCAAACACCGGTGTACTAACTATATGTACAATATATACAATATTTATAATATGTACAACCCACACCACACAACCGCCTCTAACTACAGAGGGGAAGGAGGAGGTAATTGACTGCAGCAATGTGGATCTTCGAACATCTACATTTATGGTAGGTACAAAACTGTACTATGTTCTTCATCTCACATTGCTGCAGTCCTTACACTTGGGTAGAATCCCAAAGCAGAGAAAAGGGAGGATGGCACAACTAAAAGCAGTAGGAGCTGCCAAAATGCCCTGTAAAATTGCAGTGGCAAAACCAGCCCTCGATTTAGAGTAAAGAGGAAGGTGATAATGCTTAGAGAAAGTATGCACTGAACTCCAAGTAGCAGCCTCCAAAATATCTTTAGTTGCTACCCCCTTAGAAAGGCTGTAGAAGTGGCAGTAGCCCTAGTGGAATGAGGCCTAATCCCAGCTGGAATCTCCTTACCATGATGGGAATAACAGAAAGCAATACACAACCCAATCCACTTAGAAACAGTTTGTTTTGACACAGGCTTGCCCTGAGAACTCAAAGCAAAAGAAACAAATAACTGCTGAGACTGCCTGAACCCTTTAGTTCTGCTCAAATAATATCGCAACTGCCTGTGTATATCCAAAGTGTGCAAAATCTTTTCCCCTTTATTTTGGGGGAAAATAAAAGGTAGGCAAATGAATAGTTTGGTTTAAAGCCACACTAGAAACCACTCTAGGCATAAAGGAAGGATTAGTACGCAAAGATACCCTATCCTTATGGAAAATTAAGAAAGGCTCAACTGCCATAAGGGCCTGTAATTCAGAAACCCTTCTTGCAGAGGTAATGGCCAACAAAAAAGCAGTCTTCCATGATAAATATTTCAACTCAGCAGTAGCTGCAGGCTCAAAAGGTTGTAGAGTGAGTTTCTCCAACACAAAATTGAGATCCCAAGCAGGAGTAGAAGCTCTCCGTGGGGGTCTTATATTCTTTGCCCCTCTAAGGAATTGCTTAAACAAAGGATGAGAAAACAATGGTGGGTCACAGTCATAGTGAGCAGAAATTGCTGCAGCATGAATCTTAATAGAAGAGAAGGACAAACCTTTCTCCAGTAACTCAGTAAGATATTGAAGAGCCACACTTAAATTAGGCTTAGAAACATCAAATGCTTTTGCTGCACTCCAAAATAAAAATCTCTTCCATTTATCTCGTACACTTTCCTTGTACTAGGCCTTCTGGCCTCCAAAATAACATTCAAAACTTGCTGTGGAAGCTGAGACCCTCCAGGGTTTAAAACAGAATATGCCAGGCTGTCAGGTGAAGAGAGTGAAGTTTGACATTGAGTAAATGACTGTTCTCCTGAGACAGCAGGTGTGGAATCGAAGGTAAAGGCCATGGAGGCTCCAGTACCAGACTTCTCAGTAGTGGGTACCAGTGCTGTCGAGGCCAATCTGGAGCTATTAAAATCATCTTTGGCTTGTCCTGTCTGACCTTCAGAAGTACCTTTGGGAGGAGAGGCAGAGGTGGAAAGGCATACACATGAAGATTGCTCCAATTGAATGAAAGAGCATCCACTTTCCAAGCTGTGGGATGAAAACTTATTGAGCAAAACTTAGGCAGCTGGTAGTTTAGTGGAGAAGCGAACAGATCTATGTCTGGAGTTCCCCATGACACTGTCAATTTCTGAAAACATGAGGATCCAATTTCCACTTGTGGGGATCCATTATTTGTCTGCTCAACACATCTGCTAAGGAGTTCTGTGCTCCCGGCAGAAACCTTGCCTGAAGATTTAGCTGTAAACTGAGAGCAGTCTCCCACAAAATCACTGCTTGTCTGCACAGAGGATAAGAATGTGTTCCCCTTGCTTGTTGATGTACCACATGACAGTTGTGTTGTCTGTTAGAATCAACACCTGCCCTGGAAGAAGTAAATCCTTGAAAGCTATTAATGCAAATTGGACTGCTAACATCTCCTTCAAGTTGATATGTAGATGTAGAAGTCTGGCAGGCCACGTGTCTTGTATCCACTTTCCATTTAGATGAGCTCCCAAGCTTTGTCTGAGGCATCTGTCGTTAGAATCTGACTCGCCTCTGGCCGGGTCACAGAGAGTCCCTTGTTTAGGTGACATTCCTGAGCCCACCACAAAAATTCCTTTTGAATGCAAGGTATTATCTGAATGACAGTGTCCATATCTTGGCAGTGCTGTGTCCATACATTTTGAGATACCATTGTAGCTTCCTCATATGCAGTTTGGCATTGGGAAGCACCAGAATACAAGATGCCATGAACCCCAAGGCTTGAAGGACTGTCCTTGCAGTCAGCCTGGACTGATGAGACAATTGATGGAAGTAAAGAGAAAGATTCTTTTGTTTGTCCGGGGTCAAAAGGCCATCTGGGATGCTGTATTCAGTCTCACACCCAGAAAGCACATGTCCTGAGAGGGTACTAGACTGGACTTTATTTCGTTCACAGAATACCCCAGGCATCTTAGCACTGCTATCACATAGTGTAGATGATGAAGAAGATCGTCCTTTCCTTGAGCCAGAATCAGGCAATCGTCCAAATAAGGATAGATCTGTATTCCTCTTAGCCTGAAGAAAGCTATCACTGGAGCCAGAACCTTCGTGAACACTCTGGGCAGTAGATAAGCCAAAGGGCAATGCAGAGAACTGATAATGAGAAGTCCCAGCCCGAAAACGTAGATACTTCCTGCAACTTAGCCTGATAGGAACATGAAGGTAAGCCTCCTTGAGATCCAGAGTCACCATCCAGTGATCTTTGCCCAGCAGAGGTAAAAGCTGTTGTAACGTCAACATTTTGAACTTGGGAATGTCCAGATAAGTGTTGAGGATAGATAAATCCAAAATTGGTCTCCACGTGTTCCCCTTCTTTGGTACTAGGAACAGGCGAGAATAAAATCCTAGGCCCACTTCTGACAGAGGGACCGTTGTATGGCCCCTATTTGGAGCAGCAGAGAAATCTGTTTGTGAGCCTCTATTCTTTGCTGAGGAGGAACGTCTGGCATGCCTTTGAAAGGAGGCAAGGTATGGAAATAAAACCTGTAACCTTGGTGTATGATATCCAATACCCATCTGTCTTGGGTAATTAAACTCCAATTTTCCTTGAAAAGTGCCAACCTTCCTCCCAAAGGTGCTGCCAGACGAGAAGGCTCTGGCAGCTGAAAAGGTAGGTCATTGGGTCTGTTTACGAAAGGACTGACCCCTGCCCTCACCGAAGACTGTGCAGGTGAACTCCTGTTCTAGGCCTGAAAGAGCCCTGAGCTCTGCCCCTACCACGCCTAGACCTACCCCTAGACTGGGAATCATAAGAAGGATACGCCCACCCCTTGGTAGGCCAATTTCTACTAAACTTGGAGGCTGAACCTGCAAAAAATCTTTAACAGTCTGCATAGACTTAGCCTTGTCTTCCATTTTCTTTAAGACTGCCTCAACATGTGAACCAAACAACACATCAGATTGTAAAGGAGCATCTAAAATCCTTGTCTTAACATGGTCAGATAAATTCTGATCCCTCAGCCAGGCGTGCCTGCGAAGAACTGACCCAGTGGCAGCCACCCTAGACGAGGCCTGTACAGCATCAAAACCACATTGCAAAGAATGCTTACCCACTTGTTCAGAGACATGTACCAAATCTTGTAACTCTTTACACTCAATACCTTCCGCCAGAGCATCTACCTTAGACTTCAATTGAGAAAGTAGACAGTTTTGGTATTTCAACATGTGAAACTGGCAATTCAAAGCCCTCATAGCTAGGGTGGAAGAAGTATAGACTTTCTTTCCCCATCTATCCAAAGCCCTGGCCTCTTTATCTGGAGGAACCGGATTTTTAACAACAGAAGCCTTAACACCCTTAGGCCCCTGACTAACAGTTTCTGGGTCCGCCTAGGACTCTTAAAAGATACTTATGAGCTTCAGGCACCCTATAATACCTATCCAGTTTAACAGGAGCAGGAGGCAAAGAATCAGGATTAAGAGAAGCCTCTGCAAACACATCCTCCACAACATCCAGAACAGGAGGTATAGCCAAAGGCCTATGCTGGGGTAAAACAAAAATTCCCTAAGCCTTTTCCTGGAATCAGAGAAGTCCTGACCTTCCCACTTAAAATGCTCCCTCATGGAATGAAGAGTCTCTGAAAAAGAAAAATCCTCAGGAGGAGAAGCAGAAGGAGTAGAATCATCCACATCAGAATCAGAATAAGGAGAATACTCCTGCAAGTCTTCAGCCGAAGACTCTGAAACATCTGAAGCCTGCTCAAAACTCCCCAACTCAGGTTCCACCCTAGGCCTCTTATCAGGAGGGGGCAAAGAACCTCTAATCAAAGTAATCAAATCTTCTGCCATTTTAAGCATATGCTTCTTGGGCACAGATCCTGAAGAACTAGGAGTGACACCAACTGAAGCAAAACCTGGCCTGCCTCTGGGAGAAGCCTTGGAAACAGAAGGAGATGGCCTAACCACCCTAGGAAGGGAGGGGAGTGCAGTAACCTGAGAAGCCCCTTCAGCCTGACCTGCCTCCTGAGAGGCCACATCCTGCAATAACAAGGTCTCCCCCTGGGACTCCAGAGAAACCTCCGGCGGAACCACCGGCTCCACCGACACCTCTAAAGAACCGGCGTCCGGTACGGACGACTCGTCTTGCCTGGGCTTAGCTGCTTTATCCTTGCGCTTCGAAGAAGCGGACGTCGGAGCATCCGACGGCATATTATAATTGCACCACTTCCTGAAGACTAACCTGGCACAATCTAACCTTCTCTTAATAGTGCGCTTATTGAATCTAAAACAAAAGCGACACCCAACAACGTCGTGCTCAGGCCCTAAACAAGGAATACACAAAGTATGATAATCTCTATGCGGTATCTGTTTCCCACAAGAAATACAGTTATTCACTTTTTCTGACATCCGGTAAACCACTGAGGCAAGAAAAAACTAAAATATTCCCCAACGGGGTACTTAGCCAACTTTGACTCGGTCTGAAACTCCGAATTCGAAAAATTTCAGAACGCCGAACGGCACTTGCAACGCTGCTTCTGCATCGGACCATGCGGCAAAAAAGACTGAGGATATGACGTCGGTCATGCGCATATGTACCCTGACGTCCTGATGTCAGTCTTATGCGCCTTGACCAACGTCAGCCTAATACTTTGATATTCGGGCCGACCGAGGACAGCGGACTACCCAAGTGTAAGGACTGCAGCAATGTGAGATGAAGAACATCTGCACTTAATACTGTGTCTGGCAATCTGAGTGGCCTGTGAAAGTAAGCTCTGTATCTGTTGATTAGAGTCTGCTGTAGCAAGAGCTTAGATAATGGTTTAAGAAAATAAAAAACAAAATTAAATACTTTGATGTTTGAGTCTGGTAATTAACTGCCCTAAAGCCAAGGGTAGCAGAAGGGTCAATTTTTTTCTCCTATCTATCCATAGCCCTACTGTCTTTATCAATGGGCAAGGCACTACAACTAGGCAAAAGCTTGGAGGGCTCATCTGAAGAGAAAGATACTGTAAAATGATCTGTCACAGGGTTTTTATAAAGGTAATTCAGGTCATCAGGGGCCTTGTAAAACCTGTCTGGTCTCATGAGCTGGTGTTTGAGAATCAGGTGCAGAAAAGGACCGAAAAGCATCCTGGAAAGCCTTAAGCATAGGAAGGACTGGAGAAGGGGTAAGGGTGCCCATATCCCAGAGGCTGTAGTACTTCTTCCGAACATCGAAGATCTGTGTGAGTTGCCAAAGTGTTTCATCATGCTCTGTACAGTTTGTCCAAAAATAAGCCTCCACTCTAAAGGAATCAGGTGAGAGGGAGCCCCCTTCATCAGAAGGGATTTGTCCTGGAGAATGCAGATGAGAGGAAAAGTCCAGAGAATGATCAAAATCATAGTCCTGCTCCTCCTCAAACAAAGGATCATCAGGGTAGTAGTCTGTAGTAGTGGAACCCTGAAGGAGCGGGCTTCAAGAACATAATAGCTTTGAACAGCCCTTGTGAATAAACCATCCACTCCTCCTCTTTAGCTGATGAGGGGGAGGCCACAGCTTAGTCTTTTTTTTAGGCGTGACATTCACCTGGATGAGATGCGAAGATTTGGAATGATGTCTGACCTACAAGATATCTTCTCTAACTAGAATTTGAGGGAGGTCATGTATTCCTTCTGAAATACGATGCTGTTCCTCAGAAGTATCGGCAGTCTGCAAAGGCCTGAGGAGCTATACCAGCCTCTGAAGGGGTTTTGGTAGCGAGCAACTGAAAAGTAGCCTAACATACCCTGAATTCTGAAAACTCAGTGGGTACATCAGAGTCAGAAAGATTGGACTGCTGACCTACACAAGGCCTCAAGTTTTTTCTTTGTTGGCAAAGGGACATTTGAATTAGCTGAGCCAGCCATCTTGGATTGGACCACACATTTAAGACACTAGGTCTGGAGGAAAGTGTTGACAGTAGGAAGCCTACACCCAAGGTTTTTTGGAACGAATGACTAAAAGTGCAAGATTTGTGATCGTGTTCAGGGCTTAGGCAAAAAAAGGCACCTGGTATGCAGGTCCGAGTACAGAATCTAACTACCGTACTCACACTTATCCTCTTTGCTGACCTCTGCAAATTTAATAAAAATTTGAAGACAAAAAAAGAAGACACCCCAACAGGGCACTTACCTGGACTGACAAATGGAGCAAAGGTACCAAAGACCAAACACCGGACAGTCCACCAGATGCACGACCTCCACTCAGGCTGGTGGCAAGACAGTCTGACAAATCCAGGCTTGCATGTCCGTCTTTAAACACAAATACATGCAAGATGAGGTCATACATTAGATGTACAACCTAGGGAAGGTAAAGCGTTTGTACACTGAATGCACATCATTGGTGAAACCCCACATGTCAGGAATACTTCAAAAGTGATTTCACTCAGGACAACTAATGTTACCATAAACCGTCCCTGATGAATAACAGATAAACTCTGAAGCATCAATATCTTGAACTATTGAACTTTCACATACAGATTTAGGAAGGAAAGATTCTAAATGCCTCTTTTTCGAATACAACTCCTTAAGTTTCTATAACTTCTCAGATGTCTTGTTTAACTTAATGACTTCTGGATCCAGCTGAAGGAGGCATTTTTGATTCCTCTGCCAAATGAATGAAACGTAGGTCATGTAAATCTTGGGGTAGAATCTTATGTCTGCACATTGCAGTCAAGAAAAAATACACAGAAACAAGTTAAACAAACTGCAAAATCTGAAGTACCCCCCTCTCTCATAGGTATAGATATAGATACACACACACGTGTATACATATATATATATACATATATATATATATATATATATATATATATATATATATATATATATATATATATATATATATATATATATATATATATATATATATATATAGATAGATATAGATATACTACAATAGTGTAAGAACTTACCATAACCTTAGATGTCCTTCTCTTCCATGTTGCAGTATTCATAAAGTACAGTTTTGTACCTACCATAAATGTAGATGTTCGAGTGCTAATACAGCTGCAGTCATAACAGATGGGTTCTCCTGCCGTCAGGCGGGTCCTCGGTCGGCCAAATTCCAAAGTCTAGGTCCGGCGTCGGTTGTCGTCGCTTCTTCCCTGACGTCAATGCGACAGGGGTATAAAGGAACCAGCCGACGCCATTTTCTTCAGTTTTTCTTGCCCCAGATGTCAGGTGCCCCCAGAAGGAAGGCAATACATAAATTTGTGTAATAAAGCAGTGCAATATAACCAAAATACAGTAGTTGCAAGCAAATACACCATAAAGGAATACCCTAATCAGGTTGTATGAAGGTGTGTTAGCCTATAGGCCCTTTCCCAAGAGGGGAAGGAGGGAGGGAAACCTGGACTGCAGCTGTATTAGCACTCGAACATCTACATTTATGGTAGGTACAAAACTGTACTATGTTCATCGTGCATACAGCTGCAGTCATAACAGATGGGTAGAATCCCAAAGCTAAGAAAGGGGTGGTAGGCACTAGGTGGAACTAGGAGGAGCCAGGATGCCCTGCAAGACTGCAGTGGCAAAGCCTGCTCTAGTTTTGGAGTATAATGGTAGGTGGTAGTGCTTGGAGAAGGTATGCACAGAACTCCAAGTGGCTGCTTCCAAAATATCTTTGGTAGGTACTCCCTCTGAGGAAAGCTGCAGAGGTAGCTGTAGCCCTTGTGGAGTGAGATCTGATGCCTGTAGGTACAGTTTTGCCATGAAAAGAATAGCAAAAGCGTATGCAGTGGGCTATCCATTTTGAGATTGTCTGTTTCGAAATTGGCTTTCCTTGAGCTCCTACAGCATAGGACACGAAGAGCTGTTCTGATTTTCTGAAAGGCTTTGTTCTGTCCAGATAATAACGTAGTTGTCTGTGGATGTCCAAGGAGTGTAGTAATCTCTCCCCTTTGTTTTGAGGATTAGGATAAAAGGTAGGTAAGTGTATGGCCTGATTCAAAGCTACCTTGGATACCACTTTAGGCATAAAGGACGGGTTGGTTCGTAAGGAAACTCTGTCCTGATGGAAGATGATAAAAGGCTGCACAGCTATGAGAGCTTGTAGTTCTGATACTCTATGAGCTGAGGTAATAGCCAGAAGGAAAGCTGTTTTCCAGGACAAATATTGCAAATCTGATGAGGCAGCTGGCTCAAAGGGAGGCAAGGTCAGTTTTTCAAGAATGAAATTGAGATCCCAAGCAGGTATTGGTTGTTTTCTTGGGGGTCTTAGATTCTTAGCCCCTCTGAAGAACTGTCTTAAGAGAGGGTGAGAGAATAAGGGTGGATCAGTGTTGTACTCTGCAGAAATGGCTGAGGCATGGATTTTGATGGAGGAGAATGAAAGTCCACTGCTTAGCAGCTCAGCTAAATACTGTAGTATTTGAGACAAATTCAGTTTTCCAGGATCCTGGCCCTTTTCCTCATTCCAGACACAAAACCGTTTCCATTTTGCGGAGTAAGCTTTTCTAGTTGACGGCCTTCTGGCCTCCAAAATGACATCCTGCACCTCCTTGGAGAGTAGGGTCTGTTTTGATGCTAAGGAATCTTCCATGCGGCTAGATTGAGTGTTTTTAGCTGGCTGTGAAGAGTTTTGAAGCTGTGCTGAGTCAGAAGAAGAGGCATTAGAGGCAGGGTACATGGAGGGGAATGCGTCAGGCTCCTCAGGAGTGGGTACCAGTGTTGTCTTGGCCAGTCTGGAGCAATGAGAATCATCTTTGGTCTGTCTGCTCTGGTTTTCAATAGAACTTTGGGCAGCAGAGGGAGAGGTGGGAAGGCATAAACTGTCATTGATGTCCAACTGAAAGAGAGAGCGTCCACTCTCCAGGCCTTTGGATGGAAAATCCTTGAGCAGAATTTTTTCAATTGGTGATTTTTGTGGGAGGCAAATAGATCTGTCTGGCCTTCCCCATGCTTGGATTATTTCTGTAAAAACTTTTGGATGCAACTTCCATTCGTGTGGGTCTGTCATATTTCTGCTTAGGTTGTCTGCCAGCGTGTTTTCCTTGCCTGGCAAGTACTGTGCTTGTAGTTCGTTTTGTAAGTCCATGGCCATGTTCCAAAGTGACATGGCCAGTCTGCATAGGGGGTATGAATGTGTTCCTCCCTGTTTGTTTATGTACCACATAACTGTGGTGTTGTCCGTTCTTATCAATAGTTGACCTGGTTGCTGAAGGTCCTTGAAAGCTATAATAGCATTTATTACTGCTAGCATTTCCTTTTGATTGATGTGAAGGTGCTTTTCTTTTTTGGGACCATTTGCCCTGAATGTACCGATCTGTCATGTGCGCCCCCCAGGCATAGTCCGAGGCGTCTGTTGTGATGACTTGATTTGCTTGAGGCTTGCTGAATGGAAAACCTGTGTTTGTTTGGCATGCTTGAGCCCACCACAGAAATTCCTTTTGCAGACATGGAATTAGTGGTATTATTGTTTCCAAACTGTGGCTGTGTTGAGACCATATGTTTTTCAGGTACCATTGAAGTTTCCTCATATGCAGCTTTGCACATGGGATTAGTAAGATACAAGATGCCATGAATCCCAGAGCCTGCAGGATTTTCCTTGCAGTCAGCCTGGTGCAATTTGCTAGTGCAGTTAATTGCCCCTGCTTCTCTGGCGTGAGGTAGGCCATCTGGGTGTTTGTGTCCAAGTTGGCACCCAGGAAAATTATCTTCCGAGAGGGTATTAGCCTTGATTTCTTTTTGTTGACTGTGTATCCCAGAGAGTTCAACAACATTATTACATAAGCCAGATGTTTCAGAAGAATGTGCTTGTTGTCCGCTTGGATAAGGCAGTCGTCCAAATAAGGGTATATTTGTATCCCTTGAAGTCTGCAGTAGGCAATTACTGATGCCAGGCATTTCGTGAATACTCTGGGCGCAGTAGATAAGCCAAAGGGCAATGCAGAGAATTGATAATGGGTTGAACCTGCAAGAAATCTGAGGTATCTTCTGCAATTTTGTCTGATTGGGACATGCAGGTATGCCTCCTTGAGGTCCAATGTTACCAGCCAAGACTCCTTGCCCAGCATGGGAAGAAGTTGCTGTAGAGTGAGCATCTTGAATTTTGGTACGAGTAGAAATGTGTTTAGGATGGACAGGTCCAAAATAGGCCTCCAATCTTTTCCCTTCCTTGGTTACCAGGAATAGCCTGGAATAAAAACCTTGACCTTGTTCGTGCGTAGGTACCTCTTGAATAGCTTTGATGTCTATGAGATCTGTAATTTGCCTTTGTGCCTCTGCCCTTAGATTGTGTGGCAGGTTTGGCATGCCTCTCATTTTTGGAAGGGTGTGAAAATGGAATCTGTAGCTTCTGTTTATAATGTCCAGGATCCATTTTTCTTTTGTGACAATATGCCAATTCTTTGAAAATAATGCCAGCTTTCCTCCTAAGGGGGCTGCCATTTGAGTCTTGCTTGGCATGCAAAGGGGAAAGTCATTGGGCTTGCTTTCTGAATGATTGCGAGTTATCCTCACCATCTCTTTGTGTAAGAGCTTGCCATTGTCTGCATCTAAACGATCCTTGGGATTGTCCTCTGCCCCTCGGGCGCCTGTATCTGCCTCTTTGGGGTCTGTCCGTGGCTGGAAAGGACCAAGTTTTGGAAGGCCAATTTCTACTGAAACGTGGGGGTTGTACCTGTAGAAAATCTTTCACAGTTTGCATTGATTTAGCTTTTTCCTCCATTTTCCTTAATACCTCCTCAGCATTACCACTAAATAATACATCCTTTTGAAGAGGGGCATCTAGTAATTTAGCTTTGACATGATCAGGCAAGGTTTGTTCCTTGAACCAGGCATGAAACAAGGCAGACTGATCCTGTAACAGCAGCTCTACATGAGGCCTCTAGAACATCAAAACCACATTGTAAAGTATGCTTACCCACTTGTTCTGCACTATGCATCAAATCCTGCAACTCCTTCAAGTCTGGTTGTTCAGGTTGTGATATTTTACTTTTCAATTGTGATAACAAAAACTGTTGGTATTTTAGCATATGGAACTGACAGTTTAAGGCCCTCATGGTTAAGGTAGCCGAGGTATATACCTTTTTTCCCCACCTTTCTAAGGATCTGGAATCTCTCTCGGAAGGTAATGGATTTTTAGCAGTAGAGGCCTTAATTCCCTTGGGGCCCTGTGAGATAGTTTCTGGGTCAGCAGCATGGCTTTTGTATAGAAATTGGTGTGTCAGGAACCCTGTAGTACCTGTCAGGCTTAACTGGGGCTGGAGGCAGAGAGTCCGGGTTAAGGCAGGCCTCAGAGTAAACATCGTCTAGGATGTCCAAGACAGGAGGTATAGCCAGAGGCCTGTGCTGAGGTAGTAAGAGAAATTCCCTAAGCCTTTTCTTGGAATCTGAATAATCTTGGCCTTCCCAGTGGAAGTGTTCCCTTAAGGTATGCAAAGTTTCCCCAAATGAGTAATCTTCTGGGGGGGATACAGAAGGAATGGACCCCTCCGCATCAGAGTCTTCAAAAGGGGAGTAAGAATGTTCCTGATCATCAGAGTGCTCTGAAATAATGGAGCCCTGATCAGAGGAGGGGGATTCTTCCTCCACTCTGGGCCTTTTGTCCGGTGGGGGTTGAGAACCCCTGATAAGAGTAATTAAATCCACAGCCATTTTAAGCATCTGCTTTTTAGGCATGGGGCCTGGAGATGGGCCCTGTGTAGCTTGTCTCTTAGAGTGCATGGCTGCTTTAGACTTAGTGAAAGCCTTGATGGAGAAAGAAGAGGAAGGTCTGAAGACACCTTGAGTAGAGGTAGATCTGTCCACATTTTGAGGTTCAATGCCAAGAGTGGCTTCGGTATCTGTAGTCGGGGTGTGGGCTGAGGAGCCTGCGACCTCGGGCACAGGAGACACCGCCAATGAAGTGTCATTGATAGTCAGGGGCTTCGTAGACGCCTCGCTGAGAACCGGACCACGTGTAGTCGGCTTTGGCGTGGTGTCGGTAGAGGCTGCGGACCTCGTGTGTCGGTCCATATCTTTGCGTTTTTTAGACAAAACTGGAGTCGGAGTATCCAACGACATAATATAGTTAAATGTTTTTCCAAAATAATGCTGGGCGAACTCACGTCGACGCTTAATGGTGCGTTTGATGAATGTAGCACAAAAGCGACAGACCGAGACGTCGTGGTCTGGGCCTAAACAAGGTATACAGAGGGAATGGAAATCCTTATGCGGTATTTGCTTCCCACATGAAATACAATTATTAACTTTGTCTGACATCGGTCTGAGGCAAGAAAAGTTGTACTTAGCTTTCAAGAAGACTTCGGTTTCAAAATTATCGTAATTTCAGGAGCTGGCCGACCGGCACTTGCGAACTGCTTCTGCTTCGGGCACCGCGCGGCAAGAAAGACTGGAGAAAATGGCGTCGGCTGGTTCCTTTATACCCCTGTCGCACTGACGTCAGGGAAGAAGCGACGACAACCGACGCCGGACCTAGACTTTGGAATTCGGTCGACCGAGGACCCGCCTGATGGCAGGAGAACCCATCTGTTATGACTGCAGCTGTATGCACGATGAACATCAGTAGGGTGTTGCTGCCAGCAGCGCCACCTTCGGACCAGTATACCAAGTCTTTGTTTCTGGAGGGTACATGTGACATCCCTTGTCAGGGCCATAAGCTGATGTAGGCTATAAAGGTGACGTCTGCACGCACCCTCCTCAGAATGAACTACTGCATACAGTAGTACTCCTGTGGGTAGAAGAGTCCCAAGGGGGCCCTTTGAATTTCATGCAGGCTACAGTCCGGGCAGTAGGTGGTGTGTGTGTTGTGGAGACATTGGGAGGTATCAAAGTAATGTCTCCCCAACTCAGAATAGCAAGCAAGATATTAAAGGTAGAGGGGCAGGTGGGGGGGATTGAATACTGCAACATGGAAGAGAAGGACATAGTACAGTTGTATACATTTACCATAAATGTAAATGTTCGAGTGTATTCAATGTTGCTGTCATCACATTTGGGTTATCCCTGCTAGGGTAGACCTTGGCCGGCCCGAATACCAGAGACTTAGTATTTCTGCATCAGTTTTGCTGTCGCTTGAGGACTGACGTTAGGTTGTCAGGAGTATAAAGTAAGGCAGCAGACGCCATTACATCAGTTTTTCTTGCCCTAACCTGTCAGGAACCCCCAAAGTAGGAGGCCGGTTTCTGAAGGAAGAACCCCCCCCAGTGGAAAATAAATACCATTACCTCCCTTCTAAGGAAAGGAGAAAGTACAGTTTTGTACCTACCATAAATGTAGATGTTCGAGTGTTCACCCTGCTGCAGTCGTCACACTTGGGTTATCCTGTCGTCAGGCGGTCCCGCAGTCGGCCGGAATTCCAAAGTATTGGTCCGGCGTTGGTTGCTGTCGCTTCTTCCCTGACGTCAGTGCGCCAGGGGTATATATATAATGCATCCGACACCATTTTCTTCAGTTTTTCTTGCCCCAGATGTCAGGTGCCCCCAAAAAGGTGGTCAGTAATTAGTACCAAATTAAGTAATTTTTGCACAAACACAAAATCCCTCCAGCTATAAGCAAATACATCAGGAAGGTATAGTAGAGATTTAGCCAGTTAGATCAGAGGGGATGGAGGGAGGGTAACCTGGACTGCAGCAGGGTGAACACTCGAACATCTACATTTATGGTAGGTACAAAACTGTACTATGTTCATCGTGTTACCCTGCTGCAGTCATCACACTTGGGTAGAATCCGAAAGCTATGGATGGGTGGAGGAGTTATAGAGGGTTAGAGGAGGCTAGAAGGCCCTGCAGAACTGCAGTGGCGAAGCCAGCCCTAGTCTTAGAGTAAAGTGGTAAGTGATAGTGTTTGGTAAAGGTGTGTACTGAACTCCAAGTTGCAGCTTCCAAAATCTCCTTGGTTGGAAACCCCCTGAGGAAGGCTGTAGATGTAGCTGTTGCCCTGGTAGAGTGGGGCCTAATGGTAGCAGGAACTGGTTTTCCATGGTTCGTATAGCAATAACAAAAGCAATGTCCTATCCATTTGGAAATGGTTTGTTTTGATATAGCCTTCCCTTGTGAAGCTGTAGCATAGAACACACAGCTGGTCAGATTTTCTGAAAGCCTTAGTTTTATCCAAGTAGTAACAAAGTTGCCTGTGAATGTCCAAGGAATGCAGGAGTCTTTCTCCTTTGTTCTGTGGGTTTGGGAAGAAAGTGGGTAAGTGAATGGTTTGATTTAAAGACACACTGGAAACCACCTTAGGCATGAAGGAAGGATTAGTTCGTAGAGAAACTCTGTCTTGATGGAAAATGAGGAAAGGTTCCACTGCCATTAGTGCCTGCAAATCTGAGAGACTCTTCTAGCTGAAGTTATTGCTAGCAGCAGGGCAGTCTTCCATGATAGGAACTGCAGATCTGCAAAGAAAGCTGGTTCAAAGGGAGGCAGCGTAAGTTTTTCCAGAACAAAATTTAGGTCCTATGTTGGTGTAGGTGCTCTCCTGGGGGGCCTAATGTTTTTTGCCTCTCTGAGGAACTGCCTTAGAAGTGGATGCGAAAATAAGGGTGGTTCCGTGTTGTAGTGGGCTGAAATAGCTGATGCATGGATTTTAATGGAAGAAAAAGAAAGTCCTTTGTGCAACATCTCAGTTAAAATACTGAAGAATCTGAGGCATGTGAGGCTGAAATGTGTTTTGGCCTTTAGCTTGGTTCCAGGTACAAAACCTTTTCCATTTGTCCGAATAGGCCTTCCTGGTGCTGGGCCTCCTAGCTTCCAGAATAACATCCAAAACTGCTTGGGAAAGAGGAGCTGGCTGAATGTTTAGGTGATATGCCATGCAGCCAGATTTAAGGTTTTTAGCTGGCTGTGAAGAATCTGATTGTTTTGCTGTGTGAGCAAATGGGCAATTTGTGGTAAAATCCAAGGTGGGCCCTGGGCCATATTCTTCAATAGTGGGTACCAGTGCTGGCGTGGCCAGTCTGGGGCTATGAGTATCAGTCTTGGTCTCTCCTTTCTGACTTTCAGAAGCACCTATGTGAGGAGAGGCAATAGAGGGAAGGCATATACTGTCAGGTTTTTCCAACTGAATGAGAGAGCGTCCACTTTCCAAGCTTGATGTGTCCTTGCACAAAATTTTGTTAGTTGATAGTTTTGAGGACTGGCAAACAGGTCTATGTCTGGAAGGCCCCATTTTTGAGTTATCATTGCAAATACTTGTGGATCCAGTTTTCACTCGTGGGGATCCATGAGGTTTCTGCTGAGGTAATCTGCCAATGTGTTCTTTTTTCCTGGCAGGAATTGAGCTTGTAACTGAACTTGGTAAGCCAGAGCTGTGTTCCACAAGGTCATTGCTTGCCTGCATAGAGGGTAGGAGTGTGTACCCCCTTGTTTGCTTATGTACCACATTACTGTGGTGTTGTCCGTCCTTATTGTAAGTTGTCCTGGATGTAATAGATTCTTGAAGGCTGTCAGAGCATTCTGTACAGCTAGCATCTCTTTTTGATTGATGTGCAGATTCCTTTGATCTGCAGTCCATACTCCTTGAACGCACTGTCCTGCCATGTGTGCCCCCCAGGCGTAGTCCGATGCAGCTGTTGTCATAGTTTGCCTGGCTGGGGGCAAGGTGAAAGGCTGACTCTTGTTGAGGTGACAAGCCAGTGACCACCATAGAAACTCCTGTTGTAGGCAGGGAATGAGATATATCATTGTGTCCAAGCTGTGGCTGTGTTGAGACCACACGCTTTTTAGGTACCACTGTAATTTCCTCATATGCAGCTTTGCAAATGGTATTAGTAGTATGCAAGATGCCATGAAGCCCAAGGCCTGCAGAATTTTTCTTGCAGGTAGTTGGGTCTTTGTTGCCATTGTTTTGAAATATTGAGTCAGTTGTAGTTGTTTGTCTGGCGTCAGATAAGCCTTCTGGGCTGTTGTATTCAAGCTGGCACCCAGGAATGTCATATTTTGTGAGGGTACTAGTTTTGATTTCTTTTCGTTTACTGTGTACCCCAGGCAACTTAGAAGATGTTTTACAAAAGCCAGATGTTGTAAGAGGGTGTCCTTGCTTTCTGCTTGGATGAGGCAGTCGTCCAGGTATGGGTATATTTGAATTCCTCTGTCTGCAGTATGCAATTACTGGTGCCAGGCATTTTGTGAAGACCTTGGGTGCAGTAGATAAGCCAGAGGGCAGTGCAGAGAATTGGTAATGGGTTGAACCTGCAATGAAACGGAGGTATCTTCTCCAACTTTGTCTGATAGGGACATGCAGGTATGCCTCCTTGAGGTCCAACGTTACTAGCCATGCTTTCTTGCCCAACATGGGAAGAAGCTGCTGCAGTGTTAGCATCTTGAATTTGGGTACTTGTAAGAAGGTGTTTAGAATTGAAAGGTCCAGAATTGGTCTCCAGGCATTGTCCTTTCTGGGAACTAGAAAGAGTCTTGAGTAAAATCCTTGGCCTTACTCTCGAGTAGGTGCCAGCTGAATGTCTCTCATGTCCATGAGAGCTGTAATTTGTCTTTGTGCCTCTGCCCATTGATTTTGTGGCAGGTTTGGCATTCCTCTTTTCATTGGCAAGGTGTGAAAATGGAATCTGTATCCTCGTGAAATTATGTCTAGGACCCATTTGTCCTTTGTGACAATGTGCCAGTTGTCTGAAAAAAGTGCGAGTTTTCCTCCCAAGGGAGCTGCCAAGAGAGTTGCTTGGCCAGATGAGGTGCAAGTCATTGAGTTTGCCTTCTGGTAGTTTGGGACCTGTCTTCTCCTCCCTTCTGTGCTGCAGTGCCCCACTGTCGAGGTTTGTACTGGGCTTGTGGTTGTCCTCTGCCTCTTGGACGTCTGTATTTACCCCTCTGTGGTCCATCAGTAGCTGGAAAGGACCAATTTTTTGTTGGCCATTTTCTGCTGAAGCGAGGGGGCTGTACCTGTAGGAAATCTTTGACTGTCTGCATAGATTTTGCTTTATCCTCCATTTTCTTTAAGACGACTTCTGCTTTAACTCCAAAAATAACATCCTGCTTTAAGGGAGCATCTAGAAGCTTTGCTTTAACATGATCAGGCAGAGTTTGTTCCTTTAACCAAGCATGCCTACGTATAACAGACCCAGAGACAGCTGCTCTGCAGGAAGCCTCCAAAGAATCAAACCCACATTGTAAAGTATGTTTGCCCACCTGTTAAGTTGCATGCAACAGATCCTGCATTTCTTTCAATTCAGACTGTTGAGGGAGTGTGCTCATTTTTTGTTTTAAATGAGACATTAGAAATAGCTGATATTTTAGCATGTGAAACTGGCAGTTTAGTGCCCTCATAGCTAGAGTGGCTGAGGTGTAAACCTTTTTTCCCCACCTGTCTAGTGCTCTGGAATCCCTTTCAGAGGGTACAGGATTTTTTGCCATAGAAGCCTTAGCCCCTTTGGGACCCTGGGAGATAGTCTCTGGATCAGCAACAGGACTTTTATAAAGAAATTTGTGGGAATCAGGCACTCTATAGTATCTGTCAGGTTTGGCCGGAGCAGGAGGCAGAGAATCTGGGTTCAAATTTTATTCTAAGTAAACATCATCCACAATGTCTAAAACTGGGGGGATGGCAAGTGGTCTGTGCTGGGGGAGTAAAAGAAACTCTCTGAGCCTTTTCTTCAAGTCAGAGTAGTCCTGACCTTCCCAGTGAAAATGTTCCTTCATAGTGTGTAAAGTTTCCCCAAACGAGTAGTCTTCAGGAGGAGAAGCTGAGGGAACAGAATCCTCAGCATCAGAATCTTCATAAGGGGAGATGGAATAATCTAAGTCCTCAGAGGAGCCTGAGGAAATAGACACTTGTTCAGAGGAGGCATAATCATCCTCTTGTCTAGGCCTTTTGTCGGGAGGGGGTTGGGAACCCCTGATTAAAGAGATCAAATCTTCAGCCATTTTGAGCATCTGTTTCTTAGGCATGGGGCCTTGAACAGGGGACTGAAGTGCAGTCTTTTTAGGTTTAATAGGAGTCTTAGTCTTAGGATACGTTTTTATGGTGAGCGTCGTCAGTCTGAAGACGCCTTCAGAAACTGAAGGTGTTTCTGCAGGACTGACATCTTTTTCAGCAGTGTCGTCGGTAGGGCCTAAACAAAATGGCTGTGTCAGCCTAGTATTTTCCACCAAAAGTTCCAAAGCGGTCTCGGGTTCCAGATCTGCGGTAGTCAGGGGCTGTGTCGGAGCCTCACTGAAAACCAGTGAACCAGAGACCGGACCAGCCGAGGCCTCGGAGTCTGGCTTGGGTCTAGGCTGCCAGTCCTTATCCTTGCGTTTTTTGTGCACGCCGGTAGTCGGTTGCTCCGATGGCATAGTGTAGTTGAATTTTCTACCGAAGTAGTGTCGTGCGAAATCAAAGCGTCTTTTTATAGTACGCTTATTAAACCTAGCACAAAAATGACAACTAGTGACGTCGTGGTCTGGGCCTAGGCAAGGTATGCAGTAAGAATGAAAATCCTTATGAGGTATTTGCTTCCCACAAGAAATACAATTGTTAACTTTTTCTGACATCGGTCTGAGGCAAGAAAAGTTTCCCCAATGGGGTACTTAGCTTTATTGAAGAATTCGGATCTGAAATTCGACTTTGAAAATCTCAGGAGTCGGCCGACCGGCACTTGCGAACTGCTTCTGCTTCAGGCATCGCGCGGCAAGAAAGACTGAAGAAAATGGCGTTGGATTCATTATATATATATATATATATATATATATATATATATATATATATATATATATATATATACCCCTGGCGCACTGACGTCAGGGAAGAAGCGATAGCAACCGACGCCGGACCAAGACTTTGGAATTCCGGCCGACTGCGGGACCGCCTGACGACAGGATAACCCAAGTGTGATGACTGCAGCAGGGTAACATGATGAACATCAACAGGGAAGAATGGTAATAAAAGGAGAAAGAGAATAAGGGGGATGGAGGGAGGGAAACCAGGACTGCAACAGTGAATACACTCTAACATCTACATTTATGGTAAGTGCACACAACCGTACTATGTTCTTCGTGTTTCACTGTTGCAATCATCACATTTGGGTAGATTCCCAAAGCTGAGGAAATGTGTAGAGGTAGTCAAGGAAACTAGGGGCTGGCTAGGATGCCCTGCAAGACTGCAAAGGCAACCCCTGCCCTGGATTTAGAGAAGAGAGGCAGGTGGTAATGCTTGGTAAAAATGTGAAAAGATGTCCAGGTGGCAGTCTCCAGGAAGTCCCTGGTGGGGACTCTTCTGAGGAAAGCTGCAGAGGTGGAGGCTGCTCTGGTGGAATGTGTCCTGACTCCCTTGGGGAGAGGCTTTCCATGTTGTTTGTAGCAGAAATGGATGCAGTGCGCTATCCATTTTGAAATGGTTTGCTTAGAGATGGCTTTGCCTTCTGCCTCTGTACCAAAGCTAACCAGCAACTGATCCGACTTTCTAAAGAATTTAGTCCTGTTCAGATAGAATCTGAGCTGTCTGAGGACATCTACAGAGTGAAGAATTCTTTCCCCCTTGTTCTGGGGATTAGGAAAGAACGTGGGCAAATTAATGGATTGGTTAAGAGCCACACTGGACACCACACCTTGGGCATGAAGGATGGGTTAGTTCTTAGGGATACCCTGTCTGCATGGAAGATGATGAAGGGTTCCACAGCCATGAGTGCTTGCAGCTCAAAGACTCTTCTGGCTGAAGTGATGGCCAGAAGGAATGCTGTCTTCCAGGAGAGAAATTTTAGCTCTGCAGAAGTAGCTGGTTCAAAAGGGGGCAAGGTGAGTTTTTCCAAGACAAAGTTAAGGTCCTAAGCTGGTGTTGGTGCCCTTCTGGGGGGCCTCAAGCTGCTAGCCCCTCTGAGGAACTGTTTGATCAAAGGGTGTGAGAAAAGGGGCTGCTCAGTGGGAAAATGAGCAGAAACAGCAGAGGCATGAACTTTTATAGAGAAGAAAGAGAGACTACTGTGTAGTAGGGTCAGCCAAGTAATCCAGGATGAGAGGGATGGAGGGCTGTTCTGTATTGGCTCCCTTAGCCTGGATCCAGGTGCAGAACCTTTTCCATTTATCTGCATAAGACTTTCTGGTGATAGGACGTATGGCCTCCCAGATAACATCCAGAACCTGTTTACTGAGGATGGCAGATTGGTTAGGGGTTAGGGAATAAGCCAAGCTGCCAAATTGAGTGTCTGCAATTGGGGGTGCATGAATTCCCCTTCACTCGGGGTCAGGAGGTTTGGAATCTGTGGAAGATGCCAAGGAGGCAGCGGGGACAGTCTGCCCAGCAAGGGGTACCAGTGTTATCGACGCCAGTCTGGAGCTATGAGAATGGTCCTTAGTTTTCCTCCCTTTCTTTGAGCAACACCCTGGGGAGGAGAAGTAGGGGAGGAAAGGCATAGACCAATAGACTGACCCAGGGGAAGGATAGGGCATCCATTTTCCAAGCCATGCAGTGATGCTTCCTGGTGCAGAATTTGCTGAGCTGATGGCTGGTGTGGGAGGCAAAGAGGTCAACCTTCGGGGTTCCCGATTTCTGACTTATTAGGGTGAAGGTACTTTTGTTGAGTTGCCACTCATGTGGGTCCAGAAGATTTCTGCTTAATTGGTCTGCCAGAGAGTTGAGACAGCCTGGTAGGTATTGTGCTAACAGGTGTAGTTGCACGGAAGAGGCTGTGAGCCAAAGGGTCATGACCAGCCTGCATAGAGGGTAGGAGTGAGTCCCTCCCTGCTTGTTGATGTACCACATCACAGTGGTGTTGTCTGTTTTGATCCAGAAAACTCCTGGAGAGAGAACGGGATTGAAAGCTATCAAGGCGTGCTGCACAGCCATCATCTCTTTTTGATTGATGTGCATAGGGATTTGCTGTGGGCTCCATTGGACCTGTATGCACCTGCCGTCCAGGTGTGCACCCCAAGCGTAGTCTGATGCGTCTGTGGTGAGGGTCTGAGTGGCGGGGCGTGGGGAGAAGGGCAGTCCCTTGTTGTGGGAGTATGCTGTTGCCCACCAAAGAAAATCCTTTCGGAGGCAAGGAATTACAGGTAGAAAAGTTTCCAGGTCTTTAGAGTGTTGATACCAAAGGCACTTTAGGTACCACTGAAGTTTCCTCATATGCAGTCTGGCACATGGAATGAGTAGTATGCAAGATGCCATGAACCCCAGAGCTTGCAGGATCTTCCTTGCAGATAGCTGGGGCCTGATGGCTAGTTGACAGAAGTAGACTGTTAGGAAATTTGTTTCTCTGGTGTAAGGTAAGCCATCTGGGACACTGTCTCCAGACTTGCCCCCAGGAAGATTATCTTTTGGGTAGGCATCTGTTTGGATTTTTCGTTGATTGTGTCCCCCAAGGAGGTTAGCAAGGTCTTTACAACGGCCAGGTGCTTGAGCAGCTTTTCCTGGCTGTCTGCCTGAATATGGCAGTCGTCTAAGTATGGGTAAATTTGAATATTTCTTTGTCTGTAAAAGGCAATGGCCAGAGCCAGACATTTTGTGAAAACTCTGGGAGCAGTAGATAAGCCAAAGGGAAGCGCAGAGAACTGAAAGTGTTGAGATCCTGCCTTGAAGCAGAGATATTTCTTGCATGATTCCCTGACAGGAATGTGCAGGTAGGCCCTCTTTTAGATCGGGTGGCCAGCCAAGCGTCCTTGGAGGGTGAGCATTTTGAATTTTGGGATCAGCAGGAAGGTGTTCAGAATGGATAGATCGAGGATGGGGCACCAGGTGCCCTCTTTTTCTGGACACCAGAAGAAGTCTGGAATAGAAGCCTCGGCCTATCTGTTCTGCAGGAATGTGCTCTACTGCCTTCACAGAGAGCAGGGAAAGGATTTGCTTTTGAGCCTCTGCCCACTGATTTGGTGGTAGATCTGGGAACCCTGTTGGGGTTGGGAGGGTGTAGAAGGAAAATTTGTATCCCTGAGACACAATGTTCAGAACCCATTGGTCCTTGGTAATGGTGGCCCAGGATCTTGAGTGAAAGGAAAGTTTTCCTCCTAGGGGTATGTGAAGGTGGGCAGAGGGGGGGTGGAGGAGGGGAGTCATTGTGAGTTCTTACCATAAGGGGGTGGCTTAGAACTCTCTGGTTTTGAAGTGGCGGTAGTCCACTGCTTAGATCTCTGCATTCACTGGGGCTGCTGTCAGGGGGGGGTCTGTTTCCACTGGGCCTAGGCTGGGCCAGTTTACTCAGAGCAGGAAAGGACCAGTGCTTGGAGGGACAATGCCTGCTGACCCTAGGGGGCTGGACCTGTAAGAAATCCTTAACTGTTTGCATAAATTTTGCTTTTTCTTCCATCTTTTTAAAGACCTCTTCTGCCTTAGTGCCAAATAAATTATCTTTGTGCAAGGGGGCATCCAACAATTTGGATTTGACATAGCCTGGCAGGGGATGTTCCTTAAGCCATGCATGTCTTCTAATGACAGATCCAGTGACTGTTGCCCTGCAAGAAGTTTCTAGGGCATCAAAACCACAGTGCAAAGTGTGTTTAGTTACTTGACTTGCAGAATGCATTAAGTCTTGTAATTCTTTAGAATCTGCCCAAGCAGGAAAGGAAGGCATTTTCTGTTTAACGAGTTCCAAGGTATGTTGCTAAAATTTCAGCATATGGAACTGACAATTTAGTGCCCTGATAGCAAGAGTAGCTGAGGTGTATACTTTTTTACCCCATCTAGCCAAAGCTCGGGAATCCCTGATTGAGGGGGTGGGATTCTTAGCAGAGGTTACTTTAATCCCTTTTGGCCCTTGAGAAATGACCTCAGAGTCAGATGTTGTATTTTTAAAAAGATATTTGTGTGAGTCAGGGACTCTATAGTACCTGTCTGGTTTTCCGGGAGCAGGAGGTAGGGCATCAGGAGTCAAGCTGGATTCGAGGAAAACATCCTCCACAACATCCAGGACTGGCGGGGGGGGGGGGGGGTGGCCAAGGGTCTGTACTTTGGAAGATCTAGAAATTCCCTGAGTCTCTTTTTAGACTGAGGGTAGTCCTGACTCTCCCATTGGAAATGCTCCTTTAATGCAGGGTTTCCCCAAAGGAAAAATCCTCTAGGGGAGAGGCTGAAGGAATTGAGTCCTCTGATCAGAATCCCCATAAGTGGAAAGGGGTTGCATGTCTTCATATTCAGATGCATCAGAGTCATCTGACTCTTCTTCAGACAAAACTACAGGGGACAAATCTCTTTTCCTTCTAGAAGGGGTAGCTTGGCTTCCCCTGATCAGCATGATAAGGTCTTTCGCCATTTTAAGCATTTGAGACTAAGGCAAGGAAGCATGCACCTGAGAGTGGGTCATCGGTTTCATGGGTGTGGTTTGAACCCTGGGCCTAAGAAACTCGGCCGTTTTTGAAAGAACTGTAGTCGCGAAAGAAGACGGCAGTTTGTGTCGAGATTCGGTAGTGCGAAGGAGGTCCGCGGAAGCCAGTGCCTGCTCAGCAGCTCCAGACCCATCCAAGGCAGAGACGACCGCAGGATCCTTAGTCGAGGAATAGTTTTGCAGCATACCAGACTCCGAAAGG
Organism: Protopterus annectens; assembly: GCF_019279795.1. NCBI lineage: Eukaryota > Metazoa > Chordata > Ceratodontiformes > Protopteridae > Protopterus > Protopterus annectens. Next base: position 528,975,069 of record NC_056749.1, on the reverse strand, counting down.
GTCTTGGTAGCAGCCTGCGAATGAATTGAAGCAGGCATCAGGGGCTGCAAAAGTGCCTCACTAAGTAACGGAGAACTGATGACTAGCTTAACCGAAGCATCGTCGGTAGTTTTGGACCTGTGCGGTCCGTCTCTCTCTTTATCTTTCGTTTTTTCGGAAGATCTGATGTCGAATAGCTTACCAAAGCCATACTGGAACTCAAGGACTGTAAAGAAAAATATCTGGCTACAATAAGGGCCCAACAATGGATAGTTATGGCGTTGAACAAAGCACAGAACCAACAAAGGGGGATGTCGTGGTCTGGGCCTAAAGAAGTGATGGAGTAAGAGTGGAAGTCTTTGTGTGGTATTTGCTTTCCACAGGCGAGACAATTATTAACTTTTTCTGACATTGGTTAGTGCAAGTAAAAAGGATCCTCAACGGGGTACTTAGCTTTAGAAGACTTCAATTTAAATTCGGTAGATGAAAACTCAGGTAGCAGCAGACCGCCACTTGTGCGAACTGCTTCTGCTTCAGGCTCCATGTAATGGTGTTGGCTGCCTTACTTTATACTCCTGACGATCTGACGCCAGTCCTCAAGCAACAGCAACTGGTGCAGAAATACTAAGTCTCTGGTATTCAGGCCAGCCGATGGCTACCCTGACAGGGATAACTCAAATGTGATGACTGCAACAGTGAAACACAAACAACATCTAAGGTTATGGTAAGTTCTTACAGAAGTACTCTATGTCCTTCTACTCACATGCTGCAGTATTCATAATAGTAGGGAGAGTACCAGAGCTTGTAGGTGTGGTTTTGGGTGGAGGACTGGGTTCCCTGGTCAATGAACTCTTGGAGGATAGACATGGCAAACCCTGTCTTAGCTCTAGAGACTAGGTCTAGTTTGCAATTTCTGGTGAAGGTGTGGACAGAAGTCCAAGTGGCAGCTTCCAGGATGGAAGCATAGTCAATTCCTTTGAAAAAGGCAGCTGAGGAAGCAGCTACCCTAGTAGAGTGAGATTTGACTTGTCCTTGTAGGGATTTTCCTTGGAAGGAGTAGCACAGGGTAATGGATTTTGAAATCCACGAGGAAATGGTTTGCTTGGAGACTGCCTTCCCTAGAGCTCTGGGATGGAAGGAAACAAAAGTTGATCTGATTTTCTGATAGGTTTTGTTTTGTTTAAGTAGTACCTCAATTGTCTGGGGACATCCAAGGAATGGAGAGTTCTTTCAGAGAAATTTTGTGGTTGCGGGTAAAAAAAAACTGGTAGATTGATGGTCTGGTTTAGTGAAAGTTCATTAACCAAATTTGGCATGAAGGAAGAGTATGTCCTTAGGGTAACTCAATCCTTGTGGAAAATAAGATAAAGAGAGGTAACCATGAAGGCTTGGATTTCAGATACCCTCCTGACGGATTTAAGGGCCACTAGAAGAACTGTTTTCAGAGTGCATAGCTTTAGGAATACTGAATGAGCTGGTTCAAAGGGTGGCAATGTACATTTTTCTAGTACAAAGTTCAGATCCCAAGGGGAAGGGATAGGTTCTTGGGAGGCCTGATGTAAAGCACTCCCTTGAGGAAAAGTTTGACCTCTAGTCTGGAAGCCAGAGGAGGGGAGATTGGCAGACAGGCAGAGAGCAGATAAATGCACTTTGACAGATGAACATATTAGTCCTGAGTGCAGTAACTCACACAAATAGGAAAGGACCATAGGTATAGGGGTAGTTAGAGGGTCCTAGTTTTTCCGTTGACACCAGTAGGAGAATCTGTTCCAGTTGGATACATAGTTTCTCCTGGTACTAGGTTTTCTGGCCTCCTGCAGAACACTGAGTATGTCCACTGAGTATAGCTGTCTGTAGGGGATCAAAACCCTATCGCCCATAAGGTTAATTTCAGACTGTCTACCTGTGGGTGTAGTAAGGATCCCCTGTCCTGTGTGAGTAGGTCTATTCGGTGGGGAAACCTGTGGTGATTGCCCTTGCCTAGTAGGTGTAAGAACAGAAACCAATACTGTCTTGGCCAAAAGGGGGTCACCAGTAGGATTTTTGGGTTGTCCCTCTGTATTTTCAGAAGGACTTTCTGAATTAGTGAGAGTGGGGGGAAGGTATAGAGGTACACCCCCCCCCCAAAGAAAAGGAGAAGGCATTCACTTTCCACACTTGTGGATGTGGACTCCTTGTGCAGAATTTGGGCATCTGTCTGTTCTGGGCGAAGGCAAAAAGGTCTGCTTGTGGAATACCCCACCTGTGGATTATGTCTAGAAATACTTCCCTGTGAAGCATCCATTCGTGACTTGGAGCTAAAGTTCTGCTCAAGTAATCTGCCATGACATTCTCTGTGGAAGGGATACAGACAGCTAGCAGATGAATGTGGAGCGACCACTGCTATGTTCCCGATTTGGATAGCTAGACTGCACAGAGCATAGGACTTTGTTCCCCCCGCTTGCTGATGTCCACAGGACTGTCGTATTGCCTGCGGTTACTTTCAGGGTTCCTGGGTGAACGAATGATTTGACGTTTAGCAGGGCCAAGTGTAAAGCCCTCATTTCTTTGATGTTGATATGCTATTTTAGTCTTCAGCTGGACCATTTGCCTTGCACCAAAAGTTGTTCTTGGCTTGTAAGTAGCACTGCCCCCCATCCCAAGTCAGTGGCATTTGTAGAGACCTGTTGTAGCGGGGCTGGGATCTGAAGGTGGATCTCTTGGTTGAGTTGAAGAGCCGAGATCCACCACTGGAGTTCCTTCTACAGACACTGAAGTAAGGGGAGGGGGTGTTGACTCAGGACCCACTGGATTTTTCTCATATGGAGCTTTGCCACAGGCAGCATGGGTACGAGTGATGCCATGTGTCCTAGAATTCTTAAAATCTCTCGAGCTGGCAAGGAGGCGTGGGAGAGGATTCTTTAAAAATAAAGACAAAGGTCTAGGATTCTTTGATCCGGAATGAAGGCTTTCATCATGTCTGTTCTGATCCTACAACCCAGGAAAACCAGGTCTTGAGGGGGGATCAGGTGAGATTTTTCGTGGTTTATGGTGAACCCTAACAGAGACAGGGTGGAGATTACCTGTTGTAGATGTAACAGGAGGGTTTAGCAGTCTTGATGAAGAATGAGCAGGTCATCCAGGTATGGGTATATCTAACTACCCTGAATGCTACAGTGGGCAATGATTGATGGGGGCCAGGCATTTTGCGAATCCTTGGGGGGTAGTAGGGAGTCCAAAAGGCAGGGCTGAGAATTGCAAATGGCAGGAGCCTATTGCAAATCTGAGATATTTCCTGTAATCTGGGTGTATAGGAATGTGTAGATAGGCATCCTTCAGGTCCAGGGCTACCATGAACGTCTGGGTTGGAAATAGTGGTAAGGGGAGGGGTAAGGTAATCATTTTGAAACAGGGAACTTTGAGAAATAGATTTAGATAGGATAAGTATAGGATTGGTCTCTAAGGGCTGTCCTTCCTTGGTACCAGAAAAATTCTGGAGTACAAAACCTTATTTCTTTGCTGGTGTGGTACCTATTCTATGGTACCTTGAACTAGAAGCTGCTGAATGACAGAAGGGAAAAGGTGGGTTTGGTTTGCAGGTAGTTGAGGGATGCCCATGAAGGGTGGTACCATCCACCAAGTCATGAAGTAGCCTCTGCACTTGCAAGAAATCTTTTACAGTTTGCATAGATTTAGCTTTGTCTTCCATTTTCTTTAAAACCTCTTCTGCCTTATTATCGGAGTGTCATGCTGCAAGGGGGCATCCCACAATTTAGCTTTAACATGATCAAGCAGATTTTGCTCCATGAGCCAGGCATGCCTTCTAATCACAGATCCAGTAACTGCGGTCCTGCAAGAGGCCTCCAAGGAATATAACCACATTGCAAAGTATGCTTTCCAACCTGTTCTGCTGAATGCAATAATTCCTGTAATTCTTTATTTTCCACACAATCAGAAATCAACATCATTTTCTGTTTCAGTAGGCCCATAGCATACTGTTGATATTTTAGCATATGAACTTGGCAGTTTAAGGCTCTGATTGCCAAGGTAGCAGACGTATAAACCTTCTTTCCCCATCTATCCAGCGCCCTGGAATCTCTATCAGAAGGGGTAGGATTTTGGGCTGTAGAGGCCTTAAAACACTTGGGACCCTGTGAAATAGTCTCAGGGACAGCAGCAGGGTTTTTAAATAGAAATTTGTGAGAGTCAGGAACCCTGTAATATCTGTCTGGCTTACTACTAGCCGGAGGAAGGGAATCAGGAGCGTGCTTGATTCCGAAAACACATCAACAACAATGTGTAATACGGGAGGTATAGCCAAAGGCCTATGCTGAGGAAGAAGAAGGAAATCCCTAAGCCTCTTTTTTGATTCAGAGAAGTCATGACCCTCCCACTGAAAATGTTCCCTTAAAGTATGCAAAGTTTCACCAAAAGAGTAATCCTCAGGAGGAGAAGCAGATGGGATGAATTCCTCTGCATCAGAATCCTCATAGGGTGGAATGGAAAATTCCTGATCAGAAGAGGAATCAGAAGAAATGGAAACCTGATCTGAAGATGTATAATCAGTGCCTTGCCTAGGCCTCTTAGCGGGGGGGGGGGGGTTGGGAACCCCTGATCAAGGTAATTAAGTCCTCAGCCATTTTGATCATTAGTTTTTTAGGCATAGGGGCCTGAGCACGTGGCTCATGCGTTGATTTTTTAGACATAGAAGATGCTTTGGACCTTGTTTTTGAGGCTGGCGTCGGTTTTATATAAAAATGTTGAGGCCTGAAAACACCCTCTGAAGCCGGTGCCTGCTCAGCGGCTCCGGACCCATCCAAGGGAGAGACATCCATGGATTCAATACTCTGAGAATCTCGCGGCATACCGGAGTCCGCATGGGTCTTGGTAGAGGCCTGCGACTCAAAAGTAGCAGGTATCAGGGGCTGCGAAAGCGCCTCACTGAGTACCGGTGAACCGGCGACTGGTTTAGGAGAAGCTTCGTCGTCGGTTTTGGACCTCAGCGGTCTGTCTCTGTCTTTTTCTTTGCATTTTTTATGAACTCCAGTAGTCGGAATACTAGCCAATGACATTTCAGGATAATTAAATCTTGATCCAAAATATTTAGAAGCAAAACTATACAGACGCTTAAATCTAGCACAAAACCGACAACAAGGCACATTATGATCTGGGCCTAGGCAAGGAATACAGTATAAATGGAAATCCTTTTGAAGTATTTGCTTCCCACAAGTAATGCAATTAACTTTTACTAACATTAGTAAGGAGCAAGAAAAAGTTTCCCCAACGGGGTACTTAGCTTTAGTTTGAAGACTTCGGTTCTGAAACTCGAATGCGAAAATTTCAGGAGTCGGCCGACTGGCACTTGCGAACTGCTTCTGCTTCGGGCACAGCGGCAAGAAAAACTGATTAAAATGGCGTTGGCTGCATGTTTTATACCCCCGACGACCTGACGTCATGGAAGAGGAGACAGCAACCGAAGCAGGACCCAAGACTTTGTTATTCAGGCTGACTGGGGGCAACCTGCCAGCAGATTACCCAAATGTAATGACTGCAACAGTGAAACACGAAGAACATCCTCCCTTTCCAATGAAAGGGCATGGCGTCTACTCTCTATGCTTGAGGTCAAGGAGTATTGGAGCAGAAGAGGGAAGTTGTTTTCTGCCTGTAGGATATCCCATCGTGGACTATGTCTAGGAAGACCTCTCTGTTCAGTATTCATTTGTGAGGGTTTTCCATTGATCTGCTAGAATATCAATATCTGCAAACAAGCTGTTTACATCACAGACAAGTTGAAGGAAGAGGTTTATTTTTGCGGCCTGATCCTATTCACTTTGCAGACTAGTCCCTAGGGCATGGGATCTGGTTATTTGTCTTTCACCCTCATTCCTGCTTGTTTATGTACCACATGATGATTACAGTGTTATCTGTGAAAATTATGAGAGGTCATGTAGCCCAAGAGTGGTAGAAGATCTGCACGGCCTGAAGTATTCCCCCCAACTCCTTCAGGGTAATGTGCTCTGACTTCAGATTTGATGGTGACTGGCCCTGAACTCTCAGAGAGCCCATCTATGTCTCCCCATGCAATATCTGAAGAATCTGTCTGCAACTCCTATTGCAGTGTCTGCAGTTTGAAATGTATGCCTGGGTTGAGGTTTATCTATGATATCCACCACTGGATTTCTTTCTGTAAACAGGAGAGAAGCGGAATCTGAGTGTCTAAAGGATGGGAGTGCTGAGACCAGATGGGCTTCAGATACCACTGGAGCTCTCTCTCATATAGAGCCTGGCAAATGGGGCCCATAGGTATAGTTGCAGCCATGAAATCCACTGTCCTTAGGATTTCTCTTGGAATGCAAGTCTGAAAGGGTAGGAGAGACTAGGAGTAACAAGAGAGATTCTGTACCTTGTCTAGAGGTAGGAAATCCTGCACGAATCTGGTGTCTACTCTGCAGCCAAAGACGACTAGGTATTGGGTTGGTTGCAGTGTGGATTTCCTGAAGTTGAGCATGAACCCTAAACTTTGGAGCAGGGACATGGTGAAGTTGAGATGGAGCAAAAGGGCTTATGTACAGGGTGCCTGTGTTAACAGGCATCCAAATAAGGGAATGTTTGGATTCCCTGGGTCTGGCGGAAAGTTATGACTAAAGCTAGATACTTTGTGAAAACTCTAGGGGCAGCAGAAAGTCCAAAAGTCAAAGCAAAGAATTGAAATTGTGACAGACAAGTCAAAACCCCCAGAAATTTCCTGAAAGAAGGGTGGGTTTTTATGCGGAGGTAAGCATCATTTAGATTCATGGAGTCATTCTGTTACCATGGTGAATAATGTACAGGACCCATTTGTCTGCAGTAATGAGCTGCCACTTTCCTACAAAAAAGGCAAATCGTTTGGACAGGGGAAGATTAGGACAGAGGGAAGTCAGGCTGACTTGTCTGGGTAGGGAGGCCTCACAGATTTAGAATCCCTGTCTGGTTTTCTTGGAATCCTTTTCTAGGCATTTTCTAGGCTTTATGAGGGCCTTGACTCCCTGCAGGCACATGAAGTGGACTTTGCAGGGTAGATTCTTTAGTATCTGGGAAATAAAGTAAGGAAACCTTGTCTGCAATCCTTCATTATTTTCCTCACTTCTTGAAAAGTTTTTAAAAAAAATGTATGCATCACAGCTAAAGATCCCTATTCAAGGAGAATCTAGAAGCTTGATTTTACTGTCCTCAGGGAATGAGAAAGCAGCCACGCATATCTTTTAATAACAGAACTTGTATCAGCTGTCTGTGTCACAGCTGCATTTGATGCCATGTCTAGTTACTTATGAAGCCTGAGCCACCACACAGAAGGCCTGCTGCCTACTGGCTGTTCCCTCCATAGAAGCCAACATTTTATTTGAGTTCCTCAAAACAGAGAAAAAGAAGTTATGTTCTTACCATAATGCTCCATCTGTGTCGTCTATCTTCACTCATTCTTGACTGATGGATTTGGCTCCGTACCTTCGGAACTGACTCGGCCGTTACACAAAGCTCGCGCCAGACAAAAACTCTAGAGCTAAGGCTCTACCCATACTGCTTCTCTTCCCATTACCTCAGATCGAGTTTGCCTACCATTAAGAAAATATGGAAATTCCAACCTCCAGGAGTCCCCAGGAAGGGCCAGGAGGGTGAGATGTCAAGAATGAATGAAGATCAACGACACATATGGAACATTATCGTAAGAACATGACATCTTTATCTGATGTTGTTAATCTTCATTAGTTCCTCACTGATGGAACAGAGTCCCCAGCTACTTTAGGTCCCGGGCGGCCCTAAGGAAGGATATTCCTGACCACCACAGAGCCAAAGATGCTCTTCCCCTAGAGACCAAGTCTAATTTGTAATGAGCGACAAAGGTATGAGGGGTAACCCAAGTTGCAGCTGCACATACGTCTTCCATAGAAGCTATGGAGTGGAAGACTGCTGAAGTGGAAACAGATCTTGTCAAATGAGCTTTAACCTTTGTTGGTAGCCTGAGTTTGTTCTGATTGTATATAAAGGTAATGCAGTCCCCTTAACCATTATGATAAGGTGACTTTTGAAACCGGTTTTCCCAATCTGGTGCCTGAAAAAGATAGAAAAAGTTGGCCTGATTTTCTTGAAACTTTTGTTCTGTTTAAGTAGAAATGCAACTGCCTGTGGACGTCCAACATATGCAGGCAGTACTCTCCTATGTGTAAAAACTTTGGAAAGAAAACTGGTACGTCTACAGTCTGATTAATATTGGACTCTGATGCAACTGTAGGATGGAAGGGGGGATTGGTTCTGAGTGACACTCTCTCTTTGTGGAAGATGATGTAGGGATGATTCACTCACAAAGCCTGCAACTCTGAAATTTTCCTTGCAGATGTGATAGCTACTAGGAAGAGTGTCTTCCAAAATAAAAACTTGAGGTCACAAGTGGCTGCTGGCTAAAAAGGCTGACAAACTAGGCACTGCAAGACTAAGGTCAAATCCCAAGGCACTACTGGATCCTTGAAAGGTGGCTTCAAATGTTGAGCGCCTTTAAGAAAAACTTTGCATTGACGATGGGACATTATTGAGTGATCACTGAAACAGTTATGAAAATTTGAGATGGCAGCTAAATGAACTCCAATGGTAGAAGTCGAGGCTCCCAATTGAAATAAGGTGGATAAGTATTCCAGAACCTTATCTACTGGAGCCAAGAAATGATCAAAGCAATTTGTATCCGACCAAATAGAGAATCTTTTCCATTTGTCAAGCTAAATTTTCTGGTGGAAGGTTTATGAGAAGCCAGAAGTATCTTTTGCACTGGGGAGGACAAATGGTTCTCCCTGACAATTACTGGAAGTGGAGAAACCAAGCAGTCAGCCTGAGATGTTGAAGGTTGGGATGCACCAAGCCCTGAGGGTGAGAACAGTCAGGAGTTGGATTCTAAGTCCAAGGGTGGTGAACCAGATGAGGCCTGAGAAAGGGAAACCAGACTTGACAGGTCCAGTAAGGTGCAATGAGAATAATTTTGCTTCTCAACCGTTGGGCTTTCCTTAGAAAGTGGAGAATTAGAGGAATTGGTGGAAAGGCATACAGAAGTCCCAGGGGCCAATCGTGAAGAAGTGCATCTCTCAGGGACTCCCTGTGATGGGGAGCTAGGGCAAAGCAGCTGCTGCATTTGTGGCTTATGGGAGCAAGTCTGACCCCATTGATGGAAAACTTTCATCACTGTGTTGGGACTGAGAGAAGGATACACTTGCTTAGCTTGTCCACAATCACTTTGGAGTTCCCCAGAATATGCATTGCTATTAGAAAGTAGTTGGAGGCGATTGCCTATTGCCAAACCCTTAGGGCTTCTCAGCATAGTTGGTAAGATCTGGTTCCCCCCTGTTTATTGATGTACCAGATTACTGACATGTTGTCTGACTGGACAGCAATTGTCCCAGATGGAAGGTCAGACTGGAATGCTTGCAATGCTAAAAGCACTCCCTCAGTTCTAGGAAATTGATGTGCAGAATGGCTTCCTGTGGGGACCAAGCACCTTGGACATTCTTTCCCCTGAAAATGCCCCCCACCCTATCAGGGAAGCATCTGTGGTCACTTTGGCCTTGGGCTGAGAGGGAAAGAAGGGACGACTCCAAAAATCCTCTTCTGGTTTCATCCACCAAGATAAACCCTTTTTGCAGTGATTTGTCATTAAGACTGGATGAGACATGGGGTGAGTTACAAGTGACCATTGTGACACTAGGAGCCACTGAAGCAGCCTCCTGTGGTACCTCGCTAGGGGAAGTAATGTTTATTGTTGCTGCCATGGATCCAAAAAGCTGTAGTATCAGAAGAGCAGGGACTTTGTCTTGAGAAAGAACCACTTGAAGTTGCGATCTCAGCTTTAACAACCTGTGATGAGGAAGGGAGGAGAGAGAGATTTCCGATTTCAGTTTTGCCCCACTGAATTCCAGGTCCTATGTGGGAGATGGCTGTGATTTCTTTTTTTGTTGACTGAAATGCCTAAGAAATCGGCAAGGCATAGAACACAGTATATGGTGCAAAGCAGCAGATGCCTGGTGGGGGTGGTGAGGAGCCAGTCATCTAGACATGGAAACACGCTGAATCCCTGTAGCCTTAAATGAGCTGCTATAACTGCCATGCATTTGTTGAACACCCTGGGGGCTGTGGTGAGACCAAAGGGCAGTGCTCAAAATTGATAATGACTGGCTCCTAGGCAGAAGCAAAGATATCTTCTGGAGTGCTTGTCCATCTTTATGAGGTAATATGCATCATGCAGATCTATACAACACATCTAATTGCCCTTCCCTAGAAAGGGAAGGATAAAGTGAACCATGACCATCCAGAATTTTTGTCTGTTGTACAAATTTGTTCAAAACGTTGAGATCTAAAATTGGCCTCCAGTCCCCTGTCTTTTTTGGCACTAAAAAGAATCTTGAGAAGAATCCAGATCCTATTTGTTCTGGCGGGACCGCTTGAATGACTCTTTTTGTGAAGCAGCTTTTGAATGTCTAGTGCTGCTATACCCTTCTGACTGGGTGAAACAGCTGTGATTCGCCTTTGTGGAGTTTGGGGAAAAGATTGAAGGGAATGCGGTAACCTCTGGTGATTATTGTCTGCACCCAGAAATTGGATATTATTGCGAGCCAGGCTGAGTGGTGCAGAAAGAATTTTCCCCACGGTTGCTTCCAGAGGTAACCAATCGGACCACCGCTCAGCAGTGCTGGTAGGGTTGTCCAGAAGTGAAATCTCTGGAACCCTGGTTGCGTGGACCCCCTCTGCCACAGGAGGGGCGTCTTCCAGAGGAGTTCCTCGTCTGCTCCAGGAGGAATACTTGCCACTTGTGTCCTGAAAAGGCCCTTGGGTCTTCCTGAACCACATCTTTCACTCTCCTGATTCCTAGAGTAAGGTCGTTGCGGAGTGGAAAAATGCACGCCCACAGCAGAAAGGGTCTTCTCGTCCTTTTCACACCTGGCTAAAGTGTCTTTAAATTTGGGGCCAAAGAATGAAGTAGCATCAACCGAGCATTGACAAAGAAAGACTTAAAGGGGTCTGCAAAATCACACAAGCGCATTCAGGTGTGATGCCTAATGGCAGCGCCTGTACCCACTGCTCTAGTTGTCCCTTCAGCTGTACGAGCAATAAGCTGCATGGACGAATTTGAGATAGACTCCAGGATGGTAAGCTGAGGGGCAACCTTATCTCGAACCATATCAGACAACTGCTCCTGCAAGGGTGTCTGAAAGCTCAGTTTCAGATCCCTTTGGAGTCTAGTAAAGTGTGCCAAGAAGTTCAAGGACTGAATAATGAAGGTTGTTGAAGCAAAGACCTGCATCCCAAATCTTTCCATCGTCCGGGACTCTCGGTTGGGAGGGTGGACAGTTGAACTATCTTCTGAGAGTACCTTTATTGTGGCCATCACCATGGGATCCATTGCTAGAACCTTAGATCAATGGGGCTGATCCTCAGAGGCTGAAAGAATTTTGTCCTGTCTCCGGGAAATTGTCTCTATGGTGGCAGGAGCCTCCACGCCTGCTGTATGATCAGTTTGACTAGTTCGTCAGCAGGCAGGGTCAACCAAGAAGTAGATGGCTGGGCACAACAAGCTTGCATGAAAAAAAGATTCCACAGAGGTGGGTTTGAGGGCTTCCAATCAACCCTTTGTTTTAATATTTCCAAGATGTCTCCAAAGGAGACATCTTCAAGGGGTGACCATGGGGACCCTTCCCCTTCATTGTAATCTGTATCATCAGTGGTTCTTCTGGAGAATTCAAGTGCTTCCTCTTGCACAATCTCTTATGGGGTGGGTCCTCAGGGGAAGATCTGAGGAGTACTCCAAAGAGAGGGGACCCTGCATTAGGGTATCTTGTTGCTCTTGTGCCTGCTGTCCCGATGTAGCAGACTGTGGCAGCTGTGAAACAGAGGGGGAAAAAAATATGGGACTTCGACGGGGATGGTACCAGCTGGGAGCCTGCTGAGGCTAGTGCTCTCTACATAATCTGGAAGGCAGTTCCACCCGATGAGGGATGGGAGCCCGGAACAGAGAAAGGCAACCTCGGAAAGTACAGTTGTGTAAACTTACCATAAATGTAGATATTTGAGTGTATTCACTGTTGCAGTCATTACATTTGGGTAATCTTCTGGCAGGTTGCCCTCAGTCGGCCTGATTAACAAAGTCTTGGGTCCTGCGTCGGTTGCTGTCCCTTGTCCCTTCTTCCATTATGTCAGGTCGTCAGGGGTATAAAACATGCAGCCGACGCCATTACATCAGTTTTTCTTGCCCCAGATGTCAGGTGTCCCCCTAATGGGGAGCAAATAAACAAAAATTATACCTCCAAAAAAAAAGTAAAATACAACAAAAAGGATTTTAAGCATAGTAAAGGAAAGTAGAGGTATAGTCAAAAGAAATTAGGGGGGGCTGGAGGGAGGGTAACCAGGACTGCAACAGTGAATACACTCGAAAATCTACATTTATGGTAAGTGTACACAACTGTACTATGTTCGTGTTTCACTGTTGCAGTCATTGCATTTGGGTAGATTCCCAAAGCTATGGTTGGGAGAAGGAGTTTATATAGCATTAGGGCCAGCTATAAGGCCCTGCAAGACAGCAGTGGTAAAGCCAGCTCTGGATTTAGAGAAAATTGGCAAATGATAATGCTTGGTGGAAGTATGTAAAGAACTCCAGGTAGCAGCTTCGAGGATGTCCCTGGTAGGAACACCTCTTAGAAAGGCTGCAGAAGTAGATGCAGCCCTGGTGGAGTGAGATCTGATCCCCTGAGGGATAGGTTTTCCATGGTGCTTAGAGCAGAAATGAATGCAATGGCTTATCCATTTAGACATGGTTTGTTTTGAAATAGCCTTCCCCTCAGCCCCTGCAGCAAATGCTACCAGCAGTTGTTCAGATTTTCTTCGAGGTTTAGTCCTGTCCAAGTAGAATCTAAGTTCTCTGTGCACATCCAAGTAATGCAAAATCTGTTCCCCTTTGTTCTGTGGCTTGGGAAAGAATGTCGGCAAATGAATGGACTGATTAAGAGCCACACTGGATACCACCTTGGGCATGAAGGATGGATTGGTCCTGAGTGATACCATGTCCACATGAAAGATGATGAAAGGCTCCACTGCCATAAGGGCCTGTAATTCACATATCCTTCTAGCTGAAGTGATTGCTAAAAGGAAGGCTGTTTTCCAAGAAAGAAATTTTAAGTCTGCAGTAGCAGCTGGCTCGAAAGGAGGTAGAGTGAGTTTCTCCAATACAAAGTTATGGTCCCAGGCAGGGGTTGGAGCTCTCCTGGGTGGTCTCAAGGTTTCTGCCACTCTGAGGTACTGCTTGAGCAGAGGATGAGAGAAGAGGGGAGGTTCTGTGTTATAATGAGCTGAAATGGCCGAGGCGTGGATTTTAATGGAAGAAAAAGACAGGCCCTTGTGAAGCATTAACTATTGCAAAATCTGAGGTAAACTGGGCGCTGCTGTGCTCATCCCCTGAGACTGGTTCCAGGAACAGAATCTTTTCCATTTGTCAGCATAAGATTTTCTAGTACTAGGTCTCCTTGCCTCTAAGATGACATCCATCACAGGTTTGCTGAGGGATGGAAAGGGTGAATTTAAGTGATTAGCCAGGCTGCAAGGTTCAATGTTGGAAGCTGAGGGTGCAGAAATTGTTTCTCCTGCTGGGACAGCAGGGAAGGGGTCTGAGGCAGGTGCCATGGAGATAACTGCGACACTGCGCAGAAGGGGGTAGCAGTGTTGGTTCAGCCAATCTGGAGCAATCAAGATCATCCTTGGGTTGTCCTGTTTGACTTTTAGTAGAACTTTGGAGAGCAGAGGCAGTGGGGAGAAGGCGTAGACCGATAGGTTTTTCCAGCTGAAGGACAGAGCATCCACTTTCCAGGCTTTTTTGTGGGGAGTCCTTGCGCAAAACTTGTCCAACTGGTAGTTCTGGTGGGAGGCCAATAGATTTATGTCTGGGCTGCCCCATTCGCTTGTCAACATGTTGAAAACCCTTGGTTCCAGTTTCCACTCGTGGGGGTCCATGAGGTTTCTTCTTAGTTCCGCTGCCAGTGTATTTAATTTTCCTGGCAGGAATTGAGCTTGTAGGTGCACTTGGTAAGCTCAAGGCTGTGTTCCACAATGTCATGGCTAGTCTGCAGAGGGGGTAGGAATGTGTGGCCCCTGCTTGTTTATGTACCACATAACCGTGTTGTCCGTCTTTACCATTAGTTGTCCTGGAAGAATGTAGTCCTTGAAGGTTGTCAGAGCATTCTGTACAGCTAACATTACTTTTTGATTGATATGTTGGTGCATTTGACTTGGGTTCCATTTGCCCTGAATGCACTTCCCTGCCAGGTGAGCCCCCCCCCCCCCCGTGCATAGTCTGATGCATCTGTTGTTAGGGACTGAGCGGTAGGGGGTAGTGTAAATGGTAGTCCCTTGTTTTGGTGGCAGGCCTCTGCCCACCAGAGGAACTCGAGGTGTAGGCAAGGTATGATAGGAATCATTGTTTCCAGGCTGTGAGAATGTTGACTCCATAGGCTTTTTAGATACCACTCTAGTTTCCTCAAATGCAGTCTTGCATATGGAATTAGAAGAATGCAGGAGGCCATGAACCCCAAGGCTTGCAGTATCTGTCTTGCAGATATAGCAGGGTTTTTGTGGCCACTTGATTGAAATAGGTTACCAAATGAATTTGCTTTTCTGGTGTAAGGTAAGCCATCTGGGAAGTTGTATTCAAGCTTGCTCCCAGGAATGTAATTTGTTGACAGGGTACCAGTTGCGATTTCTTTTCGTTTATGGTGTACCCCAGACAAGTTAGAACCCTTTTTACAAATGCCAGATGATTTAAAAGTATGCCCTGGCTTTCTGCCTGAATTAGACAATCATCCAGGTATGGGTATATTTAAATACTTCTTTGCCTGCAAAATGCAATAACTGGAGCCAGGCACTTTGTGAATACCCTGGGCACAGTAGACAAGCCAAAGGGCAGTGCAGAGAACTGATAATGCGTGCAGCCTGCTTTGAAGTGTTGGTATCTTCTGCAAGATTCCCTGATTGGGATGTGCAGGTATGCTTCTTTTAAATCTAGTGTTGCCAACCAGGCATCTTTTCATCAATCACTTCCTATGCTGGGCAGAGTCAGCATCTTGTATTATGGAATCTCCAGAAAGGTGTTTAGAGTAGACAGGTCCAGGATTGGACGCCATGATTTGTCTTTCCTGGGTACCAGAAAAAGTCTGGAGTAGAAACCTTGTCCCTTTTCCTCTTCTGGTACCAGCTGAATAGCCCCCATGCTTAAGAGGGAAAGTACTTGTTTTTCAGCCTCTGCCCACTGATTTGGGGGCAGGTCTGGCCACACATTTGGTGTTGGCAACGTGTGGAAATGAAATCTGTATTCCTGGGAGACTATATTTAAAACCCATTTGTCCTGGGTTATGAGTTCCCAGTTCTTTGCATGAAGAGCAATCTTTCCCCCCAAAGGGGCAGTCAAAAGATAAGTGCTTGGTAGTTTTAAAAGGAAGTCATTGAGACTGTTTACCATGGGGGGGTCCAGATTTGGAAGTGGAGGCCCCCCCACTGCTTGGCTCTGAGAGTCCCCTAGGACTGAAACCTGGGGTTTTTGCTGTATCTGGGTTTGGCTTGAGAAGACCTGGAAGGGACTGGAGAGGACCAATTCTTAGTAGGCCAGTGCCTACTAAATCTAGGGAGGTTGCACTTGTAAAAAAATCTTCAACAGTTTGCATAGATTTAGCTTTATCTTCCATCTTTTTAAGAACTTCTCCAGCCTTGTTGCCAAACAGGCGGTCCTGGTTTAAAGGAGCATCCAACAATTTAGCTTTAACATGATCAGGCAACGATTGCTCCTTAGGCCAAGCATGCCTTCTAAGCACAGACCCAGTAACAGCAGCCCTGCAAGAGGCCTTTAAAGAATCAAAACCACATCGCAAAGTATGTTTTCCAACTTGTTCAGCAGAATGCATTAAGTCCTGTAAATATTTATTTTCCACACAGTCAGGAATCATCATTTTCTGTTTAAGGAGCCCAATAACATGTTGCTAATATTTTAACATATGAAATTGGCAGTTTAAAGCTCTGATTGCCAAGGCTGCCCATCGATCCAGCACCCTGGAGTCTCTATCAGAAGGGGTAGGATTTTTAGCAGTAGAAGCCTTAACGCCCTTGGGCCCCTGAGAAATAGTCTCTGGATCTGCAACAGGATTTTTGAAAAAGAACTTGTGGGACTCAGGAACCCTGTAGTATGTGTCAGGTTTACTAAGAGCAGGAAGCAGGGAATCAGGGGCAAACTGGATTCCGAGAAAACATCATCAACAATGTCTAGGACAGGAGGTATAGCCAAAGGCCAATGCTGAGGTAGAAGAAGGAAATCCCTAAGCCTCTTTTTTGAATCAGAAAATTCCTGGCTTTCCCAGAGAAAATGCTCCCTTAAAGTATTTACAGTTTCCCCAAAAGCAAAATCCTCAGGAGGGGAAGCAGAGGGAATGGAATCCTCTGCATCAGAATCCTCATAAGTAGGTATGGACAAATCCAGGTCATCAGAAGAAACAGAATCCTGATCAGAAGATTCATAATCAAGCTCAGCCCTAGGCCTCTTGGGGGGGGGGGGGGGTTGACTACCCCTGATTAGAGTTATTAGATCTTCAGCCATTTTTATCATTTGTTTTTTAGGCATAGGGGCCTGAGTATGTGGCCTGGCCGTCAGTTTTTTGGACATGGATGAAGATTTAGGCTTTAGTAATGAAGGAGGTGTTGTTTTAATATGCAAGTCTGTAGGTCTGAAAACACCCTCAGAAGCCAGTGCCTGCACAGCAGCTCCGGATCCATCCAAGGTAGAGACATCCGCGGGTTCCATAGTTGAAGTATCTCGCGGGATACCGGACTCCAAATGGGTCTCAGTAGAGGCCTGCGAATCAGATGTAGCGGGTATCAGGGGCTGCGAAAGTGCCTCACTGAGTACCAGTGAACTGGTGACTGGTTTCGGAAAAGCGTCGACAGTTTTGGACCTCGGCGACCTGTCTCTGTCTTTATCTATGCAATTTTTCGGAATCCCGGTAGTCGGATGGCTAACCGACGACATTTCTGGATAATTAAACAGAGAACTGAAATATTTAGAGGCAAAAATGTACCGACGATTGATAGTGCACTGATTAAATAAAGCACAAAACTGACAGCAAGGTACGTCGTGGTCAGGGCCTAGGTAAGGAATACAGTACAAATGAAAAACTTTGAGGTATTTGCTTTCCGCAAGTAATGCAATTATTAACTTTTACTGACATCGGCAAGGAGCAAGAAAAAGTTTCCCCAATGGGGTACTTAGCTTTAAGTTGAAGACTTCAGTTCTGAAACTCGAAAACGAAAATTTCAGGAATCGGCCGACCGGCACTTGCGAACGGCTTCTGCTTCGGGCACCGCACGGCAAGAAAGACTAATGTAATGGTGTCGGCTGCATGTTTTAACCCCTGACGACCTGAAGTCATGGAAGAAGGGACAGCAACCGACTCAGGA
This sequence comes from Protopterus annectens, assembly GCF_019279795.1. Lineage (NCBI taxonomy): Eukaryota > Metazoa > Chordata > Ceratodontiformes > Protopteridae > Protopterus > Protopterus annectens. The sequence continues at coordinate 528,957,618 of NC_056749.1, read as the reverse complement.
CCCAAGACTTTGTTAATCAGGCTGACTGAGGTCAACCTGCCAGCAGATTACCCAAATGTAATAACTGCAACAGTGAAACACGAAAAAAATCCATGGACACACCCCGCTTCGACGAGCCACCTACCAGAGCAGAAGTCTAGACAGGACTTGAAAAGTAAAGTTCTGTACACTTACCATAAATGCAGATGTTTGAGTGTATTCACTGTTGCAGTCATCACATTTGGGTTTATCTGCTTGCAGAAGCCCTCAGTCAGCCTGATTATCAAAGTCTTGGGCCCTGGGTCGGTTGCTGTCTCATCTTCCATGACGTCAGGTAGTCAGTGGTATGAAGCATGCAGCCGACGCCATTATATCAGTTTTTCCTGCCCCAGATGTCAGGTGCCCCCATAATGGGAAGCAATTATATACAAGGTTACACACCCAACAAAAAAGCAAATACACCAAAAAGCTTTAAGCATAGTAAACAAGAATAGAGCTATAGTCAATAGAAGTCAGGGGGCTGGAGGGAGGGTAACCAGGACTGCAACAGTGAATACACTCGAATATCTACATTTATGGTAAGTGTGCACAACTATACTATGTTCTTAGTGTTTCACTGCTGCAGTCATCACATTTGGGTAGATTCCCAAATCTAAGGATGGGAGGAGGTAATTAGATAGCATTAAGACCAGCTATAAGGCCCTTCAAAACTGCAGTGGCAAAGCCAGCTCTGGATTTAGAAAAAATTGGCAAGTGGTAATACTTGGTGAAGATATGTACAGAACTCCAAGTAGTAGCTTCTAGGATGTCCCTGGTAGGGACACCTCTGAGAAAGGCTGTAGAGGTAGATGCAGGTTGAATGTGGTCTTTCCATGGTGCTTCTAGCAGAAATGAATGCGATGGCCTATCCACTTAGAAATGGTTTGCTTTGACACGACCTTCCCTTCTTCCCCTGCAACAAATGCAACCAGCAGCTGTGTGGATTTCCTGAGAGGCTTAGTCCTGTCCAAGTACAATCTAAGTTGTCTGTGCACGTCCAAGGAGTGCAGTATTCGTTCCCCTTTGTTCTGTGGATTAGAGAAGAAGGTTGGCAAATGAATGGACTAATTAAGGGCCACACTGGATACCACCTTGGGCATGAAGGAGGGATTGGTCCTGAGGGACACCCTGTCAGCATGAAAGATGATGAAAGGCTCCACTGCCTTGAGGGCCTGTAATTCAGACACCCTTCTTGCTGAAGTGATGGCTAGAAGGAAGGCTGTTTTCCAGGAAAAGCATTTCAACTCTGCATTTGCAGCTGGCTCAAAGGGAGGTAGAGTGAGCTTTTCCAATACAAAATTAAGGTCCCAGGCTGGAGTAGGGGCTCTCCTGTGTGGTCTTTTTGGGCCCCTTTGAGGAATTGCTTCAGCAGTGGATGAGAGAAGAGGGATGGTTCTGTACTGTAATGAGCTGAAATGGCTGAGGCATGAATTTTGATGGAGGAAAAGGAAAGGCCCTTGTGAAGCATCTCAATTAAGTACTGAAGATTATGGGGTAAATTGGGAGCTGCTGTGCCCATCCCCCGACTTTGGCTCCAGGAAAGTACAGTTTTGTACCTACCATAAATGTAGATGTCCGAACTGGATAGCATCTGCAGTCATAACAAGTGGGTTGTCCTGTCGTCAGGCAGCCCTGCAGTGCTGATGTCGCACTCCACCCGCGTCCATCTCTCTGGTCGCTCGGGTATAAAAGCACCAGCCGACGCCATTTTCCTCAGTGTTTCTTGCCCCAGATGCCAGTAGCCCTCTTGTAGGCTAAAATTTGGATAGATGCCAATGTTTCCAAATAGATAGAGGTAAACACAACAATAAGCATGTATGTACATAAATACAAACAAATACACCATAAAAGACTCCCCCCCCAACAGCTAGCTATTAGAAGGGTAAACAGCCTAGGAGTACCACAGAGGGAAGGAGGGAGGGTAATCCTGACTGCAGATGCTATCCAGTTGACATCTACATTTATGGTAGGTACAAAACTGTACTATGTCCTTCATGGATGCATCTGCAGTCAGCCAACTAGGGAGGAGGATAAAAGTAGATTATGGTGTGTTTAGGATCCCTTGCAGTACAGCAGTGGCAAACCCTGCTCGGGATCTGGAATAAAGAGGCAAATTATAATGCTTGGCAAATGTATGCACGGAGGTCCAAGTAGCCTCAATAATGTCTAAGAAGGCTGTGGTAGTGGCTGTGCCCTTGTAGAATGAGGTCTTATGTTCTGTGGAATTGGTTTTCCATGGAAGGAGTAACAGTATCGTATGCAATTTCCTATCCATTTGGAGATTGTCTGTTTGGAAATAGCTTTTCCTTCCCTTCCTGCTGCATAGGTCAGTCTTTCTGCTATTTTTTGTTCTGTCCAAGTAGTAGACATCCAAGGTATGCAGTATTCTTTCCCCTCTGTTTTGTGGGTTGGGAAAGAAGGTAGGTAGGTGGATTGCCTGGTTTAAAGACACTCTGGATACCACCTTGGGCATAAATGTTGGATTAGTCCTCAAGGACACTCTATCTTGGTGGAAGATTAGGAAGGGTTGCACTGCCATTAAGGCCTGTAGTTCTGAAACCCTCCTTGCTGAAGTAATTGCCAGTAGGAAAGCAGTTTTCCATGACAGGTGTTGTAGGTCTGCTGTTGCTGCTGGTTCAAAGGGTGATAGTGTCAACTTTTCTAGCACAAAGTTTAAATCCCAAGCTGGTAATGGCGGGTTCCTTGGAGGTTTACATTCTTGATTCCTCTGAGGAACTGCCTGAGCAAAGGTGCGAAAAAACAGGTGGATCAAAGCTGTATTCTGCTGAAATAGCTGATGCATGTATCTTGATGGAGGAGTAGGACAGGCCTGAATGACCAGAATGTTAGGTATATCTATGTTTGACACATCTTTTCCTCTTAAATGACAAACCTTTTCCATTTTCCAGCATAGTTCCTTCTTGTTGAAGGTCTCGTGCTTCAAGAATAATGTCTTTAACTCTTTGGGAAAGTTCTGGATTAGCTGCTGCTATGTGATGTTCCATGCAGTCAGTTGCCGTTTTTAGGTTTGGATGTATGATGCTGTAGTTGTTCTGAGTTAACATCAAAGGCATCAGTGGTATTGGCCACATATTGTTCGAGACATGCTCTTCAGTAGTGGGTACCAGTGTTGTCTTGGCCAGTTTGGAGCTATCAGGATTATCCTTGGACGTTCCCTTATTTTTAGCAGTACCTTGTGTATCAAAGGAAGAGGTGGGAATGCATATGCTGTTAGGCCTTTCCAGTTGAAGGAGAGTGAGTCCACTTTCCATGCTAGTGGGTGGAATGTCCTTGTGCAGAATTTTTGAGCTGGTAATTGAGAGGTGATGCAAATAGGTCTATCTGTGGCATTCCCCATTTCTTGAGATGGTCTTGAAGATGTCCGGTGCAGCTTCCAAGTGGTTCTGCTTAATATGTCTGCCAGAGTATTGTCTTTCCTGGTACAAATATTGCCTGTAACTGAATGTTGTAGCTCTGTGCTAGCGTCCACAGCTCCAACGTCATTCTGCATAGTGGGTATATATGAGTGCCTCCCTGTTTGATGTACCACATGACTGTGGTGTTGTCTGTCCTTATCATCAACTGGCCCTCTGTGAAATGGTTTGAACTTTTGGATTGCCAGTTTTACTGCCAGCATTTCTTTTAGGTTGATGTGCAGGTGAAGTTGATCCTGTGTCCACAATCCTATTTGTCCAGCATGTGGGCCCCCCATCCTAGGTCTGAAGCGTCTGTTGTGATGGTCTGGCTTGGTTGACATCTGCGAAAGGGTAGGCCTGTGTTTGACTGGCATGCCTGAGCCCACCATAGGAACTCCTGTTTTAAGCATGGAATTAGTGGGATTTCTGTTTCTAGACCGTGTCTGTGTTGGGACCATAAATTCTTTAGGTACCACTGTAGTTTCCTCATATGTAGTCTGGCAAATGGGACCAAGATTATGCATGATGCCATGAAGCCCAAGGCCTGTAGAACTTTTCTTGCTGTTAACTTGTTCAGCTTTGTTAGTGCCAAGAAGTAAAGAGGAAGTTCTTTTGTTTTCCGTAGTCAGGAATGCCATTTGTTGTACTGTGTCCAATTCCGCGCCCAAGAAAGTCCTTGTTTGGGATGGTATCAGTCTTGACTTTTGTAAATTGACTGTGTATCCCAGTCCTTGTAGCAAGTAAATGACCCTTTGTAAATCTGTTGTCAGCTTGCTTTTGTTGTCCCCTTGTAGCAGGCAGTCGTCCAGGTATGGGTAAATTTGAATTCCTGCAGTCTGCAATGGCGATTACTGATGCCAGGCATTTTGTGAATACTCTGGGCAGTAGATAAGCCAAAGGGCAATGCTGAGAATTGATAGTGCTCTGATCCTGCAAGAAATCTGAGGTATCTTCTGCAGATTGGTCGGATGGGGACGTGCAGGTATGCCTCCTTGAGATCTAGAGTTACCAGCCACGACTCCTTGCCCAGCATGGGAAGAAGTTGCTGTAGGGTCAGCATTTTGAATTTTGGGACAATGATATATGTATTTAAGGTGGACAGGTCGAGAATTGGTCTCCAACTTTTTGCCTTTCTTGGAACTAGGAATAGTCTGGAGTAGAACCCTTTCCTTGTTCTGCTGTTGGCACTCTTTCCACAGCTCTCATGTTTGCTAACTCCATTATCTGGTAGAGCCTCTGTTTTTGATTTGGAGGTAGATTTGGCATTCCTCTTTGACTGGTAAAGTGTGGAAGTGAAACCGTAACCTTGATCTATGGTTTGTAAAATCCACTTGTCTTTTGTTATGTAGTGCCAGTTCTTTGAAAATAAGGTTAACTTTCCGCCTAGAGGGCTGCTATTTGTTCCCTGGTAAGTCACTGCGGTTGTGCTGATGTAGTGGCAGTGGCTGTGTCTGTGCCTCTGTTGTTACCTTGCCACTGTCGCCTCTGTAGGCACCTCCTCTGGATTGGTTTCTGCCTCTGGAACGCCTATTTCTACCCCTTTGAAATTTTGTGGAGTCAGGAAAGGACCAATTTTGGCAGGCCAGTTCCTGCTAAACCTTGGGGTTGAACCTGCAAGAAATCTTTAACAGTTTGAACAGATTTTGCCTTTTCTTCCATTTTCTTCATAACCTGCTGGGCAGGTGTACCAAACAAACTTGTCTTGTCCATAGGAGCATCTAGCAACTTAGCTTTAACATGATCCGGTAAAGCTTGTTCCTTTAGCCATGCATGCCTTCTTATCACTGTGCCTGTCATGGCTGATCTAAATGAAGCCTCCAGTGCATCATAGCCACATTTTAAGGAATGGTTGCTAACCTGTTGTATGTTATTTACCATCTCTAATACATATTTCTTATCAAGAGATTCATCAGTGGTTAATTTTAGTTAACTGATCAAGCATAAACTCTTGGTATTGTATCATGTGAAACTGACAGTTCAAAGCTCTAGCTGAGAGAGTAGCTGAAGTGTAGACCTTTTTACCCCATCTGTCTAGTGACCTAGCTTCCCTTTCAGAAGGAATAGGGTTTTAGCTGTGGTTGGGACCCTGGGATATAGTTTCTGGGTCTGCAAGTGGGGCCTTGTAAAGGTGGTGATGAGTATCTGGCACCCTGTAAAATCTGTCTGGTTTGGCAGGGGCTGCGGCTAAAGAATCTGGGCGGAGCAAACATCATTGAAAGCATCATCCACCACAGAGAGAACAGGAGGTATAGCTAAGGGCCTGTGCTGTGGGAGGTGCAGAAAGGTCCTAAGTCTTTTTCTGGAGTCTGAAAAATCCTGTTGCTGCCATTGGAACTGCATGGCATGCAAGGTTTCCCCAAAGGAGAATTCTTCTGGTGGGGAAGCAGCTGGAATGGATTCTTCAGCATCCGAATCTTCAAAATTGGAGAAGGGAGCCTCAGGCTGATCAGTTATGTCTGATTCATCAGCAGAATCATCAGTAGAAACTGGCTCGGGGGCTCTGCCCTAGATCTCTTCTCAGGGGGCTGAGAGGCCCTATCTGGGTGAGGTTGAGATCCTCTAATTAAAGAAATTAAATCTTCTGCCAAAGAAAGCATTTGAGAACTAGAAGAGGGCCTGGATGTGGGGGGTTAACAGGCACTGATTTAGTAGTCTTGGCTGCTTTAGCCCTGGCGAAGGCCTTGATGGACATGGCAGCTGGAGGCCTAGCAGCACCACGTGCTGGGGTAGAGACATCCAAGGGGATGGTGTCTGATAAGTCCACCACCGTAGTGGGTAAACTTTCTGAGGTCGATTCAAGAGTTGTAGCAGGGGCCTCAGTTGTTAGAATAGGTTCAGCTGTACTTTGAGCAGTTTCTTTTCGGGCCCGAGCCGAGACACCACCGGTTTGCTTTACCGTGGTTTCGGGCGAAACCGCGGACCGAAAATGTCGGTCTTTATCTATCCGACGGCATAATGTAAAATCAGTACCGAAAAACTGTTCTGCAAACTCCGCACAGGCGAACAGGCTGCTCACGTCGTGGGCTGGGCCTAAACAAGGCAGACAGTATGAGTGGAAATCTTTATGAGGTATTTGTTTCCACAGGTTAAACAATTGTTAACTTTTTCTGACATCGGCTGAGGCAAGAAAGAGTCCCAGCTTTAGAAGTTCAAGGCAGTATTCGTAGAAGTAATCTCTGGATCCGACCGACAACAGCTTCTTCCGCCGCAGCGGCAAGAAAGACTGAGGAAAATGGCGTCGGCTGATGCTTTCGACCAGAGATGACGCGACATCAGCGAAGCGGACCCGGACTTTGGAATCCGGCCGACTGCAGGGCTGCCTGACGACAGGACAACCCACTTGTTATGACTGCAGATGCATCCATGAAGGACATCAGAATCTTTTCCATTTTTCAACATAGGGTTTTCTAGTACTAGGCCTCCTTGCCTCCAGAATGATATCCATCACTTGTTTACTGAGGGATGGTAACGGAGAGATCAGGTAATTAGCCAGGCTGCCAGTTCAGGATTTGAAGCTCTGGGTGCAGAATCTGGCCCTCCTGCTGGGACAGCAGGGCAGGGGTCTGAAGCAGGTGCCATGGTGGCAGCAGTGACACACTGCGCAAGAGGGGGTACCAGTGTTGCAATGGCAAGTCTGGTGCAATCAGTACTGTCCTTGGTTTGTTCTGTTTGATCTTTAGTAGTACCTTGGAGAGGCAGAGGGGGAAAGGCATAAGCTGATAGGTTTTTCCAGGTAAAGGACAGGGCATCCACTTTCCAAGTTTGTTTGTGGGGAGTCCTTGTGCAGAATTTATCCAACTGGTAGTTCTGGGGGGGGGACAGGCCTATTTCTGGGCCCCCCCATTTGTTTCCCAACATGTTGAATATCTTTGGTTCCAGTTTCCACTCATGTGGGTCCATGAGATTTCTGCTTAGGTTGTTTGAAGCTTACTTAGCTTTCCTGGCAGAAATTGAGCCTGTAGGTGCACTTGGTAGCTCAAGGCTGTGTTCCACAGAGCCATAGCCAGTCTGCAGAGAGGGTATGAGTGGGTTCCCCCCTGCTTGTTTATGTACCACATGACAGTGGTGTTGTCCATCTCTACTAATAATTGTCCAGGAAGAATGTGGTCCTTGAAGGTTGTCAGAGCATTCTGTAACACTAACATTTCTTTTTGACTGATATGCAGGTGCATTTGATTTGGGTTCCATTTGCCCTGAATGCACTGCCCTGTCAAGTGAGCCCCCCATGCATAATCTGATGCACCTGTTGTTAGAGTTTGGGTGGCAGGGGGTAGAGTGAATGGTAGTCCCTTGTTTTGGTGGCAGGCCTCCACCCACCAAAGGAACTCTATCTGTAGACAAGGTATGATAGGAATCATTGACTCTAGATCCTGAGAATGTTGACACCATAGGCGTTTTAGATACCATTGTAGTTTCCTCATATGCAGTCTTGCATATGGAATTAGTAGAATGCAAGAGGCCATGAACCCCAGGGCTTGCAGGATTTTCCTTGCAGATAGCTGGGTCTTTGTGGCCAGTATTTTGAAGTAGACTGTCAAATGAACTCGTTTCTCTGGCGTGAGGTAGGCCATCTGGGAAGTTGTATTCAAGCTTGCTCCCAGATATACAATTTGTTGGCAGGGTACAACATGTGACTTCTTTTCATTTACGGTGTACCCCAGAGACGTTAGCAATTTCTTTACAAATGCCACATGATTTAATAGTATGTCCTGGCTTTCTGCCTGAATTAGACAATCGTCCAAGTATGGGTATATTTGAATATTTCTTTGCCTGCAAAATGCAATGACTGGAGCTAGGCCCTTTGTGAACACGCTGGACGCAGTAGATAAGCCAAAGGGCAGTGCAGAGAACTGACAGTGCATGAAGGGTAGGTATCTTTTGCATGATTCCCATACTGGGATGTGCAGTTAGGCTTCCTTTAAATCCAGTGTTGCCAACCAGGCATCTTTGCCTAGCATGGGAAGCAGCTGAAGAGTTAGCATCTTGAATTTTGGGATCACCAAAAATGTGTTTAGGATAGACAGGTCCAGGTTAAGACGCCAGGAATAGTCTTTTCTGGGTACCAGGAAAAGTCTTGAGTAGAAATCTTGCCCCCCATTCTTCTTCTGGGACAGGTTGAATAGCCCTGATGCTTAAAAGAGAGAGAATTTGCTTTTGAGCCTCTGCCCACTGATTTGGGGGTAGGTCTGGCCAACAGTTTGGGGATGGTAAGGAGTGGAAGTGAAATCTGTATCCTTGGGAAACTATATTTAAAACCCATTTGTCCTGGGTAATGAGTTCCCAATTTTTTGCATGCAGGGCAATCTTTCCCCCTAAAGGAACAGACAGTTGAGCAGGGCTTGGAAGATCTAAAGTCAATTCATTGAGACAGTTTACCATATGGGGGAGTCTTACTACTCCCTGCTTTGGAAGTGGGAGCCCCTCACTGCTTAGGCCTGTGAGTACCTTGGGACTGAAGCCTGGGTGTTCTGCTGGTTCTGAGTTTGGACTGAGAAGGCCTGGAAGATGCAGGAAAGGACCAATTCTTAAAGGGCCAATGCCTACTAAATCTGGTAGGCTGTACTTGCAGGAAATCTTTAACAGTTTGCATAGATTTAGCTTTTTCCTCCATCTTTTTAAGTACTACTTCTGCTCTGTTGCCAAACAGGCAGTCTTGGTTTTAGGGAGCATCCAGTAATTTAGCTTTAACATGATCTGGCAAAGATTGCTCCTTAAGCCAAGCATGCTTTCTAAGTACAGACCCAGTGACAGCAGCCCTGCAAGATGCCTCTAATGAATCAAAACCACATTGCAAAATATGTTTTCCAACTTCTTCAGCAGAATGCATTAAATCCTGTAAACCTTTATTTTCAGCACAGTCAGGAATCATCATTTTCTGTTTAAGCAATCCAATAATATGTTGCTGATACTTTAACATACGAAACTGGCAGTTTAAGGCCCTAATGACCAAGGTTGCAGAAGTGTATACCTTCTTACCCCATCTATCCAGCGCCCTGGAATCTCTAACAGAAGGGGTAGGATATTTGGCAGTAGTAGCCTTAATGCCCTTGGGTCCCCGTGAAATGGCCTCAGGATCCACAGTAGGATTTTTAAAGAGGAACTTGTCAGAGTCGGGTACCCTGTAATACCGATCAGATTTTCTGAGAGCAGGAGGTAAACAGTCAGGTGCCAGGCTAGATTCCGAGAAGGCATCATCTGCAATGTCCAGTACAGGAGGGATAGCTAAAGGCCTGTCTTGAGGTAGGAGTAAGAATTCCCTAAGCCTCTTTTTGGAGTCAGAGTAATCCTGGCTTTCCCAGCAGAAATGCTTCCTAAGAGTATGCAAGGTTTCACCAAAAGAGAAATTCTCTGTAGGGGAAGCAGAGGGAATGGAGTCCTCTGCATCAGAATCCGCACAGGTAGATAAGGGCAAATCCTGGTCATCAGAGAAAAAGTACAGTTGCATACACTTACCATAAATGTAGATGTTTGAGTGTATTCACTGTTGCAGTCATTACATTTGGGTAATCTGCTGTCAGGTTTCCCTCAGTCAACCTGATTAACAAAGTCTTGGGTCCTGCATCGGTTGCTTTCCCTTCTTCCATGACGTCAGGTCATCAGGAGTATAAAACATGCAGCCGACGCCATTACATCAGTTTTTGGTGCCCCCCAAATGGGAAGCAAAATATATAAATAATTTAAAACACAAAAATATATACCTCCAAACAAAAGCAAATACACCAAAAAGGCTTTTAAGTGTAGTAAAATAAAGGAGAGACATATTAAGAGAAAAAACAGGGGGTGGAGGGAGGGTAACCAGGACTGCAACAGTGAATACACTCGAACATCTACATTTACGGTAAGTGTACACAACTGTACTATGTTCTTCGTGTTTCACAGTTGCAGTCATAACATTTGGGTAGATTCCCAAAGCTATGGTTGGGAGGATGGGTTTATACAGTATTAGGACCGGCTATAAGGCCCTGCAAAACAGCAGTGACAAAGCCAGCTCTGGATTTATAGAAAATTGGTAAATGATAGTGCTTGGTGAAATTATGAACTGAACTCCAGGTAGCAGCTTCTAGAATATCCCTGGTAGGAATACTTCTGAGAAAGGATGTAGATGTAAATGCAGCCCTGGTGGAATGGTATCTGATCCCTTGGGGTATAGGTGTTCCATGGTGCTTATAGCAGAAATGAATACAATGGCTTGTCCATTTGGAAATGGTTTGCTTTGAAATAGCCTTTCCCTCTGCCCCTGCAGCAAATGCTACCAGCAGTTTTTCAGATTTTCTTCGAGATTTAGTCCTGTCCAAGTAAAATCTAAGTTGTCTGTGTACATCCAATGAATGCTGAATCCTCTCCCCCTTGTTCTGTGGATTGGGAACGAAAGTTGGCAAATGAATGGACTGATTAAGAGCCACACTGGATACCACCTTGGGCATGAAGGATGGGTTGGTCCTGAGTGACACTCTGTCCGCATGAAAGATGATGAAAGGCTCCACTGCCATAAGGGCCTAATACTGAATGTGGTGTTGGTTTAATATACAAATTTGAAGGCCTGAATACACCCTCAGAAGCCAGTGCCTGCACAGCGGCTCTGGACCCATCCAAGGGAGAGTCATCTGCGGGTTCCTTAGATGAAGCATCTCACGGCATACCGGACTCCAACTGGGTCTCAGTAGAGGCCTGCGAATCAGAAATAGCGGGTATCAGGGGCTGTGAAAGCATCTCACTGAGTACCGGCGAACTGGCGACTGGCTTAGGAGAAGCGTCGTCGGCAGTTTTGGACCTCAATGGTCTGTCTTTTTCTTTGCGTTTTTCCGGTATTCCGGTAATTGGATTGCTAACAGACGTCTTTTCTGGATAATTAAACCGAGAACCAAAATATTTAGAAGCAAAAATGTACCAATGACTGATAGTACGCTGATTAAATAAAGCACAAAACAGACAACAAGGTACGTCGTGGTCAGGGCCTAGGCAAGGAATACTGTACAAACAAGTAATACAATTATTAACTTTTACTGACATCGGTAAGGAGCAAGAAAAAGTTTCCCCAACGGGGTACTTAGCTTTTTAGTTGAAAACTTCAGTTCTGAAACTCGAAAATGAAAATTTCAGAAGTCGGCCGACCGGCACTTGCGAACTGCTTCTGCTTCAAGCACCGCGCGGCAAGAAAGACTGATGTAATGGCGTTGGCTGCATGTTTTATACCCCTGACGACCTGACATCATGGAAGAAAAGACAACAACCGACGCAGGACCCAAGACTTTGTTAATCAGGCCAACTGAGGGCAACCTGTCAGCAGATTACCCAAATTTAATGACTGCAACAGTGAAACACGAAGAACATCAAAAATTTCGGAATCCTGATCAGAAGAATCAGAAGGCAAATCAGTCCTAGGTCTCTAAGAGGGAGAAGGGTGGCTTCCCCTGATTAAAGTAATAAGGTCTTCAGCCATTCTTATCATTTGTTTTTTAGGCATAGGGGCCTGACCACACAGTCTGGGCATCAGTTTTCTTGGCATGGATCGAGTTTTAGGCCTTGAAGAAGAAGATGGCGTTGTTTTAATATGCAAGTCAGTAGGCCTGAATACACCCTCAGAAGCCAGTGCCTGCACAGCGGCTCCGGACCCATTCAAGGTACAGACATCCGCATGTTCCACAGTTGAAGCATTTTGCGGCATACTGGACTCTGCATGGGTCTCAGTAGAGGCCTGCGAATCTGAAGTAGTGGGTATCAGGGGCTGCGAAAGCACCTCACTGAGTACCGGCGAAATGGCGACTAGCTTAGGAGAAGCGTCGCTGGCAGCTTTCTACCTATGCAGTCTGTCTCTGTCTATCTTTGCGTTTTTTCAGAATGTCAGTAGTCGGGTGGCTTCCCAAAGCCATTTCGGGATAACTGAACAGAGTACTAAAATATTTAGATGTGTAAATGAACAGACGACGAATAGTACGAGGTTTGAATAAGGCAGAAAACTGACAGCGAGGTACGTCGTGGTCTGGGCCTAAGCAAGGAATGCAGTACGAATGAAAATCTTTATGAGGTATTTGTTTTCCACAAGAAATACAATTGTTAACTTTTACTGACATCGGATTAGAGCAAGAAAAAGGATCCCCAATGGGGTACTTAGCTTAGTTGAAGACTTCGGATCTGAAACTCGAAAAAGTAAATTTCAGGAGTCGGCCGACCGGCACTTGCAAACTGCTTCTGCTTCGGGCACCGCATGGCAAGAAAGACTGATGTAATGGCTTCGGCTGCATGCTTTATACCCCTGACTACCTGACATCATGGAAGATGAGACAACGCAGGACCCAAGACTTTGATAATCAGGCCGACTGAGGGCTACTGCAAGCAGATAACCAAATGTGATGACTGCAACAGTGAAACATGAAGAACATCTGCCAAGAAACTGAGAGCCATAGACGGCACCATAGAAAAACATCAGAGCTGATCCAGGGATCCCGGAACTGGCAGCAAAATCTCAGTCCCGTGGGTGTGATGGTTCCGATGGAACCAAAGAGCATAGAGAAGGTTCTGGTACCGAAGTGACATACTGCAGTTGTGTAAACTTACCATAAATGTAGATGTTAGAGTGTATTCACTGCTGCATTCATCACATTTGGGCTATCCCTACCAGGGTAGCACTCGGCCGGCCTGAATACCAGAGGCTTAGTATTTCTGCATCAGTTGCTGTCGCTTCAGGACTGACATCAGGTTGTCAGTAGTAAAAAGTAAGGCAGCCGATGTCATTACACCAGTTTTTCTTGCCCTGTCAGGAGCCCCCAAGTGGGCGCCAGGTTCTGGTGGAAGAACCCCACCAGTAGAAAGTAAATACCAAAATGTCTCTTGTAAAGAGAGAGAAAGAGAAAGAAGAGGGGGGATGGAGGGAGGGAAACCAGGACAGCAACAGTGACTACACTCGAGCATCTACATTTATGGTAAGTGTACACAACTATACTATGTTCTTCACGTTTCACTGTTGCAGTCATCACATTTGGGTTGATTCCCAAAGCTGAGGAAAAGGGTGGAGGCAGTCAAGGAGACTAGGGGCTGGCTAGGATGCTCTGCAAGACTGCAGTGGCAAAGTGTGCCCTGGATTTGGAGAAGACAGGCAGGTGGTAATGCATGGTGAAAGTGTGAACAGATGTCCAGGTGGCAGCCTCCAGGATGTCCCTGGTGAGGACTCCTCTGAGGAAAGCTGCAGAGGAGGAGGCTGCCCTGGTGGAGTGAGACCTGACCCCCATATGAGGAGGCTTTCCATGTTCCTTGTAACAGAAATGGATGCAGTGTGCTGTCCATTTGGAAATTGCTTCTTTGGAGATGGCTATGCCCTCTGCCCCTGCAGCAAAGCTAACCAGCAATTGATCAGACTTTCTGAATGACGTAGTCCTGTCTAGCTAGAATCTGAGCTGTCTGTGCACATCTAGAGAGTGCATAATCCTTCCCCCCTTGTTTTCTGGGTTAGGGAAAAAGGTGGGCAAATTAATGGACTGGTGGAGAGCCACACTGGACAACACTTTGGGCATGAAGGATGTGTTAGTCCTGAGGGAAACCCTGTCAGCATGGAAGATGAGGAAGGGCTCCACAGCCATGAGAGCTTGTAGCTCGGAGACCCTTCTGGCTGAAGTGATGGCCAAAAGAAAAGCAGTCTTCCAGGAGAGAAATTTTAATTCTGCTGAAGATGCTGGTTCGAAGGGGGCAGGGTGAGCTTTTCAAACACAAAGTTAAGGTCCCAAGCTGGGGTACGTGCTTTTCTTGGTGGGCTCAAGTTGCTAGCCCCTCTTAGGAATCGTTTGATCAGAGGGTGTGAAAAAAGGGGCTGCTCAGTAGGGAAATGAGCAGAGATAGCAGAGGCATGAAAAAAAAAGTGAGACCACTGTGTAGCAGGTCAGCTAAGTAATCCAGGCTGAGAGGGAGGGCGGACTGTGCCATAATGGCTCCCTTAGCCTGAATCCAGGTGCAGAACCTTTTCCATTTGTCACCATAAGACTTTCTAGTGCTAGGGCGTCTGGCCTCACATATAACATCTAGAACCTGTTTACTGAGGTTGGCAGACTGATCAGTGGTTAGAGAATAAGCCAAGTTGCCAAATTGATGGTCTTTAATTGGGGATGCAAAAATTCTCCTTCCCTGTGGGTCAGGAGGGTTGGGGTCTGAGTGATATGCCACAGTGGCACTGGGGACAGGCTGCGCAGCAGTGGGTTCCAGTGCTGGCGAGGCCAGTCTGGAGCAGTAAGAATTGTCCATGGCTTTTCCTTTCTTGTTTTGAGCAGCACACTGGTAATGAGAGATAGTGGAGGAAATTGTAGACTGATAGACTGACCCAGGGGAAGACATGGCATCCACTTTTCAAGCCAGGCAGTGATGCTCCCTGGTGCAGAACTTGCTGAGTTGACGGTTGGTGTGGGAGGCAAAGAGGTCGACCTTCGGGGTGCCCCATTTCTGAGTTACTAGGGTGAAGGTTCTTCTGTCTAGCTGCCACTCATGTGGGTCCAGAAGATTTCTGCTTAAGTGGTCTGTCAGAGAGTTTAAAGAACCTGGCAGGAATTGTGATAACAGGTGGAGATGCATGGCAGAGTCTGTGTGTCAAAGGGTCATGGCCAGCCTGCAGAGAGGGTAGGAGTGAGTCCCTCCCTGCTTGTTGATATACCACATCACAATGGTGTTGTCTGTCTTGATCAGGAGAGCCCCTGGGGAGAGAAGGGGCCTGAAAGCTGTCAATGCGAGCTGGACAGCTAAAGTACAGTTTTGTACCTACCATAAATGTAGATATTCGAGTGTTCACACTGCTGCAGTCATCACACTTGGGTTATCCTGCCGTCAGGTGGTCCCGCAGTCGGCCAGAGACAGCGTCGGTTGCTGTCGCTTCTTCCCTGACGTCAGTGCGCCAGGGGTATACAAGAGGCATCCAACACCATTTTCTTCAGTTTTTCTTGCCCCAGATGTCAGGTGCCCCCACATAGGTGGGCAATATATACTGCCAACAAAACATGTAAAGAAAATACAAAGAATACCTTCAGTTGCAAGCAAATACACCACAAAGGTTGTATCAGATATAAAGGTATAGAAAAGTTCAGCTAGTTCAGAGGGGATGGAGGGAGGGTAACCTGGACTGCAGCAGTGTGAACACTCAAATATCTACATTTATGGTAGGTACAAAACTGTACTATGTTCATCGTGTTACACTGCTGCAGTCATCACACTTGGCTTGAATCCCAAAGCTAAGGATGGGTGGTGGAGTTAAACAGGGTTTGGAAAAGCTAGTAGGCCCTGCAGAACTGCAGTGGCAAAGCCAGCTCTAGTCCTAGAGTTTAGAGGTAAACGATAGTGTTTGGTGAAGATGTGCACTGAACTCCAAGTTGCAGCTTCCAAAATATCTTTGGTTGCTACCCCCCTGAGAAAGGCTGTTGATGTAGCTTTAGCCCTGGTGGAGTGGGACCTAATGCTAGCAGGTACCAGTTTCCCATGATGTGTGTAGCAGAAAAGTACAGTTTTGTACCTACCATAAATGTAGATGTTCGAGTGCTAATACAGCTGCAGTCATAACAGATGGGTTTCTCCTGCCGTCAGGCGGGTCCTCGGTCGGCCGAATTCCAAAGTCTAGGTCCGGCGTCGGTTGTCGTCACCTCTTCCCTGACGTCAGTGCTACAGGGGCATAAAAGAACCAGCCGACGCCATGTTCTTCAGTTTTTCTTGCCCCAGATGTCAGGTGCCCCCAGAAGGAAGGCAATACATAAAATTATGAAATAATGCAATGCAATATAATCAAAAAACAGTAGTTGCAAGCAAATACACCATAAAAGAATACCCCTAGAGGGGAAGGAGGGAGGGAAACCTGGACTGCAGCTGTATTAGCACTCGAACATCTACATTTATGGTAGGTACAAAACTGTACTATGTTCATCGTGCATACAGCTGCAGTCATAACAGATGGGTAGAATCCCAAAGCTAAGAAAGGGGTAGTAGGCACTAGGTGGAACTAGAAGGAGCCAAAATGCCCTGCAAGACTGCAGTGGCAAAGCCTGCTCTAGATTTGGAGTATAATGGTAGGTTGTAGTGTTTGGAGAAGGTATGCACAGAACTCCAAGTGGCGGCTTCCAAGATATCCTTGGTAGGAACTCATCTGAGGAAGGCTGCAGAGGTGGCTGTGGCCCTGGTGGAGTGAGTTCTAATGCCTGTAGGAACAGTTTTGCCATGAAAGGAATAGCAAAAGCGTATGCAGTGGGCTATCCATTTTGAGATTGTCTGCTTGGAAATTGGCTTTCCTGGAGCTACTACCGCATAGGCCACAAAGAGCTGTTCTGATTTTCTGAAAGGTTTTGTTCTGTCCAAGTAATAACGTAGTTGCCTGTGGATGTCCAAGGAATGTAGTAATCTCTCCCCTTTGTTTTGAGGATTGGGATAAAAAGTAGGTAAATGTATGGCCTGATTTAAAGCTACCCTGGATACCACTTAAGGCATAAAGGAAGGGTTGGTTCGTAATGAAACTCTGTCCTGATGGAAGATGACAAAAGGCTGGACAGCCATGAGGGCCTGTAGTTCTGAAACTCTACAAGCTGAAGTGATAGCCAGAAGGAAAGCTGTTTTCCAGGACAAAAATTGCAAATCTGATGAAGCAGCTGGCTCAAAAGGAGGCAAAGTCAGTTTTTCCAGAATGAAATTTAGATCTCAAGCAGGTATTGGATGTTTCCTTGGAGGTCTTAAATTCTTAGCCCCTCTGAGGAACTGTCTTAAAAGAGGGTGACAGAATAAAGGAGGATCAGTGTTGTATTCTGCAGAAATGGCTGAGGCATGGATTTTGATGGAGGAGAACGAAAGTCCACTGCTTAGTAGTTCAGCCAAATATTGTAGTATTTGAGGTAAATTCAGTTTTCCAGGGTTCTGGCCCTTTTTCTCATTCCAGACACAAAACGCTTTCCATTTTGGAGTAAGCTTTTCTAGTTGATGGCCTTCTGGCCTCCAAAATGACATCCTGCACCTCCTTGGAGAGTTGGGCCTGCTGTGATTCTAAGGAATCTTCCATGCGGCTAGATTGAGTGTTTTTAGCTGACTGTGAAGAGTTTTGAAGCTGTGCTGAGTCAGAAGAAGAGGCATTAGAGGCAGGGTCCATGGGGGGGAATGAGTCAGGCTCCTCAGGAGTGGGTACCAGTGTTGCCTTGGCCAGTCCGGAGCAATGAGGATCATCTTTGGTCTGTCTGCTCTGGTCTTCAATAGGACTTTGGGCAGCAGAGGAAGAGGCGGGAAGGCATAAACTGTCATTGATGTCCAGCTGAAACAGAGAGAGTCCACTCTCCAGGCCTTTGGGTGGAAGGTCCTCGAGCAGAATTTTGTCAATTGATGATTTTTGTGGGAGGCAAAGAGATCTATGTCTGGCCTTCCCCATTCTTGGATTATTTCTGTAAAAACTTTTGGATGCAACATCCATTCGTGTGGATCTGTCATATTTCTGCTTAGGTTGTCTGCCAGCGTGTTTTCCTTGCCTGGCAAGTACTGTGCTTGTAGTTCCATTTATAAGTCCATGGCCATGTTCCAAAGTGATATGGCCAGTCTGCATAGGGGATAGGAATGTGTTCCTCCCTGCTTGTTTATGTACCACATAACTGTGGTGTTGTCCGTTCTTATCAATAGTTGACCTGGTTGTAGAAGGTCCTTGAAAGCTATAATAGCATTTATTACTGCTAGCATTTCTTTTTGATTGATGTGAAGGTGCTTTTCTTTTTGGGACCATTTGCCCTGAATGCACCGATCTGTCATGTGCGCCCCCCCCAAGCGTAGTCCGAGGCGTCTGTTGTGATGACTTGATTTGCTTGAGGCTTGCTGAATGGAAGACCTGTGTTTGCTTGACATGCTTGAGCCCACCACAGAAATTCCTTTTGCAGACATGGAAGTAGTGGTATTATTGTTTCCAAATTGTGGCTGTGTTGAGACCATATGTTTTTTAGGTACCACTGTAGTTTTCTCATATGCAGCTTTGCACATGGGATTAGCAAGATGCAAGATGCCATGAATCCCAGAGCCTGCAGGATTTTCCTTGCAGTCAGCCTGGTGCAATTTGCCAATGTTTTGAAGTATTGAATTAGTTGCCCCTGCTTCTCTGGCGTAAGGTAGGCCATCTGGGTGTTTGTGTCCAAATTGGCACCCAGGAAAATTATATTTCGAGAGGGTATTAGCCTTGATTTCTCTTTGTTGACTGTGTATTCCAGAGAGTTTAATAACATTATTACATAAGCCAGATGTTTCAGAAGAATGTGCTTGCTGTCCGCTTGGATCAGGCAGTCGTCCAAATAAAGGTATATTTGTATTCCTTGAAGTCTGCAGTAGTCAATTACTGATGCCAGGCATTTCGTGAATGCTCTGGGCGCAGTAGATAAGCCAAAGGGCAATGCAGAGAATTGATAATGGGTTGAACCTGCAAGAAATCTGAGGTATCTTCTGCAATTTTGTCTGATTGGGGCATGCAGGTATGCCTCCTTGAGGTCCAATGTTACCAGCCAAGACTCCTTGCCCAGCATGGGAAGAAGTTGCTGTAGAGTGAGCATCTTGAATTTTGGTACGAGTAGGAATGTGTTTAGGATGGAAAGATCCAAAATAGGTCTCCAATCTTTTCCCTTCCTTGGCACCAGAAATAGCCTGGAATAAAAACCTTGACCTTGTTCGTGTGTAGGTACCTCTTGAATAGCTTTCATGTTTATAAGATCTGAAATTTGCTTTTGTGCCTCTGCCCTTTGATTGTGTGGCAGGTTTGGCATGCCTCTCATTTTTGGAAGGGTATGAAAGTGGAATTTGTAGCCTCTGTTTATAATGTCCAGGATCCATTTGTCCTTTGTGACAACATGCCAATTTTTTGAGAATAGTGCCAGCTTTCCTCCTAAGGGGGCTGCCATTTGAGACCTGGTTGGCCTGCAAAGGGGAAAGTCATTGGGTTTGCTTTCTGAAAGATTGTGAGTTGCCCTCACCACCTCTTGGTGTAGGAGCTTGCCATTGTCTGCCTCTGTACGATCCTTGTGGTTGTCCTCTGCCCCTCGGGCGCCTGTATCTGCCTCTTTGGGGTCTGTCCGTGGCAGGAAAGGACCAGTTTTTGGAAGGCCAATTTCTACTAAAATGTGGGGGTTGAACCTGCAGAAGTTCTTTCACCGTTTGCATTGATTTAGCTTTTTCCTCCATTTTTCGTAATACTTCCTCAGCATTTGCCCCAAATAGTACATCCTTTTGAAGAGGGGCGTCTAGTAATTTAGCTTTGACATGATCAGGCAAGGTTTGTTCCTTGAGCCAAGCATGCCTGCGTATGACTGAGCCTGTAACAGCAGCTCTACATGAGGCCTCTAGAGCATCAAAACCACATTGTAAGGTATGTTTCCCCACTTGTTCTGCACTATGCATCAAATCCTGCAACTCCTTCAAGTATGGTTGTTCAGGTTGTGACATTTTACTTTTCAATTGAGATAACAGAAACTGTTGGTATTTTAGCATATGAAACTGACAGTTTAAGGCACTCATGGTTAAGGTAGCCGAGGTATATACCTTTTTTCCCCACCTTTCTAAGGATCTGGAATCTCTCTCGGAAGGCAATGGATTTTTGGCAATGGAAGCCTTAACCCCCTTGGGTCCCTGTGAGATGGTTTCTAGGTCAGCAGCATGGCTTTTGTAAAGAAATTGGTGTGAGTCAGGAACCCTGTAGTACCTGTCAGGCTTAACTGGAGCTGGAGGTAGAGAGCCCGGGTTAAGGCAGGCCTCCGAGTAAACATCATCTAGGATGTCCAAGACAGGAGGTATAGCCAGAGGCCTGTGCTGAGGTAACAAAAGAAATTCCCTGAGCCTTTTCTTGGAATCTGAATAATCCTGGCCTTCCCAGTGGAAGTGTTCCCTTAAGGTATGCAAAGTTTCCCCAAAAGAGAAATCCTCAGGGGGGGATACAGAAGGAATAGACTCCTCTGCATCAGAGTCTTCAAAAGGGGAGTAAGCCTGTTCCTGATCATCAGAGTGTTCTGAAATAATGGATCCCTGATCAGAGGAGGGGGAATCTTCCTCCACCCTGGGCCTTTTGTCCAGAGGTGGCTGAGAACCTCTGATTAGAGTAATTAAATCCTCAGCCATTTTAAGCATCTGTCTCTTAGGCATGGGGCCTGGAGATGGGCCCTGTGTAACTGGTCTCTTAGGGTGCATGGTTGCTTTAGACTTGGTGAAAGCCTTGATGAGAAAGAAGAAGAAGGTCTGAAGACACCTTGAGTGAAAGTGGACCTGTCCACATTCTGTGTTTCAACGCCAAAAGTGGCTTCGGTATCTGTAGTCGGTGTATGGGCCGAGGAGCCTGCGACCTCAGGTACAGGAGACACAGACAAAGAAGTGTCGTCGGTAGTCAGGGGCTGCGTAGGCGCCTCACTGAGAACCGGACCATGTGTAGTCGGCTTTGGCGTGGTGTCGGCAGAGGCCGCGGACCTCAAGTGTCGGTCCTTGTCTTTGCGTTTTTTAGACAAAACCGGTGTCGGAGTGTCCGACGACATGGTATAGTTAAAAGCTTTCCCAAAAAAATGCTAGGCGAACTCCGCCCGACGCTTAATAGTGCGTTTGTTGAATGTAGCACAACAGTGACAGACCGAGACGTCGTGGTCTGGGCCTAAACAAGGTATACAGAGGGAATGGAAATCCTTATGCGGTATTTGCTTCCCACAAGAAATACAATTATTAACTTTGTCTGACATCGGTCTGAGGCAAGAAAAGTTTCAACGGGTACTTAGCTTTAAGAAGACTTCGGTTTCCAAATTTTTCGTAATCTCAGGAGCTGGCCGACCGGCACTTGCGAACTGCTTCTGCTTCGGGCACCGCGCGGCAAGAAAGACTGAAGAACATGGCGTCGGCTGGTTCTTTTATGCCCCTGTAGCACTGACATCAGGGAAGAGGCGACGACAACCGACGCCGGACCTAGACTTTGGAATTCGGCCGACCGAGGACCCGCCTGACGGCAGGAGAACCCATCTGTTATGACTGCAGCTGTATGCACGATGAACATCGTATACAATGTCCTATCCATTTTGAAATGGTCTGTTTTGAAATAGCTTTTCCTTGTGATCCTGCAGCATACGATACAAAGAGCTGGTCAGATTTTCTGAAAGCCTTAGTTTTATCCAAGTAGTAACGTAATTGCCTGTGAATGTCCAAAGAGTGCAGGAGTCTTTCTCCTTTGTTCTGGGGGTTTGGGAAAAAGGTGGGCAAATGAATGGTTTGGTTTAGGGCCACACTGGATACCACCTTTGGCATAAAGGAAGGGTTAGTTCATAGAGTGATTCTGTCTTGATGAAAAATGAGGAAAGGCTCCACTGCCATTAGGGCCTGTAGCACTGAGACTCTTCTAGCTGAAGTTATTGCTAGTAGTAGGGCAGTGTTCCATGATAGAAACTTTAAATCAGCTGAAATAGCTGGTTCAAAGGGCGGCAGTGTAAGCTTTTCCAGAACAAAGTTGAGATCCCAAGCTGGTGTTGGTGCTCTCCTGGGCGGTCTTAAGTTCTTAGCCCCTCTGAGGTACTGTCTTAGGAGTGGATGTGAAAATAAAGGTGGATCCGTGTTGTAGTGAGCTGAAAGCGCTGAGGCATGGATCTT
The DNA here is from genome assembly GCF_019279795.1 of Protopterus annectens. Classification (NCBI taxonomy): domain Eukaryota; kingdom Metazoa; phylum Chordata; order Ceratodontiformes; family Protopteridae; genus Protopterus; species Protopterus annectens. The sequence goes on along the minus strand of NC_056749.1, from coordinate 528,935,608 downwards.
AATAGATGAAAAAGAAAGTCCTTTGTGCAACATCTCAGTTAAATATTGTAGAATCTGAGGAATATTAGGAACAAGGGGAGATTGGCCTTTAGCCTGGTTCCAGGCGCAAAATCTTTTCCATTTGTCTGAATAGGCTTTCCTGGTGCTGGGCCTCCTGGCCTCCAGAATGACATCCATAACAACTTTGGATAGAGGTGTTGGCTGGTTGTTTAGGTAATTTGCCATGCAGCCAGATTTAAAGTCTTGAGCTGGCTGTGTAGAATCTGATTGTTTTGCTGAGTGAGCAGGTGAGGAATTTGGGGTAAAATCCATGGTAGGCCGTGGGCCATGTTCCTTAGTATTGGATACCAGTGCTGGCGTGGCCAGTCTGGAGCAATGAGTATCATTTGCGGCCTCTCTAATCTGACTTTCAGCAGCACCTTTGCTAGAAGAGGCAGTGGAGGAAAGGCATACACTGTTAATGTTTTCCAACTGAATGAGAGGGCGTCCACTTTCCAAGTTAGTGGGTGGAATGTCCTTGTGCAAAATTTTCGAAGTTGGTTGTTTTGGGGGTTGGCAAACGGATCTATGTCTGGGTGTCCCCATTTTTGAGTTATCATTGCAAATACTTGTGGATCTAGTTTCCACTCGTGGGGATCCATGATGTTTCTGCTTAGGTCGTCTGTCAATGTGTTTTTCTTTCCTGGCAGGAATTGTGCTTGTAGCTGAACTTGGTAAGTCAGTGCTGTTTTCCACAAGGTCACTGCTTGCCTGCATAGGGGGTAGGAGTGTGTGCCCCCTTGCTTGTTTATGTACCACATTACTGTGGTATTGTCCGTCTTTATTAGGAGTTGTCCTGGATGTAAGAGGTCCTTGAAAGCTGTTAGGGCATTCTGTACAGCTAGCATTTCTTTTTGATTGATATGCAGATGCCTTTGATCTGTATCCCATATGCCCTCAATGCACTGTCCTGCCATGTGTGCTCCCAAGGCATAGTCCGATGCATCTGTTGTTATAGTTTGCCTGGCTGTGGGTAAGGTAAAAGGCTAACCCTTGTTGAGGTGACATGCCTGTGCCCACCATAGAAACTCCTGTTGAAGGCAGGGAATGAGTGGTGCCATTGTTTCCAAGCTGTGGCTGTGCTGAGTCCATACGCTTTTCAGGTACCATTGTAATTTCCTCGTATGCAGTTTTGCAAATGGTATTAGGAGTATGCAAGATGCCATGAATCCCAAGGTATGCAGAATTTTTCTTGCAGGGAGTTGGGTCTTTGTTGCCATCATTTTGAAGTATTGAGTCAGCTGTTGTTTGTCTGGCGTGAGATAAGCCATCTGGGCCATTGTATTCAAGCTGGCACCCAGGAATAGTATGTTCTGTGAGGGCACTAATTTTGATTTCTTTTCGTTTACTGTGTACCCTAGGCAACTTAGAAGGTGTTTGACAAACGCCAGATGCTTTAAAAGAATGTCCTTGCTGTCTGCTTAAATAAGGCAGTCGTCCAGGTATGGGTATATTTGAATTCCTCTTTGTCTGCAGTATGCAATTACTGGTGCCAGGCATTTTGTGAAGACCCTGGGTGCAGTAGATAAGCCAAAGGGCAGTACAGAGAATTGATAATGGGTTGAACCTGCAATAAAACGGAGGTATCTTCTGCAATTTTGTCTGATAGGGACATGCAGGTATGCCTCCTTGAGATCCAACGTTACTAGCCAAGCCTTCTTGCCCAGCATGGGAAGAAGCTGCTGTAGTGTTAGCATCTTGAATTTTGGTATTTGCAGATAAGTGTTTAGAATAGAAAGCTCCAGAATGGGTCTCCAGGCTTTGTCCTTTCTGGGGACTAGAAAGAGTCTTGAGTAAAATCCTTGTCCTTGCTCCTGTGTAGGTACCTGTTGAATGGCTCTCATGTCCATGAGAGCTGTAACTTGTTTTTGTGCCTCTGCCCATTGATTTGGTGGCAGGTTTGGCATTCCTTTTATCCTTGGTAAGGTATGAAAGTGGAATCTGTATCCTTGTGAGACAATGTTTAGGACCCATTTGTCTTTTGTGATGATGTGCCAGTTGTCTGCAAAAAGTGCTAATTTTCCTCCCAAGGGAGCTGCCAAGAGAGATTTGCTTGGCAGTCTGAGGGTTAAGTCATTGTGTTTGTCTTCTGTTAGCTTGGGGCCTGTCTTCTCCTCCTTTCTGGGTAGCGGCACCCCATTGGCGAGGTTTGTAAGGGCCTTGGGCGTCTGTATTTGCCTCTCTGTGGTCTGTCAGAAGCTGGAAAGGACCAGTTTTTTGTTGGCCAATTTCTGCGGAAACGAGGGGGTTGAACCAGTAAAACATCCTTGACCGTCTGCATAGATTTTGCCTTATCCTCCATTTTCTTTAAAACCTCTTCTGCTTTTACACCAAATATACATCCTGCTGTAAAGGTGCATCCAATAAATTTGCTTTAACGTGATCAGGCAGGGTTTGTTCTTTTAGCCAAGCATGTCTACGCATGACAGACCCAGTCACTGCTGCTCTACAGGAAGCTTCCAATGAAACAAATCCACATTGTAAAGTATGTTTGCCCACCTGTTCAGCTGCATGCAACGAATCCTGCATTTCCTTGAAATCAGGCTGCTCTGAATGTGTGGTAATTTTTTGTTTTAATTGAGACATCAGGAATTGCTGATATTTCAGCATGCGAATCTGGCAATTTAAGGCCCTCATAGCTAGAGTAGCTGAGGTGTATACTTTCTTTCCCCATCTATCTAGTGCTCTGGAATACCTTTCAGAGGGTACATGATTTTTAGCAATAGAGGCCTTAACCCCTTTGGGACCCTGGGAAATGGTTTCTGGGTCAGCAACAGAGCTTTTATATAGGAATTTGTATGAGTCAGGGACTCTGTAGTATCTATCTGGTTTGGCTGGAGCAAGAGGTAGAGAGTCTGGGTTAAGGCTAGATTCTAAGTAAACATCATCCACACTGTCTAACACGGGAGGGATAGCAAGTGGTCTGTGCTGCGGTAGTAAAAGGAACTCTCCGAGCCTTTTCTTAGAATCAGAGTAATCCTGGCCTTCCCAGTGGAAATGTTCCCTCATGGTATGTAAAGTTTCCCCAAAGGAGTAGTCTTCTGGGGGAGATGCTGAGGGAATAGACTCTTCAGCATCAGAATCTTCATAAGGGGGAAAAAGAGTATTCCTGTTCCTCAGAAGAATCTGAGGAAATAGAAACCTGGTTAGAGGAAGCATAATCCTCCTCTTGTCTAGGTCTTTTATCAGGAGGGGGATGGGAACCCCTGATTAGGGTAATTAAATCTTCAGCCATCTTAAGCATCTGTTTCTTAGGCATGGGGCCTTGTACTGGAGACTGATGTACAGTCTTTTTTTGTTTTTAAAGGAGTTTTTAGCTTACCATAAGATTTAATGGTGAGTGTAGTCAGTCTGAGGACACCCTCTGCAACTGAAGGCGTTTCTACTGCACCGGAATCTCCTTCTGTTATGGAGTCGGTAGGGCCTAAAGAAGAAGGCTGCGGCGGCCTAGTACTCTCCGCTTGGGAATCAGAGGCCGTCTGGGGTTCTAAATCAGCGGTCGTCAGGGGCTGCGTAGGCGCCTCACTGAAAACAGGAGAAAGTACAGTTTTGTACCTACCATAAATGTAGATGTTCGAGTGCTAATACAGCTGCAGTAATCACAGATGGGGTTCTCTGCCGTCAGGCAGTCCCTCGGTCGGCCGAATTCCAAAGTCTAGGTCCGGCGTCGGTTGTTGTCGCTTTCTCTCCTGACGTCCGTAAGGCCGGAGTATATAAGACACAGCCGACGCCATATTCTCCAGTCTTTCTTGCCCCAGATGTCAGGTGCCCCCAGAAGGGAGGCGATATATAAATTATGTTTATATGTATATACATGCAATGCAATATAATCTAAAATCAGTAGTTGCAAGCAAATAAACCATAGAAGGATAACCCAGTCAGGTTGTATGAAGAGGGTGTTAGGCCCCATGCCTTTACCAAGTGGGGAAGGAGGGAGGGAAACCTGTACTGCAGCTGTATTAGTACTCAATACTCGAACATCTACATTTATGGTAGGTACAAAACTGTACTATGTTCATCGTGCATACAGCTGCAGTAATCACAGATGGGTAGAGTCCCAAAGCTACGCACAGGGTGGTAGGTACTAGGAGGAACTGGGTTGAGCCAGAATGTCCTGCAACACAGTAGTGGCAAAGCCTGCTCTAGTTCTGGAATATAAAGGCAGGTGGTAGTGTTTTGTGAAGGTATGTACAGAACTCCAAGTGGCTGCCTCCAAAATATCTTTGGTAGGAACTCCTCTGAGGAAGGCTGTAGAGGCAGCTGTGGCCCTGGTGGAGTGTGATCTGATACCTGTAGGAACAGATTTCCCATGATAGGAATAACAAAACCGTATGCAGTGGCCTATCCACTTTGAAATAGTCTGCTTGGTAACTGGCTTCCCTTGAGCCCCTACAGCATAGGACACAAAGAGTTGTTCTGATTTCCTGAAGGACTTTGTTCTGTCCAAATAATAACGTAGCTGCCTATGGATGTCTAAAGAGTGTAGCAGCCTTTCCCCTTTGTTTTGAGGATTGGGGTAAAAGGTAGGTAGGTGTATGGCTTGATTTAAAGCTACCCTGGATACCACTTTAGGCATAAATGATGGGTTGGTATGAAGGGAAACCCTGTCCTGATGGAAGATGAGAAAGGGCTGCACCGCCATGAGGGCCTGTAGTTCAGAAACCCTACGAGCTGAAGTGATAGCCAGAAGGAAGGCTGTTTTCCAGGACAAATATTGCAAATCTGTTGAGGCAGCTGGTTCAAAAGGAGGCAATGTTAGTTTTTCTAGTATGTAATTAAGATCCCAGGCTGGTATTGGTTGTTTCCTTGGTGGTCTTATATTCTTAGCCCCTCTGAGGAACTGTCGTAAGAGTGGGTGAGAAAATAAAGGAGGGTCCGTGTTGAATTCTGCAGAAATGGCTGAGGCATGGATTTTTATGGAAGAAAATGAAAGTCCACTGTTCAGCAGCTCAGCTAGATACTGTAATACCTGAGGTAAGTTCAGTTTTTTTGGGTCCTGGCCTTTTTTCTCATTCCAAGAGCAAAACCGCTTCCATTTTGCGGAGTAAGCTTTTCTAGTAGATGGCCTTCTGGCCTCCAAAATGACATCCTGCACCTCCTTGGAGAGTACGGTCTGTTGTGGTGTTAAGGAATTTTCCATGCAGCGAGATTGAGTGTTTTCAGCTGATTGTGAAGAGTTTCGTAGCTGTGCTGAGTCAGCAGAAGAGGCATTAGAGGCAGGGACCAGGGAGGAGTATGTGTTAGGCTCCTCAGGAGTGGGTACCAGTGTTGCCTTGGCCAATCTGGAGCAATCAGTATCATCTTCGGTCTGTCTGCTCTTGCTATCAAAAGCACCTTGGGCAGAAGAGGCAGAGGTGGGAATGCGTAAACTGTCCATGCTGTCCAACTGAATGAAAGGGCGTCCACTCTCCAGGCCTTTGGATGAAAGGTCCTCGAACAAAACTTTTCCAATTGATGATTCCTGTGGGAGGCAAAAAGATCTATGTCTGGCCTCCCCCACGCTTGGATTATCTCTGTAAACACCTGAGGATGCAACTTCCATTCGTGTGGATTTGTCATATTTCTGCTTAGATTGTCTGCCAGCGTGTTTTCCAATCCTGGCAAGTACTGTGCTTGAAGTTCGATTTGCCATTCCAGAGCCAAGTTCCAAAGAGTCATGGCTAGTCTGCACAAGGGGTATGAATGTGTTCCTCCTTGTTTGTTTATGTACCACATTACTGTGGTGTTGTCTGTTCTTATCAGTAATTGTCCTGGATGCAGGAAGTCCTTGAAAGCTGTAATTGCATTTATTACTGCTAGCATTTCTTTTTGATTGATGTGAAGGTGCTTTTCCTTTTGGGACCATTTGCCCTGAATGCACCTGTTCGTCATGTGCGCCGCCCAGGCGTAATCTGAGGGGTCTGTTGTGATGACTTGCTTTGCTTGAGGTTAGCAGAATGGGAGGCCTGTGTTTGCTTGACATGCTTGGGCCCACCACAGAAATTCCTTTTGCAAACATGGAATTATTGGTATTATTGTTTCCAAACTGTGACTGTGTTGAGACCATAGGTTTTTTAGGTACCATTGAAGGTTCCTCATATGCAGCTTTGCACATTGGATTAAAAGAATGCAAGATGCCATGAAGCCCAGAGCCTGCAGGATTTTCCTTGCAGTAAGCCTGGTACATTTTGCTAGTATTTTGAATTACTGAGTTAGTTGCCCCTGTTTTTCTGGCGTAAGATAGGCCATCTGGGTGTTTTCTGAGATGGTGTTAGCCTGGATTTCTCTTTGTTGACTGTGTATCCCAGAGAATGCAGTAACCGTGTTACATATGCCAGATGTTCCAGAAGTATGTGCTTGCTGTCCGCTTGGATCAGGCAGTCGTCCAAATAAGGGTAAATTTGTATCCCTTGAAGTCTGCAGTAGGCAATCACTGATGCCAGGCACTTTGTGAATACTCTGGGCGCAGTAGATAAGCCAAAGGGCAATGCAGAGAATTGATAGTGGATTGAACCTGCAAGAAATCTGAGGTATCTTCTGCAGCTTTGTCTGACTGGGACATGCAGGTATGCCTCCTTGAGGTCCAATGTTACCAGCCAAAACTCCTTGCCCAGCATGGGAAGAAGCTGCTGTAAAGTGAGCATCTTGAATTTTGGTACGAGTAGGAATGTGTTTAGGATGGAAAAGTCTTGAATAAAAACCTTGACCTTGTTCGTGAGTAGGTACCTCTTGAATAGCTCTCATGCTTATGAGCTTTGAAATTTGTAGTTGTGCCTCTGCCCTTTGATTGTGTGGCAGGTTTGGCATGCCTCTCATTTTTGGAAGAGTGTGGAATTGAAATTTGTAGCCTCTGTTTATAATGTCCAGGATCCATTTGTCTGTTGTGACAATATGCCAATTTCTTGCAAATAATGCTAGCTTTCCTCCCAAAGGTGCTGCCAGCTGAGACCTGCTTGGCATGGAAATGAGGGAGTAATTGGGTTTGTTTCCTGTATTGTTGTGCACCGTCTTCGCCACCTCTTGGTGCTGGAGTTTGCCATTGTCGGCCTCTATATGATCCTTGTGATTGCCCTCTGCCCCTTGTGCGTCTGTATCTACCTCTTTGGGGCTTGTCAGTGGCTGGAAAGGACCAGTTTTTTGAAGGCCAATTTCTGCTAAAACGTGGTGGTTGGACCTGTAAAAAAGCTTTGACAGTTTGCATAGATTTGGCTTTTTCTTCCACTTTCCGTAATATCTCCTCAGCATTTGTACCAAACAGCACATCCTTTTGTAAAGGAGCATCTAGAAGTTTAGCTTTCACATGATCAGGCAAGTTTTGTTCCCTAAGCCAGGCATGTCTGCGAATGACTGATCCTGTAGCAGCCGCTCTACTTGAGGCCTCTAGGGCATCATAACCACATTGTAAGGTGTGTTTACCCACTTGCTCTGCACTATGCATCATATCCTGCAACTCCTTCAAATCTGGTTGTTCAGGTTGAGACATTTTATTCCTTAATTGTGATAACAGGAACTGTTGATATTTAAGCATATGAAACTGACAATTTAAGGCCCTCATGGCTAGGGTGGCCGAGGTATATACCTTTTTTCCCCACCTTTCTAAAGATCTTGACTCTCTTTTGGCAGGAAGTGGATTCTTGGCAGTGGTGGCCTTCAATCCCTTGGGGCCTTGAGAAATGGTTTCAGGGTCAGCATTATGGCTTTTAAAGAGAAATTGGTGAGAGTTAGGTACTCTGTAGTACCTATCAGGTTTGACTGGTGCAGGAGGCAGGGAATCCGGGTTAAGGCAAGCCTCCGAATAAACATCATCAAGTATGTCCAAAACAGGAGGTATCGCCAGAGGTCTGTGTTGAGGTAACAAAAGAAATTCCCTAAGTCTTTTCTTGGAATCGGAAAAGTCTTGGCCTTCCCAATGGAAGTGTTCCCTCAAAGTGTGCAAGGTTTCCCCAAAGGAAAAATCCTCAGGAGGAGATACAGAAGGAATGGACTGCTCTGCATCCGAATCCTCAAAAGGGGAGTAAGAGTGTTCCTCTACATCAGAATGTTCTGATAAAATGGGGCCCTGATCAGAAGAGGGAGAATCTTCCTCCACTCTGGGTCTCTTGTCTGGAGGGGGTTGAGAACCCCTGATAAGTGTAATTAAATCCTCAGCCATTTTAAGCATCTGTTTTTTAGGCATGGGGCCTGGAGATGGGCCCTGTGCAACAGGTCTCTTGGGATGCCTGGTTACATTGGATTTAGTAAAGGCCTTAATAGAAAAAGAAGATGAGGGTCTAAAGACACCATGGGTGGAAGTGGACCCATCCACATTAATAGGCTCAACATTAGCAATGGCTTCGGTGGTTGTAGTCTGAGAAAGGGCCGAGGTACCTGCGGTCTCAGGTACAGAGGACACCGCCAAAGGAGTGTCGTCGGTAGTCAGGGACTGCAAAGGCGTCTCGCTGAGAACCGGACCACGTGTAGCCTGTTTTGGCGTGGTGTCGGTGGGAACCGCGGACCTCGCGTGTCGGTCCTTGTCCTTGCGTTTTTTGGACAAAACGGTAGTCGGAGCATCCGACGACATTTTATAATCAAAGGCTTTACCAAAATAGTGTTGGGCGAACTCCGCCCGACGCTTAATAGTGCGTTATTGAAAGTAGCGCAAAGCGACAGCCCGAGACGTCGTGGTCTGGGCCTAAACAAGGTATGCAGAGGGAATGGAAATCCTTATGCGGTATTTGCTTCCCACAAGAAATACAATTATTAACTTTTTCTGACATCGGTCTGAGGCAAGAAAAGTTTCCCCAACGGGGTACTTAGCTTGAATGAAGACTTCGGTTTCCAATATTTCCGTAATTCAGGAGCTGGCCGACCGGCACTTGCGAACTGCTTCTGCTTCGGGCACCGTGCGGCAAAAAAGACTGGAGAACATGGCGTCGGCTGTGTCTTATATACTCCGGCCTTACTGACGTCAGGAGAGAAAGCGACAACAACCGACACCGGACCTAGACTTTGGAATTCGTCCGACCGAGGGACCGCCTGATGGCAGAGAACCCCATCTGTGATTACTGCAGCTGTATGCACGATGAACATCTGGTGACAGGCCCAGCAGAGGCCTCTGAGTCTGGTTTGGGTCTAGGCTGCCTGTCTTTATCCTTGCGTATTTTATGCATGCCGGTCGTCGGTTGCTCCGATGGCATGGTATAATTAAATTTCCTTCCAAAGTAATGTTGGGCGAAATCAAACCGACGTTTAATAGTTCGTTTATTAAACCTAGCACAAAACAGACAACCTGTGATGTCGTGGTCTGGGCCTAGGCAAGGAATACAATAAGAATGAAAGTCCTTATGAGGTATTTGCTTCCCACAAGAAATGCAATTGTTAACTTTTTCTGACATCGGACTGAGGCAAGAAAAGGTTCCCCAACTGGGTACTTAGCTTTATTGAAGACTTCGGTCTGAAATTCGATTTGAAAATCTCAGGAGTCGGCCGACCGGCACTTGCGAATTGCTTCTGCTTCGGGCACCGCACGACAAGAAAGACTGAAGAAAATGGCGTTGGATGCCTCTTATATACCCCTGGCACACTGACGTCAGGGAAGAAGCGACAGCAACCGACGCCGGACCAGGACTTTGGAACTCTGGCAGACTGCGAGACCGTCTGATGGCAGGATAACCCAAGTGTGATGACTGCAGCAGTGTAACACGATGAACATCATCTCTTTTTGGTTGATGTACAGATGGATTTGCTGTGGACTCCATTGGCCCTGTATGCACCTGCCATCCAGGTGTGCACCCCAGGCATAGTCTGATGCATCTGTGGTGAGAGTCTGGGCGGCGGCGGCAGGGGGGTGAAAAATGTAGTCCCTTGTTGTGGGAGCATGCTGCTGCCTACCAAAGAAAATCTTTCCTGAGGCAAGGTATCACGGGTATAAGCGTTTCCAGGTCTTGAGAGTGTTGACAAAAAAGGCTTTTTAGGTCCCATTGAAGTTTCCTCATATGCAGTTTGGCATATGGAATGAGTAGAATGCAGATGCCATGAACCCCAGAGGTTGCAGGATTTTCCTTGCAGATAACTGGGTTCTGGTGGCTAGTTGAGAGAAGTATGCTGTCAGGTAAGTTTGCTTTTCTGGTGTAAGGAATGCCATCTGGGATACTGTGTCCAGGCTTGCTCCCAGGAATATAATCCTTTGGGTGCGTACTAGTTTGAATTTCTTTCTGTTGATAGTGTACCTTAGGGAGGTCAGTAGGGACTTTACAAAGGTCAGGTGCTTGAGCAGCTTTTCCTGTCTGCCTGAATTAGGCAGTCGTCTTAAGTATGGATAAATTTGAATATTCATTTGTCTGCAAAAGGCAATGGCCGGAGCCAGACATTTTGTGAAAACTCTGGGAGCAGTAGATAAGTCAAAGGGAAGAGCAGAGAACCTGCCCTGAAACGCAGATACTTCCTGCAGGATTCCCTGATAGGAATGTGGAGGAAGGCTTCTTTTAGGTCTAGGGTGGCTAGCCAAGCATCCTTGGAGAGCATGGGTAGCAGTTGCTGGAGGGTGAGCATTTTGAATTTTGGTATCACCAGGAAGATGTTTAGATTGGATAGATCGAGGACGGGGTGCCAGGTGCCCTCTTTTCCATAGCATACGGCACCATAGTAGAGTTTGTTAGTTTCAGTGCTGGAGCAGAAGTCAATAACATCTTAGGAACTTAAGCCTTTGGTTCCGAAGAAGGTTTTGGAACCTGAGATTTTTGAGTCTTGGAGTCATGTACCTTGGGGAAAGACGTTACCGAATGGCTCTGTTTATTCCTGTCAGTTTTTGGAGATTTTGAGTTCTCCACCTCAGAAAAAGCTTTACCAAAAGGACATTTTAATAATCCTTTAAGTATCAGTTTATGTCTCCCTGCAAGAGTTTGAGCACTGAAACTCTTACAGAGTTCACAAGGAGGTTGAATTCTAGATGAGGGACACCCTAACAATAAACACAAAAAAAGCTGTCCATCCGAACTGGGCATGTTTCTGCCACAGTCCTTACACATTGCTTAAATCCAGAGGTTCCTTTCTGCTTCACTGCCATGTTATCCACTCAAATACATGGCACAGCCACACATGGACACACTCAATCGTAAAGAAAAAAAGGGGAAGGATAAGCTTTTTTTTTAAATACCAATTACCCAGACAGGTAAAGAAGAAAAGGCAGGAAAAAGGATACCAACAATGGTATTAAAGAGTTACCAATGGTATGGGAAGGAGAGGCCTAATACCAACAATGGTAAGGAGAGATACCCTGAGGTAAATACGACTGAAGAAAGTTATCAATAGAGTCACTCACACAAAAAGGAAACTAAACGAGTAATTATTACAGAATATAAAGCAAAAGGTAAAATAATAGGTAACTAGAAAAAGATTTTTGAGCACTTAGCTGAGAGCAGTGGCTGATGCATCCAATTTTCTATGCAGCAAATGAGATCTGAGGTAATGGGAAGACAGGCAGAATGGGTAGAGCCTTAGCTCAAGAGTTTTTGTCTGGAGCAAGCTTTGTATAATGGCCAAGTCGGTTCCGAGGGTTCAGAACTGAACTCATCAGTCAAGAAAGAATAAAGATTGGCAACATTTGATCAAATATTTAATCACTTGGGTCTGATAGTTCCGAGCTCTGAAGGCTAGGGTGGAAGAGGTATATACTTTCTTTCTCAATACATCCATTGATTTGCTGTCTTTATCTGAAGGAAGGCCATTAGCAGCAAGTAGGAGTTTAAAAGGCTTGTCTGTAGCCATAGAAAACATGGAAGGATCTACCAATGGATTCTTGTGCGTGTGTATGTGTTTTAAATCTTCAGGTATTTCATAAAATCTATGAAGCCTTTTAAAGGCTGATTGTGACAGTCAGGAGCACTGGAAGTAGATGTAAAGGTTCAGGAAAAGCCTCCAGGGCAGGAGCAGGAGTCCCCATCTCTAAAAGATTATATCTTCTTTGCACATCAGAAAACTGTTTAGACTCCCATTCAACATGTTTTGGCATGTTACAGATGTTTTCGCCAAAAGAAGCTTTTTCAACAGGGGAATCTTCATTGTCATTGGCCACCTGGCCTGGTGAACTGATCTTATAAGAGTAGGCTAAGGAGTGCTCATCAGACTCTGAGACTGCCTCCTCATCTTCAGAACATGATTCTAAATGCCTCTTTTGTGGTGTAGCAAGAGTAGAAGGTGATGAAAAAGAAGGTGGACTGAGTACAATTACGGGCCAAAGGAGAATTCTAGCCACTCTTTTTCCTTGGATATCTGTGGAGAGGAAACAATTTTAGTCTTTCATCTTTTTATTTAGGTGAAACATCTGCTTTTACAAGATGAGGAGGTTCCAACCCCTGACATACCTCGATAAGAGAGCCTGGTTACTTTCTCTGCAACTAAAATTTGCAGTATACCTTTGGGTTAAATCAGAGACGATTATGTGGGGTTGCCCCTTCTCACCAGTGCTGGCAGCTTCAGTTGCTGCAACATGCAAACCTAACGCACAACAGCACACTCCTTCAGGGTGGTGGTAGCAGGCAACCGAGAAGATGTCGGGAGTACCAGAAGTTCCCTCAGCAGGTACATCCAAGTCCAACTGGGTAGGCATAATGTCAGGACTAGGCCTCAAATTTCTTCTTCAGGATACTTATGACATCAGAAGTAGAGGGTTTGATATCATAACCTTGGGGAGGTGCTTAAAGAGCTGGGTTTCCAACTACGTGTTGAGGGAGTTAAGTAGTGTTCATAAGGTTTTAGGTATGAAGGACTGGCAAATGGTACTATTTTTATAATTATGTCCTGCGATTAAGCAAAAGAGGCATGGGAGCGGAGCTCTTTGTAGGGAATCTACCAACCACAATCGCATTTTCCTCTCCTAGTGGACATCTATTAAAGTACCAAACACCAACCCTAGTAAGAAAAACAAAGAAGGTTCCCCAAAACAGCAATTATCTGAACCAGTAAAGGCCAACAATACCAATGACCACACATAGCAGGCACCAAAGGGTACAAGACCTGCGTTCAGACTGGCACTGAAACAGTCTGAAGTTTTACACACACACACATCCGCAAGCTTAGGTCATACATTGTTCGTATGACTCTACAGAAGGTTATGGCTTTGATGTCCTGACTGGACATCTAGGCTATCTGGCAAAACAGCCAAGCAGTTTGGAATACTGCGACAGTCATCTAAAGAAGCACACTGAGAAACATCAGTTATAATAGATATTTTTACAAATGGTACTTACCTGTACTCCAGATGCTAGGCCAAATCAATGGAGGGGGCAACAGTTAATACTTGCATTGGCTTATGCGTCTTTCTTTTTCATACAGTAGCAAGAAAGAGCTGAACATAACATCAGCAGATGTCCTTATTCTGCAGATGTGCTGACATCCAGGGGGGAGAACATCTGTCTGAGAAGGGGAAGATTAAAAAGATCTGGAAGCTGGGTCAGACATCAGGCCTTTTGCGGCAGAAGTCCATAAAGTCAGCACTACTGCAATACTGAACAATACAAGGAATGTAGTTATGCAATTTATTAAAAACAAAAACTGTAATGAGGCAGATGCAAATGCCAATAAACTCACCTGCAAATCAGAAAGCATACTAAGGAGACTTCGGAGTAAACTTCTGTCTATTGCCTCTCCACTTCTTTCTCTCTCAATTAACAAAAGAATGCCATCAATAGTTTTGTTTTGAACTTTCTGGTCACTAATTATGTGTGTTCTAAATAAGTCAAGCCCCATATCCCTGAAAATGAAATTAAAACCATTTCAGAAATACATAAAGAATAAATCCAACAAACAATGCAAGCTAAGTGCATGTCAGAATACAAATCATTACAAATGTTATCCAACATAATTCACAGCATTCCAAGAAATAATGCAATTTATTCGGTCAATGAAGCTCAATTATATTGCACTTAATTTTATGCTGTTTACACAGGCAAACATTAGTGACTTATCATAAACATCTGCTAGAATTTACAGGCTGCCTTCCAGGGAAATGAGCAATTAAAATGGAAACCCCAGAGACAATTTAAATTAAAAAAAAAAAGTAACTGACCGTTGATGAACAACGTGCAGGATGACATTAGAAAGAAAACACTAGGTAAACACAGAGGAGAATTAGATATCAAGATGAGAAGTAATGTGTTTAAACATATCTCACATCTCATGATGCTCTAAATTAAAATTTAGAATGTAAACCTCTTAAAAGACAATGTCAACCAAATTTCAAGTTTTTCTCATCACACATAGCTTTTCACTGGCTTTAAGACATTACCAAAATTGCAACATACAAGAAAATCTTAATTAAGATAGTAAAAAAAGAAGTTTTGTACTCACTGTAACGTTCCATGTTTGTTGTCCATAATCTCTCCTTGATGGCTGGGTTCAGAAATGAGCATCAGTTCTGGCTCGGGCACATACTAAAGCTCGAGAGCTTTCACTGGCTCGAGGCTAGACCCTATCGCAAGATGCCTAGTGACAGTTACCCAGATATCATTTGTAAGAAACCAATCGCTAGACTATCTAACCCACCATACTAAAAGCAACAAACTCTCTGCCGATAACTCATGAGACATGAAGGGAATCACAGAACTCACAGCCAATTTAAAAAACTTCCTCTCGATCCTCCTGGAAGGGGGAAGGAGGGTGGCATGCAAGAATAAAGTCGAGATTATGGACAACAAAAGTACAGTTGTGTACACTTACCATAAATGTAGATGTTCGAGTGTATTCACTGTTGCAGTCATCACATTTGGGTTACCTGCTTGCAGGTAGCCCTCAGTCAGCCTGATTATCAAAGTCTTGGGTCCTGCGTCAGTTGCTGTCTCATCTTCCATGACATGACGTCAGATAGTCAAGGGTATAAAGCATGCAGCCGATGCCATTACATCAGTTTTTCTTCCCCAGATGTCAGGTGCCCTCATAATGGGAAGCAATTATATACAAGGTTACACCTCCAACAAAAAGAAAATACACCAGAAAGCTTTAAACATACTAAACAAGAATAGAGGTATAGTCAATAGAAGTCACAGGGCTGGAGGGAGGGTAACCAGGACTGCAACAGTGAATACACTCGAACATCTACATTAATGGTAAATGTACACAACTGTGTTATGTTCTTCGTGTTTCACTGTTGCAGCCATCACATTTGGGTAGATTCACAAAGCTAAGGAAGGGAGGAGGCAATTAGCATTAGGACCAGCTATAAGGCCTTGCAAGAATGCAGTGGTAAAGCCAGCTCTGGATTTAGAAAAAATTGGCAAGTGGTAATGCTTGGTGAAGGTATGTACAGAACTCCAGGTAGCAGCTTCTAGGATGTCCCTGGTGGGGACACCTCTGAGAAAGGATGTAGAGGTAGATGCAGCCCTGGTGGAATGAGGACTTATCCCCTGTGGGGTAGGTTTTCCATGGTGCTTATAGCAGAAATGAATGCAATGGTCTAGCCACTTAGAAATGGTTTGCTTTGAAATGGCCTTCCTCTCTGCCCCTGCAGCAAATGCAACCAGCAGCTGTTCAGATTTCCTGAGAGGCTTAGTCCTGTCCAAGTAAAATCAAAGTTGTCTATGCACGTCCAAGGAGGGCGGTATTCGTTCCCCTTTGTTCTGTGGATTAGAAAAGAAGGTTGGCAAATAAATGGACTGATTAAGGGCCACAGTGGATACCACCTTGGTCATAAAGGAAGGAATGGTCCTGAGGGACACCCTGTCCGCATGAAAGATGAGGAAAGGCTCCACTGCCATGAGGGCCTGTAATTCAGACACCCTTCTTACTGAAGTGATGGCTAGATGGAAGGCTGCTATCCAAGAAAGGAATTTCAACTCTACATTTGCAGCTGGCTGAAAGGAAGGTGGAGTGAGCTTTTCCAATACAAAGTTAAGGTCCCCAGGCTGGAGTAGGGGCTCACCTGGGTGGTCTTAAGTTTATGGCCCCCTCTGAGGAATTGCTTCAGGAGTGGCTGAGAGAAGAGGGGTGGTTCTGTATTATAATGTGCTGAAATGGCCGAAGCATGAATTTTGATGGGACAAAAGGAAAGGCCCTTGTGAAGCATCTCAGTTAAGTATTAAAGAATGTGCAGTAAATTGGGCACTGTTGTGCCTATCCCGAGTTTGGTTCCAGGAACAAAATCTTTTCCATTTTTCAGCATAGGACTTTCTAGTACTTGGCCTCCTTACCTCCAGAATAACATCCATCACTTGCTTACTGAGGAATGGTAATGGAGAGATCAGATAATTAGCCAGGCTGCAAGGTTCAGGGTTTGAAGCTGTGGGTGCAGAATCTGGCCCTCCTGCTAAGACAGCAGGGCAGGGGTCTGAGACAGGTGCCATGATTCCAGCAGTGACACACTGCGCAAGAGGGGGTACCAATGTTGGCGTGGCCAGTCTGGTGCAATCATTATTGTCCTTAGTTTGTCCTGTTTGATCTTTATTAGCACTATGGAGAGGAGAGGCAGAGGGGGAAAGGCATAAACTGATAGGTTTTTCCAAGTGAAGGACAGGGAATCCACTTTCCAAGCTTGTCTGTGGGGAGTCATTGTGCAGAATTTGTCCAATTAGTAGTTCTGAGGGGAGGTAAATAGGTTTATCTCTGGGCTACCCCATTTTTTCTCAAAATGTTGACTATCTTTGCTTCCAGTTTCCACTCGTGTAGGTTCATGAGATTTCTGCTTAGATCGTCTGCCTGTGTATTTAGCTGCCTGGCAGGAATTGAGCTTGTAGGTGCACTTGGTAGCTCAAGGCTGTGTTCCACAGAGCCGTGGCTAGTCAGCAGAGAGGGTATGAGTGGGTTCCCCCCTGCTTGTTTATGTACCACATAACAGTGGTGTTGTCCGTCTTTACCAATAACTGTCCTGGAAGAATGAATGTGGTCCTTGAAGGGGGTCAGAGCATTCTGCACAGCTAACATTTCTTTTTGACTGATATGCAGGTGCATTTGATTTGGGTTCCATTTGCCCTGAATGCACTGCCCTGCCAAGTGAGCCCCCCATGCATAGTCTGATGCGTCTGTTGTTAGAGTTTGGGTGGCAGGGGGTAGAGTGAATGGCAGTCCCTTGTTGTGGTGGCAGGCCTCTGCCCACCAAAGAAACTCTGTCTTTAGGCAAGGGATTATAGGAATCACTGATTCTAGGTCCTGAGAATGTTGGCACCATAGGCTTTTTAGATACCACTGTAGTTTCCTCATATGCAGTCTTGCATATGGAATTAGTAGGATGCAAGAGGCCATGAACCCCAGGGCTTGCAGTATTTTCCTTGCAGATAGCTGGGTCTTTGTAGCCAGTAGTTTGAAGTAGGCTATCAAATGAACTTGTTTCTCTGGTGTGAGGTAGGCCATCTGGGAAGTTGTATTCAAGCTTACTCCCAGGAATATAATTTGTTGACAGGGTACTAGATGTGATTTCTTTTCATTTATGGTGTACCCCAGAGAAGTTAGTAATTTCTTTACAAACACCAGATGATTTAATAGTATGTCCAGGCTTTCTGCCTGAATTAGACAATCGTCAAAGTATGGGTATATTTCAATATTTCTTTGCCTGCAAAATGCAATGGCTGGAGCTAGGCACTTTGTGAATACCCTGGCCGCAGTAGATAAGCCAAAGGGCAGAGCAGAAAACTGATAGTGCATGTAGCCTGCTCTGACGTGTAGGTATTTTCTGCAAGATTCCCTTATTGGGATGTGCAGATAAGCTTCCTTTAAATCCAATATTGCCAACCAGGCATTTTTGCCTAGCATGGGAAGCAACGATGAAGAGTTAGCATTTTGAATTTTGGGATTACCAAAAAGGTGTTTAGGATAGACAGGTCCAGGATAGGACGCCAGAAATTGTCTTTTCTGGGTACCAGGAAAAGTCTCAAGTAAAAACCTTGCCTCCATTCCTCTTCTGGGACAGGTTGAATAGCCTTGATGCTTAGAAGAGAGAGAACCTGATTCTGAGCCTCCGCCCACTGATTTGGGGGTAAGTCTGGCCAACCGTTTGGGGATGGTAAGGAGTAGAAGTGGAATCTCTATCCTTGGGAAAATATATTTAAAACCCATTTGTCTTGGGTAATGAGCTCACTGATTTTTGCATGCAGGGTGATCTTTCCCCCTAAAGGAGCATTTAGTTGGGCAGGGCTTGGAAGATTTAAAGTTAAGTCATTGTGACAGTTTACCATAGCGGGTGTTTTACTACTTCCAGCTTTGGAAGTGGGAGCCCCCACTGCTTAGGCCTGTGAGTACCGTGACACTGAAGCCTGAGTGGTCTGCTGGTTCTGGGTTGGACTGAGAAGGCCTGGAAGAGGCAGGAAAGGACCAATTCTTAGAAGGCCAGTGCCTACTAAATCTGGGAGGCTGTACTTGCAGGAAATCTTTAACAGTTTGCTTAGATTTAGCTTTTTCCTCCATCTTTTTAAGTAGTACTTCTGCTTGGTTGCCAAACAGGCGGTCTTGGTTTAAGGGAGCATCCAGTAATTTAGCTTTAACACGATCTAGCAAAGTTTGCTCCTTAAGTCAAGCATGCCATAAAAGTACAGACCCAGTGACAGCAGCCCTGCAAGATGCCTCTAATGAATCAAAACCACATTGCAAAGTATATTTTCCAACTTGTTCAGCAGAATGCATTTAATCCTGTAATTCTTTATTTTCAGCACAGTCAGAAATCAACATCATTTTCTGTTTAAGCAATCCAATAATATGCTGCTGATACTTTATCATATGAAACTGGCAGTTTAAGGCCCTAATGGCCAAAGCTGCAGAAGTGTAAACCTTCTTACCCCATCTGTCCAGGGCCCCGGAATTTCTATCAGAGGGGGTATGGTTTTTGGCAGTAGCAGCCTTAATGCTTTTAGCTCCCTGTGAAGTGGTCTCAGGATCCGCAGTAGGATTCTTAAGAGGAAATTGTGAGAGTCAGGTACTCTATAATACTTTGTCAGGTTTTCTGTGAGACGGAGGTAAAGTGTCAGGGGTCAGGCTAAATTCAAAAAAGGCATCATCTACAATGTCCAGTACAGGAGTATAGCTAAAGGCCTGTGTTTAGGTAGGAGTAAGAATTCCCGAAGCCTCTTTTTGGAGTCAGAGTAATCCTAGCTTTCCCAGCGGAAATGCTCCCTAAGGGTATGCAAAGTTTCACCAAAATAGAAATCCTCCGGAGGGCAAGCAGAGGGAATGGAGTCCTCTGCATCAGAATCCTCACAGGTAGATAAAGGCAACTCTTGGTCATCAGAAAAAAACAGAAATTTCAGAATCCTAATCAGAAGAATCAGAAGGAAAATCAGTTCTAGGCCTCTTAGAGGGAGAAGGGTGGCTTCCCCTGATTAAAGTAATAAGGTCTTCAGCCATTCTTATCATTTGTTTTTTAGGCATAGGGGCATGTCCATGCGGTCTGGGCGTCGGTTTTCCAAGTGTGGATCGAGATTTAGGCCTTGAAGAAGAAGATGGCATCAGTTTAATATGCAAGTCAGTAGGCCTGAATACACACTCAGAAGCCGGTGCCTGCAAAGAGGCTCTGGACCCATCCAAGGTAGAGACATCCACTGCTTCCAGAGTCGAAGAAGCATCTCGTGGCATACCAGACTTCGAATGGGTCTCAGTAGAGGGCTGCGAATCTGAAGTAGCAGGTATCAGGGGCTGCGAAAGCGCCTCACTGAGTACCGGCGAACTGGTGACTAGCTTAACGGAAGCGGCATCGGCAGCTTTGGACCTATGCAGCCTGTCTCTGTCTTTATCATTGCGTTTTTTCGGAATATCGGTAGTCGGGTGGCTTACCGAAGCCATTTCTTGATAATTGAACCGAGTACCAAAATATTTAGAGGCGAAAATGAACAGACGACCAATAGTTAGAGGTCTGAATAAGGCACAAAACCGACACTAAGGGACGTCGTGGTCTGGGCCTAAGCAGGGAATACAGTACGAATGAAAATCTTTATGAGGAATTTGCTTTCCAGAAGAAAAACAACTGTTAACTTTTACTGACATCGGTTTAGAGCAAGAAAAAGTTTCCCCAATGGGATACTTAGCTTTGTTGAAGACGTCGGATCTGAAACTCGAAAATGAAAATTTCAGGAGTCGGCCGATCGGCACTTGCGAACTGCTTCTGCTTCGGGCAGCGCACGGCAAGAAAGACAGATGTAATGGCGTCGGCTGCATGCTTTACACCCCTGACTACCTGATGTCATGGAAGATGAGACAGCAACCGATGCAGGACAATCAGGCTGACTGAGGGCTACCTGCAAGCAGATAACCCAAATGTGATGACTGCAACAGTGAAATATGAAGAAAGTACAGTTGTGTACACTTACCATAAAAGTAGATGTTCGAGTGTATTCACTGTTGCAGTCATTACATTTGGGTTATCTGCTTGCAGATAGCCCACAGTCGGCCTGATAAAGTCTTGGGTACTGCGTTGGTTGCTGCCCTTCTTCCATGACGTCTGGTCATCAGGGGTATAAAGACTGCAGCCAATGCCATTACATCAGTTTTTCTTGCCCCAGATATCAGGTGCCCCCTAATGGGGAGCAATTAAATATAAAAGTACAATGATATACCTCCAACAAAAAAGCAAATACACCAAAAAGTCTTTTAAGCATAGTAAAATAAAGTAGAGGTATAGCCAAAGGAAGTTAGGGGGCTGGAGGAAGGGTAACAAGGACTGCAACAGTGAATACACTCTAACATCTACATTTATGGTAAGTGACTGTACTATGTTCTTCGTGTTTCACTGTTGCAGTCATTAGAATTGGGTAGATTTCCAAAGCTATGACAGGGAGGAGGAATTAAGATAGCATTAGGACCAAGTATAAGGCCCTGCAAGACTGCAGTGGCAAAGCCAGCTCTTGATTTAGAGAAAATTGGCAAATGATAATGCTTGGTGAAAGTATGTACAGAACTCCAGTTAGCATCTTCTAGGATGTCCCTGGCACGGACGCCTCTGAGAAAGGCTGTGGAGGTAGATGCAGCCCTGGTGGAGTGAGGTCTGATCCCTTAGAGGATAGGTTTTCCATGGTGCTTATAGCAGAAATGAATGCAATGGCCTATCCATTTAGAAAGGGTTTGCTTTGAAATAGCCTTCCCCTCTGTCCCTGCAGCAAATGCTACCAGCAGTTGTTCAGATCTCCTTTGAGGCTTAGTCCTCTCCAAGTAGAATCTGAGTTGTCTGTGCACATCTAAGGAAAGTAGTATCCGTTCCCCTTTGTTCTGTGGATTGGGAAAGAAGGTTGGCAAATGAATGTACTGATTAAGAGCCACACTGGATACCACCTTGGGCATGAGGGGTGGATTGGTTCTAAGGGACACCCTGTCCGCATGAAAGATGATGAAAGGCTCCACTGCCATAAGGGCCTGTAATTCAGATACCCTTCTAGCTGAAGTGATTGCTAAAAGGAAAGCTGTTTTCCAAGAAAGAAATTTTAAATCTGCAGAAGCAGCTGGCACGAAAGGAGGTAGAGTGAGTTTCTCAAAAACAAAGTTAAGGTCCCAGGCTGGGGTTGGAGCTCTCCTGGGTGGTCTTAAATTTTTGGCCCCTCTGAGGAAAGTACAGTTGTGTACCTACCATAAATGTAGATGTTCGAGTGTATTCACTGTTGCAGTCATTCCTCTTGGGTTATCCTGCTGGCAGGCTACCAGCAGTCAGCCTGAATTCCAAAGTCTTGGTCCGGCGTCGGTTGCTGTCAACTCTTCCCTGACGTCAGTGCTCCAGGGGTATAAAAGATGCAGCCGACTCCATTTTCTTCAGTTTTTCTTGCCCCTGATGTCAGGTGCCCCCAAAAGGGTAGGTTAAAAAGGTTATGCCAATAAACATGCATGCAATAAAGTAAACATTCTTTCATCTACAAGCAAATACACCACATAGGTTGTACAGAACAGAGAAGTACAGATAAGGCCTAGCAAATGAAAGGGGGATGGTGGGAGGGTAACCTGGACTGTAACAGTGAACACACTCTAACATCTACATTTATGGTAGGTACACAACTGTACTATGTTCATCGCGTTTCACTGTTGCAGTCATTACTCTTGGGTTGAATCCAAAAGCTGAGGATGGGTGGCTGGGCTAAACAGGATTAGGAGAGGCTATGAGGCCCTGCAGAACTGCAGTGGCAAAGCCTGCTCTGGATTTAGAGTAGAGAGGTAAAGTACAGTTGTGTACCTACCATAAATGTAGATGTTCGAGTGTATTCACTGTTGCAGTCATTACCTTGGGTTATCCTGCTGGCAGGCTACCCTCAGTCGGCCATAATTCCAAAGTCTAGGTCCGGCATCGGTTGCGGTCGCCTCTTCCCTGACGTCAGTGAGCCAGGTGTATAAAAGATGCAGCAGACGCCATTGTCTTCAGTTTTTCTTGCCCCAGATGTCAGGTGCCCCAAATAGGTAAGCTGAAAAATATACCAATAAGAAATGCATGCACAAAAATAACATTTCCTTCATCTACAAGCAAATACACCAAAAAGGTTGTATAGGATAAAGAAGTGCAGATAAGTCCCAGCAAAGAGAAGGGGGATTGTGGGTGGGTAACCTGGACTGTAACAGTGAATACACTCTACCATCTACATTTATGGTAGGTACACAACTGTACTATATTCATCGTGTTTCACTGTTGCAGTCATTACTCTTGGGTAGAATCCCAAAGCTGCGGATGGGTGGCTGGGCTAAATAGGATTAGGAGAGGCTATGAGGCCCTGCAGAACTGCAGTGGCGAAGCCTGCTCTGGACTTAGAGTAGAGAGGCAAGTGTTAGTGCTTTGTAAAAGTTTGCACTGAACTTCAAGTTGCAGCCTCTAAGATTTCTGTGGTTGGTACTCCTCTGAGGAAGGCTAATGAAGTGGCTGCTGCTCTGGTGGGATGAGGCCTAATGCCCTTAGGCACTGATTTGCCATGTTGAAAATAGCAGAAACGGATGCAATGGCCTATCCACTTAGAAATAGTCTGTTTTGAGACAGCCTTTCCTTGTGATCCTGAAGTCTTTCTGAAAGCTTTAGTTCTGTCCAAGTAGAAGCACAACTGCCTGTGTATGTCCAAAGAATGCAGAATTTTCTCACCCTTGGTCTGTGGATTTGGGTAAAGGGTAGGCAAGTGAATGGTTTGGTTGAGGGCCACACTGGACACCACCTTAGGCATAAATGTAGGGTTTGTCCTCAGAGAAACCCTGTCTGGATGAAAAATAATGAAAGGTTCCACAGCCATGAGTGCTTGTAACTCCGAGACTCGCCTTGCAGAGGTTATGGCTAGGAGCAGAGCTGTTTTCCAGGATAAGAATTTTATAACTGCTGTTGATGCTGGCTCAAAAGGAGGCAGTGTGAGTTTTTCCAAAACATAATTGAGGTCCCAGGACGGAATTGGTGCTCTCCTTGGAGGCCTAATGTTTTTGGCCCCTCTGAGGTACTGCCTTATTAAAGGATGAGAAAAGATAGGTGGTTCCGTATTGTAATGTGCAGAAATGGCAGAGGCATGAATCTTAATTGATAAGAAAGAAAGGCCTTTGTTCAGCATCTCAGTTAGGTATTGTAAAATCTGAGGAATATTTGGTACAGACGTGTCAATGCCTTGTTCCTGGTTCCAAGCACAGAATCTCTTCCATTTTTCTGCAAAAGATTTTCTGGTACTGGGCCTCCTGGCCTCCAAGATAACATCCATAACAGCTTTTGAAAGAGGAGTGTTCTGAATGGCTACATTATCCACCATGCTGCCAGATTTAAGGTCCTGAGTTGGCTGTGCAGGATCTGATTGTTTTGTTGGGTCAGCAAGTGAGAAGTTTGAGGCAATATCCATGCTGGACCTTGAGACAAGCTCTTTAGGATTGGGTACCAGTGCTGGCCTGGCCAGTCTGGTGCAATCAGAATCATTGTTGGCTTCTCTTGTCTAACCTTTAGGAGTACTCTGGGAAGGAGAGGCAGTGGGGGAAAAGCATACACTGTTAGATTTTTCCAGCTGAATGATAGGGCGTCCACTTTCCATGCTTACTTGTGGTAAATCCTTGTGCAAAATCTCTGCAACTGACAGTTGTGAAGGGAGGCAAATAGATCTATGTCTGGGCAACCCCATTTTCTTATTATCATGCTGAAGACTTGTGGATCCAGTTTCCATTCGTGGGGATCCATGAGGTTTCTGCTTAGTTTGTCTGCCAAAGTATTTGTTTTTCCTGGCAGGAATTGTGCTTGCAGGTGAACTTGAAAAGCCAATGATGTGCCCCATAAGGTCATTCCTTGTCTGCAGAGGGGGTAGGAATGTGTACCTCCCTGCTTGTTTATGTACCACATGACCGCAGTGTTGCCTGTATCAGTAACTGTCCTGGATGAAGCAGGTCCTTGAAAGCTGTCAGGGCATTTTGAACAGCTAGCATCTCTTTTTGATTGATGTGAAGATGCATCTGGTTTTCAGGCCATGTGCCCTGAATACATTTTCCTGCCATATGGGCCCCCCAGGCATAATCTGATGCATCCGTTGTCAGTATCTGTCTGGCTGTGGGTAAACTGAATGGCAGACCCTTGTTGTGGTGACAGGCTTCAGCCCACCATCGAAACTCCTGTTGTAGGCAGGGAATAAGTGCAATTACTGTCTCCAGGCTGTGGCAATGCCGAGTCCAAACACTTTTCAGATACCATTGTAGTTTCCTCATATGCAGTCTGGCATATGGAATTAGTAGAATGCAGGATGCCATGAAACCAAACGCCTGCAAGATTTTCCTTGCAGATAAGGGGTTTTTTGTTGCCAATTTCTTGAAGTAAGTAGTCAGTTGTTTTTGCTTGTCTGGCGTGAGATAAGCCATCTGGGCAGTTGTATTTAAGCTTGCACCCAGGAATATTATCTCTTGAGAGGGCAATAGTTTTGATTTCTTTTCGTTTACTGTGTACCATAGGCCAATTAGTAATCTTTTTACAAACGCCAGATGCTTTAGAAGAGTGTCTTTGTTCTCTGCTTGAATTAGGCAATCGTCCAAGTAGGGATATATTTGAATTCCTTTTTGTCTGCAAAACGCAATTACTGGTGCCAGATATTTTGTAAAGACCCTGGGCGCAGTAGATAAGCTAAAGGGCAGTGCAGAGAATGTACAGTTTTGTACCTACCATAAATGTAGATGTTCGAGTGCTAATACAGCTGCAGTCATAACAGATGGGTTCTCCTGCCGTCAGGTGGGTCCTCGGTCGGCCAAATTCCAAAGTCTAGGTCCGGCGTTGGTTGTCGTCGCTTCTTCCCTGATGTCAGTGCGACAGGGGTATAAAGGAACCAGCCAATGCCATTTTCTTCAGTTTTTCTTGCCCCAGATGTCAGGTGCCCCCAGAAGGAAGGCAATACATAAATTTACATAATAAAGCAATGCAATATAATCACAATACAGTAGTTGCAAGCAAATACACCATAAATGAATACCCCAATCAGGTTGTATGAGGAGGTGTTAGAAAACAGGGCTGTCCCAAGAGGGGAAGAAGGGAGGGACTGCAGCTGTATTAGCACTCGAACATCTACATTTATGGTAGGTACAAAACTGTACTATGTTCATCGTGCATACAGCTGCAGTCATAACAGATGGGTAGAATCCCAAAGCTAAGAAAAGGGTGGTAGGCACTAGGTGGAACTAGGAGGAGCCAGGATGCCCTGCAAGACTGCAGTGGAGTGAGATCTGATGCCTGCAGGTACAGTTTTACCATGAAAAGAGTAACAAAAGCGTATGCAGTGGGCTATCCATTTTGAGATTGTTTGTTTGGAAATTGGCTTCCCTTGAGCTCCTATAGCATAGGACACAAAGAGCTGTTCTGTTTTTCTGAAAGGCTTTGTTCTGTCCAAATAATAACACAGCTGTCTGTGGATGTCCAAGGAATGCAGTAGTCTCTCCCCTTTGTTTTGAGGATTAGGGTAAAAGGTCGGTAAGTGGATAGCCTGATTCAAAGCTACCCTGGATACCACCTTTGGCATAAAGGACGGGTTGGTTCGTAAGGAAACTCTGTCCTGATGGAAGATGATAAAAGGCTGCACAGCCATGAGGGCTTGTAGTCCCGATACCCTGCGAGCTGAGGTGATAGCCAGAAGGAAAGCTGTTTTCCAGGACAAATATTGCAAATCTGTTGAGGCAGCTGGCTCAAAGGGAGGCAAGGTCAGCTTTTCTAGAATGAAATTGAGGTCCCAAGCAGGTATTGGTTGTTTCCTTGGGGGTTTTATGTTCTTCGCCCCTCTAAGGAACTGTCTTAGAGGGTGAGAGAATAAAGGTGGATCAGTGTTGTATTCTGCAGAAATGGCTGAGGCATGGATTTTGATGGAAGAAAATGAAAGTCCACTGCTTAGCAGCTCAGCTAGATACTGTAATATTTGAGGTAAATTCAGATTTCCAGGATTCTGGCCCTTTTTCTCATTCCAGGCACAAAATCGTTTCCATTTTGCAGAGTAAGCTTTTCTAGTAGACGGCCTTCTGGCCTCCAAAATGACATCCTGCACCTCCTTGGAGAGTAGGGTCTGTTGTGATGTTAAGGAATCTTCCATGCGGCCAGATTGAGTGTTTTCAGCTGACTGTGAAGAGTTTTGAAGCTGTGCTGAGTCAGAAGAAAAGGCATTAGAGGCAGGGTCCATGGTGGAGAATGCGTCAGGCACCTCAGGAGTGGATACCAGTGCTGTCTTGGCCAGTCTGGAGCAATGAGAATCATCTTTGGTCTGTCTGCTCTGGTTTTTAATAGAACTTTGGGCAGCAGAGGAAGAGGCGGAAAGGCATAAACTGTCATTGTTGTCCAACTGAAAGAGAGAGCGTCCACTCTCCAGGCCTGTGGATGAAAAGTCCTTGAGCAGAATTTTGTCAATTGGTGATTTTTGTGGGAGGCAATGAGATCTATGTCTGGCCTTCCCCATGCTTGTATTATCTCTGTAAAAACTTGAGGATGCAACTTCCATTCGTGTGGATCTGTCATATTTCTGCTTAGGTTGTCTGCCAGCATGTTTTCCTTGCCTGGCAAGTACTGTGCTTGAAGTTCGATTTGTAATTCCAGAGCCATGTTCCAAAGTGACATGGCCAGCCTGCATACGGGGTATGAATGGGTTCCTCCCTGTTTGTTTATGTACCACATTACTGTGGTGTTGTCTGTCCTTATCAATAGTTGACCTGGATGCAGAAGGTCTTTGAAAGCTATAATAGCATTTATTACTGCTAGCATTTCCTTTTGATTGATGTGAAGGTGCTTTTCTTTTTGCGACCATTTGCCCTTAATGCACCGATCTGTCATGTGCGCCCCGAGGCGTCTGTTGTGATGACTTGATTTGCTTGAGGCTTGCAGAATGGGAGACCTGTGTTTATTTGGCATGCTTGAGCCCACCACAGAAATTCCTCTTGAAGACATGGAATTAGTGGTAATATTGTTTCCAAACTGTGGCTGTGTTGAGACCATAGGTTTTTCAGGTACCATTGAAGTTTTCTCATATGCAGCTTTGCACATGGGATTAGTAGGATGCAAGATGCCATGAATCCCAGAACCTGCATGATTTTCCTTGCAGTCAGCCTGGTGAAATTTGCTAGTTTTCTGAAGTATTGAGTTAGTTGCCCCTGTTTCTCTGGCGTGAGGTAGGCCATCTGGGTGTTTGTGTCCAAGCTGGCACCCAGGAAATTTATTTTCTGAGAGGGTATTAGCCTTGATTTCTTTTTGTTGACTGTGTATCCCAGAGAATTCAACAACATTATTACAAAAGCCAGATGTTTCAGAAGTATGTGCTTGCTGTAGGCTTGGATCAGGCAGTCGTCCAAATATGGGTATATTTGTATCCCTTGAAGTCTGCAGTAGGCAATTACTGATGCCAGGCATTTTGTGAATACTCTGGGCGCAGTAGATAAGCCAAAGGGCAATGCAGAGAATTGATAATGGGTTGAACCTGCAAGAAATCTGAGGTATCTTCTGCAATTTTGTCTGATTGGGATATGCAGGTATGCCTCCTTGAGGTCCAATGTTACCAGCCAAGACTCCTTGCCCAGCATGGGAAGAAGCTGCTGTAATGTGAGCATCTTGAATTTTGGTACAAGTAAAAATGTGTTTAGGATGGATAGGTCCAAAATAGGTCTCCAATCTTTTCCCTTCCTTGGTACCAGGAATAGTCTGGAATAAAAACTTTGACCTTGTTCTTGAGTAGGTACCTCTTGAATAGCTTTCATGTCCATGAGATCTGAAATTTGTCTTTGTGCCTCTGCCCTTTGATTGTGTGGCAGGTTTGGCAGGCCTCTCATTTTTGGAAGGGTGTGAAAATGGAATCTGTAGCCTCTGTTTATAATGTCCAGGATCCATTTGTCTTTTGTGACAATATGCCAAATTTTCAAAAATAATGCCAGTTTTCCGCCTAAGGGTGCTGCCATTTGAGCCTTGCTTGGCATGCAAAGGGGAAGTCATTGGGCTTGCTTTCTGAATGGCTGCGAACTATCCTCACCACCTCTTTGTGTAGGAGCTTTCCATTGTCTGCCTCTAAACGATCCTTGAGATTGCCCTCTGCCCCTCGGGCGTCTGAAATTTTTTTTTGGGTTTGAAAATTTGAAAACTTGGGGAAAAGCCAATTTTGTTGGGGCCCTCCCAATCTTTATCAGTTAGTCTGTGGTCTTTCTGTCAGAGGGCCTGGTTTTGGATTTTTTGTCGTAAGGTTTTTCCCTGCTTGGGTTTTAATGGTAGCGAATTCTTAAAAAAAAAAAAAAAAAAAAAAAAAAAAAACAGGTGGGGGCTTAAAAGTATAAGGTCATTCCTTGTCTGCAGAGGGGGTAGGAATGTGTACCTCCCTGCTTGTTTATGTACCACATGACCGCAGTGTTGTCTGTATCAGTAACTGTCCTGGATGAAGCAGGTCCTTGAAAGCTGTCAGGGCATTTTGAACAGCTAGCATCTCTTTTTGATTGATGTGAAGATGCATCTGGTTTTCAGGCCATGTGCCCTGAATACATTTTCCTGCCATATGGGCCCCCCCAGGCATAATCTGATGCATCCGTTGTCAGTATCTGTCTGGCTGTGGGTAAACTGAATGGCAGACCCTTGTTGTGGTGACAGGCTTCAGCCCACCATCGAAACTCCTGTTGTAGGCAGGGAATAAGTGCAATTACTGTCTCCAGGCTGTGGCAATGTTGAGTCCAAACACTTTTCAGATACCATTGTAGTTTCCTCATATGCAGTCTGGCATATGGAATTAGTAGAATGCAGGATGCCATGAAACCAAACGCCTGCAAGATTTTCCTTGCAGATAAGGGGGTTTTTGTTGCCAATTTCTTGAAGTAAGTAGTCAGTTGTTTTTGCTTGTCTGGCGTGAGATAAGCCATCTGGGCAGTTGTATTTAAGCTTGCACCCAGGAATATTATCTCTTGAGAGGGCAAAAGTTTTGATTTCTTTTCGTTTACTGTGTACCATAGGCCAATTAGTAATCTTTTTACAAACGCCAGATGCTTTAGAAGAGTGTCTTTGTTCTCTGCTTGAATTAGGCAATCGTCCAAGTAGGGATATATTTGAATTCCTTTTTGTCTGCAAAACGCAATTACTGGTGCCAGATATTTTGTAAAGACCCTGGGCGCAGTAGATAAGCTAAAGGGCAGTGCAGAGAATGTACAGTTTTGTACCTACCATAAATGTAGATGTTCGAGTGCTAATACAGCTGCAGTCATAACAGATGGGTTCTCCTGCCGTCAGGCGGGTCCTCGGTCGGCCGAATTCCAAAGTCTAGGTCCGGCGTTGGTTGTCGTCGCTTCTTCCCTGATGTCAGTGCGACAGGGGTATAAAGGAACCAGCCAATGCCATTTTCTTCAGTTTTTCTTGCCCCAGATGTCAGGTGCTCCCAGAAGGAAGGCAATACATAAATTTACATAATAAAGCAATGCAATATAATCACAATACAGTAGTTGCAAGCAAATACACCATAAATGAATACCCCAATCAGGTTGTATGAGGAGGTGTTAGAAAACAGGCCTGTCCCAAGAGGGGAAGAAGGGAGGGACTGCAGCTGTATTAGCACTCGAACATCTACATTTATGGTAGGTACAAAACTGTACTATGTTCATCGTGCATACAGCTGCAGTCATAACAGATGGGTAGAATCCCAAAGCTAAGAAAAGGGTGGTAGGCACTAGGTGGAACTAGGAGGAGCCAGGATGCCCTGCAAGACTGCAGTGGAGTGAGATCTGATGCCTGCAGGTACAGTTTTACCATGAAAAGAGTAACAAAAGCATGCAGTGGGCTATCCATTTTGAGATTATTTGTTTGAAATTGGCTTCCCTTGAGCTCCTATAGCATAGGACACAAAGAGCTGTTCTGTTTTTCTGAAAGGCTTTGTTCTGTCCAAATAATAACACAGCTGTCTGTGGATGTCCAAGGAATGCAGTAGTCTCTCCCCTTTGTTTTGAGGATTAGGGTAAAAGGTCGGTAAGTGGATAGCCTGATTCAAAGCTACCCTGGATACCACCTTTGGCATAAAGGACGGTTGGTTCGTAAGGAAACTCTGTCCTGATGGAAGATGATAAAGGCTGCACAGCCATGAGGGCTTGTAGTCCCGATACCCTGAGCTGAGGTGATAGCCAGAAGGAAAGCTGTTTTCCAGGACAAATATTGCAAATCTGTTGAGGCAGCTGGCTCAAAGGGAGGCAAGGTCAGCTTTTCTAGAATGAAATTGAGGTCCCAAGCAGGTATTGGTTGTTTCCTTGGGGTTTTATGTTCTTCGCCTCTAAGGAACTGTCTTAAGAGAGGGTGAGAGAATAAAGGTGGATCAGTGTTGTATTCTGCAGAAATGGCTGAGGCATGGATTTTGATGGAAGAAAATGAAAGTCCACTGCTTAGCAGCTCAGCTAGATACTGTAATATTTGAGGTAAATTCAGATTTCCAGGATTCTGGCCCTTTTCTCATTCCAGGCACAAAATCGTTTCCATTTTGCGGAGTAAGCTTTTCTAGTAGACGGCCTTCTGGCCTCCAAAATGACATCCTGCACCTCCTTGGAGAGTAGGGTCTGTTGTGATGTTAAGGAATCTTCCATGCGGCCAGATTGAGTGTTTTCAGCTGACTGTGAAGAGTTTTGAA
The DNA here is from genome assembly GCF_019279795.1 of Protopterus annectens. Lineage (NCBI taxonomy): Eukaryota > Metazoa > Chordata > Ceratodontiformes > Protopteridae > Protopterus > Protopterus annectens. The sequence goes on along the minus strand of NC_056749.1, from coordinate 528,904,637 downwards.
GCTGTGCTGAGTCAGAAGAAAAGGCATTAGAGGTAGGGTCCATGGTGGAGAATGCGCCAGGCTCCTCAGGAGTGGGTACCAGTGCTGTCTTGGCCAGTCTGGAGCAATGAGAATCATCTTTGGTCTGTCTGCTCTGGGCAGCAGAGGAAGAGGCGGAAAGGCATAAACTGTCATTGTTGTCCAACTGAAAGAGAGAGCGTCCACTCTCCAGGCCTGTGGATGAAAAGTCCTTGAGCAGAATTTTGTCAATTGGTGATTTTTGTGGGAGGCAATGAGATCTATGTCTGGCCTTCCCCATGCTTGTATTATCTCTGTAAAAACTTGAGGATGCAACTTCCATTCGTGTGGATCTGTCATATTTCTGCTTAGGTTGTCTGCCAGCATGTTTTCCTTGCCTGGCAAGTACTGTGCTTGAAGTTCGATTTGTAATTCCAGAGCCATGTTCCAAAGTGACATGGCCAGCCTGCATACGGGGTATGAATGGGTTCCTCCCTGTTTGTTTATGTACCACATTACTGTGGTGTTGTCTGTCCTTATCAATAGTTGACCTGGATGCAGAAGGTCTTTGAAAGCTATAATAGCATTTATTACTGCTAGCATTTCCTTTTGATTGATGTGAAGGTGCTTTTCTTTTTGGGACCATTTGCCCTGAATGCACCGATCTGTCATGTGCGCCCCCCAGGCGTAGTCCGAGGCGTCTGTTGTGATGACTTGATTTGCTTGAGGCTTGCAGAATGGGAGACCTGTGTTTATTTGGCATGCTTGAGCCCACCACAGAAATTCCTCTTGAAGACATGGAATTAGTGGTAATATTGTTTCCAAACTGTGGCTGTGTTGAGACCATAGGTTTTTCAGGTACCATTGAAGTTTTCTCATATGCAGCTTTGCACATGGGATTAGTAGGATGCAAGATGCCATGAATCCCAGAACCTGCATGATTTTCCTTGCAGTCAGCCTGGTGAAATTTGCTAGTTTTCTGAAGTATTGAGTTAGTTGCCCCTGTTTCTCTGGCGTGAGGTAGGCCATCTGGGTGTTTGTGTCCAAGCTGGCACCCAGGAAATTTATTTTCTGAGAGGGTATTAGCCTTGATTTCTTTTTGTTGACTGTGTATCCCAGAGAATTCAACAACATTATTACAAAAGCCAGATGTTTCAGAAGTATGTGCTTGCTGTTCGCTTGGATCAGGCAGTCGTCCAAATATGGGTATATTTGTATCCCTTGAAGTCTGCAGTAGGCAATTACTGATGCCAGGCATTTCGTGAATACTCTGGGCGCAGTAGATAAGCCAAAGGGCAATGCAGTGAATTGATAATGGGTTGAACCTGCAAGAAATCTGAGGTATCTTCTGCAATTTTGTCTGATTGGGATATGCAGGTATGCCTCCTTGAGGTCCAATGTTACCAGCCAAGACTCCTTGCCCAGCATGGGAAGAAGCTGCTGTAATGTGAGCATCTTGAATTTTGGTACAAGTAAAAATGTGTTTAGGATGGATAGATCCAAAATAGGTCTCCAATCTTTTCCCTTCCTTGGTACCAGGAATAGTCTGGAATAAAAACTTTGACCTTGTTCTTGAGTAGGTACCTCTTGAATAGCTTTCATGTTCATGAGATCTGAAATTTGTCTTTGTGCCTCTGCCCTTTGATTGTGTGGCAGGTTTGGCAGGCCTCTCATTTTTGGAAGGGTGTGAAAATGGAATCTGTAGCCTCTGTTTATAATGTCCAGGATCCATTTGTCTTTTGTGACAATATGCCAATTTTTTCGAAAATAATGCCAGTTTTCCGCCTAAGGGTGCTGCCATTTGAGCCTTGCTTGGCATGCAAAGGGGAAAGTCATTGGGCTTGCTTTCTGAATGGCTGCGAACTATCCTCACCACCTCTTTGTGTAGGAGCTTTCCATTGTCTGCCTCTAAACGATCCTTGAGATTGCCCTCTGCCCCTCGGGCGTCTGTATCTACCTCTTTGGGGTGTGTCTGTGGCTGGAAAGGACCAATTTTTGGAGGGCCAATTTCTACTGAAACGTGGAGGTTGTACCTGTAGAAAATCTTTCACTGCTTGCATTGATTTAGCCTTTTTCTCCATTTTCTTTAATACCTCCTCAGCTTTAACACCAAATAATACATCCTTTTGTAGAGGGGCATCTAGTAATTTAGCTTTGACATGATCTAGTAAGGTTTGCTCCTTGAGCCAGGCATGTCTACGTATGACTGATCCTGTAACAGCAGCTCTACATGAGGCCTCTAGAGCATCACAACCACATTGCAAGGTATGTTTACCCACTTGTTCTGCACTATGCATCAAATCCTGCAACTCCTTCAAGTCTGGTTGTTCAGGTTGTGACATTTTGCTTCTCAACTGTGATAACAGAAACTGTTGGTACTTTAACATATGGAACTGGCAGTTTAATGCCCTCATGGTTAAGGTGGCCGAGGTGTATACCTTTTTCCCCACCTTTCTAAAGATCTGGAATCTCTCGAAGGTAAAGGATTTTTAGCAGTGGAGGCCTTAATTCCCTTAGGGCCCTGTGAGATAGTTTCTGGGTCAGCCGCATGGCTTTTGTATAGAAATTGGTGTGAGTCAGGAACCCGGTAGTACCTGTCAGGTTTGACTGGGGCTGGAGGTAAAGAATCCGGGTTAAGGCAGGCCTCCGAATACACATCATCTAGTATGTCTAAGACAGGAGGTATAGCCAGAGGCCTGTGCTGAGGTAGCAAGAGAAAATCCCTAAGCCTTTTCTTGGAATCTGAATACTCTTGACCTTCCCAGTGGAAGTGCTCCCTTAAGGTATGCAAGGTTTCCCCAAATGAGTAATCCTCTGGAGGGGAGACAGAGGGAATGGACTCCTCTGCATCAGAATCTTCAAAAGAGGAGTAAGAATGTTCCTGTTCATCCGAGTGCTCTGAAATAATGGAGGCCTGGTCAGAGGAGGGGGATTCTTCCTCCACTCTGGGCCTTTTGTCCGGGGGGGGGGTTGAGAACCCCTGATAAGAGTAATTAAATCCTCAGCCATTATAAGCATCTGTTTTTAGGCACGGGGCCTGGAGAAGGGCCCTGTGTAGCTGGTTTCTTAGAATGCATGGCTGCTTTAGATTTAGTGAAAGCCTTGATGGAAAAAGAAGAGGAAGGTCTGAAGACACCCTGAGAGGAGGCAGACCTGTCTACATTTTGAGTTTCACCACCAAGAGTGGCTTCGGTATCTGTAGTCGGGGTGTGAGCCGAGGAGCCTGCGACCTCGGGCACAGAAGACACCGCCAATGAAGTGTCGTCGGTAGGCAGGGGCTGCGTAGGCGCCTCGCTGAGAACCGGACCACCTGTAGTCGGCCTTGGCGTGGTGTCGGTAGAGGCCGTGGACCTCGTGTGTCGGTCCTTATCTTTGCGTTTTTTAGACAAAACTGGAGTCGGAGTATCCGACGACATAATATAGTTAAATTTTCTGCCAAAATAGTGCTGGGCGAACTCCGCCCGCTTAATGGTGCGTTTGTTGAATGTAGCACAAAAGCGACAGACCGAGACGCCGTGGTCTGGGCCTAAGCAAGGAATGCAGAGGAATGAAAATCCTTATGCGGTATTTGCTTCCCACATGAAATACAATTATTAACTTTGTCTGACATCGGTCTGAGGCAAGAAAAGTTTCAACGGGTACTTAGCTTTCTAGAAGACTTTGCAAAATTTTCATAATTTCAGGAGCTGGCCGACCGGCACTTGCGAACTGCTTCTGCTTCGGCACCGCGGCAAGAAAGACTGAAGAAAATGGCGTCGGCTGGTTCCTTTATACCCCTGTCGCACTGACGTCAGGGAAGAAGCGACGACAACCGACGCCGGACCTAGACTTTGGAATTCGGCCGACCGAGGACCCGCCTGACGGCAGGAGAACCCATCTGTTATGACTGCAGCTGTATGCACGATGAACATCTGGTAATGCATTGAGCCAGCTATGAATCTGAGGTATCTTCTGCAAGATTGTCTGATTGGGACATGCAGGTATGCCTCTTTTAGGTCCAAAGTTACGAGCCAAGCCCTCTTGCCCAGCATGGGCAGTAGCTGCTGTAGAGTCAACATCTTGAATTTTGGAACTTCCAGAAATGTATTTAGTATAGACAGGTCCAGAATTGGTCTCCAGGATTTGTCCTTCCTGGGTACTAGGAAAAGTCTGGAGTAAAATCCTTGCCCCTGCTCTTGTTGTGGTACTTGCTGAATGGCCCTCATGTCCATGAGGGCTGTAATTTGTTTTTCTGCCTCTGCCCACTGATTGTGTCGCAGGTCTGGCATGCCCTTTGACCTTGGTAGAGTGTGAAAATGGAACTGGTAACCTTGGGACACTATGTTCAGGACCCATTTGCCTTGGGTAACCATTTGCCAATTTGATGAAAAAAGTGCTAGTTTCCCCCTAAGGGGGCTGTCAAAAGAAAACTGCTTGGAACTGGTAGAGGAAAGTCATTGGAACTGTTGCCTGTAAGGTTGTGATTTGTCTTCTCCGCTTTTGGAGGTAGGAGCACCCCATTGATTACGCCTGTATGAGCCTTGGGGCTGAGATCTGCCCTGGGATGCCTGTATCTGCCTCTTTGTGGTCTGTCTGAGACTGCAAAGGACCAGTTTTTAGAAGACCAGTTCCTGCTAAACCTGGGTGGCTGTACCTGTAAGAAATCCTCGATTGTCTGCATGGATTTTGCTTTATCCTCCATTTTTTTCAACACCTCTTCTGCTTTAGTACCAAACAAAGTATCATGCTGTAATGGTGCATCTAATAATTTTGCTTTAACATGATCAGGCAGATTTTGTTCCTTTAACCAACCATGCCTTCTAATAACAGAACCTGTAACAACGGCCCTGCAAGAGGCCTCCAGTGAATCATAACCACATTGCAAAGTATGCTTTCCCACTTGTTCAGTTGCATGCAATAAATCCTGCAATTCCTTGTTCTCTGAACATTCAGTATTTGTCAACATTTTCTGTTTAAGTAGTGACATTAAATACTGCTGATATTTAAGCATATGAAATTGACAATTTAAAGCCCTTACAGTGAGGGTGGCAGAAGTGTAAACTTTTTACCCCCATCTGTCTAGAGCCCTAGAATCCCTATCAGAGGGGACAGGGTTTTTTGCAGTGGAAGCTTTAACCCCCTTGGGACCCCGAGATATAGTTTCTGGGTCAGCAGCAGGGTTTTTATATAGGAATTTATGAGAGTCCGAGACCCTGTAGTATCTGTCTGGCTTAGCAGGTGCAGGGGGTAAAGAGAGTCAGGGGACAGACCGAACTCTGAAAATACATCATCTACAATGTCTAGAACAGGTGGAATAGCAAGGTGTCTGTGCTGAGGATGAAGCAGAAAGTCTCTGAGCCTTTTCGTAGATTCGGAATAATCTTGGGTCTCCCAGTGGAAATGCTCCCACATAGTATGCAGTGTTTCCCCAAAAGAATAGTCCTCAGGAGGAGAGGCTGAAGGAATGGATTCTTCAGCATCAGAATCCTCATAGGGAAGCATGGAGTAATCCTGTTCAGAAGAGGAATCAGAGGAAATAGATATCTGATCAGAAGAATCATACTCTGTCTCTTGCCTAGGCCTCTTATCAGGAGGGGGATGGGAGCCCCTGATCAAAGTTATTAGGTCTTCGGCCATTTTGAGCATCTGTTTTTTAGGCATGGAAGTCTGAATATGAGAATGCTGTACTTGTTTCTTTGTCTTTAGAGCTGCTTTAGTCTTTGTCTTTGAAGCTGAAGATGGCTTAACATATAGTTGTGTAGGTCTGAAGACACCCTCAGAAGCCGATGCCTGCTCAGCGGCTCCGGACCCATTTGAGGGAGTGATTTTCGAGTGTCCAATACCTTGAGTTTCCAGAGGCCCAGTCAGCTCCGCGTGGGAGTCGGTAGCGGCCTGTGGCTCTGAGGTAGCGGGCTGCGAAAGCACCTCACTGAGAACCGGCGACTGGCCTAGAAGAGGCTTCGTCGTCAGTTTTGGACCTCGGATGCCTATCCTTGTCCTTGCGTTTTTTGTAAACTCCGGTTGTCGGCTGTTCCGACGGCATTATATAATTAAATCTTCGGCCAAAGTAATGAAATGCAAAATTCAACCAACGCTTGATAGTTGGTTAAATCTACCACAAAACTGACAGCTAGCAATGCTGTGATCAGGGCCTAGGCAAGGAATACAGTAAGAGTGAAAATCCTTATGAGGTATTTGCTTCCCACAAGAAATACAATTGTTAACTTTTTCTGACATCGGTCTGGAGCAAGAAAAAAGTTTCCCCAATGGGGTACTTAGCTTTAATGAAGACTTCGGTTCTGAAATTCAGATTTGAAAATCTCAGGAGTTGGCCGACCGGCACTTGCAAACTGCTTTTGCTTCGGGCACCACGCAGCAAGAAAGACTGAAGAAAATGGTGTCGGCTGCATCTTTTATAACCCTGGCGCACTGACGTCAGGGAAGAGGCGACAGCAACCAATGCCGGACCTAGACTTTGGAATTCTGGCCGACTGAGGGTAGCCTGCCAGCAGGATAACCCAAGAGTAATGACTGCAACAGTAAAACACGATGAACATGTGGTAGTGCTTTGTAAAAGTGTGCACTGAGCTCCAAGTTGCAGCCTCTAAGATGTCTTTGGTTGGTACTCCTCTGAGGAAGGCTGCTGAAGTGGCTGCTGCTCTGGTAGAATGTGGCCTAATGCCCTTAGGCACTGATTTGCCATGCTGTGAGTAGCAGAAACGAATGCAGTGCCTATCCATTTTGAAATAGTCTGTTTTGAGATAGCCTTTCCTTGTGATCCTGCAGCATATGCCACTAAAAGTTGTTCAGTCTTTCTGAAAGCTTTAGTTCTGTCCAAGTAGAAGTGTAGCTGTCTGTGTATGTCCAAAGAATGCAGAAGTCTCTCACCCTTGTTCTGTGGGTTTGGATAAAAGGTAGGCAAGTGAATGGTTTGGTTAAGGGCCACACTGGACACCACCTTAGGCATAAATGTCGGGTTCGTCCTCAGAGAAACCCTGTCTGGATGGAAAATGATAAAAGGTTCCACAGCCATGAGTGCCTGTAACTCAGAGACTCGTCTTGCAGAGGTTATTTCTAGGAGCAGAGCTGTTTTCCAGGATATAAATTTTATATCAGCAGTTGAGGCTGGCACAAAAGGAGCAGTCTGAGTTTTTCCAAGACATAATTGAGGTCCCATGCAGGAGTTGATGCTCTCCTTGGAAGTCTTATGTTTTTGGCCCCTCTGAAGTACTGCCTTATTAAAGGATGAGAAAAAATGGTGGTTCCATATTGTAATGGGCTGAAATGGCAGAGGCATGAATCTTAATTGATGAAAAGGATAGGCCGTTGTCCAGCATCTCAGTTAAGTTAAAATCTGAGGAATATTTGGTACAAATGTGTCAATTCCTTGTTCCTCGTTCCAAGCACAGAATCTCTTCTATTTTTCTGCATACGATTTTCTGGTACTGGGCCTCCTGGCCTCCAAGATAACATCCATTACAGCTTTGGAAAGAGGAGTGTTCTGAATGGCTACATTATCCACCATGCTGCCAGATTTAAGGTCCTGAGTTGGCTGTGCAGGATCTGATTGTTTTGTTGGGTCAGTAAGTGAGAAGTCTGAGGCAATGTCCAGGTTGGACCTTGAGACAGGTTCTTTAGGATTGGGTACCACTGCTGGTGTGGCCAGTCTGGGACAATCAATATCATTTTTGGCTTCTCTTGTCTGACCTTTAGGAGTACCTTGGGGAGGAGAGGCAGTGGAGGAAAGGCATATACTGTTAAGTTTTTCCAGCTGAAAGATGGGGCATCCACTTTCCATGCTTTCTTGTGATAAATCCTTGTTCAGAATCTCCAAAGTTGGCAGTTGAGAGAGGAGGCAAATAGATCTATGTCTGGGCATCCCCATTTCCTTGTTATCATGTTGAAGACTTGTGGATCCAGTTTCCATTCGTGGGGATCCATGAGGTTCCTGCTTGCTTCGTCTGCCAGAGTATTTATTTTTCCTGACAGGAATTGTGCTTGCAGGTGAACTTGATAAGTCAATGCTGTGTCCCACAAAGTCATGGCTTGTCTGCAGAGGGGGTAGGAATGTGTGCCTCCCTGCTTGTTTATGTACCACATGACCGTAGTATTGTCCGTCTTTATCAGTAGTTGTCCTGGATTAAGTAGATCCTTGAAAGCTGTCACAGCATTCTGAACACCTAGCATCTCTTTTTGATTGATATGAAGATGCATCTGGCTTGCAGGCCATGTGCCCTGAATACATTCTCCTGCCATGTGGGCCCCCAGGCATAATTTGATGCATCCGTTGTTAGCGTCTGCCTGGCTGTGGGTAAGGTGAATGGCTGTCCCTTGTTGTGGTGACAGGCCTGTGCCCACCATCGAAACTCCTGTTGCAGGCAGGGAATGAGGGTAAAAAGAAGTTATGTACCTACCATAGCGTTCCATGCAAGTAATCTTCTTCTTGCCTTCTTTCTTGCTGGTTAGGTTCGGAGCCGATCCTCGGCTCCAACTCGGCCATCTTCAAAAGCTCGAGAGCTGCTTACTGGCTCGAGGCCCCCTATATCCCATGATGTCTGGCACTAGATACCCAGATCTCGTTTGGTAAGACTAACTGCAGACATAATAAGAAAGGAATCCTATCCTAGAATGCATAAATCCTACTGGAGAGACTACAAGTGAGAAGGGAATAGCCGGAGAAGACTCGGCCAGTGAAAAATCAAGAGGAACTCTTCTCGGTCCACTAGGATAGGGGGATGGAGGATGGGACGCAAGAAAGAAGGCGAGAAGAAGACAACTAACATGGAACGTTATGGTAGGTATATAACTTCTTTATGTTAAGTTGTCTATCTCGCCTTCATTCTTGCTGGTTGGGACAGCGTCCCTAGCACCTAAAGTCCTGGGTGGCTCATGGGAACAAACTCTTCAGAACAGTGGAACTAAAATCAGCTCTGCTCCTAGAAACAACATCCAACTTGTAATGCGAAATGAAAGTATGTGGATTGGCCCACGTAGCCGCAGCACAAATAGATTCCATGAGCAACCTAGCCTGAAAGGCCACCGAAGTGGCTAAAGCTCTGGTGGAGTGACCTTTTGGTTTGACTGGCAATTCTTTATTCCTCAGTTGATACATAAATGTGATGATAGAAGTCAACCATCTGGATAAGGTTACTTTGGAGACTGGAAGACCTTGCTTACCCAAAGCATACGACAGGAAAAGTTGGTCCGATTTTCTAATGTCCTTGGTCCTTTGCAAATAAAAACGTAGTTGCCTGTGAAGATCTAACTGATGCAACTTATATTCCGCCCTGTTGGAGTGGTTAGGAAAAAACACTGGGAGATCTATGGACTGATTTAAGTTATTCTCTGAAGAGACCTTAGGAAGGAAGGAAGGAAGGATTAGTCCTGAGAGCAACCCTGTCATTGTGGAACACGAGGTACGGAGGACGGATAGAAAGAGCCTGAAGTTCCGAAACTTTTCTGGCTGAAGTAATAGCTACCAGAAAAAGGGTTTTCCAAGATAAGAACTTCAAGGAACAAGAAGCTGCAGGTTCGAAAGGGGGCAAAATTAGAGAAGCTAAAATCAAATTTAGATCCCACGGTGGTGGAGGATCTCTCACTGGGGGCCTGAGCAGAGTGATCCCTTTGAGCAAAGCTTTACATAGCTTATGAGACATGATATTGTTTTCCGACAGGCCAATGTGAAAATTTGAAATTGCAGCTAACTGAACTCTAATCGCAGCGGAAGCAGACCCAGCATGGAAGAGTTCCTCAAGAAATTCCAAAATGTGGTGTACAGGGGCTGAAAAGGGGCCTATACTCTTAGCCTCTGCCCAGGAAGAAAAACGTTTCCACTTACTAGTGTAAGTTTTTCTAGTCGTAGACCTGTGCGATGACAAAATTATTTCATGCACAGAGGGGGAGATATCTGGAAGCCTGGCTAAGGTTGGAAGTGGATCAACCAAGCAATGAGCTGGAGAGATCGTAGGGATTGGTGCAACCCGCCCGATTGATGAATCAGAAGGTCTGGAACTGGGTCCAGAGTCCAAGGCTGCTCGAGAAGATGGCGATGCAGGAACGGGAATCATATTTGTCGAGGCCAGTAAGGAGCAATGAGGATCATTTTGCAGCCCAATACGGTAGCTTTCTGTATTAGCTTCGGGATTACGGGAAAAGGAGGGAATGCATATAGAAGTCCCTGAGGCCAATCGTGGACTACAGCCATCCTAACGGAATGTCTGGGAAGTGGAAGGAGAGAGAAGAAGTTGCTGCACTTGCTGTTGAAGGGAGATGCAAAAAGGTCGCAGCAAGGTTGGCCCCATTTGCTGAAGATTTGGTCCGCAACTACCTGATTCAGAGACCACTCAGGAGACATGAGAATTGCTCTGCTCAGCCTGTCTGCTATTATGTTTGACCTCCCAGGGATGTGCGTTGTGATCAGAAACCGTTGGGAAGAGATCGCCCACTGCCAGAGTCTGAGTGCTTCTCGACATAAGGGGTAGGACCTGGTTCCGCCCCGCTTGTTAATGTACCGTACTACTGACATATTGTCCATTTGAATTGCAATGGCCCCGGTAGGAAGAGAGTCCTGAAGACCTTGCAACACTAAGACCACGGCCCCCATCTCCAACACGTTTATATGCAGATGGTACTCGTGAGGTTGCCAGGTGCCTTGGACTGTTCTGCCCTGATAATGCCCCCCCACCCGATCAGGGAGGTGCCCGTGGTCACCGTAGCAATTGGAGGGGGGAGTACAAATGGACTGCCGTGGGGCACTGATGTGGAGACCATCCACCAAGCAAGGTGATCCTTGCATGTTTGTGTGATCATAATCATGTAAGACATGGGAAGCTGCTGGAAGGACCATTGGGTGAACAGAAGCCACTGAAGAATCCCCATGTGAAAACGAGTTAGAGGGACAAGTATGATCGCTGCTGCCATGAGACCCAGAGTTTGGAGGACGAACCTGGCTTGCATTTTTTTGCGGACCCCCCTCTGTCACTAATACCCTGTTTGGTGGAAGGCTCGCTGACATGTCTTTGGTATTTAAATTTGCACCTATAAAGGTGATAGATTGACAGGGCGACAATACAGACTTTTCGAAATTTATTCTGATACCTAGCCTGGAGCAAGTCTCGATACTGCAGTCTCTGGCTCGCAGAAGGTGATGCCTGGTGGTAGCAGTGAGGAGCCAGTCGTCTAGATATGGAAACACCTGGAATCCTTGCCGTCTCAGGTGAGTGGGAACTACTGCCATACATTTGGTGAACACCCTGAGGGCTGTGGTGAGACCAAAGGGCAGAGCTCTGAACTGATAATGGCTGGCTCCCAGCCAGAAGCGAAGGAATCTTTTGCAGCGTCTGTCCATTTTGATGTGGTAGTACGCATCCTGAAGATCTATAGAGCACATCCAATTGTCCTGACCCAGGAAGGGTAAAATGGACTGTAGTGTGACCATCCGAAACTTCGTTCTTTGTACAGACCTGTTCAGTCTGCTGAGATCCAGAATGGGTCTCCAGTCCCCTGTCTTTTTTGGTACCAAAAAGAACCTTGAGCAAATTCCAGATCCTTGTTGGTCTGCTGGGATTTGCTGGATGGCCCTTTTTCTTAGCAGTTTTGAGACTTCTTGAACTGCTTGGTCCCTTAGATTGGGTGGAACGTCTGGAAGGGACTTGTTTAACCTTAAGGGGGTGCAAACAAAAAGAATTCTGTAGCCTCCGGATATAACACACTGTACCCATCTGTCTTGTGTTATGTCTTGCCAGGCTCTTGGGTACAGCGATAATCTTCCCCTGACTGCCTCCAGAGGCAGGCAGTCGGGCAACCCTTCAGGGATGCTGGAAGGGCTTCTCAGACGAGGATTCTCTGCTGCCCTGATTTTGCGGACCCCCTCTGTCATGAGGGTGGCGTCAATTATTGTTCCCTCCTCTGCCCCTGGAGGGGAACTCACCACGTGTGTCCGGCAATGCTCCCTGGGATTTCCGGAACCACATCTTTCCACTCTTCTGACCCTTGGGATATGGTCTGGAAGGAGTGGAAAAACGGACTCCTACGGCAGAGAGAGTCTTGAATTCCTGCTCACACCTGGTAAGGGTGTCCTTCATCTGTGATCCAAAGAGATAGGAACCATCAAAGGGGGTGTTGGTGAAAGACGCTCTGAAAGGTTCCGCAAAGTTACATAGCCGCATCCATGCTTGCCTCCATAGGGCAACGCCTGTGCCTGCGGCTCTACTCGCACCATCGGCTGCTCCGAGGCAGATGTGGGAGCCGAGCTCACCTGAGCCGAAGCCCCGAGGGGGAGAGCGGGGTTGGACAAGGGTCCGATGCCACTAGCCCCCTCGGAGCCGACGAGGGAGTCCCAGCGCCCAGATCCCTCCAGGGACGGTACAATGGAAGGGATCGGAGCCAACAACGGAACCAAAGGAGAAGGTATCGGAGCCGACGGTTCCACGACTCGAACCCCAATGAACTCCGAGTTCAAAGGATGACTGGGAGGAGGATTATCTACAGACGTGGACGGAGCAGACACCTGATGATGGGGGCTGGACAACATTTTGGCTAGGGCCTGCGATTTTAGCAGCCTACTGACCACTCTTTCCATGTCACGGTCCGAAAGTCTTGAGGACCGAGAAGAGTGGGATGAGCGATGACTACGCTCAGACTGGAGCAGAGGCAATCTCGGAGCCGAACGTATCGACTCCAGAAAAGGAGACCTGGATCTTTTTCAACTCTAAGACGGCTCCGAGGAACGTGTCGGAGCCGACTGGGAGGGAGGAACACGGTTCCAGCCAGAGCCGAGATGGATGGTATAGCTTCACCCAACGACGGCTCCGAACTGGTAGCCGAAGGTTTAGGTGGCCTGGAAGATTTCACGAGCTGAGCCTTAGCCGGTGAATCTTGGGGCTTAAGCAAACCCCTCAGGATCAACTTGTTTTTGCGCTCCTGCAGGACCTCTTGGACTGAAAGCATGGCAAATCGAGTAAGAGTCCTGCAGGTGAACGGCGCCCAGACAATAAACACAAGAAGTGTGACCATCTGTCAGAGACATCTTCTGACAGCATGAGTCACACTTCTTGAATCCGGACGGCTTAGGATCCTTGGACATTCTGAAGAAAAACCAAGGAACAAAGAAACACACACACAAAGGTTAAGGTAACTAACCACTAAAAATTACACACTACAATTACCACAACCAAAAGCTACAAGCAAGGTATTATATATATATATATATATATATATATATATATATATATATATATATATATATATATATACATACATATATATAGATATATATATATATATCTGTACTACAATACAAAAAACTATAGTTACTATCACTACACAATTAACAGTGATAAAAAAAAAAAAATAAAATGTCTTTATTAAGAGAAAGGAGATAAAGAGAAAAGGTTATCCTCTAACTTAAACAGAAAACCTTTCTGAGGTAAGGAAAGGGAGAGAAGGGAGGAGGGGAAACTCTCTAATTTAAACGAGTTTCTGAGAAATAACAAGGATTAGGAAGAAACTAGCTAGAATACAACAGTTTTATCTAAAGACTAATTCTACACTAAAAAATGAGAGTTTTATGACAAGACAAAAATGATAATAAATTTTTATACGACCTGAGCCAGCAGAACAACCTCGCAGCTGAAGCGGCAAATGAGATCTGGGTATCTAGTGCCAGGCATCATGGGATATAGGGGGTCTCGAGCCAGTAAGCAGCTCTCGAGCTTTTGAAGATGGCCGAGTCGGAGCCGAGGATTGGCTCCGAACCCAACCAGCAAGAATAAAGGCGAGATAAACAACTTAACATTTAATGTTTCCAGGCTGTGGCAATGTTGAGTCCAAACACTTTTTAGATACCATTGTAGTTTCCTCATATGCAGTCTGGCATATGGAATTAGCAGAATGCAGGATGCCATGAAGCCCAAAGCCTGCAGAATTTTTCTTGCAGATAACTGGGTCTTTGTTGCCAACATTTTGAAGTAAGAAGTCAGTTGCCTTTGTTTGTCTGGCGTGAGATAAGCCATCTGGGCAGTTGTATTTAAGCTTGCACCCAGGAATATTATCTCTTGAGAGGGTACTAGTTTTGATTTATTTTCATTTACTAAGTACCCTTGGCAAATTAGTAATCTTTTTACAAACGCCAGATGCTTTAGTAGAATGTCTTTGTTCTCTGCTTGAATAAGACAGTCCGTCCAAGTAAGGATATATTTGAATTCCTCTTTGTCTGCAAAATGCAATTACTGGTGCCAGGCCTTTTGTGAAGACCCTGGGCGCAGTAGATAAGCCAAAGGGCAGTGCAGAGAGTTGGTAGTGCATTGAGCCAGCTATGAATCTGAGGTATCTTCTGCAAGATTGTCTGACTGGGACATGCAGGTATGCCTCTTTTAGGTCCAAAGTTACAAGCCAAGTCTTCTTGCCCAGCATGGGCAGTAGTTGCTGCAGAGTCAGCATTTTGAATTTTGGAACGTCCAGAAATGTGTTTAGAGTAGACAGGTCCAGTGTTGGTCTCCAGGCTTTGTCCTTTCTGGGCACCAAGAAAAGTCTCGAGTAAAATCCTTGTCCCCGCTCTTGTTGTGGTACCTGTTGAATGGCCCTCATGTCCATGAGGGATGAAACTTGCTTTTGTGCCTCTGCCCATTGATTGTGTGGCAGGTCTGGCATACCTTTTGCCCTTGGCAGGGTGTGAAAGTGGAACCTGTAGCCTTGAGACATTATGTTCAAGACCCATTTGTCCTGGGTAATCATGTGCAATTTGGTGAAAAAAGTGCTAGTTTTCCTCCTAAGGGGGCTGCCAAAAGATAACAGCTTGGTTCTGGTACAGGAAAGTCATTGGGAGGTTTCCTGTATGGTTCTGATTTGACTTCTCCACTTTTGGAGGTAGAAGCACCCCATTGTTTGGGCCTGTATGAGCCTTGGGGCTGGGATCTGCCTCTAGGGCATCTGTATCTGCCTCTTTGTGGCCTGTCTGACACTGGAAAGGACCAATTCTTTGTAGGCCAGTTCCTACTAAATCTGGGTTGCTGCACCTGTAGAAAATCCTTAACTGTCTGCATGGATTTCGCTTTATCCTCCATTTTCTTCAACACCTCTTCTGCCTTAACACCAAATAAAATATCTTGCTGTAAAGGAGCATCCAATAATTTTGCCTTAACATGATCTGGTAAGCTTTGTTCTTTTAACCAAGCATGCCTTCGAATCACAGATCCTATAACTGCTGCTCTACAAGAAGCCTCTAATGAATCAAAACCACATTGCAAAGTATGTTTTCCACTTGTTCAGCTGCATGCAATAAATCCTGCATCTCCTTATAATCAGGTTGTTCTGCACTTGTACTCATTTTCTGTTTTAACTGAGACAGTAAATACTGTTGACATTTAAGCATGTAAAACTGGCAATTTAGAGCCCTCACTGCTAAAGTTGCAAAGGTGTAAACTTTCCTCCCCCATCTGTCTAATGCTCTAGAATCCCTGTCAGAGGGAACTGGATTTTAGCCATGGAAGCTTTTACCCCTTTGGGACCCTGGGAAATAGTTTCTGGGTCAGCAACAGGGTTTTTATAAAGAAATTTGTAAGAGTCAGGGACTCTGTATTACCTGTCTGGCTTGACAGGAGCAGGGGGTAAAGAATCAAGATTTAAACTGGATTCAGAGAACACATCATCCACAATATCCAACACTGGTGGAATAGCAAGGGGTCTGTGCTGAGGCAATAAAAGAAAGTCCCTGAGCCTTTTCTTGGATTCTGAGTAATCCTGGCCCTCCCAAATGGAAATGCTCCCTCATGGTATGTAAAGTTTCCCCAAAAGAGTAATCCTCAGGAGGACAGGCTGAAGGAATTGATTCTTCAGCATCAGAGTCATCATAGGGGGGTAAAGAGTATCCCTGGTCTGAAGAGGAATCGGAATATATAGAAACCTGGTCAGAGGAATCACAGTCTGTATCCTGCCAAGGCCTTTTATCAGGAGGGGGATGGGAACCCCTGATCAGAGTAAAGTCTTCGGCCATTTTGAGCATCTGTTTTTTAGGCATGGAGGCCTGTCCAGGTGAATGCTGTACTTGCTTCTTTGTCTTTAATGTAGTTTTAGACTTGGCTGTATTTCCAATGGTAGGTTGTGAAGGTCTGAAAACACCCTCAGAAGCAGATGCCTGCTCAGCGGCTCCGGACCAATCTGAAGGGTTAGTCTCCGTAGGCCCAACACCTTGAGTATCCAGAGGCCTAGGCACCTCCACGTGGGAGTCGGTCGCGGCCTGTGGTTCTGAGGTAGCGGGTGTCAGGGGCTGCGAAAGTGCCTCACTGAGAACTGGCGACTGGCCTAGAAGAGGCTTCGTCAGTTTTGGGCCTCGGATGCCTGTCCTTATCCTTGCGTTTTTTTGTGAATTCCGGTCGTCGGTTGTTCCGATGGCATGGTATAATTATATCTTCAGCCAAAGTAATGGCGAGCAAAATCAAACCGATGTTTAATAGTGTGTTTGTTAAATCTAGCACAAAACCGACAACTAGTGACGTCGTGATCTGGGCCTAGGCATGGAATACAGTAAGAATGAAAATCCTTATGAGGTATTTGCTTCCCACAAGAAATGCAATTATTAACTTTTACTGACATCGGTCTGAGGCAAGAAGAAGTTTCCCCAACGGGGTACTTAGTTTTATTGAAGACTTCGGTTCTGAAAATCGAATTTGATATCTCAGAAGTCGGCCGACCGGCACTTGCGAACTGCTTTTGCTTAGGGCATCGCGCGGCAAGAAAGACTGAAGAAAATGGCGTCGGCTGCTTCTTATATACCCCTGACGCACTGACATCAGGGAGGAGGTGACAGCAACCGACGCCGGACCAAGACTTTGGAACTCTGGCCGACTGTGGGAATGGCTGACGGCAGGATAACCCAAGTGCAATGACTGCAGCAGTGAAACACAATGAGCATTCATTGCTTCTAGATCCTGAGAATGTTGACACCATAGGCTTTTTAGATACCACTGTAGTTTCCTCATATCTTGAATACGGAATTAGAAAAATGCAGGAGGCCATGAACCCCAAGGCTTGCAGTATTTGTCTTGCAGATAGCAGGGTTTTTGTGGCCACTTGTTTGAAGTAGGTTGTCAAATGAATTTGTTTCTCTGGAGTGAGGTAAGCCATCTGGGAAGTTGTATTCAAGCTTGCTCCCAGGAATATAATTTGTTGACAGGGTACCAGGTGTGATTTCTTTTCGTTTATGGTGAACCCCAGAGAAGTTAGAACCCTTTGTACAAAGGCCAGATGATTCAAAAGTATGTCCTGGCTTTCTGACAGAATTAGACAATCATCCAGGTATGGGTATATTTGAATATTTTTTGCCTGCAAAATGCAATAATTGGAGCTAGGCACTTTGTGAACACCCTGGGCGCAGTAGATAAGCCAAAGGGCAGTGCAGAGAACTGATAGTGCGTGTAGCCTGCTTTGAAGCGTAGTTATCTTCTGCAAGATTACCTGATTGGGATGTGCAGGTATGCTTCTTTTAAATCTAGGGTTGCCAACCAGGCATCTTTGCCTAGCATAGGAAGTAATTGGTTAAGAGTCAGCATCTTGAATTTTGGAATTTCAAAAAGGTGTTTAGAGTAGACAGGTCCAGGATAGGACGCCATGAATTGTCTTTTCTGGGTACCAGAAAAAGTCTCGAGTAGAAACCTTGTCCTTTTTCCTTTTCTGGTACTAGGTGAATAGCCCCCATGCTTAAGAGAGACAATACTTGTTTTTGGGCCTCTGCCCACTGATTTGGGGGTAGGTCCAGCCACCCACTTGATGTTGGCAATGTGTGGTAGTGAAATTTGTATCCCTGGGAAACTATATTTAAAACCAATTTGTCCTGGGTAATGCGTTACCGGTTCTTTGCATGAAGAGCAATCTTTCCCCCCAAAGGGGCAGTCAGTTGATAAGTGCTTGGAAATTTTAAAAGGAAGTCATTGAGACAGTTTACCGTAGAGGGGAGTCTTACTACTCCCAGATTTGGAAGTGGAGACCCCCCACTGCTTAGTCCGGTGTGTCCCCTGGGACTGAAACCTGGGGTTTTTGCTGTGTCTGGGTTTGGCTTGAGAAGACCTGGAAGGGGCTGGAAAGGACCAATTCTTATAGGATCAGTGCCTACTAAATCTAGGAGGCTGAACTTGTAAGAAATCTTTAACAGTTTGCATAGATTTAACTTTATCTTCCATCTTTTTAAGAAATTCCTCAGCCTTGTTGCCAAACAAGTGGTCCTGATTTAAAGGCGCATCCAACAATTTAGCTTTAACATGATCATGCAAAGACTGCTCCTTAAGCCAAGCATGCCTTCTGAGCACAGACCCAGTAACAGCAGCCCTGCAAGAGGACTCTAATGAATCAAAACCACATTGCAAAGTATGTTTTCCAACTTGTTCAGCAGAATGCATTAAA
Source organism: Protopterus annectens (assembly GCF_019279795.1). NCBI lineage: Eukaryota > Metazoa > Chordata > Ceratodontiformes > Protopteridae > Protopterus > Protopterus annectens. The sequence continues at coordinate 528,886,268 of NC_056749.1, read as the reverse complement.
TCCTGTAATTCTTTATTTTCCACACAGTCAGGATTCAACATAATTTTCTGTTTAAGCAGTCGAATAACATGCTGCTGATACTTTAACATATGAAACTGACAGTTTAAAGCCCTAATGGCCAAAGGTTGCAGAAGTGCAAACATTCTTACCCCATCAATACAGTGCCCTGGAGTCTCTATCAGAAGGGGTAGGATTTTTAGCAGTAGAAGCCTTAATGCCCTTGTGCCCCTGTGAAATAGTCTCCGGATCTGCAATAGGATTTTTAAAAAGGAACTTGTGGGACTCTGGGACTGTGTAGTATCTGTCAGGTTTTCTGGGAACAGGAGGCAGGGAATCAGGGGCCAAACTAGATTCCGAAAAAGCATCATCAACAATGTCTAGTACAGGAGGATTAGGTAAAGGCCTATGCTGAGGTAGGAGAAGGAAATCCCTAAGCCTCTTTTTTGAATTAGAAAAATCCTGGCTTTCCCAGTGGAAATGCTCTGAGTATGTAAGGTTTCTCTAAAAGAAAAATCCTCAGGAGGGGAAGCAGAGGGAATGGAGTCCTCTGCATCAGAATCTTCATAAGTAGATAAGGGAAAATCTAGATCATCGGAAGAATCAGAAAAAACAGAATCCTGATCAGAAGATTCATAATCAACTTCAGTCCTAGGCCTCTTAGAAAGAGGGATGGCTACCCCTGATTAGAGTTATTAGATCTTCAGACATTTTTATCATTTGTTTTTTAGGCATGGAGGCCTGAGCATGTGGCCTGGGCGTCGTTTTTTTTAGGCATGGATCGAGATTTAGGCCTAAGTAAAGAAGGAGGCGTCCATTTAATATGCAAGTCCGTAGACCTGAATACACCCTCAGAATCCAGTGCCTGCACAGCAGCTCCGGACACATACAAGGTAGAGACATCAGCAGGTTCCATAGTTGAAGCATCTCGCGGCATACCGGACTCCGAATGGGTCGGCACTTTTGGACCTCGGCGGCCTGTCCCTGTCTTTATCTTTGAGTTTTTTCTTAATCCCGGTAGTCGGATGGCTAACCGAGGACATTTCTGGATAATTAAACAGAGAACCGAAATATTTAGAGGTGAAAATGTACTGACGACGGACAGTGCACTGATTAAATAAAGCACAAAATCGACAGCAAGGTATGTCGTGGTCAGGGCCTAGGCAAGGAATACAGTACGAATGAAAATCTTTATGAGGAATTTGCTTTCCAAAAGTAATACAATTAACTTTTACTGACATCGGTAAGGAGCAAGAAAAAGTTTACCCAACGAGGTACTTAGCTTTAGGTGAAGACTTCGGTTCTGAAACTCGAAAATGAGAAGTTATGTACCTACCATAACGTTCCATGTTAGTTGTCTTCTCTCGCCTTCTTTCTTGCTGGATGGGTTCGGAGCCGATCCTCGGCTCCGACTCGGCCACTTACTAAAGCTCGAGAGCTAATTTTACCGGCTCGAGGCAACCCTATATCCCATGATGCAAGGCGATAACTACCCAGATCTCGTTTGGTAGCTAAGGAAAAATTATGCAATATATTCCTCCAAATGGAAAGGAGGAGGAAGAGGTAATAATTCCTCGAAAAAGACCAACCTGATCTAGTGACACTAGTAAGCTAATTAGCTGGAAAAATTGGATCCGGACTCTTCAAGGAAGAGGAACAATCTTCTCGGTCTGACCAGGCTAGGGGGATGGTGGGAGGGACGCAAGAAAGAAGGCGAGAGAAGACAACTAACATGGAACGTTATGGTAGGTACATAACTTCTCAATGTTAAGTTGTCAATCTAACCTTCATTCTTGCTGGATGGGACTGCGTCCCTAGCACCTTTATCCTGGGTGGCTCAATGGAACAGACTCTTGAGAACGGTGGAACCAAAATTTGCTCTGTTTCTGGAGGCCAAGTCCAATTTGTAATGCGAAACAAAGGTATGAGGAAAGGCCCATGTGGCTGCTGCACAAATAGTGTCTATTGGAAGTCTAGCCTGAAAAGCTGTAGATGTAGCTAGTGCTCTGGTTGAATGGACTTTTGGCCTAGAAGTCAACTCTTTACCTCTGAGTTGATAAATGCATGTAATCACAGAAGACAGCCACCTAGATAGGGTTACCTTGGATACCGGAAGGCCTTTCCTGTTCTCTGCATAGGATAAAAACAGTTGATCAGATTTCCTAAATTGTTTGGTTCTGTCCAGATAATATCTGAGTTGGCGGTGAACATCGAGATAATGTAGTTTTTGCTCCGATCTATTAGAATAATTTGGGGAAAAAACTGGAAGATCAATAGACTGATTTAAGTTAGTCTGCGATGCCACTTTGGGTAAGAAAGACGGATTAGTCCTCAGAGAAACTCTGTCTTTGTGGAAGATTAAGTAGGGAGGACGAATGCAGAGGGCATGAAGCTCAGATACTCTCCTGGCAGAAGTAATGGCGACCAGAAAGAGTGTCTTCCAAGAAAGAAATTTCAATGAACAGGTAGCCGCAGGTTCAAAGGGGGGAAGAATCAAGGATGTTAAGATTAAATTTAGATCCCACTGTGGTGGGGGGTCTCTAATCGGAGGTTTAAGTAAAAATATACCTTTAAGGAATGCCTTGCAAAGTTTATGTGACATGATGTTGTGGTCCAACAAGCCGATATGAAAATTTGAAATGGCTGCCAACTGAACTTTTACTGTGGAGGAAGAAGATCCTGAGTGAAAAATTTCGGCTAGGAAGTCCAAGACCGAATGAATCGGAGCTGTAAAGGGATCTATGTTCCTAGCTTTTGCCCAGAAGGAGAAACGTTGCCATTTACTAGCATAAATCCTTCTGGTGGAAGATTTAAGGGAAGCTACTATGATATCCCGGACGGGATTAGAAATCATAGGAAGCCTGGCTAGGGACGGAAGTGGAGCAACCAAGCAGTGAGGTTGAGAGAAGGTATGGATTGGTGCAGCTGCCCCGACTGGTGGGTCAGAAGATCTGGAACCGGGTCCAGATGCCATGGCTGTACCAAAAGATAATGATGCAGAAATGGAAACCATAACTGTCGAGGCCAATAAGGGGCAATGAGAATCATATTGGCTCTCAAGGCGGTTGCTTTCTGAATTACTTGTGGTATTAGAGGAAAGGGAGGAAAGGCATAGAGAAGTCCCCGGGGCCAATCTTGGATTAGAGCGTCTCTGGGGGGATGGCCTGGAAGGGGGAAGAGGGAGAAGAAGTCGGGGCATTTGCTGTTTTGAGGCGAAGCAAAAAGATCACAGCAAGGAAGGCCCCACTTCTGAAAAATCTCTTCCATCACAGATTGTTTGAGAGACCACTCGTGAGGCATGAGAATAGCTCTGCTCAACCTGTCCGCTATGATGTTGGACTTCCCGGGGATATGCGTTGCTATCAGAAACCGCTGAGAAGAGATTGCCCCCTGCCAAAGTCTGAGTGCCTCTCGACACAGGGGATAGGACTTCGTTCCGCCCTGCTTGTTGATATACCACACTACGGACATATTGTCCGTTTGGACTGCAATAGTCCCCAGGGGAAGAGAGTCGTGGAGGGCTTGCAACGTTAAAAGCACTGCTCTCATCTCCAGGACATTTATATGCAGGTGGCATGGACCATCCTGCCCTGATAATGCCCCCCCCCCCGATCAGGGAGGCATCCGATGTAACCGTGGCGACCGGGGCGGGAGGAACAAAGGGTCTGCCCTGATGGACTTGAGAGGACAATATCCACCAGGTCAGATGCCTTTTGCAAGTTGGAGTTATCATGATCCTGTGACGCATTGGAAGTCGTTGAAAGGACCATTGGGCGAACAGCATCCACTGTAGGAGACGCACGTAAAAGCGGGCAAGGTGAAGAAGTGTTATGGCGGCCGCCATAAGACCTAAAACTTTCAGGGCAAATCTGGCCTGAACTTTGCCGCTCTGGAGAATCACATGGATGTGGTTTTGAATATCCAAGATCCTTTGGTCTGTTAACTTTGCTGAAAGTTGTACGGTGTCCAAATTGGTGCCTATAAAGGTAATAGATTGACAAGGTGACAAGGCAGATTTTTCGAAATTTATAGAGATCCCTAGCCCTCTGCAAATGTGAATGGTGTAATCTCTGGCTTGGAGAAGTTGATGCCTGGTGGTGGCAGTGAGGAACCAGTCGTCTAGATATGGAAACACCTGGAATCCTTGACGTCTCAGGTGAGCCGTAACCGCTGCCATACATTTGGTGAACACTTTGGGGGCTGTAGTGAGTCCAAATGGCAGGGCTCTGAATTGGAAGTGACTGGACCCCAGCCGAAAGCGGAGAAACCTTCTGGAGCGCCTGTGAATTTTGATGTGATAGTACGCATCCTGAAGGTCCACCGAGCACATCCAATTGTCCTTGCCCAGAAAGGGTAGAATGGACTGAAGCGTGACCATCTGGAATCTTGTTTTCTTTACAAACTTGTTTAGTTTGCTGAGATCTAATATTGGTCTCCAGTCCCCTGTCTTTTTTGGTACTAAAAAGAACCTTGAGTAGATTCCGGATCCTATTTGGTCTGCTGGGACTGGCTGGATGGCTCTTTCTGCTAGCAGTTTTGATATTTCTGGTACTGCTAGTTCCCTTAGACCAGGTGGAACGTCTGGAAGGGTTCCCTTTTGCTGAATTTGGGTTTGGATAAAGGGAATTTTGTAACCCTCGGATATGATCGACTGTACCCATTTGTCTTGAGAAAGGGAAAGCCAGGCTTTTGGGTACAGCGATAATCTTCCCCCGACTGCCTCCGAAGGTGGACAATCGGGCAACACCTCAGGGATGCTGGAAGGGTTTGTCAGAGAGAGGCTCCCTACTACCCTGATTCTGCGGACCTCCTCTGCCCCTAGGGCGGCGTCTGTTATTGTTACCCTCTCTGCCTCTGGGGGTAAACTGACCTTGTGCGTCAGGCGTGACTCCTTCAGATTTGCGGAACCACATTTTCCCTCCCTTCTGACCTTTTGGGTAAGGTCTTGAAGGGGTGGAGAAACGGACTCCTACGGCAGAAAGAGTCTTGCCATCTTGTTTGCATCTAGTCAAGGTGTCTTTCACTTGAGGTCCGAACAAGGTCAAACCATCAAAGGGAGAGTTTGTGAAGGACGCCTTGAGGGGGTCTGCAAAATTACAAAGCCGCATCCAGGAGTGACGCCTTAAGCCACTCATGTGCCTGCGGCCCTACTCGCTCCATCGGCTGCATATGAAATGAGCCGCATGGAGGAGTTTACAATAGAGTTTAGGGTTCCTAGCTGTGAGTTAATCTTATCCTGGGACCCAGCAGCTGACGGATCCTGTAAAACTTCTCCCAACTCTTTAAGAACATCTCTTTGAAGGCGGGCAAAGTGACACAAGTAGTTCAGCGACCGCATGGCAAAGGTCGCTGAAGAAAATATCCGCTTGCCATACCTATCCATAGTCCTGGAATCCTTGTTAGGAGGATGGACAGGTACTGAAGGATCAGCTAGTTCCTTCTTGGTGGCTGCAGCCACCACCATGGCATCAACCGGGACACCTTTTGTCAAAAATTGCCTATCAGATGGGGCCATGATGAATTTAGAAGGCCTCCGAGGAGTGGGTTACACCGAATCCGGGGCCATCCACACCTTGCGAGCCACCACGTCCATAAGAGGGTCAAAAGGCGGAGACACCCAGGAGGTGGAGGGTCGAGAACCGAACGCCTCCAGGTATACCGACTCGTCCTCGGAAGGATTAAGGGAAGGCCAGTTCCCCCTCTGCTTAAGGAGTTCAAGGATGTCTGAGAAAAGAGACATCCTCAGAGGGGGACCTTGGGGATCCCTCCGACTCATCCAAGTCAGTATCAGATGTAATAGACTCAGGGGAGTCTAGATGTTTCCTCTTACATGTCCTCTTACGCAGAGGCTCACCTGACGGGTCAGGAGAAGCCTCGGAAGAGGAAGATATTCCCAGTGGGGAAACCTGAGGCGTTGGATCTCTGGGTCCGGGAGCAAGAGAGTGGGAAGAGACGTCAGCAGGCACTGTAGTGGGAGGAGCTGATGGAACTGACCGTTGACTACGCCCTGGGGCTAGTACACTCCTCATCACCTCGAAGGCTCCCCCATCAGAGAGGCCAGAAGGTTCCCGCTCCGAAGAGATAGGAACCCCAGGCCGCACCGACAGGGATGGCTCCGAGGCTGATGGGGCTGAGCTCACCAGCGCCGAAGCTCCGAGAGGGAGAACGGGGTCGGACAAGGATCCGATGCCACTCGCCCCCTCGGAGCCGACGAGAGAGACCAGACGCCTGGATCCCTCCAATGAAGGCATCAAGGAGGAAATCGGAGCGGATGACGACGGAGCCGAAGGAGGGGGTGGTATCAGCTCCGAAGTCACAACAGTCACGGCTCCAAGGAGCTCCGGCTCCGAGCTCTGTAAGAGAGTCGAAGGAGGAATGTTAGGTGGATATGTAATAGCTACCATCTGTTGAGATGGGCTATGGAGCATTTGGGCCAATGCCTGAGACTTTAATAGTCTACTCACCACTCTCTCAAGGTCGTGGTCGGACAGCCTGGACGACCGAGAAGACCGGCTCCGATGGCTCCGCTCCGAGAGCAGGGGTGATCTCGGAGCAGAATGTATCGACTCCAACGAAGGGGATCTTGATCTCTTTCTTGAGATAGGTGGAGCCGAAGGAGCCAAGGATACGTCGGCTCCAGCCGGAGCCGACACTGAGTGCCCAGATTTAGCAGTATCGGCGCCGGATGGAGCCGATACTGTAGCCAGACATAGAAGGATCGGCTCCGGCCGGAGCGATCTCGCCACAGAAGCGAAACAGTAGCCGATGGCTTAGGGCTTGGAGCGAAGGCTTAACTGGTTTCGAGGGCTTCCCGAGCCGACTTAGTCGGGAGCTCTCAGGCTTTAATAAGCCCCTCAGTATTAATTTTTTCTGCTCCTGCAGGACTCTTGGGCTGAAGGCATGGCAGACAGCACAAGAGTCCTGCAGGTGCAGAGGTCCCAGGCAGTAAACACAAGAAGTGTGACCGTCTGTCAGAGACATCTTCTGACAGCATGAGTCACACTTCTTGAAGCCTGAGACCTTTGTGTCCTTCGACATAACTGTGTCGAGTAACACTAAGTGACAAAAAAACGCAGACACACAAACAATAAACACCCAATCCAATAAAATTAAAACAGGGATACAAACACACTCAAACACCACACAGAATCCCGGACAAAAAATTAGGAAAGGGAGGGGGGCTTAAGGCCTAACTTAGGGGAAGGGATAAATAACAGGAAAAATAGGGAACACTAACGGAAAAAGGGTTAAACTGATCGTTAAGAGTTTACACAACAACGGTAGTGACTAAAACTAAAGGGGAGAGACTAAAAGTCTGAAATTTGAAAAAAAACTTAAAGAGCCGGTAAAAAGAGCACCTCGCAAGCGAAAGCGGCAAACGAGATCTGGGTAGTTATCACCTTGCATCATGGGATATAGGGTTGCCTCGAGCCGGTAAAATTAGCTCTCGAGCTTTAGTACGTGGCCGAGTCAGAGCCGAGGATCGGCTCCGAACCCATCCAGCAAGAATGAAGGCGAGATTGACAACTTAACATCGAAAATTTCAGGAGTCGGCCAACCGGCACTTGCAAACTGATTCTGCTTCGGGCACCGCACGGCAAGAAAGACTGGGGTAATGGCGTCGGCTGCATGTTTTATACCCCTGACAACCTGACGTCATGGAAGAAGGGACAGCAACCGACGCAGGACACAAGACTTTGTTAATCAGGCAGACTGAGGGCTACCTGCAAGCAGATAACGCAAATGTAATGACTGCAACAGTGAAACACGAAGAAAGTACAGTTGTGTACACTTACCAATAATGCAGACGTTTGAGTGTATTCACTGTTGCAGTCATTACATTACGGTAATCTGCTGGCAGGTTGCCCTCAGTCGGCCTGATTAACAAAGTCTTGGGTCCTGCGTCGGTTGCTGTCCCTTCTTCCATGACGTCAGGTCGTCAGGGGTATAAAACATGCAGCCGACGCCATTTTCATCAGTTTTTCTTGCCCCAAATGTCAGGTCCCTCCCCAAATGGGGAGCAATATATATATATATATATATAAATATATATATATATATATATATATATATATACACACATATAGATATATATATATACATACTTACACACACACACATATATATACATATATATATATATATATATATATATATATAGATATAAATATATAAAATTTAGAACACAAACAATATACCTCCAATCAAAAGCAAATACACCAAAAAGGCTTTTAAGCATATTAAAAGAAAGAAGAGGTATAGTAAGAGAAAAAACAGGGGGCTGGAGGGTGGGTAACCAGGACTGCAACAGTGAGTACACTTGAACATCTACATTTATGGTAAGTGTACACAACTGTACTATGTTCTTCATGTTTCACTGTTGCAGTCATTACATTTGGGTAGATTCCCAAAGCTATGGTTGGGAGGATGGATTTATACAGAACTAGGAACAGCTATAAGGCCCTGCAGGACAGCAGTGGCAAAGCCAGCTCTGGATTTAGAGAAGAGAGGTAAATGGTAATGCTTGGTGAACGTATGAACTGAGCTCCAGGTAGCAGCTTCTAGAATGTCCCTGGTAGTAACCCCTCTGAGAAAGGCTGCAGAAGTAGATGCAGTCCTGGTGGAATGAGATCTGATCCCCTTGGGGATAGGTTTACCATGGTGCAACACAGCAGAAACAAATACAATAGCTTATCTATTTATAAATAGTCTGCTTTGAAACAGGTTTTCCCTCTGCCCCTGCAGCAAATGCCACCAATAGTTGCTCAGATTTTTTTAGAGGTTTTGTCCTGTTTAAGTAGAATCTAAGTTGTCTGTGCACATCCAATGAATGCAGAATCCGCTCACCCTTGTTCTGTGGATTGGGAAAGAAAGTTGGAAGATGAATGGTCTGATTAAGAGTTACCCTGGATACCACCTTAGGCATGAAAGATGGATTGGTCCTGAGAGCCACCCTGTCCGGATGAAAACTAATGAAAGGCTCCACTGCCATAAGAGCCTGTAATTCTGAAATCCGTCTAGCAAAAGTAACTGCTAAAAGAAAAGCTATTTTCCAGGAGAGACATTTTAAATCTGCAGTAGCAGCTGGCTCAAAAGGAGATAGAGTGAGTTTTTCCAAAACAAAACAGAGGTCCGATGCAGGAGCTGGTGCTCTCCTGGGACGTCTTAAATATTTGGTCCCTCTGAGGTACTGCTTTAGCAGAGGATGAAAAAAGAGGGGAGGCTCTGTGTTTTAATGAGCTGAAATGGCAGAGGCATGGATTTTTATAGAAAAAAAAAAAAAGATAGGCCCTTGTGAAGCATCTCAGTTAAATATTGTATTGCTGTGCTTATTCCTTGTGCTTGGTTTCAGGCACAGAATCTTTTCCATTTGTCCGCATACGATTTTCTAGTACTAGGCCTTCACAGGTTTGCTGAGAGATGTAACAGGTGAAATCACTTGATTAGCCATGCTGTAACATTCAGAGTTTGGAGCAGAGTGTGCAGAATTTGATAGTTCTGCTGAGACAGTAGGTAAGGTGTCAGAGGCAGGTACCACAGAGGAAGGTGTGACATATTGCGTAGGAGCGGGTACCAGTGTCGGCGAGGCCAGTCTGGAACAATAAGTATCATTTTTGTTTTTTCCTGTCTGACTTTTAGTAAGACCTTGGAGAGCAGAGGCAGAGGAGGAAAGGCATAGACTGATAGGTTTTTTCCAGCTGAAGGACAAAGCATCCATTTTCCAAGCTTTTTTGTGATGAATTCTTGTGCAGAATTTGTCCAACTGATAATTTTGGGGTGAAGCAAAAAGATCTATGTCTGGGCTCCCCCATTTGTGTGTCAACATGCTGAAGATTTGTGGATCCAGTTTCCATTCGTGTGGGTCCATAAGATTTCTGCTTAGTGTGTCTGCCAGAGTAATTTGCTTTCCTGGCAGGAACTGAGCCTGCAGATGTATTTGGTAAGTCAAGGCCGTGTTCCACAATGCCACGGTTAGTCTGCAAAGAGGGTAGGAATGGGCACCCCCCTGCTTGTTTATGTACCACATGACTGTGGTGTTGTCTGTCTATCAATAGTTGTCCTGGATGAAGATAGTCCTTGAAGGCTGTCAGAGCATTCTGTATAGCTAGCATTTCTTTCTGGTTGATATGTAGGTGCATTTGATTTTGGCTCCATTGGCCCTGAATGCATCTCCCTGCCAGATGCGCCCCCCAAGCATAATCTGATGCGTCTGTAGTCAGGGTTTGGGCAGCAGGGGGGGTGGAGTGAATGACAGTCCCTTGTTTTGGTGGCAGACCTCGGCCCACCACAGGAACTCTAGCTGCAGGCAAGGAATGATAGGAATCATTGTTTCCAGGCTATGACAATGTTGACTCCATAAGCTTTTTAGCTACCACTTAAGTTTCTTCATATGCAGTCTTGCATATGGAATTATTAGGATGCAGGAAGCCATGAACCCCAAGGCCTGCAGAATTTGTCTTGCAGATAGCTGGGTTTTTGTGGCCACCTGTTTGAAGTAAGTCATCAATTGAATTTGTTTTTCTGGCGTAAGGTAGGTCATCTGGGCAGTTGTATTCAAGCTTGCACCCAGGAATGTAATTATTTGAGAGGGTACCAGTTGTGATTTCTTTTTGTTTATGGTGTACCCTAGACAAGTTAGAAGTCTTTTTACAAACACCAGATGTTTTAGAAGAGTGTCCTTGTTTTCTGTCTGAATTAGACAATCGTCCAGTTAAGGATAAATTTGAATGTTTGTCTGCAAAATGCAATTACTGGTGCCAGGCACTTTGTGAAGACCCTGGGCGCAGTAGATAAGCCAAAGGGCAGTACAGAGAACTGGTAATGCAAATAGCCTGCTTTGAAGCGGAGGTATCTTCTGCAAGATTCTCTGATTGGGATCTGCAGGTAAGCCTCTTTTAAGTCTAGATTTACCAACCAGGCATGCTCGACTAGCATAGGCAGTAACTGTTGTAGAGTCAGCATCTTTAATTTTGGAATGTCCAGAAATGTATTTAGAATGGATAAGTCCAGAATTGGACGCCATGATTTGTCTTTTCTGGGTACCAGGAAAAGTCTTGAATAAAAACCTTGTCCCTTTTCCTTTTCTGGTACTGGTTGAATAGTCCCCATATTCATGAGGGACATAACTTGTTTCTGGGCCTCTGCACAGTGATTTGGAGGCAGATCTGGCCATCCGTTTGGGATTGACAACGTGTGGAAGTGAAATCTGTATCCCTGGGATACTACATTTAAAACCCACTTGTCCTGGGTAATTAGTTGCCAGTTTCGTGCATGAAGTGCCAGTTTTCCCCCCAAAGGGGCGGCCAAAAGATAAGTGCTTGGTGATTGCAGTGGAAAGTCATTGAGACTGTTTACCATAGGAAGGTGCCTTGTTACTTTCAGATTTGGAGGTGGAGGCACTCCATTATTTTGTTTTACAAGTTCCTTGTGACTGAAACCTGGAGCCTTTGGAATGTCTGTATTTGACCTGAGTGGCTCTGATGGGTACTGGAAAGGACAAGTTCTTAGTAGGCCAGTGCCTACTGAACCTGGTTAGCTGCACTTGTAGAAAATATTTTACAGTTTGCATAGATTTAGCTTTATCTTCCATCTTTTTCAAAACAACTTCTGCCTTATTAAAAAAGAGACTGTCCTGTTGTAAAGGAGCATCCAGCAACTTTGCTTTAACATGATCAGGCAGATTTTGCTCCTTGAGCCAAGCATGCCTTCTTATCACAGATCCAGTTACAACGGCCCTGCAAGACGCCTTCAAGGAATCAAAACCACATTGCAAAGTAAGCTTTCCAACTTGTTCAGCTGAATGCAATAAATCCTGCAACTCTATTTTCCACACAGTCAGAAATCAATATAATTTTCTGTTTAAGTAAGCCCATGACATGCTGCCGACATTTAAGTATATGAAATTGATAGTTTAAAGCCCTGATTGCCAAGGTTGCAGACGTGTAAACCTTCTTACCCCATCTATCCAGCGCCCTGGAGTTTCTATCAGAAGGGGTAGGATTTTTAGCAGTAGAAGCCTTAACGCCCTTGAGACCCTGAGAAATGGTTTCAGGGTCAGCAGTAGGGTTTTTAAAGAGGAAATTGTGGGAGTCAGGAACCCTGTAATATCTGTCTGGCTTACTAGGAGCCGGAGGCTGGGAATCAGGAGCCATGCTGGATTCTGAGAAAACAATGTCGAGAACAGGAGGTATAGCCAAATGGCTATGCTGAGGAAGAAGGAGGAAATCCTTAAGCCTCTTTTTAGATTCTGAGAAATCCTGACTCTCCCAGTAAAACTGTTCCCTTAAGGTATGCAAAGTTTCTCCGAAAGAAAAATCCTCAGGAGGAGAAGGGATGGAATCTTCTGCATCAGAGTCCTCATAAGGTGGAATAGATAATTCCTGATCAGAAGAGGAATCAGAAGAAACAGAAACCTGATCAGATGATTCATAGTCAGTGCCTTGCCTAGGCCTCTTAGCAGGAGGGGGATGGGTATACCTGATCAAGGTAATTACATCCTCAGCCATTTTGAACATTTGTTTTTAGGCATAGGGGCCTAGGCATGTGGCCAAGTGCCGTTTTTTTTAGACATAGAAGTTGATTTTGGCCTTAGTTTTGAAGATGGCGTCGGTTTAATATACAATTCTTTAGGCCTGAAAACACCCTCAGAAGCTGGTGCATGCTCAGCGGTTCCAGACCCATCTAAAGTAGAGACATCCGTGGGTTCAATACTTATAGTGTCTCGCAGCATACTGGACTCCGAATGGGTCTCAGTAGAGAGCTGCGAATCAAAAGTAGTGGGTATCAGGGGCTGCGAAAGCACCGGCGACTGGCTTAGGAGAAGTTTCGTCCTCGGTTTTGGACCTCGACGGTCTGTCTCTGTCTTTCTCTTTCCTTTTTGTAGGTATTCCGGTAGTCAGATTGCTAACTGACGACATTTCTGGATAGTTAAATCTTGAGCCAAAATATTTTGATGCAGAAATATACAGATGCTTAATAGTGCGTTGATTAAATTTAGCACAAAACCAACAGCAAGGCACGTTGTGGTCAGGGCCTAGCAAGGAATACAGTACAAATGAAAATCCTTATGAAGTATTTGTTTCCCACAAGTAATACAATTATTAACTTTTACTGACATCGGTAAGGAGCAAGAAAACGTTTCCCCAACGGGTTACTTAGCCTTAGGTTGAAGACTTCGGTTCTGACACTCGAAAACGACAATTTCAGGAGTCGGCCGACCGGCATTTGTGAACTGCTTCTGCTTCGGGCACCTGAGCGGCAAGAAAGCTTGATGAAAATGGCATCGACTGCATGTTTTTACCCAACGACCTGATGTCTTGGAAGAAGGGACAGCAACCGACACAGGACCCAAAACTTTGTTAATAAGGCCGACTGAGGGCAACCAGCCAACAGATTACCCTAATGTAAGGACTGCAACAATGAAACACAAAGATCATCATCATACTTTTGGCAGAAAAGGAGGATTTGTCCTGAGAGAGACTTTGTCTTTGTGGAAAATGAAATAGGGATTACAGACAGACAGAGCTTGCAATTCTGAAACCCTCCTAGCAGAAGTAAAGGTTGTTAAAAAGATTGTCTTCCAAGTTAAGAACTTTAGTGAACAAGAGGGGGCTGGTTCGAAAGGAGGGAGAATTAAAGAAACTAGTACCAAATTTAGATCCCAAGGAGGTGGTGGTTCTCTTATGGGAGGTCTTAAAAGGAATGTACCTCTCAGAAAGGCTCTGCATAATCTGGGAGACATTACATTGGATCCAATGTCTCCTCCGTGGCAGTCTGATATGGCAGCTAGCTGTACCCGTATGGTGGCTGCAGCTGTACCTTGATTAAGGACTTCTGTTAAAAAATTCAGAATTACTGACATAGGAGCTGTAAAGGGGTCTATATGGTTCTTGTCAGCTCAACAAGAAAATCTCTTCCATTTGCTCACATACAATTTCCTAGCTGTATTCTTGTGCAAAGAAACCAGAATGTGTCGCACTGCTAGGGATAGTTCTGGAAGCCTGGCTAAGATGGGAAGTGGAGCAACCAAGCTGTCAGCTTGAGGCTTTGAATAGAGGGGTAGAGCATTCCTGACTGAGGAGTCACAAGATCCAGCTCTCGGTCCAGGATCCAAGGCTCCTCCTGCAGATGAGACCATAGGAAAGGGAACCATATCTGACGAGGCCATTAAGAAGCAATGATAATTAGCCTGTGACTCAACGATTTGGCTTTCTGGAGAACTTTGGATATTAATGGAAATGGGTAAAGAACTCCTGGGGGCCAATCATGAACAAGTGCATCCCTGTGTGACTCCCCTGGAGGGGGGATTAGGACAACGTAGCTGCTGCATTTGGAGTTGATGGACGTGGCAAAGAGGTTGCAGCAAGGTTGGCCCCATTTGCAAAAAATTTGATTTGCAATTTTCTGCTTGAGGGACCACTGGTGAGGCATAAGAATTGCACTGCTTAGCTTGTCCGCTATCATGTTGGATTTCTCCGGGATGTGCATTGCAACCAGAAAACGTTGAGAAGATATTGCCCATTCCCATACTCTGAGCCTCTCGACAGAGGGGGTAGGATCTGGTTCCACCTTGTTTGTTGATGTACCACACCACGGACATATTGTCTGTTTGAATCGCAATCGTACCTGTTGGAAGAGAGCTCTGGAATGCTTGCAATGTCAGAAGTACCGCTCTCATCTCTAGGACATTGATGTGCAAGTGCTACTCGTGTTCCTGCCAAGTCCCTTGGACAGTCTGTCCCAGATAATGCCCACCTCACCCTATCTGGGAAGCGTCTGTGGTCACTGTAGCTACTGGTTGGGGAAGAACAAATGGTCTGCCTATTGTAACGTAGGTCCCTCTTGCAGGTAGCTGTAATAAGGATCTTGTGTGACATGGGTAACTCCTGCATGGACCACTGAGCAAAGAGTAGCCACTGTAATATTCTCATATGTAGATGCGCTAGTTGGTACTAATATTATTGCTGCTGCCACTGAACACAGAACCTTGAGGACAAACTTTGCCTGTACTTCCTTCTTTATGAGCAAGATTGACACCTGATGGCGTAGTGTTAGTACTCTTTCGTGAGGCAGTTTTGCTACCATGTCTTTCGTGTTTATGTTTGCCCCTATAAAGATAATATGATGTGAAGGCAACAAGGCAGATTTTTCAAAACTTATGGTAACGCCTAGCTCTGAGCAGAGATGAATGGTGGTGTCCCCCTTGGCAATAGATGCTTGGCGGTGACGGTCAGGAGCCAGTCGTCTAAGTACAGAAACACCCGGAATCCTAAAGGCCTCAGGTGAGCCGTGACTACTGCAATGCATTTGGTAAACAGACTGGGGGCTGTAGTGAGACCAAAGGGCAGAGCTCTGAATTGGTAATGACTGGCTCCCTGCCGGAAGCATAGATATCTCCTTGATCGCCTGTACATCTTTATATGGTAGTACGTATCCTGAAGATCTACAAAGCACATCCAATTGTCTTGCCCCAGAAAAAGGAGTATAGACTGCAGTGAAACCATCCGGAACTTCGCTTTTTTTAAGGACTTGTTCAGTTTACGGAGATCCAAGATTGGCCTCCAGTCCCCTGTCTTTTTTGGAACTAAAAAGAACCTCGAGTAAATTCCAGATCCAATTTGTTCTGCAGAGACTTCTTGGATGACTCTTTTTCTAGCAACTTTTGGATTTCTAGGGTTGCTTGATCCCACTGATCAGGTGGGATGTCTGGGATTGATCTTGATGGAGAAGAGAGGGGTATGTTGTATCCCCTGGATATAATCAACCGTACCTAGTTGCCTTGAGTGATGTTGAGCCAGGCCTTTGGCTGCAGTGATAATCTGCTCCCAACTGCCTCCAGAGGTGGACAGCCGGGCCTCCTTTCAGGAGCGCTGTAAAGGCCTGCCAGAGAACGTAACTCTGTCTCCCTGGTTCTGCGGAGCCCCTCTGCTGTGAGTGCGGCGTCATCCATTATAATTTCCCCCTCTGCCACTGGGGGAAAATTCACCACGTGCGTCCGGCGAAGCTCTTTGGGATTTCCGGAACCACATTTTCCCACCCTTCTGGCTTTTGGAATAAGGCCAGGTAGGAACGGAAAAACGTACTCTCATGGCAGACAGAGTTTTGCCATCTTGTTCGCACCTGGTAAGAGTCTCTTTAACCTTTGGCCTGGACAAAGCGAGCCGTCAAAAGGGACATCTATAAAGGAAGACTTAAAGGGTTTAGCAAACTCGCAAAGGCGCATCTAGGAATGCCTCTCCTCAGAGCTATTCCTGCACCTGCTGCCCTACTCACTCCATCGGCTGTGTAGGAGATGAGGCGCATGGAGGAGATTACTACAGAATTTAGAGTCGCAAGCTTGTCCGGCAGCCCTGCAGCTGTATCACTCTGGAGGGTATCTC
The DNA here is from genome assembly GCF_019279795.1 of Protopterus annectens. Lineage (NCBI taxonomy): Eukaryota > Metazoa > Chordata > Ceratodontiformes > Protopteridae > Protopterus > Protopterus annectens. Next base: position 528,869,892 of record NC_056749.1, on the reverse strand, counting down.
GTAGCTCTTTCAGGACATCCCTCTGAAGTTGGATAAAATGGGATAAATAGTTCAGCGACCTAAGAGTAAAGGCCGCTGAAGAGAACATACGCTTCCCATATTTGTCCATCATTCAAGACTCCTTATTCAGCGGATGGACAGATGAATAAGTTGCAGCTAATTCCTTCTTGGTGGCGGCCGCCTCCACCACCATAGCATCTACTGGGACACCTTTGGTCATGAATTGCTTATTGTCCGGGGCAGTAATAAACATGTTGGGCCTCCTTGGAACAGGTTCCATGGATTCTGGAGAGCCCCATGCCTTTTGACTGACTATGCCAAGGAGTTTGTCAAAAGGCGGAGACATCCAAGAGGTGGAGGGTCGACAGCCGAATGCCTCCAGGTATACAGACTCATCTTCAGAAGGGGAGAGGGTCTTCCAGTCACCTCTCTGCTTCAGGATCTCTAAGATGTCTGAAAAGGAGACACTCTCACAGGGTAACCGTGGGGACCCTTCTGAATCCTCTAAGTCTATATCTGACGTGACAGACTCAGGGGAGTCTAGGTGTTTCCTCTTACAAGTTCTCTTCTGAGGGTCCTTCTCCGAGAGATACTCTGGGAAGGTTTCAGAAAAGCGTGTCTCACCTACTGGGGTGTTCTGGTGTATCAGCTCTCTACACTTGGGCTGGAGGGATGGTGTTGAAGTTGACAGTGGCCCTTTCAGGGGAAGAGTAGCTAGAGCTGAGGGTGGATCAGTCTCTGGGGAGAGTGCACTCCATCACCTCGAAGGCACCACAATCCTGGCCTGAGGGAGCCCCTGGCTACGAGGAACCAGGAGATCTCCCCCCACCCCAAGGATGATGGCTCAGAGGCTGATGTGGGCACCAAATTCACCTGCGCCGAAGCCCCGAGTGGAAGACTCGGCTCCGACTAGGGTCCGATTCAAATTCCCCCCCAGAACTGACGAGGGAGTGTTGGCACCCAGATCCCTCGATGGAAGACACATCGACAAGATAGGAGCGAAGGTCGGAACAGAGACACGAGGAATGGTTTTCAGATCCAACGGTTCCACAACAATGATAGTACAGTTTTGTACCTACTATAAACGTAGATGTTCTAGTGTATATACTGCTGCAGTCATCACACTTGGGTTATCCTGCCGTCAGGCGGTCCTGCAGTCGGCCGAATCCCAAAGTCTTGGTCCGGCGTCAGTTGTTGTCGCTTCTTCCCTGACGTCAGTGAGACAGGGAGATAAAAGAGGCAGCCGATGCCATTTTCTTCAGTTTTTCTTGCCCCAGATGTCAGGTGCCCCCAACTAGGAAGGCAATACAAATAACTATGCAAACATACCTTAGTAGATAAACAATAGTATTAGCTGTTAGAAAATACGCCATATAGGCATGCATCCAATAGACTGATGTACATGGAGTTATAACTAACACCCTGGTATGTAGAGGGGATGGTGGGAGGGTAACCTGGACTGCAGCAGTATATACACTCGAACATCTACATTTATGGTAGGTACAAAACTGTACTATGTTCATCGTGTTATACTGCTGCAGTCATCACACTTGGGTTGAATCCCAAAGCTATGGATGGGTGGCTGGTACTAAACTGGGTTGGGTGAAGCTAGGATGCCCTGCAGAACTGCAGTGGCAAAACCAGCTCTGGTTTTTGAGTATAATGGAAGGTGGTAGTGCTTGGTAAAGGTGTGCACTGAACTCCAAGTAGCTGCCTCCAGAATGTCCTTGGTTGGAACCCCCCTGAGAAAGGCTGCTGAGGTTGCTGTAGCCCTGGTAGAATGGGACCTAATAGTAACAGGCACTACTTTCCCATGGTGCGAGTAGCAAAAGCAGATACAATGTGCTATCCATTTGGAGATGGTCTGTTTTGAAATAGCCTTTCCTTGTGAACCTGCAGCATAGGATACAAAGAGTTGGTCAGTTTTTCTGAAGGTCTTTGTCTTATCCAAATAGTAATGTAGCTGTCTGTGAATGTCCAAAGAGTGAAGGAGTCTTTCTCCTTTATTCTGGGGGTTTGGATAAAAGGTGGGTAAATGAATGGTCTGATTCAAAGCCACACTGGACACTACCTTTGGCATAAAGGTAGGTTTAGTTCGTAAAGAGACTCTGTCCTGATGGAAAATGATGAAAGTATCCACTGCCATAAGTGCCTGTAGTTCTGAGACCCTGCGTGCTGAGGTAATAGCCAGCAACAGAGCTGTTTTCCATGACAAGTATTGTAGTTCTGCTGAGAAGGCTGGTTCGAAAGGAGGCAGTGTTAATTTTTCTAAAACAAAGTTGAGGTCCCAAGCTGGCGTTGGGGGTTTTCTGTGGGGTCTTATATTCTTAGCCCCTCTGAAAAACTGCCTTAGTAAAGGGTGTGAGAATATTGGAGGATCCGTATTATATTGAGCTGAAATGGCTGAAGCATGGATCTTAATGGATGAGAAAGAAAGGCCTTTGTGTAGCATCTCAGTTAAGTATTGCAGTATTTGAGGAATGTTTGGTATCCCAGGATTTTGGCCTTTAGCCTGGTTCCATGCACAAAATCTTTTCCATTTGTCTGAGTAAGTTTTTCTGGTGCTGGGCCTCCTGGCCTCCAAAATGACATTCAGGACGTCCTTTGAGAGAAGTGTTGATTGATAATTCAAGGTATTCTCCATGCAGCTAAATTTAAAGTCCTGAGCTGACTGTAAAGGATCTGAGAGTTTTGCTGAGTCAACAGAAGTGGGAATTGAGGTAAGATCCATGGAGGGCTGTGAGTCAAGGTCCTTAGTAATGGGAACCAGTGCTGATGTGGCCAGTCCGGAGCAATGAGGATCATTTGAGGTCTCTCTGATCTGACTTTCAGTAATACCTTGGTCAAGAGAGGTAGTGGTGGGAAGGCATAGACTGTCAATGCTGTCCAACTGAATGATAGGGCGTCCACTTTCCAGGCTAGGGAATGAGAAGTCCTTGTGCAAAATTTCTGTAGTTGGCAATTGTTGGGGGAGGCAAATAGATCTATGTCTGGGCGTCCCCACCTCTGAGTTATCATTGAAAATACTTGTGGGTGTAGTCTCCACTCGTGAGGATCTGCCAAATTTCTGCTTAATTCGTCTGCTAAGATGTTTTCCTTTCCTGGCAGGAATTGTGCTTGCAGTTGTACTTGGAAAGTCAATGCTGTGTTCCACAAGGTCATTGCCTGTCTGCATAAAGGGTAGGAGTGTGTTCCTCCCTGTTTGTTTATGTACCACATAACTGTGGTGTTGTCTGTCCTTATTAGTAGTTGTCCTGGATGCAAGATTTCCTTGAAGGCTGTCAGTGCATTTTGCACAGCTAGCATCTCCTTTTGGTTGATGTGTAGATGCATTTGTTTTACGGACCATTTGCCCTGTATGCACTGTCCTGCCATGTGTGCTCCCCAGGCGTAGTCTGAAGAATCTGTTGTCATAGTTTGGTTTGCTGGAGGTAAGACAAAAGGAAGACCCTTGTTTATTTGACATACTTGAGCCCAACATAGGAACTCTTTTTGAAGGCAGGGAATGAGAGGTATACTTGTTTCGAGACTGTGCCTGTGTTGAGTCCATACACTTTTCAGGTACCATTGTAATTTCCTCATATGCAGCTTTGCATGTGGAATTAGTTGAATGCAGGATGCCATGAACCCCAATGCCTGCAGGATTTTCCTTGCAGTGAGCTGGGTAAAAGTTGCCATCTTTTTGAAGTATTGAGTCAGTTGTTTTTGTTTGTCTGGCGTGAGATAAGCCATCTGGGCCGTTGTATTTAAGCTGGCACCCAGGAATATTATGTCTTGTGAGGGTATTAGCTTTGACTTCTTTTTGTTTACTGTGTACCCTAGGCAACTAAGCAGCTTTGTTACAAATGCCAGATGCTGTAATAGAATGGCCTTGCTGTCCGCTTGGATCAGGCAGTCATCCAGATATGGATAAATTTGTATTCCCCGTTGTCTGCAGTATGCAATTACTGATGCCAGGCATTTCGTAAATACTCTGGGCGCAGTAGATAAGCCAAACGGCAATGCAGAGAATTGATAATGCATTGTACCTGCCAAAAATCTGAGGTATCTTCTGCAATCTTGTCTGATAGGGACATGCAGGTATGCCTCTTTGAGGTCCAACGTTACCAGCCAAGACTCCTTGCCCAGCATGGGAAGAAGCTGCTGCAGTGTGAGCATTCTGAATTTGGGTACCTCCAGGTAAGTGTTTAGAATTGAGAGGTCTAAAATGGGTCTCCAGGCTTTGTCCTTTCTTGGTACTAGAAATAGTCTTGAGTAAAAACCTCGACCTTGCTCCTTTGTAGGTACCTTTTGAATTGCTTTCATATCCATGAGAGCTGAAATTTGCCTTTGTGCCTCTGCCCATTGGTTTGGAGGCAGATTTGGCATGCCTCTCATCCGTGGTAAAGTGTGGAAATGAAATCTGTAGCCTCAGGTAATAATATCCAGAACCTATTTGTCCTTTGTTATGATGCGCCAATTTTGTGGAAATAGAGCCAGTTTTCCTCCTAAAGGTGCCGCCAGGGCAATTTTGCTTGGCAGGCGAAGAGGGAAGTCATTGTGTTTGTTTCCTGAGTTGTTGTATGCCATTGTCTAGGCCTGAAAGAACCTTGTGGCTGGCCTCTGCCCCTTGGGTGTCTGTACCTACCCCTTTGGGGTCTGTCTGATGCAGGAAAGGACCAGTTTTTTGATGGCCAGTTTCTGCTGAAACGAGGAGGTTGTACCTGTAAACAATCTTTAACTGTCTGCATAGATTTTGCCTTTTCTTCCATTTTCTTTAAAACTCCCTCTGCTTTGACACCAAATAACACATCTTTCTGCAATGGAGCATCCAATAACTTTGCTTTGACATGTTCTGGTAAGGCTTGCTCTTTTAGCCAAGCATGTCTACGTATTACAGATCCTGTGACAGCTGCTCTACATGAGGCTTCCAATGAATCAGAACCACACTGTAAGGTATGCTTTCCCACCTGTTCTGCTGCATACAGCAAATCCTGCATCTCTTTGAAATCAGGTTGATATGTCTGAGGGATCATTTTCTGCTTTAACTGTGTAATCAAGTACTGCTGGTATTTTAGCATGTGTAATTGGCAGTTTAAGGCCCTCATGGCCAAAGTGGCAGACGTATACACTTTCTTCCCCCATGTTTCTAATGCTCTGGAATCTCTTTCAGAAGGTAGTGGATTCTTAGCAGTAGAGGCCTTAACCCCTTTGAGACCCTGGGAAATGGTTTTGGGGTCTGCAGCAGGGCTTTTATATAGAAACTTATGAGAATCAGGAACTCGGCAGTATCTGTCTGGTTTAGCTGGTGCAGGAGGTAAGGAATCTGGGTTTAGACTAGATTTGGTGTAAACATCATCCAAAATGTCTAAAACTGGAGGAATTGCAAGGGGTCTATGCTGTGGGAGAAGAAGAAACTCACGGAGTCTTTTCTTAGAGTCAGAGTAATCCCGACCTTCCCAGTGGAAGTGTTCCCTCATGGTGTGTAAAGTTTCCCCAAAAGAGTAGTCTTCAGGGGGGAAGACGGAAGGAATGGACTCTTCAGCATCTGAGTCTTCATAAGGAGGGAAGGAATAATCCTGGTCCTCAGAGTTAGCTGAGGAAATGGATGCTTGGTCAGAGGAAGGATAATCTTCCTCCAGTTTAGGCCTTTTGTCAGGAGGGGGTTGTGAACCTCTGATAAGGGTAATTAAATCCTCAGCCATCTTAAGCATCTGTTTTTTAGGCATAGGGGCCTGTGGGGGGGACTGTGGACCCGGTTTCCTAACTTTTAAGGGGGCTTTAAGTTTAGCATAAGACTTAATAGAGATAGTTGTCAGTTTGAAGACACCTTCAGAAACCGAAGGCCTGTCCAAAATCTCCGGATCACCGTCAGGGTTGGCGTCCGAGGGGTGAGATGGAACTGGCTGCTGAGGCCCAGCTGATTTGGTCTGGGAGGCCGTCAAAATTTCTAAATCTGCGGTAGTCAGGGGCTGCGTAGGCGCCTCGCTGAAAACAGGAGAACTGGCAGCAGGTCTTGCTGAGGCCTCGGTATCTGGTCTTGGCCTTGGTTGCCTGTCCTTATCCTTGCGTTTTTTAATCATTGCTGATGTCGGTTGCTCCGACGACATGCTATAATTAAATTTTCTGCCAAAATAATGTCGAGCAAAATCTGCCCGACGCTTGATTGTACGTTTGTTGAACCTAGCACAAAACCGACAACCAGAGACGTCGTGGTCTGGGCCTAGACAAGGAATACAATAAGAATGAAAATCCTTATGAGGTATTTGCTTCCCACAAGAAATGCAATTATTAACTTTGTCTGACATCGGTCTGAGGCAAGAAAAGTTTCCTCAACAGGGTACTTAGCTTTAGAGAAGACTTCGGGCTGAAATTCGATTTGAAAATCTAAGGAGCTATCCGACCAGCACTTGCTAACTGCTTCTGCTTCGGGCACCGCTCGGCAAGAAAGACTGAAGAAAATGGTGTCGGCTGCCTCTTTTATCCCCCTGTCGCACTGACGTCAGGGAAGAAGCGACGACAACCGACACCGGACCAAGACTTTGGGATTCGTCCGACTGCAGGACCGCCTGACAGCAGGATAACCCAAGTGTGATGACTGCAGCAGTATAACACGATGAACAACTCCAGGCACTCTGGCTTCGAACTCGTCCGAGTCGGAGGAGGAATGGAAGGTAAGGTAGATTCCATAGTCGGCTCCACATCCTTCTAGGCTGGGCTCTAAAGAATTTTTGCTAGGGCCGGTCTCTGAAGCAACCTCCTAACCACCCACATTATCGTCCGATAGGCTCCTGGATGATCGAGAGTAACGGTTGGATGATCTGTGGCTACCCACCACCGATTGCAGCAGAGGAGACTGTGGCACTGAACGGTCCGGCTCCAAGGATGGTGACCGGCTACTTTTTTGGCTCCGAGACGGTTCCGATAACTCAGGTGGAACCGATGGAGACTTAGCCTTCTTGGAACTAACCTGTTTCTCTTGTCTCTTTGTCGGCTCAGAAACCGGAGTCAAAGAAGCTGATGTTTTTGAGGACTTGCCAGAAGATTTGGAGGCCTGATTCCCTTCTACAGCTGTTTCGAAAGACCCCTTTAAAAAACTCCTGACTACTAATTTGTTTTCCTGCTCCTGCAGGACCCTTGAACTAAAACCATTACAAATAGAGCAGAAATACTGCAGGTGAATGGCCCCCAAACAATTAACACAGCTAGTGTGTCCCTCTGTTATAGACATTTTTTGTGTGCAAGAATCACACTTTTTAAAACCGGACTGTCTAGTCTCTTTAGTAGGATCTTTAGACATCCTGGTAATTAGTCACAACCAGTACAAAAAGACACACTATAAAGTACTAACTCAATAAACAAAACCAACACCAGAAAAGAGAAAGACCAAAGTTTTTTTTTTTTTTAATAAAGAAAAAAAGAGAGGGTTAGAGGAGAGGTCTCTAAGTTAAATGGCAGACTCCTCTAATCTGAGGAGATGCCTCTAACTTAAACGTCGAAACCTTCAAAGTTTAAGGAAATAAGAGGAAAGGAGAGCCCTCTAACTAAAAACAGGCTAAGCAAGATGGGGGGGGGGGGGGGCAAAAACAAATCCTCTAACTTAAACTGATTTGTTTAAGAAGAAGCTAAATTTCAGCCGGGATAGGGGAATGGCCTGAAAGAATGACAGCACATGCCGAAGCAGCAAAATCACAGTGAAAAAACCTACAACCATGCTTAAAAGGCACCCAAAAGAGTAACCTATTTAACAAAGTTAAATTATCAACGATTTAACTACTAAAAATCACACAAAAAGCAAAGTATGAAAAAAACTTAGCCTGAGCTAGCGAAAAAAAATCCCGAAGCAGCAAGCAGCAAACAAGATCTGGGTAACTGTCGCTAGGCATCTTGGGATAGGGTGTAGCCTCGAGCCAGTGAAAGCTCTCGGCCTTTAGTATGAGGCAGAGTCAGAACCCATGCTCAGTTCCGAACCCAACTATCAAGAATGAAGGCGAGATAGGGCAACATAACATCAAAAATTATGTACTCACCATAACGAGGCATCTGTGTTGTCTGTTTTCATCCTTCCACAACATATGGGTCTCGGATCTGACCTCGGTCACTTCCATAGACTTTGGATCCATAGTTCAAGCTCCTTCCCTTACACATAATCCTCCTCTTTAGCACTGAATCCCTCAGTTTGAGTTTGCCCTCTATTCAGCCTATTATCCTGCCCATACAAAAAGTCAACAAGAAGACAGTCTAATTGCTGATCAGATTCCAGTTAAACTAGAAGGAAAGGAAGAGAAAGATTGGAACTTATCAAAAGGCAGGCAAAATAACACTCCTCAGGACATACTAGGAAACCAAATATAAATCTTCCAAGGAGGAAAGAGGTTGGAGGGTGGGACGCTGAGCAAGATCAAAGCAGACAGCACAAATGCAACGTTATGGTGAGTACATAACGTTTGTATCTAATGCGGTCTTTTTTGTTTGTTCCTCTACCAATGGGACAAAGTCCCAAGTTAGAGAAACCCCAGGGTGGTCCTCAAGAAAAGACATTCTGGAGTACAGCAGAGCCAAATGCTGCCAAATTTCCAGACAAAATGCCCAATTTGTAATGAGAAATACAGGTATGAGTATTAGGCGAAATGGTAGTTGCATAAATGCCACATATGGAATCCCTGGACCAGACAGCTGATGGTAGGGCCACACATATGGTGAAATGAGCCTTAGAAGATTTAGGTAGTGTCAATTCTTTCTTCCTATAAACAGCAATGTAATCAGTGAGACATTTAGCCAAAGTTACCTTTGAAACCAACACACCCAATTTGGCTTTGGAAAAGGAAAAACAGCTGGTCTGATTTTCTGAAATCTTTAGTTCAGCAGAGACATAATCTAAGCTCTCAATGAACATCCAACAGGTGCAATATGTACTCAACCATTGTTGGAAAAATCTGAAAAGAAAACAGGAAGAATGACGGATGAATTTACAGCTGTTTCTGAAGTTACCTTAGGTAAAAATGAAGGATTAGTACTAAGGGACAACCCTGTCCTTGTGAAAGATTAAATATGGTGGATGGGAAAAGAGCTTGGAATTCTGATACCCATCTGACCGAAGTGATCGCAACCAGAAAAATGTTTTTCCAAAACAAAACTTTAAACCCACCTTGGTAGATAGCTCAAAGGGGGACTAAATCAGAGGGGTAGGATCCTAAACAGGAGGTCACAGTAAGAAGGTACCTTTGAGAAAGGCTTTATAGAACCTTGAGGATAACCATTTGTCCTTGGCATCTCCTATGTGAAAATTAAAGGTAGAGGCTAGTTGGACCTTTACTGGAGAATAACTAGTTTCACTGTTGAAAATGGAAGTGAGAAAATCAAAGTCAGCTGGAATAGGTGCTGAAAAAGGGTCTAGCTTTCTTTGAATAGAATAACTAGTTTTGCTGTTGAAAACAGAAGCAAGAAAATCAAGGACAACTTGAACAGGTACTGAAAAAGGGTCTAGTTGTCTTTGGGAGAGCCCAAAGGGAAAATCTTTTCCATTCGCACTTATAAATCTTCCTTGTAGAATACTTGTAACAGGATCTGAGATGGTGTCTAACCAGGAAAGAAAGCCTAGACTGTCTAGCCATCAGTGGAATTGGAAAAATCATGCTGTTAATTTCAGGGTCTGAATGTCTGAAAGAGTCATCCATTATGGATGAGGCAGGAAATTAGGGATGAATCCACCCACCCAGGGAGGGTGTACTAGATGAGGCTACAGGAAGGCAAACCATACTTCTTGAAACTAAAACAGGACAATGAGGATTATTTTGTCCTTCCACTGAGATGCTTTCTGAAGAACCTCAGGAATGAGAGGAATGGGTGGAAAGACAAAGGAGCCCAGGGGGCCAATCACAGAGTCTCTCAGTGACTCCATCTCTGGGGGGATGAGGGCAAATTAACTGCTGCACTTGGAGTTGAGAAGGAAAGCAAAGAGGTCACAGCACAGTTGGCCCAATTGACAAAAAAAATTGTTTCTGTCACTACTTGGGTTGAGAGACCACTCATGAGGTAGAAAGACGGACCCTGCTTAGTTTGTCTGCTATCATGGTGGACTTCCCCGGAACTTGCACTGCCAAAAGAAAACAGCCAGAAGAGATTACCCATTGTTATAATCTCAACGCCTCTCAACATAAGAGTAGGACTGGGTTCCCCTAAGTTTGATGCATCAGACTACCCCTCAGTTTGATGTATCAGACTACTGACACTGCCTGTCTGAATAACAAAGATCCTTGGAAGAACAGCATCTTGAAATGCCTACAATGCTAATAGGACTGCCCTCATTTCCAGGACATCAATATGAAGCCTGACCTCTGAATGAGACCAAGTACCTTGGACCATCCTTCCAAAGTAACCCCCCCCCCCCATCCTTGGGAGGTGTCTATAGTCATTGTGGCTTGGAGTGGTGGAAGGATAAAAGGGCGGTTCTGAACTTCTTTTGCAGTGATCCAGGCTATGTGTTCTCTGTAAAACCTTGAGGTCCATATTGGTACAGACAAGGAGTGCCATCTTACTGAACACTGCACTGCAAGCATCCATTGCAGTACCCTCATGTAATACCTTGCTAAAGGTACTAGAGTTACAGAAGCTAACACAGATCTAAGAAGTTGCAATACCAACTTTGCTGGAGACGGGTTGCTTGCCTCTGTAAAGTGTTTAACCACAATGTGGTAAACTTGCAATTTGTGCTACCATGTCCAGATTAGCACCAATGGACTTGAGTGGGGAAAGCTGAGACTTTGTGTAGTTCACTGTGATGCCCAGTGAAGACATAGTTGGGAGAAAGTAGTCCCTGGTTTGAAACAGTAGAGGCTTGGTGAGAGCAGACAGGAGCCAGTTGTCAGGATACGGAAATACCCAAAATCTTAGCAGCCTTAAGTGACCTGCGACCATGCCATGCACTTGGTGAACATCCAGGAGGCTGTGGTGAGGCCAAAGGGCAGGGGACTGAACTGGTAGTGACTGGTTCACAGCTGGAAGAGTAGGTACCTTCTGGATCTCCTGTCTATTTTGATACGGTAGTACACTTCCCACAGATCAACTAAGCACATCCAATTGTCTTTATGAGACAGCAGTAGAATGGACTGAACTGTGACCATTAGGAAAGTACAGTTTTGTACCTACCATAAATGTAGATGTTCGAGTGTACACCCTGCTGCAGTCATCACACTTGGGTTATCTTGTCGTCAGGCGGTCCCGCAGTCGGCCTGAATTCCAAAGTCGTGGTCCGGCGTCGGTTGCTGTCGCTTCTTCCCTGACGTCAGTGCGCCAGGGGTATATATAATACATCCAACGCCATTTTCTTCAGTTTTTCTTGCCCCAGATGTCAGGTGCCCCCAAAAAGGTGATCAGCAATTAGTACCAATTTAAGAAAATTTAGCACAAACACAAAATCCCTCCAGCTATAAGCAAATACATCAGGAAGGTATTGTAAAGATTTAGCCAGTTAGATCAGATGGGATGGAGGGAGGGTAACCTGGCTGCAGCAGGGTGTACACTCGAACATCTACATTTATGGTAGGTACAAAACTGTACAATGTTCATCGTGTTACATTGCTGCAGTCATCACACTTGGGTAAAATCTCAAAGCTAAGGATGGGTGGAGGAGTCAAAGAGGGTTAGAGGAGGTGATGAGGCCCTGCAGAACTGCAGTGGCGAAGCCAGGTCTAGTCTTAGAGTAAAGTGGTAACTGATGGTGCTTGGTGAAGGTGTGTACTGAACTCCAAGTTGCAGCTTCCAAAATCTCCTTGGTGGGAACCCCCCTGAGGAAGGCTGTAGATGTAGCTGTTGCCCTGGTAGAGTGGGGCCTTATGGTAGCAGGAACTGGTTTTCCATGATGGGTATAGCAAAAACGAATGCAATGTCCTATCCATTTGGAAATGGTTTGTTTTGATATAGCCTTCCCTTGTGAAGCTGTAGCATAGGATACAAAGAGCTGGTCAGATTTTCTGAAAACCTTAGTTTTATCCAAGTAGTAACGAAGTTGCCTGTGAATGTCCAAGGAATGCAGGAGTCTTTCTCCTTTGTTCTGTGAATTTGGAAAGAAGGTGGGTAAGTGGATGGTTTGATTTAAAGCCACACTGGATACCACCTTAGGCATGAAGGAAGGATTAGTTCACAGAGAAACTCTGTCTTGATGGAAAATAAGGAAAGGTTCCACTGCCATTAGTGCCTGCAGCTCTGAGACACTTCTGGCAGAAGTTATTGCTAGCTGCAGGGCAGTCTTCCATGATATAAACTTTAGATCAGCAAAGAAAGCTGGTTCAAAGGGAGGTAGCATAAGTTTTTCCAGAACAAAATTGACGTCACATGTTGGTGTAGGTGCTCTCCTGGGGGGCCTAATGTTTTTTGCCCCTCTGAGGAACTGCCTTAGAAGTGGATGTGAAAATAAGGGTGGATCCGTGTTGTAGTGGGCTGAAATAGCTGATGCGTGGATTTTAATGGAAGAAAAAGAAAGTCCTTTGTGCAACATCTCAGTTAAGTACTGTAGAATCTGAGGCATGTGAGGCTGAAGTGTATTTTGGCCTTTAGCTTGGTTCCAGGCGCAAAACCTTTTCCATTTGTCAGAGTAGGCCTTCCTGGTGCTGGGCCTCCTAGCTTCCAGAATAACATCCATAATTGCTTGAGGAAGAGGAGCTGGCTGGATGCTTAGGTGATTTGTCATGCAGCCAAATTTAAGGTTTTGAGCTGGCTGTGTAGAATCTGATTGTTTTGCTGTGTGAGCAAATGGGCAATTTGTGGTAAAATCCAAGGTGGGCCATGGGCCATATTCCTTAATAGTGGGTACCAGTGCTGGCGTGGCCAGTCTGGGGCTATGAGTATCAGTCGTGGTCTCTCCTTTCTGACTTTCAGAAGCACCTTTGTGAGAAGAGGCAATGGAGGGAAGGCATATACTGTCAGGTTTTTCCAACTGAATGAGAGTGCGTCCACTTTCCAAGCTTGATGGTGAAGTGTCCTTGTACAAAATTTTGTTAGCTGATAGCTCTGGGGGCTGGCAAACAGGTCTATGTCTGGGAGGCCCCATTTTTGAGTTATTGCAAATACTTGTGGATCCAGTTTCCACTCGTGGGGATCCATGATGTTTCTGCTGAGGTCGTCTGCCAAGGTGTTCTTTTTTCCTGGTAGGAATTGAGCTTGCAACTGAACTTGGTAAGCCAGTGCTGTGTTCCACAAGGTCATTGCTTGCCTGCATAGAGGGTAGGAGTGTGTACCCCCTTGTTTGTTTATGTACCACATTACTGTGGTGTTGTCCGTCCTTATTGTAAGTTGTCCTGGATGTAAAAGGTTCTTGAAGGCTGTCAGAGCATTCTGTACAGCTAGCATCTCTTTTTGATTAATGTGCAGATTCCTTTGATCTGCAGTCCATATGCCTTGAACGCACTGTCCTGCCATGTGTGCCCCCCAGGCGTAGTCCGCTGCATTTGTTGTCATAGTTTGCCTGGCTGAGGGCAAGGTGAAAGGCTGACCCTTGTTGAGGTGACATGCCTGTGACCACCATAGAAACTCTTGCTGTAGGCAGGGAATGAGAGATATCATTGTGTCCAAGCTGTGGCTGTGTTGAGACCATACGCTTTTTAGGTACCACTGTAATTTCCTCATATGCAGCTTTGCAAATGGTATTAGTAGTATGCAAGATGCCATGAAGCCCAAGGCCTGCAGAATTTTTCTTGCAGGGAGTTGGGTCTTTGTTGCCATTGTTTTGAAATATTGAGTCAGTTGTAGTTGTTTGTCTGGCGTCAGATAAGCCTTCTGGGCCGTTGTATTCAAGCTGGCACCCAGGAATGTCATATTTTGTGAGGGTACTAGTTTTGATTTCTTTTCGTTTACTGTGTACCCCAGGCAACTTAGAAGATGTTTTACAAAAGCCAGATGTTGTAAGAGGATGTCCTTGCTTTCTGCTTGGATGAGGCAGTCGTCCATGTATGGGTATATTTGAATTCCTCTTTGTCTCCAGTATGCAATTACTGGTGCCAGGCATTTTGTGAAGACTCTGGGCGCAGTAGATAAGCCAAAGGGCAGTGCCGAGAATTGGTAATGGGTAGAACTTGCAATGAAACGGTGGTATCTTCTGCAACTTTGTCTGATAGGGACATGCAGGTATGCCTCCCTGAGGTCCAACGTTATTAGCCATGCTTCCTTGCCCAACATGGGAAGAAGCTGCTGTAGTGTTAGCATCTTGAATTTGGGTACTTGTAAGAAGGTGTTTAGAATTGAAAGGTCCAGAATTGGTCTCCAGGCATTGTCCTTTCTGGGCACTAGAAAGAGTCTTGAGTAAAATCCTTGACCTTGCTCTCGAGTAGGTACCAGTTGGATGGCTCTCATGTCCATGAGAGCTGCAATTTGTTTTTGTGCCTCTGCCCATTGATTTTGTGGCAGGTTTGGCATTCCTCTTTTCATTGGCAAGCTGTGAAAATGGAATCTGTATCCTCGTGAAATTATGTCTAGGACCCATTTGTCCTTTGTGACAATGTGCCAGTTGTCTGAAAAAAGTGTGAGTTTTCCTCCCAAGGGGGCTGCCAAGAGAGTGTTGCTTGGCCAGATGAGGTGCAAGTCATTGAGTTTGCCTTCTGGTAGGTTGGGACCTGTCTTCTCCTCCCTTCTGTGTTGCAGTGCCCCATTGGCGAGGTTTGTACTGGGCTTGTGGTTGTCCTCTGCCCCTTGGACGTCTGTATTTACCCCTCTGTGGTCTGTCAGTAGCTGGAAAGGACCAATTATTTATTGGCCAGTTTCTGCTGAAGCGAGGGGGCTGTACCTGTAGGAAATCTTTGACTGTCTGCATAGATTTTGCCTTATCCTCCATTTTCTTTAAGACTTCTTCTGCTTTAACTCCAAAAAGAACATCCTGCTGTAAGGGAGCATCTAGAAGCTTTGCTTTAACATGATCAGGCAGAGTTTGTTCCTTTAACCAAGCATGCCTACGTATAACAGATCCAGTGACAGCTGCTCTGCAGGAGGCCTACAAAGAATCAAACCCACATTGTAAGGTGTGTTTGCCCACCTGTTCAGTTGCATGCAACAGATCCTGTATTTCTTTCAATTCAGACTGTTGAGGGAGAGTGGTCATTCTTTGCTTTAACTGAGAAATTAGAAATTGCTGATACTTCAGCATGTGGAATTGGCAATTTAGTGCCCTCATAGCTAGAGTGGCTGAGGTGTAAACCTTTTTCCCCCACCTGTCTAGTGCTCTGGAATCCCTCTCAGAGGGTACAGGATTTTTAGCCATAAAAGCCTTAGCCCCTTTGATACCCTGGGAGATTGTCTCTAGGTCAGCAACAGGGCTTTTATAAAGAAATTTCTGAGAATCAGGCACTCTGTAGTATCTGTCAGGCTTGGCCGGAGCAGGAGGAAGAGAGTCTGGGTTCAAACTGGATTCGAAGTAAACATCATCTACAATGTCTAAAACTGGTGGGATGGCAAGAGGTCTGTGTTGGGGGAGTAAAAGAAACTCTCTGAGCCTTTTCTTTGAGTCAGAGTAGTCCTGACCTTCCCAGTGAAAATGTTCCCTCATAGTGTGTAAAGTTTCCCCAAAGGAGTAGTCTTCAGGAGGAGAAGCTGAGGGAATGGAATCCTCAGCATCAGAATCTTCATAAGGGGAGAAAGAGTAATCTTGGTCCTCAGAGGAGTCTGAAGAAATGGACACTTGTTCAGAGGATGCAAAATCTTCCTCTTGTCTAGGCCTTTTGTCAGGAGGGGGCTGGGAACCCCTGATTAAAGAGATCAAATCTTCAGCCATTTTAAGCATCTGTTTCTTAGACATGGGGCCTTGAACAGAGGACTGAAGTGCAGTCCTTTTAGATTTAATAGGAGTCTTCGTCTTAGGATGCGTTTTAATGGTGAGCGTCGGTCTGAAAACGCCTTCAGAAACCGAAGGCGTTTCCGCAGCACCGATATCTTTTTCAGCAATGTCGTCAGTAGGGCCTGAACAAAATGGCTGCGTCGGCCTGGTACATTCCGCCAAAAGTTCCGAAGCTGTCTCGGGTTCCAGATCTGCGGTAGTCAGGGGCTGCGTCGGAGCTTCACTGAGGACCAGAGACCGGACCAGCCGAGGCCTCGGAATCTGGCTTAGGCCTGGGCTGTCTGTCCTTATCCTTGCGTTTTTTATGCACGCCGGTAGTCGGTTGCTCCGACGGCATAGTGTAGTTAAATTTTCTACCGAAATAGTGTCATGCGAAATCAAAGCGTCTTTTAATAGTACGCTTATTAAACCTAGCACAAAAATTACAATTAGTGACGTTGTGGTCTGGGCCTAGGCAAGGTATGCAATAAGAATGAAAATCCTTATGAGGTATTTGCTTCCCACAAGAAATACAATTGTTAACTTTTTCTGACATCGGTCTAAGGCAAGAAAAGTTTCCCCAATGGGGTACTTAGCTTTATAGAAGACTTCAGTCTGAAATTCGAATTTGAAAATCTCAGGAGTCGGCCGACCGGCACTTGGGAACTGCTTCTGCTTCGGGCACCGCGCGGCAAGAAAGACTGAAGAAAATGGCGTTGGTTGCATTATATATACCCCTGGCGCACTGACATCAAGGAAGAAGCTACAGCAACAGACACCGGACCAGGACTTTGGAATTCTGGCCGACTGCGGGACCGCCTGACGACAAGATAACCCAAGTGTGATGACTGCAGCAGGGTAATACGATGAACATCTTGAAGGGCTCCGCAGAATCACAAAGGCATATCCAAGCATCCTGTCTCATGGCAATTCTTGAACATTCAGCTTTCAAAGCTCCCTCCAAGGCATGAGAAATCAGCCTTACAGAGGCATTTGAAAAATAAGAGAGAGTGGCCAGTTTCAAAGACATGTTCTTTTTGTCCTCCACAGACATGGACCCTGACAGGGTAATAGAAAACTACTTGATCAAGTTCTTCTGAAATCTAGTTACGTGTGACAAGTAGTTCTGTGACCTTAAAGTGAAGGACAATGACGTCTAAACATGCTTCCCAAATCTGTGCAACAGCCTGGAGACTCTGTTCTGGGCGCGGACAGAATAACTCTGCTTGGCAACTTCCTTCTTGATGGCTGCTACTATCACCACAGCATCTAATGCTGGACCCTTGTTTCAATGGGTATCATCCTTTGGCACCACCAGATACTTGCCAGGTAATTTTGGGATTGGCTCTGTGATATCCAGATCCTTCAAGCCTGGTGGGAGATTAGGTCCATCATACAGTCTGCTGGTGAGACTACCCGGACATAGCTGAGCCGGCTCTGAAAGCCTCAAGAAACACTGACATCTCTTGGAGAGGGGGGGGGATTAATAACCTTTCTGCCACAGAAGTTCTAGTTTTTCACTGAAGGAAAAGTACAGTTTTGTACCTACCATAAATGTAGATGTCCGAACAGGATAGCATCTGCAGTCATAACAAATGGGTTGTCCTGTCGTCAGGCAGCCCTTCGGTCGGCCGGATTCCAAAGTCTGGGTCCGGCTTCGGCTGATGTCGCACTTCACCCGACGTCATCTCTGCTGGTCTTCGGGTATAAAGGCATCAGCCGACGCCATTTTCCTCAGTGTTTCTTGCCCCAGATGCCAGTTGCCCTCTAGGAAAGCTAAATTTTGGATAAATGCCAATGTTTCCAAAATAGTAGAAGGCAAACACAAAAAATAAGCATGTATGTACATATATACAAACAAATACACCATAAGAGACTCCCCCCCCCAGCTAGCTATTAGGAGGGTAAATACCCTAGGAGTACCACACAGGGGAAGGAGGGTGGGTAATCCTGACTGCAGATGCTATCCTGTTCGGACATCTACATTTATGGTAGGTACAAAACTGTACTATGTCCTTCAAGGATGCATCTGCAGTCATAACAAATGGGTAGAATACCATAGCCAAACTAGGGGAGGAGGAAGAAGAATTATGGTGTAGTTAGGATCCCTTGCAATACAGCAGTGGCAAACCCTGCTCGGGATCTAGAGTATAGAGGTAAATTACAATGCTTGGCAAATGTATGCACGGAGGTCCAAGTAGCCGCCTCAATAATGTCCTTGGTTGCCACTCCTCGTAAGAAAGCTGTGGTAGTGGCTGCAGCCCTTGTAGAATGAGGTCTTATGTTCTGTGGAACTGGTTTTCCATGGTAGGATTAACAGAATCTTATGCAATTTCCTATCCATTTGGAGATTGTCTGTTTGGAAATTGCTTTTCCTTCCCTTCCTGTTGCATAGGCTACTAAAAGCTGGTCAGTTTTTCTGTTACTTTTGGTTCTGTCCAGGTAGTAGCGTAACTGTCTATGTACATCCAAGGTATGCAGCAGCCTTTCCCCCTGTTCTGTGGATTGGGAAAGAAGGTAGGTAGGTGGATTGCCTGGTTTAAAGACACTCTGGATACCACCTTAGGCATAAATGTAGGATTAGTTCTCATGGACACTCTATCTTGATGGAAGATTAGGAAGGGTTGTACTGCCATTAAGGCCTGTAGTTCGAAACCCTCCTTGCTGAAGTAATTGCCAGTAGGAAAGCAGTTTTCCATGATAGGTGTTGAAGATCTGCTGTTGCTGCTGGTTCAAATGGAGGAGTGTCAATTTTTCTAGCACAAAGTTCAAGTCCCATGCTGGTAATGGTGGTTTCCTAGGAGGTTTTACATTCTTGATCCCTCTGAGGAATTGCCTGAGTAGAGGATGCGAAAAGACAGGTGGATCGAAGCTGTATTCTGCGGAAATAGCTGATGCATGTATCTTGATGGAGGAATAGGACAGGCCCGTATGTAGAAGCTCTGCCAAGTACTCCAGGATGTTAGCAATATCTATGTTCGAGACATCTTTTCCTCTTTCAGTACTCCAAATGACAAACCTTTTCCATTTTCCTGCATAGTTCCTTCTTGTTGAAGGTCTGCGGGCTTCAAGGATAATGTCTTTAACCCTTTGGGATAAGTCTGGGTTAGTAGCTGTTATGTGATGTTCCAGGCAGTCAGTTGCAAGGTTTTTAGGTTTGGGTGCATGATGTTGTAGTTGTTCTGAGTTAACATCAAAGGCATCGGGGGTATTGGCCACATTCTCCCCTGAGACATGCTCCTCAGCAAAGGATACCAGTGTTTTCTTGGCCAATTCGGAGCTATCAGAATTATCCTTGGATGTTCCTCTTTGATTTTCAGTAGTACCTTGTGCATCAAAGGAAGAGGTGGAAATGCATATGCTGTCAGGCCTTTCCAACTGAAGGATAGAGAGTCCACCTTCCATGCTAGTGGGTGGCGTGTCCTTGTGCAGAATTTTTTGAGCTGGTGATTGAGTGGGGATGCGAACAGGTCTATTTGTGGTGTTCCCCATTTCTTTGTGATGGCCTTGAAGATGTCCGGGTGTAGCATCCATTCGTGAGCATCCGAGGTGGTTCTGCTTAACATGTCTGCTAGGGTGTTTTCTTTTCCCGGCACAAATATTGCCTGTAACTGGATGTTGTAGCTCAGAGCCATATTCCAAAGGTCCAGAGTCATTCTGCATAGGGGGTATGAATGAGTCCCTCCCTGTTTGTTGATGTACCACATGACTGTGGTGTTGTCTGTCCTTATCATTAAATGGCCTTCTTTGAGGAATGGTCTGAATTTCTGGATTGCTAGTTTTACTGCCAGCATTTCTTTTTGGTTTATGTGCAGGTGCAGCTGGTCTGGAGTCCACAATCCTTGTATGCACTTGTCCAACATGTGTGCCCCCCAGCCTAGGTCTGAGGCGTCCGTTGTGATGGTTTGGTTTGCTTGAAAGTTGTGGAAGGGCAAGCCTGGGTTTGACTGGCATGCTTGAGCCCACCATAGGAACTCTTGTTTCAGGCATGGGATTAGTGGGATTTTGGTTTCTAAGCTGTGCCTGTGTTGAGACCATAAATTCTTTAGGTACTACTGTAGTTTTCTCATATGCAGTCTGGCATGGGGGACCAGGATTATGCATGATGCCATGAAGCCCAAGGCCTGCAGAACTTTTCTTGCTGTTAGTTTGTGCTGCTTTGTTAATGCCAAGAAGTAAAGAGGGAGTTGTGCTTGTTTTTCTGCAGTTAAGAATGCCATTTGTTTTACTGTGTCCAATTCCGCACCCAAGAATGTTCTTGTCTGGGATGGTATCAGTCTTGACTTTTTTAAATTGACTGTGTATCCCAGGGCTTGTAGTAAGCAAATGACTCTTTGTAAATCTGTTGTCAGCTTGCTTTTGTTGTCCGCTTGTAACAGGCAGTCGTCCAGGTATGGATAAATTTGGATTCCCTGTAGCCTGCAATGAGCGATTACTGATGCCAGGCATTTTGTGAATACTCTGGGCAGTAGATAAGCCAAAGGGCAATGCTGAGAATTGATAATGCTCTGATCCTGCAAGAAATCTGAGGTATCTTCTGCAATTTGGTCGTATGGGGACGTGCAGGTATGCCTCCTTGAGATCTAGAGTTACCAGCCAACACTCCTTGCCCAGCATGGGAAGAAGTTGCTGTAGGGTCAGCATTTTGAATTTTGGTACAATGATGTATGTGTTTAAGGCGGACAGGTCGAGAATAGGTCTCCAACTTTTCTCTTTTCTTGGTACTAGGAAGAGTCTGGAGTAGAATCCTTTGCCCTGTTGTGTTATTGGTACTCTTTCCACAGCTCTCATCTTTGTTAATTGAGCTATCTGCTTTGGAGCTTCTGTTTTTTGATTTGGAGGTAGGTTTGGCATTCCTCTTTTTACTGGTAAGGTGTGGAAGTGGAACCTGTAGCCTTGGTCTATGGTTTGCAAAATCCACTTGTCTTTTGTGATATAGTGCCAATTTTTCGAAAATAAGGCTAACTTTCCGCCTAAAGGTGCTGCTATTTGCTCCCTGGTAGGCGGTGTCAGAGTCAAGTCACTGTGATTGTCCTGTTGCAGTGGCAGTGGTTGTGTCTGTGCCTCTCTGGTTATTGCCTTGCCACTGGCGTCCTCTATAGGCACCTCCTCTGGATTGATTTCTGCCTCTAGAGCATCTAATTCCTGCCTCTTTGAGATTTTGAGGAGTCTGGAAAGGACCAATTTTTGGCAGGCCAGTTCCTGCTAAACCTTGGGGGCTGAACCTGTAAGAAATCCTTAACTGTTTGTACAGATTTTGCCTTCTCTTCCATTTTCTTCATTACTTGCTGAGCAGGTGTACCAAATAGATGCTCCTATGGATAAGGCCAGTCTAACAGCTTTGCTTTAACAAGATCCGGCAAAACCTGTTCCTTCAACCATGCATGCCTTCTTATCACTGTGCCAGTCATGGCTGATCTAAATGAAGCCTCCAGTGCAATATAGCCACATTTTAAAGAATGGTTACTAACTTGCTGAATGTTATTCACCATTTCTAAAACATATTTCTTATCTAAGGAGTCATCAGAGGACAGCTTCTTAGTTAACTGATCAAGCATAAACTCTTGGTATTGGATCATGTGAAACTGACAGTTTAAAGCTCTAGCTGAGAGAGTAGCAGAGGTGTAAACTTTTTTACCCCATCTCTCTAAGGACCTGGATTCCCTTTCAGAAGGAAGAGGGTTTGCTGAGGTCGGCTACTGCCTTAGGCCCCTGGGATATAGTCTCAGGATCTGCAAGTGGGGCCTTGTATAGGTGGTGATGAGTGTCTGGCACCCTGTAAAATCTATCTGGTTTGGCAGGGGCTGGAGGTAAAGTATCAGGAGCAGTGCAAACATCATTAAATGCATCATCCACAACAGGCAGAACTGGAGGTATAGCTAAGGGCCTATATGTTGTGGTAAGTGCAGAAAGGTCCTAAGCCTTTTTCTAGAATCTGAGAAATCTTGTCCCTGCCATTGGAATTGTTCTCTCATGGCATGTAAGTTTTCCCCGAAGGAAAATTCCTCTGGTGGAGAGGCAGATGGAATGGATTCTTCAGCATCGGAATCTTCATAAGTAGAAAAAGGAGCCTCTGGCTGATCTGTAATGTCTGAGTCATCCGAAGAATCATCAGTGGACACTGGCACGGGGGGCTCTGCTCTAGGTCTCTTTTCTGGAGGCTGAGAGGCCCTGTCTGGGTGAGATTGGGATCCCCTAATTAAGGAGATTAAATCCTCTGCCAGAGTAAGCATTTGTGAACTAGAAGTGGGCCTATGTGAGGGGGTCTTAACAGGCACTGATTTAACAGTTTTGGCTGCTTTAGCCCTGGCAAAGGCCTTTATAGACATGGCTGCAGGAGGCTTAGCAGCACCACGTGCTGGGGTAGAGACATCCAAAGGGATGGTGTCTGATAATTCACTAGGAGCCACAGTGGTAGGCAAAACTTCAGAGGCCGATTCAACTAAGGTAGCAGGAGCCTCAGTAGTAGTCATGGATTCGCTGAAGATTGACCCGTTTTCGGTTTGCCGAAACCGAGACACTTCATGCTTGCTTAACCGTGGTTTCGGCGAAACCGCGGACCGCGAGTGTCAGTCTTTTCTTTGCGTTTTTAACAATTTGGGTAGTCGGAGGATCCGGCGGCATAATGTATAAAATCTGAGCGAAAAACTGTTCAGCAAACTCCGACCCGGCCTAAGCGTTCGCCGGTTGAAGGAAGCACAGGCTAAACAGGCTGCTACGCCGTGGTCTGGGCCTAAACAAGGTAGGCAGTAAGAGTGGAAATCTTTATGAGGTATTTTTTTCCCACAAGTTAAGCAGTTATTTACTTTTTCTGACATCGGCTGAGGCAAGAAAGTGTCCCCAACGGGTACTTAGCTTTTAGAAGTCTTGAAGTAGTATTCGGTAGTAGTAATCTCTGGATCTGACCGACCGGCACTTGCGAACAGCTTCTGCTTCGGGCGCCACGTGGCAAGAAAGACTGGGGAAAATGGCGTCGGCTGATGCCTTTATACCCGAAGACCAGCAGAGATGACGTCGGGTGAAGTGCGACATCAGCCGAAGCCGGACCCAGACTTTGGAATCCGGCCGACCAAAGGGCTGCCTGACGACAGGACAACCCATTTGTTATGACTGTAGATGCATCCTTGAAGGACATCATACTCAAGGCATGATCTGGCGAGCTCCTCCCCTTCATGAAAGTCTGTGTCTTCTGTCAAGGATTTCTGAAGGGAATCTGAGTGCCTCTTTTTGCATGTACGCTTCCGAGGGGCTCTCCAGTAGGATGTGCCAGGGAGGACCATCTCCAGAAGTGAACGGACTGCGTGCCCTGCTAGGACAGAATGGAGAGACTCAGGGGCCAAGGCAGACAGTTGTGAAGAAGGTAGACCCAAGGATGGCATGGATGTCTTGCCCACAGAGGCAAACAATGCTTTATCCACTACTTATAAGACAGCAGTCATGGGAGAAGCAAGGGCCACCCTGGCAGGAGCCGAAGCTGCCTGCCTATGATTACTCAGAGCATCCCCACGATCCTGTCTCAACACACAGGACAACACACAAGACAGAGCTGTGCTGTCCATTGCTGAAGCCCCGAGTGGAAGACATGGCTCTGAGAACATTAAAGTTGAGCCCAACCCCCCACATCTGTTGCCAACATTAAAGCTTCAAGATCCCTCTGACTGGCTCGGACAGTGAATCAGACATGCAGTCAGAGTCAATGAAGGCCAAGCCTTTGGATCAAGAGGCAGACAAGCTCGGAACTCTCGGGTCCGACTGCTCCAAAACCATAGGACAGATCAGAGTAGGAGTCAACAGCTGGGTCTGAGCTGGTGGTAGACTCACAGGTCAAATAAGAGAGAGCGAGCCAGTAAGACTCCTAACTGAATCTGGGTCTCGAGAAACTTCCTCATCACCCTGCCCACATCTGCTTCTCTGATGATTTTTTTTTTTTTTTTTTTTTTTTTTTTTTTTAGAAGGTGGCACTCCAGCAGCAGTAGCACTAGTAGTACTAGTAATAGGAGGGAGCAACCCTTTCAGAACCAGTTTATTATAGCAAACACCTGATGACTGAATCTCACACAGATTGTGTGCTCTACATCGAGATGAGCCAATCCAAGACAATAAACACATTCCTGGTGGGAATCCAAGTTGGGTATCTTATGTCAATATGACAAACATTTTTTAAAAACAGTTGGCTTGTCAGCTATCTTACATCGAGAATAACAGAAAAGGAGCAAGGAGGAGGGGGAAAGAGACAAAAGTACCAGAAATGATACAAAACGTGAGGTATGCCAACAATGGTACTAGAAACGTACCCACAACAGGTAGCAAGAAGGGAAAACTGAAGGGTAACCAAAGCAAGGCACGGGAGTCTGTATAGAGATATGAAAACCCACCCATAATTAACGTAAACAGTAAACCTAAAAAATAAACCTTTCTTATATATATATATATATATATATACATACACACACACACATTTATTAAAAAGGAGGATGGTAAGGAAGACAATAAAACCCTATAAAAGTTATCAAAAAGAAAGTATAGTTGTAGTTGTGTGCCTACCATAAATGTAGATGTTCGAGTGTATTCACTGTTGCAGTCATTACACTTGGGGTTATCCTGCTGGCAGGCTACCCGCAGTCGGCCTGAATTCCAAATTCCTAGTCCGGCGTCTGTTGCTGTAGCCTCTTCCCTGACGTCAGTGCGCCAGGGGTATAAAAGATGCAGCAGACGCCATTTTTTTTCAGTTCTGTTTGCCCCAGATGTCAGGTGCCCCCAAAAGGGTAGGCTAAAAATTCTGCTCATAAAAAAGCATGCACTAACATAAACATTACCTTCATCTACAAGCAAATACACCACATATGTTGTATAGAATAGAGAAGTACAGATAAGTCCCAGCAATGAAAGGGGGATGGAGGGAGGGTAACCTGGACTGCAACAGTGAATACACTCGAACATCTACATTTATGGTAGGTACACGTTCATCGTGTTTCACTGTTGCAGTCATTACACTTGGGTTGAATCCCAAAGCTGAGATTGGGTGGCTGGGCCTAGATAGAATTAAGAGTGGCTATGAGGCCCTGCAGAACTGCAGTGGCGAAGCCTGCTCTGGATTTAGCGCAAAGAGGTAAGTGTTAGTGCTTTGTGAAAGTGTGCACTGAAGTGCAAGTTACAGCCTCCAAAATGTGATTGGTTGGTACTCCTATGAGGAAGGCTGCTGCTCTGGTTGAATGTGGCCTAATGCCCTTAGGCACCAATTTGCCATGTTGTGAATAGCAGAAATGAATGCAGTGGCCTATCCATTTTGAAAATGTCTGCTTTGAAATAACTTTTCCTTGCGATCCTGCAGCATATGCCACTAAGAGTTGCTCAGTCTTTCTGAAGGTTTTAGTTTTGTCCAAGTAGAAGCGTAGCTGTCTGTGTATGTCCAAACAATGCAGAAGTCTCTCCCCCTTATTCTCTGGGTTTGGATAAAAGATAGGCAAATGAATGGTTTGGTTAAGAGCCACACTGGACACTACCTTAGGCATAAATGTTGGGTTTGTCCTTAGAGAAACCCTGTCCGGATGGAAAATAATAAAAGGTTCCACAGCCATTAGTGCCTGCAACTCTGAGACACTTCTTGCTGAGGTTATTGCTAGGAGCAAAGCTGTTTTCCATGATAAGTATTTTATCTCAGCTGTATTGGCTGGCTCAAAAGGAGGCAGTGTGAGCTTTTCCAAGACAGAACTGAGGTCCCATGCAGGTGTTGGAGCTCTCCTTGGAGGTCTTATGTTTTTAGCCCCTCTGAGGTACTGCCTTACCAGTGGATGTGTAAAAATAGGTGGATCCGTATTGTAATGAGCTGAAATGGCAGAGCCATGGATCTTAATTGATGAGAAGGATAGGCCTTTGTCCAGCATCTCAGTTAGGTATTGTAAAATCTGAGGAATATTTGGTACAAACGTGTCCATTCCTTGTGCCTGGTTCCAAGCACAGAATCTCTTCCATTTTTCTGTACAAGATTTTCTGGTGCTGGACCTCCTGGCCTCCAAAATAACATCCATAACTGCTTTAGAGAGAGGTGTGTTCTGAATGGTTAAATTATCAGCCATGCAGCCAGATTTAGGGTTCTGAGTTGGCTGTGCAAGATATGACTGTTTTGTTGAGTCAGCAAATGAGGAATTTGGGGTAATGTCCAGGTTGGGCCTTGAGACAAGCTCTTTAGGATTGGGTACCAGTGCTGGCGTGGCCAGTCTGGGGCAATAAATATAATTTTTGGCTTCTCTTGTCTGACCTTTAGGAGTACCTTGGGGAGGAGAGGCAGTGGAGGAAAGGCATATACTGTAAGTTTTTTCCAGCTGAATGACAGAGCATCCACTTTCCATGCTTGTTTGTGATAAGTCCTTGTGCAGAATCTCTGAAGTTGGCAGTTGTGCAGGGAGGCAAATAGAACTATGTCTGGGCATCCCCATTTCCTTGTTATCATGCTGAAGATTTGTGGATCTAGTTTCCACTCGTGAGGATCCTTGAGATTTCTGCTTAGTTCGTCTGCCACAGTATTTGTCTTTCCTGGCAGGAATTGTGCTTGCAGGTGTACTTGATAAGTCAATGCTGTGTTCCACAAAGTCATGGCTTGTCTGCAGAGGGGGTAGGAATGTGTGCCTCCCTGCTTGTTTATGTACCACATGACTGTAGTATTGTCCGTCTTTACCAGCAGTTGTCCTGGATGAAGTAGATCCTTGAAGGCTGTCAGGGCATTCTGAACAGCTAGCATCTCTTTTTGATTGATATGAAGATACATTTGGCTTGCTGGCCATGCTCCCTGAATACAATTTCCTGCCATGTGGGCCCCCCACGCATAATCTGATGCATCTGTTAGTGTTTGCCTGGCCGTGGGTAGAGTGAATGGCTGTCCCTTGTTGTGGTGACAGGCCTGTGCCCACCATCAAAACTCCTGTTGCAGGCAGGGAATGAGGGTAATTAATGTTTCCAGGCTGTGGCAATGTTCAGTCCAAACACTTTTTAGATACCATTGTAGTTTCCTCATATGCAGTCTTGCATACGGAATTAGTAGAATGCAGGAAGCCATGAAGCCCAAAGCCTGCAGAACTTTTCTTGCAGATAACAGTCTTTGTTGCCAACATTTTGAAGTAAGAAGTCAGTTGCCTTTGCTTGTCTGGCGTGAGATAAGCCATCTGGGCAGTTGTATTTAAGCTTGCACCCAGGAATATTATCTCTTGAGAGGGTACTAGTTTTGATTTCTTTAGGTTTACCATGTACCCTAGGCAAATTAGTAATCTTTTTACAAACGCCAGATGCTTCAGTAGAATGTCTTTATTCAATGCTTGAATAAGGCAGTCATCCAAGTAAGGGTACATTTGAATTCTGCTTTGTCTGCAGAAAGCAATTACTGGTGCCATGTATTTTGTGAAGACCCTGGGCGCAGTAGATAAGCCAAAGGGCAGTGCAGGGAATTGGTAGTGCATTGATCCAGCTATGCATCTGAGGTACCGTCTGCAATTTTGTCTGATTGGGACATGCAGGTATGCCTCTTTTAGGTCCAAAGTTACAAGCCAAGCCTTCTTGCCCAACAGAGTCAACATTTTGAATTTTGGAACATCCAGAAAAGTGTTTAGAATAGACAGGTCCAGTATTGGTCTCCAGGCTTTGTCCTTTCTGGGTACCAGGAATAGTTCTGAGTAAAATCCTTGTCCCTGCTCTTGCTGTGGTGCTCGCTGAATGGTCCTAATGTCCATGAGGGATGTAACTTGTTTTTGTGCCTCTGACCATTGATTTTGTGGCAGGTCTGGCATACCTTTTGCCTTTGGCAGGGTGTGAAAGTGGAACCTGTAGCCCTGGGACACTATATTCAAGACCCATTTGTCCTGGGTGATTATATGCCAATTTGGTGAAAAAAGTGCTAGTTTTCCCCTTAAGGGAGCTGACAAAAAATAAGTGCTTGGTATTGGCAGAGGAAAGTCATTGGGACTGTTTTCTATATGGCTGAGATTTGTCTTCTCCGCTTTTGGAGGTAGAAGCACCCCATTGTTTAGGCCTATATGAGCCTTAGGGCTGGGATCTGCCTCTTTGCAGCCTGTCTGACACTGGAAAGGACCAATTCTTTGAAGGCCAGTTCTTGCTAAATCTGGGTGGTTGTACCTGTAAGAAATCCTTAACTGTCTGCATAGATTTCGCTTTATCCTCCATTTTCTTCAACACCTCTTCTGCCTTAACACCAAACAAAGTATTATGCTGTAAAGGAGCATCCAATAATTTTGCTTTAACATGATCAGGCAGATTTTGTTCCTTTAACCAAGCATGCCTTCTAATGACAGTACCCGTAACAGCGGACCTGAAAGTGGCCTCCAGTGAATCAAAACCACATTGCAAAGTATGTTTTCCCACTTGTTCAGCTGCATGCAATAAATCCTGCATTTCCTTGTTATCTGCACATTCAGAATTTGTCAACATTTTCCGTTTTAGCAATGACATTAAATATTGCTGATATTTAAGCATATGAAACTGACAATTTAAAGCCCTTACAGCCAAGGTAGCAGAAGTGTAAACTTTTTCCCCCCATCTGTCCAGAGCCCTAGAATCCCTATCAGAGGGGACAGGGTTTTTTGAAGTGGAAGCCTTGACCCCTTTGGGACTCTGAGATATAGAAATTTGTGGGAATCTGGAACCCTGCAATATCTGTCTTATTTAACTGGTGCATGGGGTAAAGAGTCAGGAGACAGGCTGGACTCTGAAAATACATCATCTACTATGTCTAGAACAGGTGTAATAGCAAGAGGTCTGTGCTGAGGTAGTAAAAGAAAGTCTCTGAGCCTTTTCTTAGATTCTGGGTAATCTTGGCTCTCCCAGTGTAAGTGCTCCCTCATGGTGTGAAGGGTTTCCCCAAAGGAATAATCCTCAGAAGGAGAGGCTGAAGGAATAGACTCTTCAGCATCAGAATTCTCATAGGGAGGAAGGGAGTATCCCTGTTCAGAAGAGGAATCAGAGGAAATGGAAACCTGATCTGAAGATTCATATTCTGTCTCTTGCCTAGGCCTCTTATCTGGAGGGGGATGGGAACCCCTGATCAAAGTAATTAGGTCTTCGGCCATTTTAAGCATCTGTTTTTTAGGCATGGAAGTTTGTGCAGGAGAATGCTGTACTTGTTTCTTTCTCATCAGAGCTGCTTTAGTCTTTGCCTTTGAAGCTGAGGTTGGCTCAACATATAACTGCTTTGGTCTGAAAACACCCTCAGAAGCCAATGCCTGCTCAGCGGCTCCGGACCCATCTGAGGGAATAGTTTCCGAATGTCCAATACCTTGAGTATCCAGAGGCCTAGTCGGCTGCACGTGGGAGTCGGAAGTGGCCTGTGGCTCTGAGGTAGCGGGTGTCAGGGGCTGCGAAAGCAACTCACTGAGAACCGGCGACTGGCCTAGCAGAGGTCTCGTCGTCGGTTTTGGATGTCGGATGCCTGTCCTTTTCCTTGCGCTTTTTATAAACTCCGGTTGGCTGTTCCGACGGCATTATATAATTAAATCTTCGGCCAAAGTAATGAAAGGCAAAATCGAACAGACGCTTAATAGTGCGTTGATTAACTCTAGCACAAAACCGACAGCTAGCAACATCTTGGTCAGGGCCTAGGCAATGAATACAGTAAGAATGAAAGTCCTTATGAGGTATTTGCTTCCCACAAGAAATACAATTGTTAACTTTTTTTGACATCGGACTGGAGCAAGAAAAAAGTTTCCCCAACGGGGTACTTAGCTTCAATGAAGACTTTGGATCTGAAATTCAAGTTTGAAAATCTCAGGAGTAGGCCGACCGGCACTTGCGAACTGCTTTTGCTTCGGGCACCGCGGCAAGAAAGACTGAAGAAAATGGCATCGGCTACATCTTTTATACCCCTGGCGCACTGACGTCAGGGAAGAGGTGACAGCAACAAACGCCGGACCAGGACTTTGGAATTCAGGCCGACTGTGGGTAGCCTGCCAGCAGGATAACCCCAAGTGTAATGACTGCAACAGTGAAACACGATGAACATCCGAAAGTTATCTGACTGCACATAAACTACTGTAAACCACATCCAAACACTAAAGCAGCAAACAAGATTTGAGGGAATCCAGGCTAAAGAGGAGTATTATGGGTAAGGGGCGAAGCTCAAGCTATGCAGCCAAAGTCTATGAAAGTGGCTGAAGTCAGATCCACGACCCATCAGTTGAAGAACGGATGAAAAAGACAACATCAGATCAGATTTTTGCCTGGACACTATTCAAGTCTATGACATCCCACATTATTTCCTTCCAATAACTGTTTTATCTGTGGCATCAAAAGAAGGGGTAGCTACATCACAGGTATTTATGATGTTATCAGGCAGGTTAGTGGTTCTAACTACAGCATCAATACAAAGTTTTAAATCTAGGTACTTCTGCAAACTATTGCATGGCTAATATCAGCCACAGATGACAGAGTTCACCAAGCAGCTATAAAGCACAGTCTGGAAATTGACTCTTTCTCAACTCTGACAAACAAAACTTAAAAAATGCAAAAAAACAGATGGCCACAAAAAAAAAAAAAAAAAGGATATCACTGCAGCCACAAAATGACATCCATGTCAGAGACATTCAAGAAAACAGGAAATGACAAATGTACCAAAGGGTATTTGCCACAGAAGCAGATATTCAAGGAGTGATCACTGTAGCAGTAAATTCATTAACATCCAAGCTTTACCCACCATATCGACCTTTAAAAATTTCACCAGCAATGCGTTAGCCCCTGTGAAGACCAACAATGGTCTTACTCCAGCATGCTTTGGAACACTGGTAGACACTCTAGTCGCTTACATAAAAAATCATTGTTACTAGGAGCTTTCTTCAGTTCAAGCCCCTTAAGGTCCATGAATGAATAAGAAGTTATGTACTCACCATAACGTTCCATCTGAGTAGGTGGCTTCATTTGTCTGCAACCTGTGGGTCTTGGATCCGATATCGGATCCGAGCCGGCAACTATTTATACAGCTATGGATCCGAGCTCCTAGCTCCTCCCCTCACCCATAATCCCCTGCCAACCCCAAATGACCTCAGATCAAGTTTGACCTCCTATATATACCTAAAAAGGTAACCCAACAGGAAAAGGCAGGATAATACCACCAAACTAACTCTTCTGAAGGCCAGGGGGAAGGAGGGGGGGATGGTTGCAGACAAATGAAGCCACCTACTCAGATGGAACGTTATGGTGAGTACATAACTTCTTAATCTGGAGTAGGGACTTCATTTGTCAGCAACCTGTGGGACAGAGTCCCCAGCTACCTGAATCTTGGGCAGCCATTATGGAAGGATGTTCCGGAGCACTGCGGAGCCAAAGGATGCTCTCCCTCTGGAAATGACGTCCAGTTTGTAGTGGTTGATAAAGGTATGAGATGAGGCCCAAGTGGCTGCTGAGCAAATATCATCCAAGGGAACACTAAATCTGAATGCAGCAGAAGTAGATATGGAGCAAGTGGAATGTGCACGAACCCCTTGAGGTGCGGGCCTCCCAGAAGCCTCATAAGCTAGAAGGATACATTGGGAAATCCAGCGTGATAAAGTGACCTTCGAAACGGCTTTACCCAAACTGAATTTGGCAAAGGAAATGAACAGCTCATCAGATTATCTGTGATCAGCAGTCCTATGAATATAGAAAAGCAGCTGCCTGTGCACATCTAAAGAATGCAGCTTGTACTCTCCTTTATTTTGATAATTAGGGAAGAAAACAGGTAGGTTAATGGACTGATTGATATTGGTTTCTGAGGCCACCTTAGGCAGGAAGGATGGATTGGTCCTGAGGTACACTCTATCCTGATGAAAAACCAAGTAAGGGGGTTTTGCGGAAAGAGCTTGAAGTTCCGAAACTCTTTTTGCTGAAGTGATGGCTACTAGGAATGCTGTTTTCCAAGACAGTATTTAAGATCAGCCGAGGCAGGTGGTTCAAAAGGAGAAGCAGTCAAGGCCTGAAGAACTAGCGATAGGTCCCAAGGGGGTACGGCTTCTTTGATAGGGGGCCTGAGCAGAAAAGTACCCTTGAGGAAGGTTTTACATAGTTTAGCTGACATCAAAGGACCTGTCTCGTGTCCTACATGGTAATGGGAGATGGCTGCCAATTGTACCTTGACAGGTCAGCTCAGCCCCCCTGAAAAAAAAGCGGTAAGGAAAAGGAAGCGGAAAGCCGGAGAGCGTGAAGAGGGTCAAATTATGATGTCCGTGAGAGAAGAGAAGCTTCCATTTTTACTGCGGTAAATTTTCCTGGTGGAAGGTTGTTGCTGCTGCCACCAAGATGGCTTGACTGGGTGAAGAGATACCGGGAGTCCTAATTAAGAGTGGAACTGGAGCAGCCAAGCTGTTAGCTTCAGGTTGTCCAGGTTCGGGGTCAGTAAGCCTGATGGGTGGGATATTAGATCCAGGCTGGGATCCAGAATCCAGGGAGGATTCACCAAGTGAGACCACAGGTAAGGGAACCAAGTTTGTCGAGGTCAGAATGGGGCAATGAGGATCATTTTGCTCCCCAACCGAGAGGCTTTCTGTAACATCTTTAGCATCAGGGGTAGAGGAGGATAGGCATAAAGTAGACCGGGCGGCCAAACATGCACTAGAGCGTCTCTCGGGGTTTCCCCTGGTGGGGGAATCAGCGTGAAGAAGCTGTCGCATTTCGTATTTGAGGGAGAGGCAAAAAGATCGCAGCAGGGTAGCCCCCATTTTGCAAAAATCCGCTTCACTACTCGGGAGTTGAGAGACCACTCGTAAGGGGAAAGAATAGTGCGGCTGAGTTTGTCCGCCAGAATGTTGGACCATCCCAGAATGTGCGTTGCGATCAGAAAGCGGTTGGTGGAGATCGCCCATTCCCACACCCTCATGGCCTCTCGGCAGAGAGGATAAGACCTGGTTCCCCCCTGTTTGTTGATATACCAGACAACTGACAAGTTGTCTGTCTGTATCGCAATAGTTCCTACGGGAAGAAGGTTGTGAAGTGCTTGCAACGCTAACAGCGCTGCCCTCATCTCCAGAACATTGATATGCAGGGAGGTCTCTGTGTCGTTCCATGTGCCTTGGACTGTTCTGCCTGAGCAATGCCCCCCCACCCGAGGCGAGAAGTGTCCGTGGTCACCGTGAAGAGAGGAGGAAGAGCGCAGAAGGGACGGCCTGTATGGAGGTCTGTGGAATGAAGCCACCATAACAGGGCCATCCTGCAAGCCTTGCTGATAGAGACAGGGTGATTGAGAGGAAGAAGCTGAAAGGACCATTGTACTTGGAGGGTCCACTGTAGTACCCTCATGTTTAGGCGAGTGCATGGAAGGAGTGTTACTGCCGCTGCCATAGAGCCCAGTGCCCTCAGGACCAATTCCACGGATGGAGCTTCTGATTGGAGGATGGCCCACACATGTAATCTCAGATTCTGTAGTCATTCCGAAGTGAGGTAGGCTCGCAGACTTCTCATATCTAATCTGGCCCCTATGAAGTCTATCACTTGTGTCGGAGCAAGGGAGGATTTGTCCATATTGATCGTGATGCCTAACTGGGGAGCTAGGCGGAGAAAAAAATCTCTGGCTGAGCAGAGTAGATGCCTTGTTGGGGCGGTCAGGAGCCAGTCGTCCAGGTACGGGAAGACCTAAATTCCCTGAAGTCTCAGGTGGGCCGCTATCACTGCTAAAACTTTGGTGAACACCCTGGGGGCTGTGGTGAGGCCAAAGGGAAGGACCCTGAACTGATACTGGCTGGCTCCCAGCTGGAAGCGGAGAAACCTCCTGGATCGTCTGTCCATTAAAATGTGGTAGTACGCATCCTTGAGGTCTATTGAGCACATCCAGTTGATCTCCCGCAACAGGGGGAGAATGGATTGAAGAGTGACCATTCGAAATTTCTCCTTGGTAACCGACAGGTTCAAGAGGGAAAGGTCTAGAATTGGTCTCAGGTCCCCCGTCTTTTTTGGCACCAGAAAGAACCTGGAGTAAAACCCTAATCCGAGCTGGTCTGGGGGGACGGGTTGGATGGCCCTTTTATCTAGCAGCTGCTGGATTTCTGCGGCTGCAGCCTCCCTATGATCGGGTGGTACATCGGGGAGGTTCCTGAGTCTGGGAACATGTTGCATAGGGATTTTGTAACCTCTGGATATAATCCGAAGCAACCAGCGGTCTGACATGATTGACTCCCATGCCGCCAGATGCCTCGAGAAGCACCCCCCGACTGCCTCCAGAGTGGAGCAGTCAGGCAACCCTTCAGGGCTGTTGCGTGGGCCGATCAGAGAAGGATTCTCTGGACCCAAAATTTCTCGGGGCCCCTCTGCCTCTAGGGCGGCGTCCTCCTCTGCCATGGAAGGACTGGTTGTCCGGAGCAGGTTGGGAATGTTGCGATTTCCGGAACCACATCTTCTTCTGCCCCTTTTGGTTTTTGGAGAAGGACCTCTGGGGAGCAGAGAAGTGGACTCCGACGGCAGACGTCTTCCTGTCCTTCACGCTCTGGACAAGTGTCTCGCGAACGGTCTTGCCAAACAAAGCAGAACCATCAAAGGGGGCATTCGCAAAGGACGCCTTGAAGGGCTCCGCAAAGTCACAATGTCGGAGCCAGGCCTGGCGTCTCATAACAGCCGCATAGAGGTATTAGAAACAGATCTCAGAGTGGCCATACGAGTGGAGTACAATTGCTTGTCCTCCACCGACATGGACTCCGGGGGGGAAGCAGCGTATTCTTTAATAAGATCCCGCTGCATCCTGATGACATGTGCCATGTAGTTCAGAGACCTTACTGACAAGGTCGCTGAACTGAATACCCACTTCCCAAGGCGATCCATCGAGCGGGACTCCTTGCTCGGAGGATGGACCGAGGGGCTCTCCTGAGCTAGTTCCCTCTTAGTGGCTGCTGCCATCAACATGGCATCTACAGGGGGACCCTTGCTCCAGTGGGGCTCAAAATCCTATCCGGGCACTTAGGGATTAGCTCCACAATGTCCGGCTCCTTCCAAGCCCTGGTGGTCACAAGGTCCACCAGGGAGTCGGCTGGAGGGGACACCCAAGAGGTAGACGGGCCTGCTTCGAATGCCTCCAGGAACATGGACTCGTCGGAGGAAGCCTTGGGGGTAGACCCCCCCCCCGAGCCTGAGCATTTCCATGATGTCTCCAAAGGAGACATCCTCAGGGGGTGACCTTGGGGAGCCTTCCCCTTCATGCAAGTCCATGTCCTCTGTTAAAGGCACACAAGGCCCCAAATGCAAGCACACACAATCACACTTTAACGACCAGCGAGGGGAGGGTAAACACTAAAAATTTAAAAATTAACAGACTAAAGGTAAGCCTAATACACACACACTAATTAGCTGACAGAAAAAAAGGCTAAAGAGATAAAAAGGGAACACTTATCTCAATAATTGCCAGGAGCTCAAAATCCAGATGACACACTCTAGAGCGGCAAACTAGATCTGAGGTCATTTGGGGTTGGCAGGGGATTATGGGTGAGGGGAGGAGCTAGGAGCTCGGATCCATAGCTGTATAAATAGTTCCCGGCTTGGATCCGATATCGGATCCAAGACCCACAGGTTGCTGACAAATGAAGTCCCTACTCCAGATCTTGTAATTTAATAATATTGTCTGGTAGTTGATGAAGAGGACTAAGGCTGTAATCTAGTAACAAAGAACTTCCTGTGGTACAGGGATTGATTCCTTCAGCCTTCACTTGTCTATTGCGTGACTTTGAACAAATCACATAACCAGACAGTGCTTGGGGAAACCAGGAATTTGGACTAGGCTCATTAATGGTTTCCTACACTGCAGACCCAGTAACTATTTATGAACCTATGAATATATAATGCAGTTTTGGCAAAAACATCAATAACTGTGCAAAACATCATAAGGAAGAAGAAAACTATACATGGTGAACAAGGGTAGGTAGAGTTATTGCTTCAGTGACATTTTCTCAAAGGCATGTAAGTTATGCACTTACCAAAAAGTACAGTTGTGTACACTGACGATAAATGTAGATGTTCGAGTGTATTCACTGTTGCAGTCATTACATTTGGGTAATCTGCTGGCAGGTTGCCCTCAGTCTGCCTGAATTCCAAAGTCTTGGGTCCTGCGTCGGTTGCTGTCTCCTCTTCCATGACGTCAAGGCGTCAGGGGTATAAAACATGCAGCCAACGCCATTTTCTTTAGTTTTTCTTGCCCCCGATGTCAGGTACCCCCAAAAAAGGTAGCAAAAAAAAAAAAAAAAAAATATATATATATATATATATATATATATATATATATATACATATATATAATATATATATATATATATACATACACATGCATCAATATAAACTTTATCTTCATCTACAAGCAAATACACCACATAGGTTGTAGAAGATAGAGAAGGAAAGAAAAACTCTAGAATGACAGGGGGATGGCGGGAGGGTAACCTGTAGATACTCTAGGGTAACAGTGAATACACTCAAACATCTACATTTATGGTAAGTGTACACAACTGTACTATGTTCTTCATGTTTCACTGTTGCAGTCATTACATTTGGGTAGAATCCCAAAGCAATGGTTGGGAGGATGGAGCTAAACAGTATTAGGAGCGGCTATAAGGCCCTGCAGAACTGCAGTGGCAAAGCCTGCCCTGAATTTAGAGTAGAGAGGCAAATGATAATGCTTTGTAAAGGTGTGAACAGAACTCCAAGTAGCAGCCTCTAGAATGTCTTTGGTTGGTACTCCCTGAGAAAGGCTGCTGAAGTAGTTGCAGCTCTGGTGGAATGAGACCTAATGCCCTTGGACACAGGTTTGCAATGGTGTAAGTAGCAGAAACGGATGCAGTGGCTTATCCACTTTGAAACTGTCTGCTCTGAAATAGCCTTGTCTTCTGATCCTGCAGCAAATGTCACTAGTAATTGCTCAGTTTTTCTTAGAGCTTTAGTCCTGCTCAAGTAGAATCTTAGCTGGCTGTGTACATCCAAGAAATGCAGAATCCTCTCCCCCTTGTTCTGCGGATTTGGATAAAAGGTTAGCAGATGAACTGTTTGGTTAAGAGCCACACTGGAAACCACCTTAGGCATACAAGTAGGATATGTCCTCAGAGACACCCTGTCTGGGTAAAATATGATAAAAGGCTCTATAGCCATGAGGGCCTGTAGCTCTGAAACTCTTCTTGCTGAAGTAATTGCTAGTAGCAGAGCTGTTTTCCATGATAAGAACTTTATACAGAGGCAGGGTGAGCTTTTCCAACACATAATTGAGGTCCCATGCAGGTAATGGTGATCTTCTAGGAGGCCTTAAATTTTTGGCTCCTCTAAGATACTGCTTTAGTAAAGGATGACAAAAGATTGGTGGCTCTGTATTGTAATGAGCCGAAATGGCAGAGGCATGGATTTAAATTGATGACAAAGATAGGTCTTTGTCAAGCATCTCAGTTAAGTACTGTAATAACTGAGGTATATTTGGTTTTGCTGTATCAGTTCCTTGTGCTTGATTCCAAGCACAGAATCTCTTCCATTTGTCAGCATAAGATTTTCTAGTACCAGGCCTTCTGGCTTCCAAAATGACATCCATCACAGCTTTACTGAGAGGTGTTGTTTGTATGACTACATGATCAGCCATGCTGCCAGGTTCAGAGTCTGTAGTTGATTGTGCAGGATCTGATTGTTTTGCTGGGACAGTAGTTGAGGTCTTTGAGGCAAGGTCCAAGCTGGGTATTGAGACAAGTTCCTTAGGATTGGGTACCAGGATTGGCGGGGCCAGTCTGGGGCAATTAGTATCATCTTTGGTTTCTCTTGTCTGACTTTTAGGAGGACCTTGGGGAGAAAAGGCAGAGGAGGAAAGATGTAAACTGATAGGTTTTTCCAAATGAAGGATAGGGCGTCCACTTTCCATGCTTGACTGTGATAAGTCCTTGTGCAGAATCTCTTCAATTGATAATTTTGAGGAGAGACAAATAGATCTATGTCTGGGCTCCCCCATTTCCTCTGTTATCATACTGAAGACTTGTGGATTTAGTTTCCACTCGTGAGGATCCATAAGGTTTCTGCTTAAATCGTCTGCCAGATAATTTTGTTTTTCTGGCAAGAATTGAGCTTGAAGATATATTTGGTAGGTCAAAGCTGTGTCCCACACTGCCATGGCTAATCTGCAAAGGGGGTATGAGTGTGTGCCCCCTTGCTTATTTATCACATGACTGTGGTGTTGTCCGTCTTTATCAGTAGTTCTCCTGGATGAAGTAAGTCCTTGAAGGCTGTTAGGGCATTTTGAACAGCTAGCATCTCTTTCTGGTTGATATGTAGATGCATTTGTTTTGGTGTTCATATGCCCTGAATGCATCTTCCTGCCATATGGGCCCCCCGGGCATAATCTGATGCATCTGTTAAGGTTTGGCTGGCAGGGGGGTAGAGTGAAGGGCCGTCCCATGTTTTGGGGACATGCCTTTGCCCACCATAGAAACTCCTATTGCAGGCAGGGAATGAGAGGAATCATTGTTTCCAGACTGTGAGAATGTTGACTCCATAAACTTTTTAGGTACCATTGAAGTTTCCTCATATGCAATCTTGCATATGGAATCAGTAGGATGCAGGATGCCATGAAACCCAGAGCCTGTAGAATTTGTCTTGCAGATGACTGGGTTTTTGCTGCCATCAGTTTGAAGTAAGTAGTCAGTTGCCTTTGCTTGTCTGGCGTGAGGTACGCCATATGGGTAGTTATATTCAAGCTAGCACCCAGGAATGTTATCTTTTGAGAGGGTACCATTTGTGATTTATTTTCGTTTATTGTGTACTCTAGGCATGTTAGAAGTCTTTTCACAAATGCCAGGTGTCGAAGAATAGTGTCCTTGTTCTCTGCTTGAATGAGACAGTCATCCAAGTAAGGATATATTTGTATACTTCTTTGTCTGCAAAATGCAATTACTGGTGCCAGGCACTTTGTAAAGACACTGGGCGCAGTAGATAAACCAAAGGGCAGTGCAGAGAATTGGTAATGCATTAAGCCAGCCTTGAATCTGAGGTATCTTCTACACAATTGTCTTATTGGGATATGCAGGTATGCCTCTTTTAGGTCTAAAGTCACCAGCCAAGCATTCTTGCCCAGCATGGGCAGAAGCTGCTGCAAAGTCAGCATTTTCAATTTTGGAATGTCCAGGTATGTGTTCAAAATCGATAAATCCAGTATTGGCCGCCAGGCCTTGTCCTTTCTGGGTACCAAGAACAGTCTTGAGTAAAAACCTGTTCTGGTACTGGCTAAATGGCCCCCATATCCATGAGGGACGTAACCTGTTTCTGTGCCTCTGCCCATTGATTTTTTGGCAGATCTGGCCAACCATTTGCCATTGGCAGAGTGTCGAAATGGAATCTGCATCCCTGTGATACGATGTTTAGCACCCACTTGTCCTGGGTTATTAACTGCCAATTTTGAGCAAAAAGTGCTAATTTTCCCCCTATGGATGCTGCCAAAAGATAAGTGCTTGGTGTAGGCAGAGGGAAGTCATTGGGATTGTTTCCTGTAGGTTTGCACTTTATCTCCTCCAGATTTGGAGGTAGAAGTGTCCCATTGCTTTCACCTGTATGAATCTTGCGCCTGATATCTGGAACCCTTAGGGCGTTTGGTTTTGCCCCTTTGAGCTCTGTTTGACACAGGAAAGGACCAATTTTTTGTAGGCCAGTGTCTACTGAATCTTGGTGGCTGCACTTCTAAGAAGTCTTTAACAGTCTGCATAGACTTAGCTTTGTCTTGCATTTTCTTTAAAACCTCTTCTGCCTTAATACCAAACAGAGAATCATGCTGTATAGGTGCATCTAGCAATTTAGCTTTAACATGATCAGGCAAATTTTGTTCCTTTAACCAGGCATGCCTCCTAATCACCGAACCAGTAACAGCAGCCCTGCTGGAGGCCTCTAAGGAATCAAAACCACATTGCAAAGTATGCTTCCCAACTTGTTCAGCTGCATGCAATAATTCCTGCAATTCTTTATTTTCTGCACATTATGAAATCAACATCACTTTCTGTTTCTGCAATCCCATAACATGTTGTTGGTACTTAAGCATATGAAATTGACAGTTTAAGGCCCTGACTGCCAAGGTTGCAGATGTATAAACCTTTTTTTATTTATTTTTTCCCCCATTTGTCCAGTGCCCTTGAATCTCTGTCAGAGGGGGTAGGAGTTTTTGCTGTTGAGGCCTTAACTCCCTTTGGACCATGTGAAATAGTTTCAGGATCAGCAGCAGGGTTTCTAAATAAAAATTTATGAGAGTCAGGGACCCTGTAATATCTGTCAGGCTTACTGGGAGCTGGAGGTAAGGAATCAGGGGTCAAGCTTGACTCCGAAAACACATCATTCACAATGTCTGAAACAGGGGGAATGGCTAAAGGTCTGTGCTGAGGGAGAATAAGGAAATCCTGTATTTATGCACTCCGATAGTCGGACTGCTATCCGATGACATTTCTGGGTAGTTAAATCTGTTTCCAAAATACTTTGATGCAAAAATATACCGATACTTAATAGTGCGTTGGTTAAATCTAGCACAAAACCGACAGCCAGGCACTTTGTGATCAGGGCCTAGGCAAGGAATACAGTATAAATGGAAATCCTTATGAGGTATTTGTTTCCCACAAGTAATACAATTACTAACGTTTTCTGACATCGGAAAAGAGCAAGTGAAGACTTCGGTTCTAAAACTCAAACATTTCAGTAGTCGGTCGACCGGCACTTGCGAAATGCTTCTACTTTGGGCACCGCGCGGCAAGAAAGACTAAAAAAAATGGCGTCGGCTGCATGTTTTATACCCCTGACGTCCTGATGTCATGGAAGAGGAGACAGCAACCGACACAGGACCCAAGACTTTGGAATTCAGGCCAACTGAGGGCAACCTGCCAGCAGATTACCCAAATGTAATGACTGCAACAGTGAAACACGAAGAACATCATCAGATTCATCTGGCAGAACATCATCAGATTCATCTGGCATCTGTCCGGACACTGGAAACCTATGGATTGGTCACCTTGGTTACTTTTCTCTGCCAAAAAAGCTCCTCACAATCTCAAGCTCCTTCCCTATCCCCATAAACCACTGTTCCTGAGAGAAAAATTCCAGATTGAGTAAAGATGATTAGCTAGCATACATACTCCTAATGAAGAGTAATACTAATATAATAATCAGTTAGGAACAATGGAGTGAAAACTAGGCCTCCAGACCTCTTACATATTACTTCAGAAGTGGCAGTTTGGAGGGGAATTACACTGGCAGGTTGTTTTCTGTGTCTGGACATAAACCAGATAAATCTGACCATTCTGGTAAGCACATAACTTGCATACTTAATATGATATAACTCGCATACTTAATATGATACTGTCCACACAACGGAAACTGATGGACAGAATGCCCAGCAGACCTTGGACGGTCTAAGTCAGTGGTTCTCAACCTTTGTGAGGCTGGGGCCTGGTAAATTCTTTTTTTATAAGACGAAGGCCCGGTCCCAACAAATTTCCTCATAAGTACCTTTCGAAAGCATGAGGATGTCAGATTGTCAGCAAAACATTTATGACATACACATGCCAAACATTTATATATGCAAAGTATCTCATTTAATAAAGATAAATGAATGAATTCTAAACACTAGATCCAAAAGTAAATAACATTTTGAATGTTAAGATGCAGCAAAAGTCTAGCCCATGCTTCCCAACTGCATCTGACAAGTTTTGATACCCTAGGGTTATTTTAAG
Source organism: Protopterus annectens (assembly GCF_019279795.1). NCBI lineage: Eukaryota > Metazoa > Chordata > Ceratodontiformes > Protopteridae > Protopterus > Protopterus annectens. Next base: position 528,828,450 of record NC_056749.1, on the reverse strand, counting down.
GGGTATATCTAAACTTGGGCAGGGTGGCCAAGCATTTACACACTATCTCTGTCTACTTGAGACATGGTCGCCAGTCAAGGGGTAAATTTTCAATTCCCCATCCACTAGTCCAGGTTGTGTGTGACTTGGGTTATAGAAGAACTGTGCTTCACATGAATAAGGATTCCCATTTTATCAATTTGGAAAGGGGTGCTAGTTATATTGAAGGATGGTGGTGGAATTTTATTTGCCAAAATCAACAACGCTGTACTTTTTTTGCATTTAGTTTTATCCCTTTTTCAGTATACCATTTGCTTTGTGAGGTTTAGTTCTTGTTGCAGGGCTGCTGCAGAAAGAGGTAATTTGACAGTTATGCCCATCTTGCAATTATGAGCAAATCATTAGTAAATGTCATTAGCTGTAAGACAAAGTTAGTTGTTTGGAGGTCAGAGAACTATTTCCCAAACAGAAGTGGTCCTAGGAGTGATCTCTGAGGGACACCACTAATTACTCTTTACTTTCTGAGGTAAAGGCTGCTACTTTAACTACATGGATTCTACCTTTTAGCCAGTTCCCAGTACATCTTACCATTTATGGATCTAGATTCACATCTATTAGTTTGTTAACAATACCAGAATGGGAAGATGGTGCCAAAGGCTTTAGCCAGGTTCAAACAGGTTGTGTAGACTGCATGACCACAATCCAAAGTTTTGTGATTTTTCTCAAAACAATTCTCCAAGTTGAACTGACATGAGCTTCACTTTATAAAACCAAACTGCTTAGGGTGAAGGTGTAAAAGGTTTTCAATGTCACGGTTTAAGAAGTAAGATGTAATTTGCTCCATAGCTTTATGTATTAAGCTAGTCAGACTTATTGGGGTGTAGCTCCCTGGGTAAGTGGTGGGTCCACCATTATGGTGAGGCATTACAGCTGCTGTCTTCAATGCTTCATACCAGTCAGCTCTGTGACTGTACAGAACGCCTTCTGTCTTGGAGTAAGTGAGTGAGATGGCTGGACTTTGAGCAAGCTTATTCATAGTCTGAACACCAAGTTCTGAGACGTTTTCCTGACAAAGTCTGAAATACTACCATAGCTTCTTGAGCTGGATTTCCACTTCTAATTTAATATTTATTTACATTTAATTCCTGAAATATTTACGGGTTTTGAAGTTTCTCTTAACTCACCTCCCCCTAACACACACACACACTTTCTAATATACACACGTATTCACTCACACATCGCTCTCACTCTCTTCTGATCTCTCTCGCACACACCCACTTTCTCATTCATACACGCACTCACACATCACTCTCACTCTCTTCCGATCTCTCTCTCATACACACACACACACACACATAAAGTCTCTCGCTCTCTCTGAAACTGTAAGCTTTGAGTTTCTCAACCGCTCGCGGTCCAGTATAATTGATGCCAGAGCCCGATACGGTAGCCTGGAGGTTGAGAAACACTGGTCTAAGTCATTAAGCCTTTAAGAATGGTGACTCCAAAAGAATCTCAAGCTTTAGATAGGATATTCACTTGTAATGCATAGCAAATATAAGTAAGGCTGACAATGTAGCAGCCGCCATAATCCATTCCAGTGGCAAGTTTCATAGAAAGGCATAGGATGCGGCTGGAGTCCTGACAGCATATGCTTTCAGCCTAGCAGCAAAGGTCAGTTATAGAAGAATAAAAATACAGCTGGACATCCATTTGGATAGGGTAACCTTCATAACCTTTTGACCATTTCTTGCTTTAAAAAAAGAAATAAACATCTGGTCATCTTTCATAAAATCTTTTGTGAGCTGAAGATAAAAACAAAAAGTATGCAGTCACCACAACGATAGATTAGTGTTGTCTGTCTCCATCTGGTTCAACCTGTGGGACTTCGGATCTGACTCAGATCAGACAGTGGCCAATTCTAACATTTTTCAGCTCGACTTGGCTCTACATCCCTTACCTATAAATCCCTGCACCTCCATCAACTCCCCAGATAGAGTTTACCCAGAGTACTAGAATAACAATAAAATATATCCAACTAATCCCCATTTCCTGCATAAACACAAGGAAAAACTTAGGGAAGAAGCGAGACTCTAGGCAAGCAGAAAGAAGGAACCCCACTTTCTGGCCATTGCCAAGGGAATACTTGCCAAATCAACAAAAAGGTTGGGGGTAGGAGGGCAAGAAGTTTGAACCACACAGCGACAGACACCATGGATAAAGAAGTTATGTACTTGCCATAACGTTCAATCTGAATTGTTGCTCTTCATTTGTCTTCAACTTATGAGACTTGGCTCCAAAATAAGATCCAACTCTGCCATATACACTAGTATTGGAGATGAAATCTGTGCTCCTCCCCTACCCACAATGCCCCCCTCTCCACCTTCCCCTCAGACAGAGTTTGCTGGAGGACACCACCATCCAACCCACAGCAGAGTACCTTAACCCCTGACCATTAAAGAGGAACATACACACTAGACTGAAAAACTGGACCAAGAAGAATTTGCACCTGCATCTGTCCAGTCCACGATACAGCCCAAAGCAGGGGAAAATGTGAGGGACGGTTGAAGAAAAATGAAAAGCAACAACTCAGATAGAACATTATGGTAACTAAACTTCTTTATCTGAAGTTGTTGTTTTCATTTGATCTTTAACCTATGAGAGAGTCCCTAGCTACACTAATCTTGGGAGGTCCTCGTGGAAGGATATTCCAGAAAGTACAGTTGTGTACACTTACCATAAATGTAGATGTTCGAGTTTATTCACTGTTGCAGTCATTACATCTGGGTTATCTGCTTGCAGGTTGCCCTCAGCCAGCCTGATTATCAAAGTCTTGAGTCCTGCATCAGTTGTTGTCCCTTCTTCCATGACGTCAGGTAGTCAGGGTTATAAAGCATGCAGCCGATGGCATTACATCAGTTTTTCTTGACCCAGATGTTAGGTGTCCCCATAATGGGAAGCAATTATATACAAGATTACACCTCCAAATATAAGCAAATACACCAGAAAGCTTAAACACAGTAAACAAGAAGAGAGGTAGCAAACAGAAGTCAGGGGACTGGAGGGAGGGTAACCAGGACTGCAACAGTGAATACACTCGAACATCTACATTTATGCTAAGTGTACACAACTGTACTATGTTCTTCGTGTTTCACTGTTGCAGTCATTACATTTGGGTAGATTCCCAAAGCTAAGGAAGGGAGGAGGCAATTAGAGAGCATTAGGACCAGCTATTAGGCCCTGCAAGACTGCAGTGGCAAAACTAGCTCTGGATTTAGAAAAAAATAGGCAAGTGGTAATGCTTGGTGAAGGTATGAACAGAACCTCCAGGTAGCAGCTACTAGGATGTCCCAGGTAGGAACACATCTCAGAAAGGCTGCTGAAGTAGATGCAGCCCTGGTGGAATGTGATCTTATCCCCTGTGGGGTAGGTTTTCCATGGTGCTTATAGCAGAAATGAATGCAATGGACTATCCATTAAGAAATGGTTTGTTTGAAATGGACTTCCCCCTCTGCCCCTGCAGCAAAGGCCTCTAGCAGCTGTTTAGTTTTTCTGAGAGGCTTAGTCCTGTCCAAATAAAATCTAAGCTGTCTGTGCACGTCCAAAGAGTGCAGTATTCGTTTTCTTTTGTTCTGTGGATTAGAAAGAAGGTTCATAGGTTGGTACTAGGCTATCGGCCCTAGGGCCTATACAAGCCTAGCCATAACAATTCCCGGGATATCTCTTCCCACAATATTTACTTCGCTGGACCCCTGTCTAGCAGGGCGACTGACATGATCCCCGGGGTGAATTGCCTATCTCCCATCCAATCATCAAGGTTCCTTTTGAAGAGGGCCAAGGAGGCGCTCTGCTTGACATGTATGGGTAGTCTATTCCAGAGTATGGGGAGTCTCTGGGTCAGGAACCTATCCCTCCAGCATGTTTTATTCATTGTGATGACAAGGTTTAGATCCCTGGAGCATGTGGTTCTGAGGGATTGGGATTTCTTTAAGTGGGGCATGTCCAACAGCTCAGGGTTTGACATGGCCTTGTATGTTAAGCAGAGATCGCCTCTGAGTAGACGATATGCCACAGAGTATAGCTGGAGTTTTTTTTTTAAGATGGTCAGCATATGGCATCTGCTTTAGGCCTGTGATTCTTTTAGTGAGGTATTTCTGTGGTCTTTCCAGCTGTTGCACATGTCTTGTGAGGTACATACCAAACGGGGGCATTATACTCTACAATGGGTCTAATGAGGGATGAGTACAGTGGGACAATGACCTCCTTTTTTCTGGACGTAAAGCCCTTAGTGATGAGGCTTGCCACACAGAAGGATTTCCTGACTGCTGTGGCGATGTGGTTATGGAAAGTGAGACCACTGTCCACCTGTGTCCCTAAGTCTCTCATAACACTTTCGATGTTTAGTGTACTGCCACCTATGTGGCAATTCAGGGGTACATGCCAAAGGGGATAACTATACATTTCTTGGCATTATGCTTGAGCCCATGGCTCTGGCACCAGGCATCTGTTTCTGTAAGGCCCTTTTGTAGAATATCCACATAATTTGGGGATTCAGTAATGGCTCCCAGTTTGCAGTCATCTACGAACTTTGTTAGCCAGAGTACCTTAGTGTTGGCCTGTACTTCAGAGAAGTAGATGCCAAACAAGAGTGGTCCCAGGACTGAACCCTGAGGTACTCCACTTGTCACTTGTCTGGAGCTGGATTTGGATTCAGTTACTTTTACAGTATGTGTTCTGTCAGTAAGCCAGTTGGCAACCCATCAAGTGACATAGGGATTTATGCCCAGCTTAGTAAGTTTATCTATGATTCCAGAGTGGGGGATGGTGTCGAAGGCCTTGGCAAGGTCCAGATAGGCTGTGTGGACCGCCTTACCCTTGTCCACATCTCTGGAGACTGATTCGAAGAAGTCAATCAGGTTCAGGAGACAAGATCGGCCCTTCACAAACACAAACTGCGTGGGGTCCAGTGTTTGAAGGTTGCCAATGTCTTTGTTTATAAGTTCCATGATAATGCGTTCCATGCCCTTGCAGATCAGGCTCGTCAGACTGATGGGACGGTAGTTCCCGGGATCCAAGGTGGATCCCCCCTTGTGGAGTGGGATAACTGTAGCTATGTGCCACTCAGTGGGCACAAAGCCTGAGGTGAGGCTATGATTAAACATGACACTTTGGTGAGGTGCCAGTTCATTTTGTACTTCATGTAGTACACAGCATGGGATGTCATCTAGTCCCATGGATGCTGTATTCTTAGCTTTGGAGAGTGCGGTTTCTACCTGTGTGGCCGTGATTACCGGAATTTGGCAATCTTTTGGTATTGAGATGGGTCCTTTAGGGGTGAGGGGGGTGAAGTTGGCACTAAATTGATCTGCCAGGATATTGGCAATATTCTTGGCATCAGTATATTTAATGCCATTCTGTTGAAGCTCAGAGCAGATCTGAGCATTGCCATTTAGATTCTTGCAATAACTATAGAATGCCTTGTGATTGTTTTTGGAATCTTTGGCAATTTTATTTTCCTAACTAGCTTTTGAGGATTTTATGAGGGATCTCAGCTTCTTACTGAGGGTGTTTTTTGCATCTTGGGATTTTCCTCTTTTCTGCAACAGTTTCTTCCTTCTGTTATATAGTTTGTTTATAGAAGGCGACCACCAGATTGGCTTCCTTTTTTTGGAGGACAGCGTCTTGGTTCTATTTTGGATGGCACGATTCTTGCACAAGTGGATGTCCTCGTACAGCGCCTTAGTGTAAGATTCTGCAGTCGAACTTTCAGATCCCGTCTGTATGGGTGCCATGAAGTTTGTCACTTCTGACTTCAGTAGCATGAAGTTGGCTTTGGAGAAGTTTTTTTACGGAGGTTTCCTTACTGGAGGGTGGGGGTGGGATGTGGATGTCAAGGGTGATTTGCTTATGGTCAGACCTGACCAATGAGGGGGTGACCACTGGTGTGGAGCATCTATCTCCCATGTTGGTAATGATCAGGTCTAGGATATTGGAGCTCCTGGTGGGACAATGGATTAGTTGATCCAGGGCGTTGGAATTTATGAATTCCAAGAACAGTTGGGAAAAGGAGTTGGTACCCGAGTAGTTTTCCCAGTTAATGGCAGGGTAGTTGAAAACACCCAGTATTAGGGTGTTTGGTTGTATGTTAATATTTTCCAGTATGTTTAGAAAGGTGTAGTGAGAATCTTGGGGCATGGTGGGGGATCTGTAGCAAGCTACAATTTGGATTGCAGTCTTACCTAGTGTTAGTTGCACCTGGAGAATTTCAGATGCATTGTGTTGGGCAACTAGCTTGGAGGTGTGAATATGGCACTCCTCCACCTTTAGTGTTTTGGTCTTGGTTTTGTGGCTGAAAAGTGTGGTAAGAGTTGTAGCCTGGTATTGCAGGGGTGCTCTCTGGAGCCTTGGCAAATGAATGGACTGATCAAGGGCCACACTGGATACCACCTTGGGCATAAATGAAGGATTGGCCCTGAGGGACACCCTGTCTGCATGGAAGATGATGAAGGGCTCCACTGCCATGAGGGCCTGTAATTCAGACACTCTTCTTGCTGAAGTGATGGCTAGAAGGAAAGCTGTTTTCCAAGAAAGGAATTTCAACTCTGCAGTTGCAGCTGGCTCAAAGGGAGGTAACGTGAACTTTTCCAATACAAAGTTAAGGTCCCAGGCTGGAGTAGGGGCTCTCCTGGGTGGGTCTTAAATTTTTGGCCCCTCTGAGGAATTGCTTCAGCAGTGGGTAAGAAAAGAGGGGTGGTTCCGTATTATAATGTGCTGAAATGGCAGAGGCATGAATTTTAATAGAAGAGAAGGAAAGGTCCTTGTGAAGAATCTCTGTTAAGTATTGAAGAATATGCGGTAAACTGGGCACTGTTGTACCCATCCCCTGAGTTTGGCTCCAGGAACAGAATCTTTTCCACTTTTCAGCATAGGATTTTCTAGTACTAGGCCTCCTTGCCTACAGAATGACATCCAGCACTTGCTTACTGGGGGTTGGTAATGGAGAGCTCAGGTAATTAGCCAGGCTGCAAGGTTCAGGGTTTGAAGCTGGGGGTGCAGAATCTGGCCCTCCTGCTGGGACAGCAAGGAAAGGGTGTGAGACAGGTGCCATGGTTCCAGCAGTGACGCACTGCGCAAGAAGGGGTACCAGTGTTGGCGTGGCCAGTCTGGTGCAATGAGTATTGTCCTTGGTTTGTCCTGTTTGATCTTTAGTAGAACTTTGGAGAGGAGAGGCAGAGGGGAAAAGGCATAAACTGACAGATTTTCCCATGTGAAGGAGAGGGCCATCCACTTTCCAAGCTTGTCTGTGGGGAGACCACGTGCAGAATTTGTCCAATTGGTAGTTCTGAGGGGAGGCAAACAGGTCTATCTCTGGGCTCCCCCATTTGTTTCTCAACATGTTGAATATCTTTGGTATCAGTTTCCACTCCTGTGGGTCCATGAGATTTCTGCTTAGGTCATCTGCCCGTGAGTTTAGCTTGCCTGGCAGGAATTGAGCCTGTAGGTGCACTTGGTAGCTCAAGGCTGTGTTTCACAGAGTCATGGTTAGTCTGCAGAGGGGGTATGGCAGGGTTCTCCCCTGCTTGTTTATGTACCACATAACAGTGGTGTTGTCTGTTTTTACCAATAACTGTCCTGGAAGGATGTGGTCCTTGAAGGCTGTCAGAGCATTCTGTACAGATAACATTTCTTTTTGATTGATATGCAGGTGCATTTGACTCGGGTTCCATTTGCCCTGAATGTACTGCCCTGCCAAGTGAGCCCCCTATGTATAGTTTAATGCGTCTGTTATTAGGGTTTGGGCAGCAGGGGGTAGAGTGAATGGCAGTCCCTTGTTGAGGTATCAGGCCTCTGCCCACCAAAGGAATTTTGTCTTTATACAAGGGATATTATAAATCACGGATTCCAGGTCCTGAGAATGTAGACACCATAAGCTTTTTAGATGCCATTGTAGTTTCCTCATATGCAGTCTTGCATATGGAATTAGTAGGATGAAAGAGGCCGTGAACCCCAGAGCTTGCAGTATTTTCCTTGCAGTTAACTGGGTCTTTGTGGCCAGTAATTTGAAGTAGGTTGTCACATAAACTTGTTTCTCTGGCGTGAGGTAGGCCATCTCGGAAGTTGTGTTCAAGCTTGCTCCCAGGAATACAATTTGTTGGCAGGGAACTAGATGAGATTTCTTTTCGTTTATGGTGTACCCCAGTGAGGTTAGCAGTTTCTTTACAAATGCCAGATGATTTAATAGTATGTCCTGGCTTTCTGCCTGAATTAGACAATCGTCCAGGTATGGGTATATTTAAATATTTCTTTGCCTGCAAAATGCAATGACTGCAGGTAAGCATTTTGTGAATACCCTGGGTGCAGTAGATAAGCCAAAGGGCAGTGCACAGAATTGATAGTGCATGTAGCCTGCTCTGAAGCGTAAGTATTTTCTGCAAGAATCCCTTACTGGGATGTGCAGGTAAGCTTCCTTTAAATCCAATGTTGCCAACCAGGCATTTTTGCCTAGCATGGGAAGCAGCTGATGAAGAGTTAGCATTTTGAATTTTGGAATTACCAAAAAGGTGCTTCGGATAGACAGGTCCAGAATAGGACACCAGGAGTTGTCTTTGCTGGGTACCAGGAAAAGTCTGGAGTAAAAACCTTGCCCCCATTCTTCTGCTGGGACAGGTTGAATAGCCCTGATGCTTAGAAGAGAGAGAACCTGCTGTTGAGCCTCTGTGCCCACTGATTTGGGGGTAGGTCTGGCCAACCTTTTGGAGTTGGTAAGGTATGGAAGTGGAATCTGTATCCGCGGGAATCTATATTTAAAACCCATTGGTCTTGGGTAATGAGTTCCCAGTTTTTTGCATACAGGGCGATCTTTCCCCCTAAAGGTTCGGTCACTTGAGCAGGGGTTGGAAGGTTTAAAATTAAGTCATTGTGACAGTTTACCATAGAGGGGTGTCTTACTACTTCCAGCTTTGGAAATGGGAGCCCCCCACTACTTAGGCCTGTGAGTACCTTGAGACAGTGGTCTAGGTGGTCTGCTGTTCCTGGATTTGGACTGAGAAGGCCTGGAAGAGACAGGAAAGGACCAATTCTTAGAAGGCCAGTGCCTATCAAATCTGGGAGGCTGTACTTGCAGGAAATCTTTAACAGTTTGCATAGATTTAGCTTTTTCCACCAGCTTTTTAAGAACTTCTGCTTTCTTGCCAAACAGGCGGTCTTGGTTTAAGGGCGCATCCAGTAATTTGGCTTTAACATGATCTGGCAGAATTTGCTCCTTAAGCCAAGCATGCCTTCTATGAACAGACCCAGTAACAGCAGCCCTACAAGATGCCTCTAAGGAGTCAAAACCACATTGCAAAGTACGTTTACCAACTTGTTCAGCAGAATGCATTAAATCCTATACTTCTTTATTTTCAGCACAGTCAGGAATCAACATCAATTTCTGTTTAAGTAATCCAATAATATGCTGCTGGTACTTTAACATATGAAACTGGCAGTTTAAGGCCCTAATGGCCAAAGTAGCAGAAGTGTACATCTTCTTACCCCATCTGTCCAGAGCCCTGGAATCTCTATCAGAGGGAGTAGGATTTTTGACAGTAGTAGCCTAAATGTCTTTGGGTCCCTGTGAAATGGTCTCTGGGTCCGCAGTAGGATTTTTAAAGAGGAACTTGTGAGAATCATGTACTCTAATATCTGTCAGGTTTCCTGGGAGCCAGAGGTAAAGTGTTTGGGGCCAGGTTAGATTCCAAGAAGGCATCATCTACAATGTCCAATACAGGGGGATAGCTAAAGGCCTGTGTTGAGGCAGGAGTAAGAATTCCCTATGCCTCTTTTTGGAGTCGGAGTAATCCTGGATTTCCCAGCAGAAATGCTCCCTAAGAGTGAGCAAAGTTTCACCAAAAGAGAAATCTTTTGGAGGGGAAGCAGAGGGAATGGAGTCCTCTGCATCAGAATCCTCATAGGTAGATAAGGGCAAATCCTGGTCATCAGAAGAAACAGAAATTTCAGAAACCTGATCAGAAGAATCAGAAGGAAAATCAGTTCTAGGTCTCTTAAGAGGGAGAAGGGTGGCTTCCCCTAATTAGAATAAGAAGGTCTTCAGCCATTCTTATAATTTGCTTTTTAGGCATATGGGCCTGACCATGCGGTTTGGACGTCAGTTTTCTAGACGTGGATAGAGTCTTAGGCCTTGAAGAAGATGATGGCATCGGTTTGATATGCAAGTCAGTAGGCCTGAATACACCCTCAGAAGCCTGTGCCTGCACAGCAGCTCCGGATCCATCCAAGGTAGAGACATCCGCAGGTTCCATAATCTAAGAAGCATCTCGCGGCATACCGGACTCCGAATGGGTCTGAGTAGATGCCTGCGAATCTGAAGTAGTGGGTATCAGGGGCTGCGAAAACGCCTCACTGAGCCGAACTGGCGACTAGCTTAATGGAAGCGTCGTCGGCAGCTATGGACCTATGCGGTCTGTCTCTGTCTTTATCTATACATTTTTTTCAGAATGACGGTAGTCGGATGGCTTACCAAAGCCATTTCTGGATAATTGAACCGAATACCAAAATAGGTAGATGCGAAAATGAACAGACGACGAATAGTAAGAGGAGTGAATAAGGCACAAAACTGACAGCGAGGGATGTCGTGGTCTGGGCCTAAGCAAGGAATGCAGTACGAATGAAAATCTTTATGAGGTATTTGCTTTCCACAAGAAATACAATTGTTAACTTTAACTGACATCGGTTTACAGCAAGAAAAAGGATCCCCAATGGGGGTACTTAGCTTTTTTGAAGACTTTGCTTCTGAAACTCGAAAACGAAAATTTCAGGAGTCGGCCGACTGGCACTTGCGAACTGCTTCTGCTTCGGGCACTACACGGCAAGAAAGACTGATATAATGGTGCCGGCTGCATGCTTTATACCCCTGAATACCTGACATCATGGAAGAAGAGACAGCAACAGACGCAGGACCCAAGACTTTGATAATCAGGCCGGCTGAGGGCTACCTGCAAGCATATAACCTAAACGTAATGACTGCAACACTGAAACACGAAGAACGTCATGGCAGCACCGAAGGAAGCCCTGGTCCTGGGGAGAATGTCCAATTTGTAATGGGAAATAAAAGTATACGAACAGGCCCAAGTGGCAGCAGAACAAATGTCATCAATAGGAACCCTAGACCAAAAGGCCACAGAAGCAGACACTGACCTGGTGGAATGAGTCCTGACAGGGCCAGGTAATGGCAAACTTTTAAAGCGATAAGCCATAGAGATGCAACTGGAAATCCAATGGGCAAGGGTAACCCTTAGAAATATGCTTTCCCAAACGGGGCTTTGAAAAGGAAACAAAAAGTAGATTAAACGGTCAAAGATTTTTGGTTCTGTCCAAATAAAAGCACAACTGTCTGTGGACATCAAGCAAATGCAATTTGTACTCCCCTTTGTTCTAATAATTTGGAAAGACTGGCAAATTAATCACCTGGTTAATATGAGCTTCGGAGGTCACCTTTAGCACGAAAGAGGGGTTGGTATGAAAAGTCACTCTGTCCTTATGAACACCAGATAAGAAAGTTTAACCAACAATGTCTGCAATTCAGATACCCACTTGGCAGAAGTGATAACCACCAAGAAGGCAGTCTTCCAAGACAGAAACTGTAAATCCACAGTGGCAGCTGGTTCGAAAGGAGGAGAAACCAGGGCTTGTAAAGCTAAGGTAAGATCCCAAGGAGGCGTGGGGTCCACAACTGGTGGCCTCAGGAGGTGGTACCCTTCAAAAAGACCTTGCAGCATTTAGAAGCCATGGAAGCAGAATTCTCACCCACATGGAAATTAGAGATGGCTGCCAAATGAACTTTAATTGTAGAAAAAAGTACAGTTTTGTACCTACCATAAATGTAGATGTTCGAGTGGTCACCCTGCTGCAGTCATAACACTTGGGTTATCCTGCCGTCAGGCGTTCCCGCAGTCGGCCTGAATTCCAAAGTCTTGGTCCGGCGTCAGTTGCTGCCGCTGCTTCCCTGACGTCAGTGCGCCAGGGGTATATAAGAGGCATCCGACGCCATTTTCTTCAGTTTTTCTTGCCCCAGATGTCAGGTGCCCCCAATAGGTAGGCAATATATATATATATATATATATATATATATATATATATATATATATATATATAAAATTAGATGAAAATAAAACAATACCTTTAGGCACAAGCAAATACACCACAGAGGTTGTATAGGATAGAGTGGTATAGATAAGTTCAGCTAGTTCAGAGGGGATGGAGGGAGGGTAACCTAGACAGCAGCAGGGTGAACACTCGAACATCTACATTTATGGTAGGTACAAAACTGTACTATGTTCATCGTGTTACCCAGCTGCAGTCATCACACTTGGATTGAATTCCAAAGCTAAAGATGGGTGGTGGAGTTAAACAGGGTTAGAAGAAGCTAGTAGGCCCTGCAAAACTGCAGTGACAAAACCAGCTCTAGTCTTAGAATACAGAGGTAAGTGACAGTGTTTGGTGAAGGTGTGCACTGAACTCCAAGTTGCAGTTTCCAGAATATCCTTGGTTGGCACTCCCCTGAGAAAGGCTGTTGATGTAGCTGTAGCCCTGGTGGAGTGGGACCTAATGTTAGCAGGTACTGGTTTCCCATGATGCGTGTAGCAGAAAAGTACAGTTTTGTACCCACCATAAATGTAGATGTTCGAGTGTTCACCCTGCTGCAGTCATCACACTTGGGTTATCCTGCCGTCAGACGGTCCCGCAGTCGGCCCGAATTCCAAAGTCCTGGTCCGGCATCAGTTGCTGTCGCTTCTTCCCTGATGTCAGTGCGCCAGGGGTATACAAGAGGCATCCGACGCCATTTTCTTCAGTTTTTCTTGCCCCAGATGTCAGGTGCCCCCAACAGGTAGGCAAAATATATATATATATATAAATACATATAGCTATATAAAAATAAAACAATACCCTTAGGCACAAGCAAATACACCACAGAGGTAGCATAGGATAGAGTGGTAGAGATAAGTTCAGCTAGTTCAGAGGGGAGGGAGGGTAACCTGGACTGCAGCAGGGTGAACACTCGAACATCTACATTTATGGTAGGTACAAAACTGTACTATGTTCATCGTGTTACCCTGCTGCAGTCATCACACTTGGGTTGAATCCCAAAGCTAAGGACTGGAGGTGGAGTCAAACAGGGTTAGAAGAAGCTAGCAAGCCCTGCAAAACTGCAGTGGCAAAACCAGCTCTAATCTACGAGTATAGAGGTAAGTGATAGTGCTTGGTGAGGGTGTGCACTGAACTCCAAGTAGCAGCTTCCAGAATATCCTTGGTTGGCACTCCCCTGAGAAAGGCTGCTGATGTAGCTGTAGCCCTGGTGGAGTGGGACCTAATGTTAGCAGGTACTGGTTTCCCATGATGTGTGTAGCAGAAACGTATGCAATGACCTATCCATTTAGAAATGGTCTGTTTTGAGATAGCTTTTCCTTGTGATCCTGTAGCATAGGTTACAAAAAGCTGGTCAGTTTTTCTGAAAGCCTCAGTTTTATCCAAGTAGTAACGTAATTGCCTGTGAATGTCCAAAGAGTGCAGGAGTCTTTCTCCTTTGTTCTGGGGATTTGGGAAGAAGGTGGGCAAGTGAATGGTTTAGTTTAGGACCACACTGGATACCACCTTTGGCATAAAGGAAGGATTAGTTCGTAGAGAGACTCTGTCTTGATGAAAAATGAGGAAAGGCTCCACTGCCATTAGTGCCTGTAGCTCTGAGACTCTTCTAGCTGAGGTTATTACTAGTAGTAGGGCAATTTTCCATGAAAGAAAATTTAAACCAGTTGAAAAAGCTGGTTCAAAGGGCGGCAATGTAAGCTTTTCCAGAACAAAGTTGAGATCCCAGGTAGGTGTTGGAGCTCTCCTTGGCGGTCTTAAGTTCTTAGCCACTCTGAGGTACTGCCTTAAGTGTGGATGTGAGAATAAAGGAGGATCCGTGCTGTAATGAGCTGAAATTGCTGAGGTGTGGATCTGAGGGATGTTTGGATCAAGGGGATTTAGGCCTTTAGCCTGGTTCCAGGCGCAAAATCTTTTCCATTTGTCTGAATATGTTTTCCTGGTTCTGGGCCTCCTGAATGACATCCATAACAGCTTTGGATAAAGGTGTTGGCTGGTTGTTTAGGTAATTTGCCATGCAGCCAGGTTTAAAGTCTTGAGCTGGCTGTGTAGAATCTGATTGTCTCGCTGGGTGAGCAGGTGAGGAATTTGTGGCAAAATCCATGGTGGGCCGTGGGCCATGTTCCTTAAAACTGGATACCAATGCTGGCGTGGCCAGTCTGGTGCAACGAGTATCATTTGTGGCCTCTCTAATCTGACTTTCAGCAGTACCTTTGCTAGAAGAGGCAGTTCATAGGTTCATAGGTTTATACTAGGCTATCTGCCCTAAGGCATTTATAAGCCTAGCCCAAATTTTTGTGGCTTACGCCACCCCTTATATGAAAAAATACTGTGCCCATTAGTTTGTTGTGCCTCTGTCCAGCAGTGACACAGAGATGATTCCCGGGGTAAACCTACGATCTCCCATCCACAGGTCTAGATTTCTCTTGAACAGAGTCAGCGAGGTGCTCTGCCTCACATGGACCGGGATTTTATTCCACAGCATAGGGAGTCTCTGAGTGATAAATCTATCCCTCCAGCACGCCTATTTATATCCGTGCTAAGGTTTAAGTCGCTTGCTCTAGTGGTTTTGGTGGATTTGGATTTTTGAGGTGGAGCATGTCCATTAATTCGGGTTGGACATGGCCTTGTATGTCAGGCACATGTCACCTCTGAGCAGACGGTATGCGACTGAATAGAGCTGGAGTTTCTTCAATCTGGCAGCATATGACAGATTTTGGAGTCCCTTTATCCTTTTGGTGAGGAACTTTGGGGTCTCTCCAATTGCTGCAGATGTCGGGTGAGATACATCCCGAATGGGGCATTGTACTTGATCATTGGTCTGATAAGTGAAGAGTACAGGGGAACAATGACCTCACTAGATCTGGATGTGAATCCTTCATGATCAGGTGGGCAATGTAGAAGGTCTTTCTAACCACTTTAGCAATGTGAGTGTCAAAAGAAAGGCCACTGTCAACCTGGGTCCCCAGGTCCCTGATGACCTCTTCTGTGCTTAGTGGATTGCCACCTATATGGTAGCTTGGGGTTACCTTGTTTTTCCCGAAGGGTATGACTATACATTTTTGGCGTTAACTTCAGGCCATGGCTCTGGCACCAGCTATCTGTTTCCGTGAGTCCCTTCTGAAGGATATCCGTGTCTGATGCACTTTCCACTATGGCGCCCAGTTTGCAGTCGTCTGCAAACTTTGTCAGCCAAAGTCCTCCTATGTTGGCCTGTACTTCTGAGAAGTAGATGCCAAACAATAGGGGCCAAGGACCGAGCCCTGTGGGACACCACTTGTGACCGGCTTGGAGTCTGACACAGCGCCAGCAACTCTAACCCTGTGGGTTCTGTCCTTAAGCCAGTTTGCAACCCATTTTGTGACATATGGGTTTACATTTAAGCTGGTAAGTTTTTCTACAATACCGAGTGGGATATTGTGTCGAAAGCCTTTGCAAGGTCAAGGTAGGCTGTATGGACTGCCTTTCCTCATCAATGGCCTTGGTGACTGTTTCAAGAAGTCGACCAAGTTCAAAAGGCATGATCTTCCCTTGACAAAGCCAAACTGGGTCGGGTCCAATGTCTGCAAGTCCCCTATATCTTTGTTTATGAGCTCCATTATGATCCTCTCCATAGCTTTGCAGACTAGACTTGTTAAGCTTATGGGGGTAATTACCAGGGTCCGTGAGGCGCCTTTGTGAAGTGGGACAACAGTTGCCGATCCTGTGGTAAGGCTGAGATTAAACAGCTGCCTTATGTGGGTTTAATTCCTCATTTAGCTCGTGTAGCACACAGCCGGGGACACCATCCGTCCCATTGATGCTGTGTTTTTAGCTTTAGAGAGAGCAGCTTTCACCTGCGCATTTGAGATGTCCGGGAGGCTACACTCGGCTGGGATAGTTATCTCTCCTTTAGGGGGAGAGGGGTGAAGTTTGCACTGAACCTGTCTGCCAGTATGTTGGCAATGTCTGTGGGTTCAGTGATTTTTGTATCATTTTGGACTAATTCTGAGCATATCTGGGAGTTTCCACCCAGGTTCCTAACATAGCTGAAAAAGGCCTTATGATTGTCCTTTGAATCCATGGCAATTTTTCTCTCAAAATTGGCCTTAGTTGATTTTATGAGTGCTCGTATTTTTTTACTAATAATGATCAGGGGTGACTTCCCTTTTATGGATTTTGTTCTATCATGTAATAGCTTTCTCCTCTTAGTGGAGGGAAGGCATACACTGTTAATGTTTTCCAACTGAATGAGAAGGCGTCCACTTTCCAAGCTAGTGGATGGAAGGTCCTTGTGCAAAATTTTTGAAGTTGGTGGCTGTGGGGGCTTGCAAACAGATCTATGTCTGGGCGTCCCCATTTTTGAGCTACCATTGCAAATACTTGTGGATCTAGTTTCCATTCGTGTGGATCCAAGATGTTTCTGCTTAGGTCGTCTGCCAATGTGTTTTTCTTTCCTGGCAGGAATTTTGCTTGTAATTGAACCTGGTAAGACAGTGCAGTGTTCCACAAGGTCATTGCTTGCCTGCACAGAGGGTAGGAATGTGTGCCCCCTTGCTTGTTTATGTACCACATGACTGTGGTATTGTCAGTCTTTATTATTAGTTGTCCTGGGTGTAGAATGTCCTTGAAAGCTGTTAGGGAATTCTGTACTGCTAGCATTTCTTTCTGATTGATATGCAGATGCCTCTGATCTGTAGTCCATTTGCCCTGAATGCACTGTCCTGCCATGTGTGCTCCCCAGGCATAGTCCGATGCATCTGTTGTCATAGTTTGCCTGGCTGTGGGTAAGGTGAAAGGCTGACCCTTGTTGAGGTGACATGCCTGTGCCCACCATAGAAACTCCTGTTGAAGGCAGGGAATGAGTGGTATCATTGTTTCCAAGCTGTGGCTGTGCTGACTCCATACGCTTTTCAGGTACCATTGTAATTTCCTCATATGCAGTTTTGCAAATGTTATTAGTAGCATGCAAGATGCCATGAATCCCAAGGCCTGCAGAATTTTTCTTGCAGGGAGTTCAGTCTTTGTTACCTTTATTTTGAAATATTGAGTCAGCTGTTGTTGCTTGTCTGGCATGAGATAAGCCATCTGGGCCGTTGTATTCAAGCTGGCACCCAGGAATATTATGTTTTGTGAGGGTACTAGTTTTGATTTCTTTTCATTTACGGTGTACCCTAGGCAACTTAGAAGGTGTTTGACAAATGCCAGATGCTTTAAAAGAATGTCCTTGCTTTCTGCTTGAATAAGGCACTCGTCCAGGTATGGGTATATTTGAATTCCTCTGTCTGCAGTATGCAATTACTGGTGCCAGGCATTTTGTGAAGACCCTGGGCACAGTAGATAAGCCAAAGGGCAGTGCAGACAATTGATAATGTGTTGAACCTGCAATGAAGCGGAGGTATCTTCTGCAATTTTGTCCGATAGGGACATGCAGGTATGCCTCCTTGAGGTCCCATGTTACTAGCCAAGCATTCTTGCCCAGCATGGGAAGAAGCTGCTGTAGTGTTAGTATCTTGAATTTTGGTACTTGCAGATAGGTATTCAGAACTGAAAGATCCAGAATGGGTCTCCATGCTTTGTCCTTTCTTGGGACTAGAAAGAGTCTTGAGTAAAATCCTTGTCCTTGCTCCTGTGTAGGTACCTGTTGAATGGCTCTCATGTCCATGAGAACTGTAATTTGTTTTTGTGCCTCTGCCCATTGATTTGGTGGCAGGTTTGGCATTCCTTTTATCCTTGGTAAGGTATGAAAGTGGAATCTGTATCCTTGAGAGACAATGTTTAGGACCCATTTGTCTTTTGTGCTGATGTGTCAGTCGTCTGCAAAAAATGCTAATTTTCCTCCCAAGGGAGCTGCCAGGAGAGATCTGCTTGGTAGTTTGAGGACTGAGTCACTGTGTTTGTCTTCTGCTAGCTTGGGGCCTGTCTTCTCCTCCTTTCTGGGTAGCAGTACCCCATTGGCGAGGTTTGTAAGGCCCTTTTGACTGAGCTCTGCCCCTTGGGCGTCTGTATTAGCCCCTCTGTGATCTGTCAGAAGCTGGAAAGGACCAGTTTTTTGTTGGCCAATTTCTGCTGAAACGAGGGGGTTGTACCTGCAAAAAATCCTTGACCGTCTGCATAGACTTTGCCTTATCCTCCATTTTCTTTAAAACCTCTTCTGCTTTGACACCAAATAATACATCCTGCTGTAAAGGTGCATCCAATAATTTTGCTTTAACATGATCAGGAAGGGTTTGTTCTTTTAACCAAGCATGTCTACGTATGACAGAGCCAGTAACAGCTGCTCTACAGAAAGCTTCCAAAGAATCAAATCCGCATTGTAAAGTATGTTTGCCCACCTGTTCAGCTGCATGCAACAGGTCCTGCATTTCCTTGAATTCAGACTGTTCAGTATGTGTGCTCATTTTTTGTTTAAATTGAGACATTAGGAATTGCTGATATTTCAGCACGTCAAACTGACAATTTAATGCTCTCATAGCCAGAGTTGCTGAGGTGTATATTTTCTTTCCCCATCTATCTAGGGTGCTGGAATCCCTTTCAGAGGGCACAGGATTTTTAGCCATAGAAGCTTTAGCTCCCTTAGGACCCTGGGAAATTGTTTCTGGGTCAGCCACAGGGCTTTTATAAAGGAATTTGTGAGAGTCAGGTACTCCGTAATATCTGTCTGGTTTGGCTGGAGCAGGAGGTAGAGAGTCTGGATTAAACGAGACTCCAAGTAAACATCATCCACAATATCTAAAACTGGAGGGATAGGCAAGAGGTCTGTGCTGGGGTAGTAAAAGGAACTATTGGAGCCTTTTCTTAGAATCAGAGTAGTCCTGGCCTTCCCAGTGGAAATGTTCCCTCATGGTATGTAGAGTTTCCCCAAAGGAGTAGTCTTCAGGGGGAGATGCTGAGGGAATAGAGTCTTCAGCATCAGAGTCTTCATAAGGTGGAAAAGTGTAATCCTGTTCCTCAGAAGAATCTGAGGAAATTGAAACCTGGTCAGAGGAAGCATAATCCTCCCCTTGTCTTGGTCTTTTATCAGGAGGGGGATGGGAACCCCTGATTAAGGTAATCAAATCTTCAGCCATCTTAAGCATCTGTTTCTTAGGCATGGGGCCTTGAACTGTAGACTGATGTACAGTCTTCTTAGGTTTTAAAGGAGTTTTAAGCTTAGCATAAGATTTAATGGTGAGTGTAGTCGGTCTGAAAACACCTTCTGCAACCGAAGGTGTTCCCACTGCACCGGGGTCTACTTCTGCTCTGGTGTCGGAAGAGGGCTGCGTCGGCCTAGTAGACTCCACTTGAGAATCCACAGCTGTCTGGGGTTCCAGTTCTGCGGTCGTCAGGGGCTGCGTAGGCGCCTCACTGAAAACCGGAGAACCAGCGACAGGCCCAGTAGAGGCCTCGGTGTCTGGCTTGTTCCTAGGCTGCCTGTCCTTATCCTTGCGTTTTTTATGTATGCCGGTCGTCGGCTGCTCCGACGGCATGATATAATTAAATTTCCTACCAAAGTAATGTTGTGCGAAGTCAAAACGGCGTTTGATCGTTCTTTTATTAAACCTAGCACAAAACCGACAACCTGTGACGTCGTGGTCTGGGCCTAGGCAAGGAATATAATAGGAATGGAAGTCCTTATGAGGTATTTGCTTCCCACAAGAAATGCAATTGTTAACTTTTTCTGACATCGGACTGAGGCAAGAAAAGGTTCCCCAATGGGGTACTTAGCTTTATTGAAGACTTCGGACTGAAATTTGAATCGAAAATCTCAGGTGTCGGCCGACCGGCACTTGCGAACTGCTTCTGCTTCGGGCACCGCGTGGCAAGAAAGACTGAAGAAAATGGCGTTGGATGCCTCTTATATACCCCTGGCGCACTGACGTCAGGGAAGGAGTGACAGCAACCGACGCCGGACCAAGACTTTGGAATTCAGGCCGACTGCGGGACCGCCTGACGGCAGGATAACCCAAGTGTGATGACTGCAGCAGGGTAACACGATGAACATCTAACTCCATTGTGGAAAGTATAAGCTAGGAAAACCAAAATGGCAGGAACAGGAGCTGTTAAAGGGTATGCTGTGACACCCAGACAGAAAAAATGTTTCTATTTACTGGAGTACATTTTTCTAGCAGAGGCCTTATGAGCACAACCAAAATCTTTTTAACTGGTGAAGAAAACCTGGGAGTTTTCGCCATAAAAGGAACTGGAGCAGCCATGTGCTGAGCATCAGGCTGACTAAGTCCAGGTGTAGAACCCCTGACAAGTACGACAGGAGATCTGGAACCAGATCCAGAGACCAGGGTGGACCCACCAGATGAGACCAAAGAGTGTGGAACCAAACTTGGCGAGGCCAGAAGAGGGCAATGCGGATGACTATGCTCTTCAACCTTTGTGCTTTCTTAAGAAACTTGGTTATCGGAGAAAGAGGAATGTAAGCATAAAGTAGACCGGACAACCAAGCATGGACCATAGCATCTCCAGGTGATTCCGGAGGGGGGGAATCAGGGGAAAAAACTCACTGCACCTGGCAATGGAAGGAGAGGTGAAAAGTTCAAAGCAAGGATGACCCCATTTCTGAAAAAGCATGTCCGTCACTGAAGGATTCAGAGACCACTCATAAGGCATCAGAACGGTTCTGCCGAGCCTGTCCGCTAGAATGTTGGCTTCCCTGGAATGCGCATTGCCACCAGAAAATGGTTGGAAGAGATCAACCACTCCCACAGTCTCATGGCCTCGTGGCATAAGGGATAAGATCTCGTCCCACCATTTGTTGATATACCAGACAATGGACATGTTGTCATTCTGGATGGCAACTGCCCCCAGTGGGAAGAAAAGCTTATTAAAAGGCTTGTGAAGCACCACTCATCTCCAGGACACTGATATGCAGATTGGTCTTTATTGGGGACCACGTGCCTTGGAAAGTCCGTCCCACGCAATGCTACCCTCCACCTGAGCTGGGAGGTGTCCTTGCTCACTGTGATCGAGCAGGAAGGAAGAACAAATGGGCAGCCCAGAAGGAGGTCCAGGGACTGAAGCCACCACCTAAGAGACTCCCAACAAACCCGGGATAGTCGAACCAGGGACCACAGAAGTACCTCACAAAGAAGATTACTGGCCTCAAACAGATACCCTACGCTGACAGTCTCAAAAAACTCCAGCTTTACTCTGTAGCATATTGCCTGCTCCGAGATCATCTCTGCCTAACATATAAATCTATGTTAAACTCAGAGCTGTTGGACATGCTACACCTTAAGAAATCCCAATCCCTCCGAGCTACTCGCTCTAGGGACCTAACTCTTGTCACCACAATAAACAGGACATACTGGAGGGACAGATTCCTGTCCCAGAGACTTCCTATACTCTGGAACAAGCTACCCATCTATGTTAAGCAAAGTTCCTCATTAGCACTCTTCAAGAAAAATCTTGATGAGTGGATAGGAAATAGGAAATACCCCCGTGGATCACTTCTGTGGCTCTGCTCGACAGGGGCACAGGAAATTAACTTTCTTGGGTGGCGTAAGCCAGGGAACCTTGTTGGCTAGGCTTACTTAGACCCTTGGGCAGATAGCCTAGTACCTTCCTATGACCACTGCACCACCAAAGTGCATTGCAGAATCCTCATGTGTAGGTGTGCACTTGGCAGAAGAGTTACTGCGGTCTCCATTGACCCCAACACTCAAAGAACCATATCCGCTGGGGGCAAGGAATTTATAGCATAGAACTCACATGTTGCTGGAGCAAAAGTAACCTGTCTGGTGGCAGAAACACCCTGGAGGGAGGGAAACCAGTATTGCAACAGTGAATACACTCGAACATCTACATTTATGGTAAGTGTACAAAACTGTACTATGTTCTTCGTATTTCACTGTTGCAGTCATCAGATTTGGGTTACTTCCCAAAGCTAAAGAAAAGGGTGGAGGCTAGGGGCTGGCTAGGATGCCCTGCGAAACTGCGGTGGCAAAGCCTGCCCTGGATTTGCAGAAGATAGGCAGGTGGTAATGCTTGGTGAAGGTATGAACAGATATCCATGTTGCAGCCTCCAGGATGTCCCTGGTGGGGACCCCTCTGAAGAAAGCCGCAGAGGTGTAGGTTGCTCTGGTTGAATATGTCCTGACCCCCTTAGGGGGAGGTTTCCCATGTTGCTTGTAGCAGAAATGGATGCAGTGTGCTATCCATTTGGAAATGGTTTGTTTGGATATGGCCTTGCCCTCTGCTCCTGCAGCAAAACTAACAATTGATCAGTCTTTCTAAATGATTTAGCCCTGTACTGGTAGACTCTGAGCTGTCTGTGCACATCTAGAGAATGCAGAATCCTTTCCCCCTTGTTTTACGGGTTAGAGAAAAAGGTTGGCAAATGAATGGATTGGTAGGGAGCCACACTTGACACCACTTTTGGCATGAAGGATGGGTTAATCCTGAGGGAGACCCTGTCAGCACGGAAAATGATGAAGGGCTCTACAGTCATTAGTGCTTGTATCTCGGACACTCTTCTTGCTGATGTGATAACCATTAGCAAGGCTGTCTTCCAACAGAGAAACTTTAACTCTACTGAAGCTGCTGGCTCAAAGGGGGGGGGCAGGGTGAGCTTTTCCAACACAAAGTTTAGGTCCCAAGCTGGGGTAGGTGCTCTTCTGGCTGGCCTCAGGTTGTTAGCCTCTCTTAGGAACAGTTTGATTAGAGGGTGTGAGAAAAGAGGTGGCTCTGTGCTGAAATGTGCAGAGACAGCAGAGGCATGAATTTTAATAGAAGAAAAGGAAAGACCCTGTGTAGTAGGTCAGCAAGGTAATCCAGGATGAGAGGTAGGGAGGGCTGTGCCGTCCCAGCTCCCTTAGTCTGGATCCAGGTGCAAAACTTTTTCCACTTGTCAGCATAAGTCTTTCTAGTGCTAGGGCATCTGGCCTCACGTATAACATCTAGAACTTGTTTGCTGAGATTGGCAGCTTGGGCAGTGGTCAGGGAATAAGCCAGGCTGCCAGATTGAGGGTCGGCAATTGGGGATGCATGAATTCTCCATCCCTCTAGGTCAGGAGTGTTGGGATCTGAGGGAGATGTCATGGTGGCAGAGGTGACAGGCTGGCAAGTAGTGGGTACCAGTGCTGGTGTGGCCAGTCTGAGGCAATCAGGATTGTCCTTGGTTTTTCCTCCCTTATTTTGGGCAGTACCCTTGTAAATGAGCGGTAGAGGGGGAAATGCACAGACGGAGAGGTTTACCCACTAGAAGGATAGAGCATCCACTTTCCAAGCCCTGTAGGGAGGCTCCCTGGTGCAGAATTTGCTGAGGAGATGGTTGGAGTGGGAAGCAAAGTGTTTGACCTTCGGAATGCTCCATTTCTGAGTTACAAGGGTGAAGGTTCTTTTGTCTAGCTGCTACTCATGTGGGTCCAGAAGATTTCTGCTCAAGTTGTCTGCCAGAGAGAGTTGAGAGAGCCTGGCAGGAATTATGCTAACAGGTATAGTTGCATGGCTGAGGCCGTGTGCCAAAGGGTCATGGTTGTTGTGGATTGCTCCTAGGCTTGTTGATATACCACATCACAGTGGTGTTGTCTGTTTTGATCAGTAGAGCTCCAGGGGAGAGTAGGGGTCTGAAAGCTGTCAGTGCGTGCTGGACAGCTAACATCTCTTTTTGGTTGATGTGCAGATGTATTTGGTGTGGGCTCTATTGGCCCTGTATGCACCTGCCATCCAGGTGTGCACCCCAGGCATAGTCTGATGGTCTGGGCGGCGTGGGGCTGTGAGAAGGGTAGCCCCTTGTTGTGGTTGCAAGCTGCTGCCCACCAAAGAAAATCTTTCCTTAAACAAGGTATCACTGGTATAAGAGTTTCCAGGTCTTTAGAGAGTTGACACCAAAGGCTTTTCAGGTACCACTGTAGTTTCCACATATGCAGTCTAGCATACAGAATGAGTAGAATTCAACAAGCCATGAATCCCAGAGCTTACAGGATTTTCCTTGCGGATAACTGGGGTCTGGTAGCTAGTTGAGAGAAATAGCCTGTCAGGTGGGCTTGTTTTTCCTGGTGTAAGGAATGCCATCTGGGATGCTGTGTCCAAGCTTACTCCCAGGAATATATTTTTTGGGTGGGTACTAGTTTGGATTTCTTTTCGTTGATAGTGTACCCCAGGGAGGTCAGTAGGTCTTTTACAAAGGCCAGGTGCTTGAGCAGCTTTTCCTGTTTGCCTGCCTGAAACAGGCAGTCGTCTAGGTAAGGGTAAATTTGAATATTTATTTGCCTGCAGAAAGCAATGGCGGGAGCCAGACATTTTGTGAAAACTCTGGGAGCAGTTGATAAGCCAAAGGGAAGCGCAGGGAACTAAAAGAGATCCTGCTCTGAAATGTAGATATTTCCTGCACGATTCCCTGATTGGGATGTGTAGATAGGCCTCTTTTAGGTCTAAGGTGGCTATCCAAGCATCCTTGGACAGCACAGGTAGTAGTTGCTGGAGGGTGAGCATTTTGAATTTTGCTATCACCAGAAATGTGTTTAGAATGGATAGATCGAGGATGGGGTGCCAGGTGCCCTCCTTTCTGGGTATCAAGAAGAGTCTGGAGTAGAAACCTTGGCCTATCTGGTCTGCAGGAACATGCTCTATTGCCCTCAGAGAGCAGGGAAAGGACTTGCTCTTTGGCCTATGCCCACTGGTTTGGGGGAAGATCTGGGAACCCTTTTGAAGTTGGAAAAGTGTAGAAATAAAATTTGTATCCCTGGGGCACTATGTTGAGGACCCAGCAGTCGTTGGTAATGGTAGCCCAGGTGCTTCCGTGGAAGGAAAGTTTTCCTCATAGGGGCAAGAGCAGGTGGGCAGAGGGAGGCAGTGGAAGTAGTAAGTCATTGTGAGTTCTTAGCACGAGGGGGTGGGCTTAGCACTCTCAGGTTTTGAAGAGGAGGAAAGTACAGTTTTGTACCTACCATAAATGTAGATGTTTGAGTGCTAATACAGCTGCAGTAACAGATGGGTAGAATCCCAAAGCTAATAAAGGGGTGGTAGGCACTAAGTGGAACTAGGTGGAGCCAGGATGCCCTGCAAGACTGCAGTGGCAAAGCCCGCTCTAGTTTTGGAGTATAAAGGTAGGTGATGGTGCTTGGAGAAATTATGTACAGAACTCCAAGTGGCTGCTTCCAAAATATCTTTGGTAGGAACCCCCCTGAGGAAAGCTGCAGAGGTAGCTGCCGTCAGGCGGGTCCTCGGTCGGCCGAATTCCAAAGTCTAGGTCTGGCGTCGGTTGTTGTCACTTTCTCTCCTGACGTCAGTGAGGCCGGAGTATATAAGACACAGCCGACGCCATGTTCTTCAGTCTTTCTTGCCCCAGATGTCAGGTGCCCCCAGAAGGAAGGCAATACATAAATTATGTTTACATATATATGTATATATATGCAATGCAATGCAATATAATCCAAAATCAGTAGTTGCAAGCAAATAAACCATAGAAGGATAACCCAGTCAGATTGTATGAAGAGGGTGTTAGGCCCCATGCCTTTACCAAGTGGGGAAGGAGGGAGGGAAACCTGTACTGCAGCTGTATTAGCACTCGAACATCTACATTTATGGTAGGTGCAAAACTGTACTATGTTCATCGTGCATACAGCTGCAATAATCACAGATGGGTAGAGTCCCAAAGCTACGCACAGGGTGGTAGGTACTAGGAGAAACTGGATTGAGCCAGAATGCCCTGCAACACAGCAGTGGCAAAGCCTGCTCTAGTTTTGGAATATAAAGGAAGGTGGTAGTGTTTTGTGAAGGTATGTACAGAACTCCAAGTGGCTGCCTCCAAAATATCTTTGGTAGGAACTCCTCTGAGGAAGGCAGTAGAGGTAGCTGTGGCCCTGGTGGAGTGTGATCTGATGCCTGTAGGAACAGATCTCCCATGATAGGAATAACAAAACCGTATGCAGTGGCCTACCCACTTTGAAATAGTCTGCTTGGTAACTGGCTTCCCTTGAGCACCTACAGCATAGGACACAAAGAGTCGTTCTGATTTCCTGAAGGACTTTGTTCTGTCCAAATAATAATGTAGGTGCCTATGGATGTCTAAAGAGTGTAGCAGCCTTTCCCCTTTGTTTTGAGGATTGGGGTAAAAGGTGGGTAGGTGTATGGCTTGATTTAAAGCTACCCTGGATACCACTTTAGGCATAAATGACGGGTTGGTACAAAGGGAAACCCTGTCCTGATGGAAGATCAGAAAGGGCTGCACCGCCATGAGGGCCTGTAGTTCCGAAACCCTACGAGCTGAAGTGATAGCCAAAAGGAAGGCTGTTTTCCAGGACAAATATTGCAAATCTGTTGAGGCAGCTGGTTCAAAAGGAGGCAATGTTAACTTTTCTAGTATGTAATTAAGATCCCAGGCTGGTATTGGTTGTTTCCTTGGTGGTCTTATATTCTTAGCCCCTCTGAGGAACTGTCGTAAGAGTGGGTGAGAAAATAAAGGAGGATCCGTGTTGAATTCTGCAGAAATGGCTGAGGCATGGATTTTTATGGAAGAAAATGAAAGTCCACTGTTCAGCAGCTCAGCTAGATACTGTAATACCCGAGGCAAGTTCAGTTTTCTAGGGTCCTGGCCTTTTTTCTCATTCCAAGAGCAAAACCGCTTCCATTTTGCGGAGTAAGCTTTTCTAGTAGATGGCCTTCTGGCCTCCAAAATGACATCCTGCACCTCCTTAGAGAGTAGGGTCTGTTGTGGTGTTAAGGAATTTTCCATGCAGCGAGATTGAGTGTTTTCAGCTGACTGTGAAGAGTTTTGTAGCTGTGCTGAGTCAGCAGAAGAGGCATTAGAGGCAGGGACCAGGGAGGAGTATGTGTTAGGCTCCTCAGGAGCGGGTACCAGTGTTGCCTTGGCCAATCTGGAGCAATCAGTATCATCTTTGGTCTGTCTGATCTTGCTTTCAAAAGCACCTTGGGCAGAAGAGGCAGAGGTGGGAATGCGTAAACTGTCCATGCTGTCCAACTGAATGAAAGGGCGTCCACTCTCCAGGCCTTTGGGTGAAAGGTCCTCGAACAAAACTTTTCCAATTGATGATTCCTGTGGGAGGCAAAAAGATCTATGTCTGGCCTCCCCCATGCTTGGATTATCTCTGTAAACACCTGAGGATGCAACTTCCATTCATGTGGATCTGTCATATTTCTGCTTAGATTGTCTGCCAGCGTGTTTTCCAATCCTGGCAAGTACTGTGCTTGAAGTTCGATTTGCCATTCCAGAGCCAAGTCCCAAAGAGTCATGGCTAGTCTGCACAGGGGGTATGAATGTGTTCCTCCTTGTTTGTTTATGTACCACATTACTGTGGTGTTGTCTGTTCTTATCAGTAATTGTCCTGGATGCAGGAGGTCCTTGAAAGCTGTGATTGCATTTATTACTGCTAGCATTTCTTTTTGATTGATTTGAAGGTGCTTTTCCTTTTAGGACCATTTGCCCTGAATGCACCTGTCCGTCATGTGTGCCCCCCAGGCGTAATCTGAGGCGTCTGTTGTGATCACTTGATTTGCTTGAGGCTTGCAGAATGGGAGGCCTGTATTTGTTTGACATGCTTGGGCCCACCATAGAAATTCCTTTTGTAAACATGGAATTATTGGTATTATTGTTTCCAAACTGTGACTGTGTTGAGACCATAGGTTTTTTAGGTACCATTGAAGTTTCCTCATATGCAGCTTTGCACATGGGATTAAAAGAATGCAAGATGCCATGAAGCCCAGAGCCTGCAGGATTTTCCTTGCAGTAAGCCTGGTACATTTTGCTAGTATTTTGAAGTACTGAGTTAGTTGCCCCTGTTTTTCTGACGTAAGATAGGCCATCTGGGTGTTTGTGTCCAAGTTGGCACCCAGGAAAGTTATTTTCTGAGATGGTGTTAGCCTGGATTTCTCTTTGTTGATTGTGTATCCCAGAGATTGCAGTAACCGTGTTACGTAAGCCAGATGTTCCAGAAGTAGGTGCTTGCTGTCCGCTTGGATCAGGCAGTCATCCAAATAAGGGTAAATTTGCATCCCTTGAAGTCTGCAGTAGGCTATCACTGATGCCAGGCACTTTGTGAATACTCTGGGCGCAGTAGATAAGCCAAAGGGCAATGCAGAGAATTGATAGTGGATTGAACCTGCAAGAAATCTGAGGTATCTTCTGCAGCTTTGTCTGATTGGGACATGCAGGTATGCCTCCTTGAGGTCCAATGCTACCAGCCAAAACTCCTTGCCCAGCATGAGAAGCTGCTGCTGTAATGTGAGCATCTTGAATTTTGTGCAGTAAAAATGTGTTTCGGATGGATAAGTCCAAAATGGGTCTCCAGTCGGTTCCTTTCCTTGGTACCAGAAAAAGTCTTGAATAAAAACCTTGACCTTGTTCGTGAGTAGATACCTCTTGAATGGCTCTCATGCTTATGAGCTTTGAAATTTGTAGTTGTGCCTCTGCCCTTCGATTGTGTGGCAGGTTTGGCATGCCTCTCATTTTTGGAAGAGTGTGGAATTGAAATTTGTAGCCTCTGTTTATAATGTCCAGGATCCATTTGTCTGTTGTGACAATATGCCAATTTCTTGCAAATAATGCTAGCTTTCCTCCCAAAGGTGCTGCCAGCTGAGACCTGCTTGGCATGGAAATGAGGGAGTCATTGGGTTTGTTTCCTGTATTGTTGTGCACTGTCTTCGCCACCTCTTGGTGCTGGAGTTTGCCATTGTCGGCCTCTGTATGATCCTTGTGATTGCCCTCTGCCCCTTGTGCGTCTGTATCTACCTCTTTGGGGCTTGTCAGTGGCTGGAAAGGACCAGTTTTTTGAAGGCAAATTTCTGCTAAAACGTGGTGGTTGGACCTGTAAAAAAGCTTTGACAGTTTGCATAGATTTGGCTTTTTCTTCCATTTTCCGTAATATCTCCTCAGCATTAGTACCAAACAGCACATCCTTTTGTAAAGGAGCATCTAGAAGTTTAGCTTTCACATGATCAGGCAAGTTTTGTTCCCTAAGCCAGGCATGTCTGCGAATGACTGATCCTGTAGCAGCCGCTCTACTTGAGGCCTCTAGGGCATCATAGCCACATTGTAAGGTGTGTTTACCCACTTGCTCTGCACTATGCATCATATCCTGCAACTCCTTCAAATCTGGTTGTTCAGGTTGAGACATTTTATTCCTTAATTGTGATAACAGGAACTGTTGATATTTAAGCATATGAAACTGACAATTTAAGGCCCTCATGGCTAGGGTGGCCGAGGTATATACCTTTTTACCCCACCTTTCTAAGGATCTTGACTCTCTTTTGGCAGGAAGTGGATTCTTGGCAGTAGAGGCCTTCAATCCCTTGGGGCCTTGAGATATGGTTTCAGGGTCAGCATTATGGCTTTTGTAGAGAAATTGGTGAGAGTTAGGAACTCTGTAGTACCTATCAGGTTTGACTGGTGCAGGAGGCAGGGAATCCGGGTTAAGGCAAGCCTCCGAATAAACATCAAGTATGTCCAAAACAGGAGGTATCGCCAGAGGTCTGTGTTGAGGTAACAAAAGAAATTCCCTAAGTCTTTTCTTGGAATCGGAAAAGTCTTGGCCTTCCCAATGGAAGTGTTCCCTCAAAGTGTGCAAGGTTTCCCCAAAGGAGAAATCCTCAGGAGGAGATACAGAAGGAATGGACTGCTCTGCATCCGAATCCTCAAAAGGGGAGTAAGAGTGTTCCTCTACATCAGAATGTTCTGATAAAATGGAGCCCTGATCAGAAGAGGGAGAATCTTCCTCCACTCTAGGTCTCTTGTCTGGAGGGGGTTGAGAACCCCTGATAAGAGTAATTAAATCCTCAGCCATTTTAAGCATCTGTTTTTTAGGCATGGGGCCTGGAGATGGGCCCTGTGCAACAGGCCTCTTGGGATGCATGGCTGCTTTGGATTTAGTAAAGGCCTTAATAGAAAAGGAAGATGAGGGTCTAAATACACCATGGGTGGAAGTGGACCTGTCCACATTAGGAGGCTCAACATTAACAATGGCTTCGGTGGTTGTAGTCTGGGAAAGGGCCGAGGTACCTGCGGCCTCGGGTACAGAGGACACCGCCAAAGGAGTGTCGTCGGTAGTCAGGGACTGCAAAGGCGTCTCGCTGAGAACCGGACCACGTGTAGCCTGTTTTGGCGTGGTGTCGGTGGGGACAGCGGACCTCGCGTGTCGGTCCTTGTCCTTGCATTTTTTGGACAAAACGGTAGTCGGAGTTTCCGACGACATTTTATAATCAAAGGCTTTACCAAAATAGTGTTGGGCGAACTCCGCCCGACGCTTAATAGTGCGTTTATTGAAGGTAGCGCAAAAGCGACAGTCCGAGACGTCGTGGTCTGGGCCTAAACAAGGTATGCAGAGGGAATGGAAATCCTTATGCGGTATTTGCTTCCCACAAGAAATACAAGTATTAAGTTTTTCTGACATCGGTCTGAGGCAAGAAAAGTTTCCCCAACGGGGTACTTAGCTTTAATGAAGACTTCGGTTTCCAATTTTTTCGTAATTCAGGAGCTGGCCGACCGGCACTTGCAAACTGCTTCTGCTTCGGGCACCGCGCGGCAAAAAAGACTGAAGAACATGGCGTCAGCTGTGTCTTATATACTCTGGCCTCACTGACGTCAGGAGAGAAAGCGACAACAACCGACGCCGGACCTAGACTTTGGAATTCGGCCGACCGAGGACCCGCCTGACGGCAGAGAACCCATCTGTGATTACTGCAGCTGTATGCACGATGAACATCTCCATTGCTTAGATCTCTGCATTCCCTGGGGCTGCTGTCTGGGGGGGCCTGCTTCCCCGGGGTCTGGGCTGAGTTGACCTGGAGGGGGCAGGAAAGGACCAGTGCTTGGAGGGGCAATGTATACTGAACCTGGGTGGCTGGACCTGCAGGAAGTCTAACGGTCTGCACAGATTTAGATTTTTTAAGACCTCCTCTGCCTTGGTGATAAATAAGTTGTTTTTGTGCAAGGGTGCATCCAATAATATTGATTTGACATGGACTGGCAAGGGCTGTTCCTTAAGCCAAGCATGCCTTTTAAGGACAGAACCAGTAACTGCTGCCCTGCAAGATGCTTCTAGGGCATCAAAACCGCATTGTAAGGTGTGCTCAATTACTTGACTTGCAGAATACATTAACTCTTGTAACTCTATTTTCTGCACAAGCAGGAAAAGATATTTTTTTGTTTAAGGAGTTCCATTGTATGCTGCTGAAATTTTAGCATATGGAACTGACAATTTAGTGCTCTTAATAGCAATAGTAGCAGAGGTGTATACTTTTTCCTCCCATCTATCTAATGCTTGGGAATCCCTATCTGAGGGGATTCTTAACAGAAGTTGCTTTATTGCCTTTAGTTCCTTGAGAAATAGGATTGTTGAAAAGAAATTTGTGAGAGTCAGGGACTCGATAGTACCTGTCAGGTTTCCCTGGGAGCAAAAGGGAGGGTGTCAGGAGTCAAACTGGATTCCATACAAACATCATCCACAACATCCAGGGCAGAAGGAATGGCCAGAGGTCTGTGCTGTGGAAGATCTAAGAATTCCCTGAGTCTCTTTTTAGACTGAGGATAGTCCTGACATTCCCATTGGAAATGCTCCCTTAATGTATGCAGAGTTTCCCCAAAGGAAAAGTCCTCAGGTGGAGAGGCTGAAGGAATGGATTCCTCTGCATCAGAATCCTCATAAGCAGAGAGGGGTTGCATGTCTTCATATTCAGATGCATCAGTCATCGGACTCCTGTTCAGATAAAACTACTGGGGACAAAACTCTTTCTTTTGGAAGGGGTAGCCCAACTTCCCCTGATCAGCATTATAAGGTCTTCCTCCATTTTAAGAATTTGAGATTGAGGCAAGGAAGCAGGTGCCTGAGAGATTGGGTCGTCAGTTTCTTGGGTGTGGTTTGTACCCTGGGCCTTAGAAACCTGGTAGTTTTCGAAAGAATGGTAGGTGTGAAAGAAGCCGCCGGTCTGTGTCGAGAATCGGTAGTGCAAAGTACTTCCTCAGAAGCCGGAGCCTGCTCAGTGGGTCCGGACCCATCCAAGGTAGAGACATCCCCAGAAGTCGATGAAGAGTCTTGCTGCATACCAGACTCCGAAAGGGTCTCGGTAGCGGCCTGAAAATCCACAGAAGCAGGCATCAGGGGCTGCGAAAGCACCTCACTGAGGACCGGAGAAATGATGACTAGCTGAACGGAAGCGGCGTCAGTAGTTTTGGACCTGTGCGATCTGTCTCTGTCTTTATCCTTATGTTTTTTTCGCAAGATCTGCTGTTGGATGGCTTACTGAAGCCATATTGGAGTTCAAGGACTTAGAGCAAAAATATCTAGCTACAATAAGGGCCCAAACGATGTACAGCTCTGGCACTGAACAAAGCACAAAAGCGACAGCGGGGTACGTCGTGGTCTGGGCCTAAGTAAGTGAAGCAGTAAGAATGAAAGTCTCGGTGTGGTATTTGGTTTCCGCAGGTGAGACAATTGTTAACTTTTTCTGACATCGGTTAGAACAAGAAAAAAGGATCCCCAACAGGGTACTTGGCTTTAGATGACTTCTTCAACTTCAATTCGGAAAACGTAAACTCAGGTAGCGGCTGACTGGCACTCGTACGAACTGCTTCTGCTTCGGGCTCCTCGGCACGCAAGACTGATGTAATGGCGTCGGCTGCCTTATTTTATGCCACTGAAGACCTGACGTCAGTCCTGGAGCAATAGCAACTGACGCAGAAATACTAAGCCTCTGGTATTCGGGCCAACTGAGGGCTACCCTGGCAGGGATAACCCAAATGCGATGACTGCAACACTGAAACACGAAGAACATCTTCTAGAAAATGGTTCAGGAAAGATAGATCCAGTACAGGTCTTCAAGAGCCACCCTTTTTGGGGACCAGAAAGAGTCATGAGTAAAATCCTTTTCCTTCCTGTCCTGGAGGAACAGGTTCTATTGTTCCTAGTTTTTGGAGGTCTTGAAGAATTTGTGGCAGGAGGTGGATTTGTTTTTTTGGGGGAGGGCTTTGGAATGGGCTTTTCCCTTCAGAAAAGGAAGTATCTATTTTGAATGATAGTCAGTACCCATTGGTCTGAAATGATGGTTTTCCAAATAGGGTAAACAGTGGGATAGGTGGGCTGACAAGGGCAGATGGGCAAGGCAGTCACGCACTGTTGGGTGCATTTCTATCCTGAAAGGACTGTCTAGGACTTGGTTGAGAGGTGACAGATCTGGAGAATGCTTGCCTTCTGGTTCCCCTCCTGTACCTGGTGGATGAGGGGGTGTCAGAGGAAGGGGTTCTCCTGACAAATGAGGTTTTAGCAGGGTAGTTCCTGTAATACTTTGGAATAGGGGACACAAGCAAATGCTTGATGTCCTGAAGTTCCTTGCTTTTCTCCTGCAGGTTTTTAAAAAGTTCTGCAGATTGTTTTCCAAAAAGGTTATGGTCTAAGGAGGTGTCCATAATCTTAGTTTTAAAGTCTTCTGGAAGAGGTTGTAGGTGCAGCCAAGAATATCTGCGAAGAACTGAAACAGAAGCTGCTGACCTAGCAGAGGACTCTGCAGTGTAATAACTGCACCTAACAGAATGTCTGGCTACCTGTGAAGCCAGAGACAATTTTGATGTTATGTCTGATTTGGTAGGGCAGTCAGGTGTGGTAGCCAAGGGATTAGCAGCTTGTGAAACAAGGTCCAGCGCATATTTAACCATGCGAGTCTGGTAATTTATAGCATGGAAGGCCAGGATGGAAGAAGTGTATAATTTTTTACTAATATTATCCATGCTTTTGCTGTCTTTATCAGTAGGCAATAGAGATGCAGAGAGAATAAGTCTGTTTTGCTTATCTGGGGAGACAGCAATAACTACAGGGTCTGCCAAGGGGGGTTTAACTAAGAATTTATGCTCATCAGGAACCTTATAAAAACCTGTCTGGTCTTTTAGGTACAGGTGGTTGAGAGTCTGGATTTTTGGATGCAGAGGTAAAAGCATCCAGATAGGCAGGTAAGACTGGTGGGATGGCTGATGAGGAGGGAAACTCAACTTGAAGGAGTTCAAAATACCTCCTCTGGGTGTCAGTCATCTGGGTAGTGTCCCATTTAAAGTACTCTTTCATCTTAGTTATTGTTTCACCAAAGGTAATGCCTCTGGTAAAGAATCTCCTTCAACTGATTCCTCATCTGGTGAATAATACTCTACAGGAGAGGCAATCTGGGATGTATAAGAAATGGCTTCTTCAGAAGAAGAGTAGTAAGGTTCTAGTCCCTCCTCTCCTTTTGGGTAGTCTGCAAGGGGAGAGAAATAGCAGAGGCAGGCTTAGGGCTGAGCACAGGTATAGTGGAGGGAGTAGAGCCTGAGGGCCATAAAGGCATGCATCAGACAGTGAAAGAATGCCAGTCTGGGACTCCTTCAGGGGTAGGAGTCAAATGTTTAGTTTTCTGTTTTCGTTTAGTAGGCGTTGGTTTGGGAGAAGGCCTAGGCTCAGAAGCTTGAGTCTCAGGAATAGGAGTCTCTGAAGGTCTTCTAACTGTTACTGGTTCCCCCTACAGCAGGCAGGCTTAAGTTTTTGTATAGGAGCCGACCTCGTGTCACCTGAGGTGGGAAAACCCACAGTATGAATACTGCAACACAGGAATAGAAGGACATCAATCCTGAATAGAAGAAAATCATAATGGATAAAAGTAGCCGATGCTGTTTTGGAAACATTGGGACCTGATTCAGTTATTTTAGTGGATGATACACACAAGCAACATTTAAGCTCCTTTTCAGACCAATTCTGTGCAAAAACAAATTGTGATAACACACTTGGAGGATGATGGAAAACAACGGAATGGACAACAAAAAATTGCTGGAATTGCTGACAACGAAGAACCAGGTGATGAGGGTGCTACATAGTGGAATGTGATGGTGGATCACGTGTTTACTGAAGATGAGGAACAGAAAGAATAATTTTTTTGATAAAGGTACTGACAGAAAAGAATCACTTCAGAGTGCAAGGAAAACATTTTCAAAAGTGGCCAGTGGTAAAAAAAAAAAAAAGGAACACAGACTAAGAACTAGAAATGGTACTTGCTGCAGAGCATTACTTTATTTGGGATAATTTAGTCATGCCTTTAGGAATTTCTGTAAGAAATGCAATGTTTCTTGCTCATCTAGGTAAAGAAGCCTTCTATTACATTCCATTTGAAAATGAATCTTTGATGCATGAATTACTAAATGAAAACAACAAGGACATTTATCCATGGGACAATTATATTTTAGTCAGCTAAGAGCTGAATTAAAAAAAAAAAGTGTTTGTGCAATACAGAAAGAATAGTTGAACTTTCACCATAACCATGGATGTTCTTCTCTTCCTATATGCTGCAGTATTCATAAAGTACAGTTTTGTACCTACCATAAATGTAGATGTTCGAGTGCTAATACAGCTGCAGTAATCACAGATGGGTTTTCAGCCGTCAGGCGGTCCCCTCGGTCGGCCGAATTCCAAAGTCTTGGTCCGGCGTTGGTTGTCGTCGCTTACTCTTCTGACGTCAGTAAGGCCAGAGTATATAAGACACAGCCGACGCCATGTTTTTCAGTCTTTCTTGCCCCAGATGTCAGGTGCCCCCAAAAGGAAGGCAATACATAAATAAGGCTTATCTACATATGCAGGCAATGCAATGTAATGCAAAATCAGTGTAAGCAAGCAAATAAAACATAGCAGGATAACCCAGTCAGGTGGTATGAAGAGGTTGTTAGGCCCCATGCCTTTACCAAGTGGGGAAGGAGGGAGGGAAACCTGTACTGCAGCTGTATTAGCACTCGAACATCTACACTTATGGTAGGTACAAAACTGTACTATGTTCATCGTGCATACAGCTGCAGTAATCACAGATGGGTAGAGTCCCAAAGCTATGCATAGGGTGGTAGGTACTATGAGGAACTGGGTTGAGCCAGAATGCCCTGCAAAACAGCAGTGGCAACGCCTGCTCTTGTTCTGGAATATAAGGGTAGGTGGTAGTGTTTTGTGAAGGTATGTACAGAACTCCAAGTGGCTGCCTCCAAAATATCCTTAGTAGGAATGCCTCTGAGGAAGGCTGTAGAGGTGGCTGTGGCCCTGGTGGAGTGAGATCTGATACTAGTAGGGACAGATTTCCCATGATAGGAATAACAAAACCGTATGCAGTGGCCAATCCACTTGGAAATGGTCTGTTTGGTAACTGGTTTCCCTTGAGCCCCTACTGCATAGGACACAAAAAGTTGTTCTGATTTCCTGAAGGACTTTGTTCTGTCCAAATAATAACAAAGCTGCCTATGGATGTCTAAAGTGTGAAGCAGCCTCTCCCCTTTGTTTTGAGGGTTAGGATAAAAGGTAGGTAGGTGTATGGCTTGATTTAAGGCTACCCTGGATACCACTTTGGCATAAAAGATGGGTTGGTGCAAGGGAAACCCTGTCCTGATGGAAGATGAGGAAGGGCTGCACCGCCATGAGGGCCTGTAGTTCAGAAACCCTACGAGCTGAAGTGATGGCCAGAAGGAAAGCTGTTTTCCAGGACAAATGTTGCAGATCTGTTGAGGCAGCAGGTTCAAAGGAGGCAATGTTAATTTTTCTAGTATGTAATTAAGGTCCCAGGCTGGTATTGGTTGCTTCCTTGGAGGTCTTATATTCTTAGCCCCTCTGAGGAACTGTCGTAAGAGTGGGTGAGAGAATAAAGGAGGATCCGTGTTGAATTCTGCAGAAATGGCTGAGGCATGTATTTTTATGGAAGAAAATGAAAGTTCACTGTTCAGCAGTTCAGCTAGGTACTGTAAAACCTGAGGCAAGTTCAATTTTCTAGGGTCCTGGCCTCTTTTCTCATTCCAACAGCAAAACCGCTTCCATTTTGCGGAGTAAGCTTTTCTAGTAGATGGTCTTCTGGCCTCCAAAATGACATCCTGCACCTCCTTGGAGAGTAGGGACTGTTGTGGTGTCAAGGAATTTTCCATGCAGCGAGGTTGAGTGTTTTCAGCTGACTGTGAAGAGTTTTGTAGCTGTTCTGAGTCAGTAGGAGAGGCATTAGAGGCAGGGACCAGGGAGGAGTATGTGTTAGGCTCCTCAAGAGTGGATACCAGTTTTGCCTTGGCCAATCTGGAGCAATCAGTATCATCCTCGGTTTGTCTGTTCTTGCTTTCAAAAGCACCTTGGGCAGAAGGGGCAGAGGTGGGAATGCATAAACTGTCCATGCTGTCCAACTGAATGAAAGGGCGTCCACTTTCCAGGCCTTTGGATGAAAGGTCCTTGAACAAAACTTTTTCAGTTGATGGTTCCTGTGGGAGGCAAAAAGATCTATGTCTGGCCTCCCCCACGCTTGGATTATCTCTGTAAACACCTGAGGATGTAACTTCCATTCATGTGGATCTGTCATATTTCTACTTAGAGTGTCTGCCAGTGTGTTTTCCAGTCCTGGCAAGTACTGTGCTTGAAGTTCGGTTTGTCTTTCCAGAGCCAAGTTCCAAAGAGTCATGGCTAGTCTGCACAAGGGGTATGAATGTGTTCCTCCTTGTTTGTTTATGTACCACATTACTGTGGTGTTGTCTGTTCTAATCAGTAATTGTCCTGGATGCAGGAAGTCCTTGAAAGCTGTAATTGCATTTATTACTGCTAGCATTTCTTTTTGATTGATGTGAAGGTGCTTTTCCTTTTGGGACCATCTGCCCTGAATGCACCTGTCCTTCATGTGCGCCCCCCAGGCGTAATCTGAGGCGTCTGTGGTTATAACTTGTTTTGCTTGAGGCTTGCAGAATGGAAGGCCTGTGTTTACTTGACATGCTTGGGCCCACCATAGAAATTCCTTTTGCAAACATGGAATTATTGGTATAATTGCTTTCAAATTGTGACTGTGTTGAGACCATAGATTTTTTAGGTACCATTGAAGTTTCCTCATATGCAGCTTTGCACATGGGATTAGAAGAATGCAAGATGCCATGAATCCCAGAGCCTGCAGGATTTTCCTTGCAGTAAGCCTGGTACTTTTTGCTAGTGTTTTGAAGTACTGAGATAGTTGCCCTTGTTTTTCTGGCGTAAGATATGCCATGTGGGGGTTTGTGTCCAAGTTGGCACCCAGGAAGGTTATTTTCTGAGATGGTGTTGGTCTTGATTTCTCCTTGTTGATGGTATATCCCAGAGAAAGCAGTAACCGTGTCCCATATGCCAGATGTTCCAGTAGTATGCGTTTGCTGTCCGCTTGGATCAGGCAGTCGTCCAGATAAGGGTAAATTTGTATCCCTTGAAGTCTGCAGTAGGCAATCACTGATGCCAGGCACTTTGTGAATACTCTGGGCGCAGTAGATAAGCCAAAGGGCAATGCAGAGAATTGATAGTGGATTGAACCTGCAAGAAATGTGAGGTATCTTCTGCAGCTTTGTCTGATTGGGACATGAAGGTATGCCTCCTTGAGGTCCAATGTTACCAGCCAAAACTCCTTGCCCAGCATGGGAAGAAGTTGCTGTAATGTGAGCATCTTGAATTTTGGCACGAGTAGGAATGTGTTTAGGATGGATAAGTCCAAAATGGGTCTCCAGTCGGTTCCTTTTCTTGGTACCAGAAAAAGTCTTGAATAAAAACCTTGACCTTGTTGGTGTGTAGGTACCTTTTGTATAGCTCTCATGTTTAGTAGCTTTGAAATTTGCAGTTGTGCCTCTGCCCTTTGATTTTGTGGCAGGTTTGGCATGCCTCTCATTTTTGGAAGAGTGTGAAATTGAAATTTGTAGCCTCTGTTTATAATGTCCAGTATCCATTTGTCTGTTGTGACAATATGCCAATTGCTTGCAAATGATGCTAGTTTCCCTCCCAAAGGTGCTGTCAGCTAAGACTTGCTTGGCATGGAAATGAGGGAGTCATTGGGTTTGCTTCCCGTATTGTTGTGCACTGTCTTCACCACCTCTTGGTGCTGGAGATTGCCATTGTCTGCCTCTATATGATCCTTGTGATTGCCCTCTGCCCCTTGTGCATCTGTATCTACCTCTTTGGGGCTTGTCAGTGGCTGGAAAGGACCAGTTTTTTGAAGGCCAATTTCTGCTAAAACGTGGTGGTTGGACCTGTAAGAAAGCCTTGACAGTTTGCATAGATTTGGCTTTTTCTTCCATTTTCCGTAGTATGTCCTCAGCATTAGTACCAAATAGTACATCCTTTTGTAAAGGAGCATCAAGAAGTTTAGCTTTCACATGATCAGGTAAATTTTGTTCCCTAAGCCAGGCATGTCTGCGAATGACTGATCCTGTAGCAGCCGCTCTACTGGAAGTCTCTAGGGCATCATAACCACATTGTAAGGTGCGTTTACCCACTTGCTCCGCACTATGCATCATATCCTGTAACTCTTTTAAATCTGGTTGTTCAGGTTGAGACATTTTGTTCCTTAATTGTGATAACAGGTACTGTTGATATTTAATCATATGAAACTGACAGTTTAAGGCCCTCATGGCTAGGGTGGCCGAGGTATATACCTTTTTACCCCACCTTTCTAGAGATCTGGATTCCCTTTCTGCAGGGAGTGGATTCTTGGCAGTGGAGGCCTTTAATCCCTTGGGGCCTTGTGAAATGGTTTCAGGGTCAGCATTATGACCTTTGTAGAGAAATTGGTGAGAGCTGGGTACTCTGTAATACCTATCAGGTTTTACTGGTGCAGGTGGCAGAGAATCAGTGTTAAGGCAAGCCTCCGAATAGACATCATCCAGTACATCCAAAACAGGGGGTATAGCCAGAGGTCTGTGCTGAGGTAACCAAAGAAATTCCCTAAGTCTTTTCTTGGAATCTGAAAAGTCTTGGCCTTCCCAATGGAAGTGTTCCCTCAAAGTGTGCAAGGTTTCCGCAAAAGAAAAATCCTCAGGAGGGGATACAGAAGGAATGGACTGTTCTGCATCCGAATCCTCAACAGGGGAGTAAGAGTGTTCCTCTGCATCAGAATGTTCTGATAAAATGGATCCCTGATCAGAAGAGGGAGATTCTTCCTCCACTCTGGGTCTCTTGTCAGGAGGGGGCTGAGAACCTCTGATAAGAGTAATTAAATCCTCAGCCATTTTAAGCATCTGTTTCTTAGGCATGGGTCCAGGAGATGGGCCCTGTGCAACAGGCCTCGTGGGATGCCTGGCTGCTTTGGATTTAGTAAAAGCCTTTATTGTAAAAGAAGATGAGGGCCTAATACACCATGGGTGGAGGTGGACCTGTCCACATTAGTAGGCTCGACATTAGCAGGGGCTTCGGTTGTAGTCTGGGAAAGGACCGAGGACCCAGCGGTCTCGGGTACAGAGAACACCGCCAAAGGAGTGTCGTCGGTAGTCAGGGACTGCAAAGGCATCTCGCTGAGAACCGGACCACGTGTAGCCTGTTTTGGCGTGGTGTCGGCGGGGACCGCGGGTCTCGCGTGTCGGTCCTTTTCCTTGTGTTTTTTGGACAAAACGGTAGTCGGAGTGTCCGACGACATCTTATAATCAAAAGCTTTACCAAAGTAGTGTTGGGCGAACTCCGCCCGATGCTTGATAGTGCGTTTATTGAAGGTAGCGCAAAAGCGACAGCCCGAGACGTCGTGGTCTGCACCCAAACAAGGTATGCAACGGGAATGGAAATCCTTATGCGGTATTTGCTTCCCACAAGAAATACAATTATTAACTTTTTCTGACATCGGTCTGAGGCAAGAAAAGTTTCCCCAACGGGGTACTTAGCTTTAAAGAAGACTTCGGTTCCAATTTTTTCGTAATTCAGGAGCTGGCCGACCGGCACTTGCGAACTGCTTCTGCTTCG
This sequence comes from Protopterus annectens, assembly GCF_019279795.1. NCBI lineage: Eukaryota > Metazoa > Chordata > Ceratodontiformes > Protopteridae > Protopterus > Protopterus annectens. Next base: position 528,787,717 of record NC_056749.1, on the reverse strand, counting down.
GGCACCGCGCGGCAAAAAAGACTGGAGAACATGGCGTCTGCTGTTTCTTATATACTCTGGCCTTACTGACGTCAGAAGAGTAAGCGACGACAACCGACGCCGGACCAAGACTTTGGAATTCGGCCAACCGAGGGACCGCCTGACGGCTGAAAACCCATCTGTGATTACTGCAGCTGTATGCACGATGAACATCATGAGGGAATCCGCCTCCAGCTGACTCGTACGTCCGGCCAATATACAAAAGTCTAACGCTACTGTGAGGTACGTGTGACGCTGCACAGTATCCAAAACGTACGTCGGTCATAAAGGGACATCAGGTACAAAATGGATGGCAGCATGTACCACACATCAGAAATGACTGCCGCAAAAAGCAACAGCCTGGTCCAAGGCAAGGAGAACATGACTCCAGTAGACAGGCAAGCATCAGGGGGAAGGCAGTGTGTGTGTGTGTGTGTGGGGGGGGGGGTAATACTGCAGCATATAGAAAACAAGGACATCTACGGTTATGGTAAGATTTTTTTACAACTATTCTACGTCCTTCTATTCATATGCTGCAACATTCATAACATGAGGGAGAGTACCAAAATTCATGCAGAAGAAGAACTGGGCAGAGGAGCAGAAACATTCTCTACAAACCCATGTAGAATAGCCCTGAAAAACCCAGCTCTGGACCTGGAAATGCCATCAAGTTTATAATGTTTCATGAAAGTATGAACAGAGAATCAAGTAGCTAATTCCACGATAGAGGAAGTGTCCAGGGCTTTAAAGAAGGCCCCAGAGGAAGCAAGTGCTCTGTGGAATGTGCCCTAAAAGATGAGGATAGACTTTTTCCATCAGCCACATAACATAAGAACATAGTTTTAAAAATCCAAGTGGAAACAGTCTGCTTGGAGACAGGTTGGCCTAGGGTCTTTGGGTGATAGGAAACAAACAGGTGGTCAGATTTACAAATAGGTTTGGTTTTATCCAGATAATATCAGACTCATCTGTGCACACCTAAGGTGTGTAGTATCTTCTCACCAGAGGATTGAGGAGAGGGGAAAAAGGCTGGAAGACTGATGGACTGATTGAGCGATAAATCATTAACCACCTTGGGCATAAAGGGGGGGGGAGTTAAGTGCGTAAGGAAACCCTATCCCTCTGGAAAACTGTGAAGGGAGAGGAATACATGAGAGCCTGTAACTCAGACACACTTCTGGCAGAGATAATGACCAAGAGAAGGACTGTTTTCCAAGTGCAGTGTTGCAGGGAAGCAGAGCTTCTCCAAGACAAAGTTGAGATCCCAAGGAGGGGGGACTGGTTTCCATGGAGGTCTGATGTGAAGGACGCCTTTTAAGAAGAGTTTAACTTTCAACTTGGAAGCTAAAGGGGAGACATAGGCAGAACAAGCAGAAATAGCAGAAAGATGAGGTTTTAATGAGGAGTATAATAGCTCCCTCCAATAATTCACACAGGCAGGACAGGACCACTGAAACATCCACTAAAAGTGGTTGTAAATCCTTTTTGAGACACCAGATGGAATACCTTTCCAAAGAGGAAACGTAGGAGTTCCTAGTTGTGGGTTTTCAGGCCTCCTGCAAAACTTGTAGCAGATCCTCAGAAAAAAAAGTGTCTGAAGGGGATCAAAACCCTACCACCCACAGAGTCAGCTGTAGGGTTGATATCTGTGGGTGAATTAACGTTCCCTTCTCCTGTGTGACTAGGTCCACTCTGTGGGGTAACTTGTGGTGATTGCCCTTGGCTAAATGCAGAAGGGGGAACCAATGCTGTCTTGGCCAAAAGGGAGTCACCAGCAAGATTTTTGGTTGCTCCTGTTGGATTTTCTGAAGACGTGGGAAGGGGGGAGAATGCATAAAGAAATATCCCCTTCCAAGAGAATAATAGAGCATCCACATTCCATACCAAGGAATCTGGGACCCTGGCACAAAACTTGGGAAGTTGCCTGTTCATGGAGGAGGCAAAAAGATCTACTTGAGGTATACCTCATCAATGGGCCATGTCCAGAAAAAACCCCTGTGAAGCACCCATTCATGGGATTGAGACATGGACCTACTCAGTGTGTCAGCTACCAAATTCTGGGTTGAAGGAATGAAAACCACCTGGGGGGAAATTTGACTCTGACAGCCAATTACCAGGCCTGCAAGGCCAGTTTGCACAGGAGGTATGACTTTGTCCCTCTGTATTTGTTGACATACCACAGAACCGTGGTGTTGTCTGTAAACCACCTTAACACCCCCCCCCCCCCCCCCCAGGGACAGATGAGGCTTGAATATTTGCATGACAAAGATCAGGACCCTTATCTCCTTTACAATGACATGCTCCCTTTTCTGGGCTGGAGACCAGATATCTCTGACCCTCCATGAGCCCAGAGCTGCTCCCTATCCTATGTCTGATGCATCTATGTAGAGGTCCTGAGTGGGATAAGGTGGTTGTAAGAGTAAGCCTGGATTCTTTGCCACCTATTGGATCCATCAGTGCAATTCCTTTTTCAGGCAAGGCAGGAGTGGGATAACAAACTCCAGAGGGTGCGAGTGTTGTACCCATAATGTTCTCAAAAACACTGAAATTTCCTCATGTGCAACTTGGCTAAGGGAAGCACGGGAATTGTGGAAGCCATGAACCCCAAGAGGCAAAAACAACTTCCTGGCAATCAGGAAGTATGGGAGCAAGAGGTCCTGGAAGTAGAAGGTGAGGGACAGGACCTTTTTCTAGGGGTAAAGAAGCCAGAATCCTGTTTGATTGGATCCTGCAACCCAGAAACATGTGATCTTGGGAAGGAACCAGAGAAAACTTCTGGTAACTGATTATGAATCCTAGACTTTCTAACACTGACACTGTGTGAAGGAGAGGTTCTCTGGGAGGATGCTTGTGAGCCCAGAGTAGAAGGTTGTCTAGGTATGGAAAGATCTTTACGCCCTGCAGCATGCAAAAGGCCATGAAAGCAGCCAAGCATTCTGTGAATACTCTCAAGGCTGTAGACAAACCAAAGGGCAAGGCACAGGATTGAAAATGTGATGACGCAATAGCAAAGAGGAGGAATTTCTTGAAATGCAGATAAATGGGAATATGAACATAGGCATCCTTGATGTCCAGTGACACCATGAATACCTCAGGAAGGATAAAAAGGAGAAGGGTTGGCAGGGTTAACATACAAAAGGTGGGAACTTTTAGAAAGGTATTTAGATGGCAGAGGTCTAGAATGGGTCTCCAAGGACCATCCTACCTAGGTACCAAGACGTTCCTGGAGTAGAACCCTTTTCCTACTTGGGAGGGAGCACTACCTGAATAGTCTCCTAAGAAAGGAGGTTGGAAATGATTTGAGGAAAGAGTTCTAGCTGTTCTTTTGGAAGTTGTGAAATACCTTTGAAAGGGAGAGGAGTCTTCCACACCATAAAGTATCCATGCAGGATGATGGAAAGGACCCCCGAGTCCTGAGTTATCTGTTTCCATGCAGGGAGAGAAAGAGAGGGGTGAAGGGACAGAGGTGTTTATGGCTCGGGAGATGGGGAGTCACAAACTACCTGGCTTAGCCTGAAAAGGCTGTTTCTTTGTGGCAGTAGAGGAGGTAGATTTCGAGGAAAATATTTTTTCCTGGAGTCCCTCTTACCTTTGGAAGATTGGTGCCTAACAGACTTTCTAACAAAGGTGGTCTTGGCAGGAGAGTTTCTCTGGAACCTGGGCACTGGTGAGATAAAGATATGCTTCAGGTCTTGCAGATCTTTGCCCTTCTCCTGAAGAGATTTGAAAAGTTCTGCAGCTGATGCACCAAACAAGGTCTTGTTGTCCAGGGAGGTAGCCATCATTTTTGCCTTAATGTCATCAGGCAATGGTTGGAGCCTAAGCCAAGAATACCTCCTCAGGACTAACCCAAATGCAGCTGCTCTAGCTGATGCCTCCACAGCACCATAACTACATTTTATGGAATGACATTTAACCTGAGCTGAGGACTTAAGAGGGAAGGAAACCTTAGCCTTAGTGGGAGAGTCAGTAAGCTCAAGACACAAGTTTGCCAGCATCAGAAAGAAGAACCAAAGAATATTTGGATATATGAGTCTGACAGTTAATGGTCCTGAAGGTCAGAGTAGCGAAGTATAAACCTTTTTTCTTATTCTCTCCATGACCTTGCTCTCCTTATCTGAGGGGAGCATGGAAGTGGAGGGTAGCCATCTTGGATGCTTTGTCTGCAGAAACTGAAATGGTAGCAGGGTCTGCAGAGGGACATTTGAATAGGAATTTGGAGTCCTCTGGCACTTTATAAAATCTATCTGGCCTTTTGCGTGCTGGAGGCTGAGAATTTGGGCACTTGGAAGCAGCAGCAAAGGCATCAAGGAATGCTGGCAAGATTGTGGGGTAATGCAGACGGGGAATGTGAGTCCATCTGTGGCAGCTCATAGTGCCTTTTTTGGATATCTGATACCTGACAACAATCCCACTTGAGAAACTCAAACATCTTAAGAATAGTTTTCCAAAATGAGATATCCTCCCCCTGAGGAATCAGTGTCATTAGGTTCCTCTTCTGGTTTCTGGGGAGGCATACCCCAAAGGAGAAGAAATTTGGGCTGAGTAAGCCAAAAACTCATCCCTACAAGATTCCCCATCATCGGGGGAAAACTCCTCAGACGCCCTCTTTTGAGTTACGGAAGAAGGTATGGAAGGAGAAGGGAGACAGAAAGCTGACGACTGGCTCAAAGCCATGAAGGCATTGAACAGGCCTTGGGAGAAGGCCTGCCAATCCACTGGCTGTTCCTGAGGGGCTAGCGAAAAATGTTTGGTCTTAATCTTTTTCTTTCTGGGTGCCCTCCATGTGGTGGAAAGTGGATGGGACAGATATTGGCCTACATTCCACAATGTCGGCAGGGACATCTTTGGCACAATGATCTGAGCAATGCCACGCATGCCCTCAGTCACAAAGGGCCATGGTTCCCCCCTTACCCAGAGTTGGGTACCTGCAATTTCCTTGAGGATGTGCTCTAGAGTCCTTCATAGCCTCCACACTGGTACCCATTAAAGGAGAATTTACTGACTCCGGAAAAATCTCTGGGCCAACATCGGCCTTGGGAGAGATGTCCAGAACAGAGGGAGCAGCGGATAAATCAGGCCTAGGCTTCTTGGCCTTCTTAACTTGTGGGTCAGCTGAAGGGCCCAACACAGCTTCCATGTCCACCACAAGATGCTTAAGATGCTGATTCTCAAGATATAAGTTGAGAGAAGCTAAGCGACTATGTAGTTCCTGTGTACAAAGGCCTTACAAATAACACAGGTAGTATGGTCGTGATCCGGACCTAGAAAAAATAAACAAAGGTCGTGAGCATCCTATGTAGAATCTGCCTTCCACACTGACACTTACCTTTTCTAGCTGACATGTAATCAAAACAGTACACAGTAGCCAAAGATTGCAAAGAAAAATCCCCAATGGGGTACCTATCCGAACCAAAGTTCGCAACTTGTCTGACGAGTGTCCAGAGCAAATGATCAGACAGGCAGCAGCAAAGTTCTGAGGTCAGGTAGGTGCTGACGTCCATTTTATACCAGTCACTTTATGACCGATGTACGTTTTAGATACCTTGCAACATCGCATGTACCTCATAGTAGCATTAGCCTTTTGTGTACTGGTCAGATGTATGAGTCAGCCAGAGACAGACTCCTTCATGTTATGAATACTGCAGCATATGAATAGAAGGACATCTGACGAGATGGAACATGAAGAATTAAAGAAATGTTTACTTAATTATTTGCAACAAAACCAAAAAAGTACAGTTGTGTACACTTACTATAAATGTAGATGTTCGAGTGTATTCATTGATGCAGTCATTACATTTGGGTAATCCCGCTGGCAGGTTGCCCTCAGTCGGCCTGAATTCCAAAGTCTTGGGTCTCGCATCAGCTGCTGTTGCCCCTTCTGTGACATCAGGACGTCAGGGGTATAAAAAAAGCAGCAGACACCATTTTTTGTAGTTTTTCTTGCCCCAGATATCAGGTGCCCCATAAAAGGGTAGCCAAAATTTACATATATATAAGAAATGACATGCACCAATATAAACTTTACCTTCATCTACAAGCAAATATACCACATAGGTTGTATAAATCAGTGAAGGAAAGATAGGTTCCATCAGAAGAAAAGGGGGATGGTGGGTGGGTAACCTACACTGCAACAGTGAATACACTCGAACATCTACATTTATGGCAAGTGTACACAACTGTACTATGTTCTTCGTGTTTCACTGTTGCAGTCATTAAATTTGGGTAGATTCCCAAAGCTATTGTTGGGAGGCTGGAGCTAAACAGCATTAGGAGCGGCTATGAGACCCTGCAGAGCTGCAGTGGCAAAGCCTGCCCTGGATTTAGAGTAGAGTGGCAGATGATAGTGCTTTGTAATGGTGTGCACTGAACTCCAAGTAGCTGCCTCTAAAATGTCCTTGGTTGGTACCTCCCCTGAGAAAGGCTGCTGAAGTGGCTGCAGCTCTGGTGGAATGTGGCCTAATGCCCTTATGCACTGGCTTGCCATGGTATAAGTAGCAGAAACGAATGCAGTGGCCTATCCACTTTGAAATAGTCTGCTTTGAGATAGCCTTTCCTTGTGATCCTGCAGCATATGCCACTAGTAATTGCTCTGTCTTTCTGAAAACTTTGGTTCTGTCCAAGAAGAATCTAAGCTGTCTTGTGTACGTCCAAATAATGCAGAATTATTTCCCCCTTGTTCTGTGGATTTGGATAAAAAGTTGGCAGATGAATGGTTTGGTTAAGAGCCACACTGGACACCACTTTAGGCATAAATGTTGGGTTTGTCCTCAGGGAGACTCTGTCCGGATAATAAATGATAAAAGGTTCCACAGCCATGAGTGCCTGTAGCTCTGAAACTCGTCTTGCAGAAGTTACTGCTAGGAGCAGAGCTGTTTTCCAAGATAAAAACTTTATATCAGCAGTAGCAGCTGGCTCAAAAGGAGGCAGCGTGAGTTTTTCCAAGACATAGTTGAGGTCCCATGCAGGCATTGGTGATCTCCTTGAAGGCCTTAAATTTTTGGCTCCTCTGAGGTACTGTTTTAATAATGGATGAGAAAAGATTGATGGCTCTGCACTGTAATGAGCCAAAATGGCAGAGGCATGAATTTTAATAGATGAGAAAGATAGGCCTTTGTCCAGCATCTCAGTTAAGTATTGTAAAATATGAGGAATATTTGGCACAGCTGTATCTGTTCCTTGTGCCTGGTTCCAAGCACAGAATCTCTTCCATTTTCCAGCAGAAGATTTTCTAGAACTAGGCCTTCTGGCTTCCAAAATGACATCCATCACAGCTTTGCTGAGAGGTGTGTTTTGTATGACTACATTATCCGCCATGCTGCCAGGTTTAAAGTCCTGAGTTGGCTGTGCAGGATCTGATTGTTTTGCTGGGACAGTAGATGAGGTAATTGAGGTGAGATCCAAGCTGAGCATTGAGACAAGCTCCTTAATATTGGGTACCAGTGCTGGCGGGGCCAGTCTGGGGCAATCAGTATCATCTTTGGCTTCTCCTGTCTGACCTTTAGGAGTACCTTGGGGAGGAGAGGCAGAGGGGGAAAGGCATATACTGACAGGTTTTTCCAGCTGAAGGATAGGGCATCCACTTTCCATGCTTGTCTGTGATAAATCCTTGTGCAGAATCTCCTTAGCTGGCAGTTGTGAGGGGAGGCAAATAGATCTATGTCTGGACATCCGCATTTCCTTGTTATCATGCTGAAGACTTAAGGATCCAGCTGCCACTCGTGGTGATCCATGAGGTTTCTGCTTAGTTAGTCTGCCAGAGTATTTTTCCTTCCTGGCAAGAATTGTGCCTGTAAGTCAATGCTGTGTCCTACAAAGTCATGGCTAGTCTGCAAAGGGGGTAAGGATGTGTGCCCCCCTGCTTGTTTATATACCACATGACCGTGGTGTTGTCTGGCTTTATCAGTAGTTGTCCTGGATGAAGTAGGTCCTTGAGGGCTGTCAGGGCATTTAGAACAGCTAGCATCTCTTTTTGATTGATATGTAGATGCATTTGGTTTGAGGTCCAGGTGCCCTGAATGCATCTTCCTGCCATGTGGGCTCCCCAGGCATAATCTGATGCATCCGTTGTTAGTGTCTGCCTGGCTGGGAGTAATGTGAATGGCTGTCCCTTGTTTTACTGACAAGCCTTTGCCCACCATCAAAACTCCTGTTGCAGGCAGGGAATGAGAGTAAAGTACAGTTGTGTACCTACCATAAATGTAGATGTTCGAGTGTATTCACTGTTGCAGTCATTACACTAGGGTTATCCTGCTGGCAGGCTACCCGCAGTCGGCCTGAATTCCAAAGTCCTGGTCCGGCGTCGGTTGCTGTCGCCTCTTCCCTGACGTCAGTGCGCCAGGGGTATAAAAGATGCAGCCGACTCCATTTTCTTCAGTTTTTCTTGCCCCAGATGTCAGGTGCCCCAAAAAGGGTAGGCTAAAAATTCTGCTTATAAAAAAGCATGCACTAACATAAACATTACCTTCATCTACAAGCAAATACACCACATAGGTTGTATAGAATAGAGAAGTACAGATAAGTCACAGCAATGACAGGGGGATGATGGGAGGGTAACCTGGACTGCAACAGTGAATACACTCGAGCATCTACATTTAGGGTAGGTACACAACTGTACTATGTTCATCGTGTTTCACTGTTGCACTCATTACACTTGGGTTGAATCCCAAAGATGAAGTTGGGTGGCTGGGCCTAAATAGAACTAGGAGTGGCTATGAGGCCCTGCAGAACTGCAGTGGCAAAGCCTGCTCTAGATTTAGAGTAAAGAGGTAAGTGGTAGTGCTTTGTAAAAGTGTGCACTGAAGTCCAAGTTGCAGCCTCCAAAATATCCTTGGTTGGTACTCCTCTGAGGAAGGCTGCTGAAGTGGCTGCTGCTCTGGCTGAATGTGGCCTAATGCCATTAGGCACTGATTTGCCATGTTGTGAATAGCAGAAACGAATGCAGTGGCCTATCCATTTTGAAAAAGTCTGCTTTGAAATAGCCTTTCCTTGCAATCCTGCAGCATATGCCACTAAAAGTTGCTCAGTCTTTCTGAAAGCTTTAGTTTTGTCCAAGTAGAAGTGTAGCTGTCTGTGTATGTCCAAAGAATGCAGAAGTCTCTCCCCTTTATTCTGTGGGTTTGGATAAAAGGTAGGCAAATGAATGGTTTGGTTAAGAGCCACACTAGACGCTACCTTAGGCATAAATGTTGGGTTTGTCCTTAGAGAAACCCTGTCCGTATGGAAAATAATAAAAGGGTCCACAGCCATTAATGCTTGTAACTCTGAGACTCTTCTTGCTGAAGTTATTGCTAGGAGCAGAGCTGTTTTCCATGATAAGAATTTTATTTCAGCTGTATTGGCTGGCTCAAAAGGAGGCAGTGTGAGCTTTTCCAAGACAAAATTGAGGTCCCATGCAGGTATTGGTGCTCTACTTGGAGGTCTTATGTTTTTGGCACCTCTGAGGTACTGCCTTAGCAGTAGATGTGAAAAAATAGGTGCGTCCGTATTGTAATAAGCTGAAATGACAGAGGCATGGATCTTAATTGATGAGAAGGATAGGCGTTTGTCCCGCATCTCAGTTAGGTATTGTAAAATCTGAGGAATATTTGGTACAAACGTGTCCATTCCTTGTGCCTGTTTCCAAGCACAGAATCTCTTCCATTTTTCTGTGCAAGATATTCTGGTGCTGGGCCTCCTGGCCTCCAAAATAACACCCATAACTGCTTTAGAGGGAGGTGTATTCTGAATGGTTAAATTATCAGCCATGCAGCCAGATTTAGGGTTCTGAGTTGGCTGTGCAGGATATGATTGTTTTGTTGGGTCAGCAAATGAGGAATTTGGGGTAATGTCCAGGCTGGGCCTTGGGACAAGCTCTTTAGGATTGGGTACCAATGCTGGCGTGGCCAGTCTGGGGCAATAAATAATCATTTTTGGCTTCTCTTGTCTGATCTTTAGGAGTACCTTGGGGAGGAGAGGCAGAGGAGGAAAGGCATATACTGTAAGGGTTTTCCAGCTGAATGATAGAGCATCCACTTTCCATGCTTGTTTGTGATAACTCCTTGTGCAGAATCTCTGTAGTTGGCAGTTGTGAGGGGAGGCAAACAGATCTATGTCTGGGGATCCCCATTTCCTTGTTATTATGCTGAAGACTTGTGGATCTAGTTTCCACTCCTGAGGGTCCATGAGGTTTCTGCTTAGTTCGTCTGCCAGAGTATTTGTCTTTCCTGGCAGGAATTGTGCTTGCAGGTGCACTTGATAAGTCAATGCTGTGTTCCACAAAGTCATGGCTTGTCTGGAGAGGGGGTAGGAATGTGTGCCTCCTTGCTTGTTTATGTACCACATGACTGTAGTATTGTCCGCCTTTATCAGCAGTTGTCCTGGATGGAGTAGATCCTTGAAGGCTGCCAATGCATTCTGTAAAGCTAGCATCTCTTTTTGATTGATATGAAGATGCATTTGGCTTGCGGGCCATGTGCCCTGAATACATTTTTCTGCTATGTGGGCCCCCCAGGCATAATCTGACGCATTTGTTGTTAGTGTCTGCCTGGCTGTGGGTACAGTGAATGGCTGTCTCTTGCTGTGGTGACAGGCCTGTGCCCACTATCAAAACTCCTGTTGTAGGCAGGAAATGAATGTAATTAATGTTTCCAGGCTGTGTCAATGTTGAGTCCAAACACTTTTTAGATACCATTGTAGCTTCCTCATATGCAGTCTTGCATATGGAATTAGCAGAATGCAGGATGCCATGAAGCCCAAAGCCTGTAGAATTTTTCTTGCAGACAACTGAGTCTTTGTTGCTATCTTTTCAAAGTAAGAAGTCAGTTGCCTTTGTTTGTCTGGCGTGAGATAAGCCATCTGGGCAGTTGTATTTAAGCTTGCACCCAGGAATATTATCTCTTGAGAGGGTACTAGTTTTGATTTCTTTTCGTTTACTGTGTACCCTAAGCAAATTAGTAGTCTTTTTACAAACGCCAGGTTCTTCAGTAGAATGTCTTTGTTCTCTGCTTGAATAAGGCAGTCGTCCAAGTAGGGATATATTTGAATTCCTCTTTGTCTGCAAAAAGCAATTACTGGTGCTAGGCATTTTGTGAAGACCCTGGGCGCAGTAGATAAGCCAAAGGGCAGTGCAGAGAATTGGTAGTGCATTAAGCCAGCTATGAATCTGAGGTATCTTCTGCAAGACTGTCTGATTGGGACATGCAGGTATGCCTCTTTGAGGTCCAAAGTTACGAGCCAAGCCTTCTTGCCCAGCATGGGCAGAAGCTGCTGCAGAGTCAACATTTTGAATTTTGGAACGTCCAGAAAAGTGTTTAGAATAGACAGGGTCCAGTATTGGTCTCCATACTTTGTCCTTTCTGGGTACCAAGAAAAGCCTTGAGTAAAATCCTTGTCCCTGCTCTTGCTGTGGTACTCGCTGAACAGCCCTCATGTCCATGAGAGATGAAACTTGCTTTTGAGCCTCTGCCCATTGATTGTGTGGCAGCTCTGGCATACCTTTTGTCTTTGGAAGGGTGTGAAAGTGGAACCTGTAGCCCTGAGAGACTATATTCAAGACCCATTTGTCCTGGGTGATGATGTGCCAATTTTGTGAAAAAAGTGCTAGCTTTCCCCCTAAGGGTGCTGCCAAAAGATAAGTGCTTGGCATTGGCAGAGGAAAGTCATTGGGGACTGTTTCCTATATGACTGTGATTTGTCTTCTCTGCTTTTGGAGGTAGAAGCACCCCATTGTTTAGGCCTGTATGGGCCTTGGGGCTGGGGTCTGCCTCTAGGGCATCTGTATCTGCCTCTTTGTAGCCTGTCTGACATTGGAAAGGACTAATTCTTAGAAGGCCAGTTCCTGCTAAAATCTGGGTGGCTGTACCTGTAAGAAATCCTTTACTGTCTGCATAGATTTCACTTTATCCTCCATTTTCTTCAACCCCTCTTCGGCCTTAACACCAAACAAAGTATTATGCTGTAATGGGACATCTAATAATTTTGCTTTAACATGATAAGGCAGATTCTGTTCCTTTAACCAAGCATGCCTTCTAATGACAGAACCTGTAACAGCAGCCCTGCATGAGGCCTCCAGTGAATCAAAACCACATTGCAAAGTATGCTTTCCCACTTGTTCAGCTGCATGCAATAAATCCTGCATTTCCTTGTTTTCAGAACATTCAGAACTTGTCAACATTTTCTGTTTGAGCAGTGACATTAAGTATTGTTGATATTTAAGCATATGAAACTGACAATTTAAAGCCCTTACAGCCAAGGTAGCAGAAGTGCAAACTTTTTTCCCCCCATCTGTCCAGTGCCCTAGAATCCCTATCAGGGGGGACAGGGTTTTTTGCAGTGGAAGCCTTGACCCCTTTGAGACCCTGAGATATAGTTTCTGGGTCAGCAGCAGGGTTTTTATATAGAAATATATGAGAATCTGGAACCCTGTAGTATCTGTTTGGCTTAACCGGTGTAGAGGGTAAAGAGTCAGGAGACAGGCCGAACTCTGAAAATACATCATCTACAATGTCTAGAACAGGTGGAATAGCAAGAGGTCTGTGCTGAGGCAGTAAAAGAAAGTCTCTGAGCCTTTTCTTAGATTCTGAGTAATCTTGGCTCTCCCAGTGAAAATGCTCCCTCATGGTATGCAGGGTTTCCCCAAAAGAATAATCCTTCAGGAGGAGAGGCTGAAGGGATGGATTCTTCAGCATCAGAATCCTCATAAGGAGGAAGAGAGTATCCCTGTTCTGAAGAGGAGTCAGAGGAAATGGAAACCTGATCAGAAGAATCATATTCTGTGTCTTGCCTAGGCCTCTTATCAGGAGGGGGATGGGAACCCCTGATCAAAGTAATTAGGTCTTCGGCCATTTTAAGCATCTGTTTCTTAGGCACGGAAGTCTGTCCAGGAGAATGCTGTACTTGTTTCTTTGTCTTTAAAGCTGTTTGAGTCTTTGCCTTGGAAGCTGAGGTTGGCTTGACATATAACTGTGTATGTCTGAAAACACACTCAGAAGCCGATGCCTCCCAGTCCCTCCGGACCCATTTGAGGGAATAGTTTCCAAGTGTCCAATACCTTGAGTATCCAGAGGCCTAGTTGTCTCCATGTGGGAGTCGGAAGCAGCCTGTGGCTCTGAGGTAGCGGCCGTCAGGGGCTGCGAAAGCGCCTCACTGAGAACCGGCGAACCGGCGACTGGCCTAGCAGAGGCCTCGTCAGTTTTGACATCGGATGCCTGTCCTTTTCCTTTTCCTTGCGCATTTTATAAACTCCGGTCGTCGGCTGTTCTGACGGCATTATGTAATTAAACCTTCGGCCAAAGTAATGAAAGGCAAAATCGTATCGACGCTTAATAGTGCATTGGTTAAATCTAGCACAAAACCGACAGACAGCAACGTCGTGGTCAGGGCCTAGGCAAGGAATACAGTAAGAATTAAAATTCTTATGAGGTATTTGCTTCCCACATGAAATACAATTGTTAACTTTTTCTGACATCGGTCTGGAGCAAGAAAAAAGTTTCCCCAATGAAATTCGATTTAGAAAATCTCAGGAGTCGGCTGTCCGGCACTTGTGAACTGCTTTTGCTTCGGGCACTGCGCGGCAAGAAAGACTGGAGAAAATGGCGTCGGCTGCATCTTTTATACCCCTGACGCACTGACGTCAGGGAAGAGGCGACAGCAACCAACGCCAGACCAGGACTTTGGAATTTAGGCAGACTGCGGGTAGCCTGCCAGCAGGATAACCAAATGTAATGACTGCAACAGTGAAACACGATGAACATTTATAGTTTCCAAGCTGTGGCAATGTTGAGTCCAAACACTTTTTAGGTACCACTGAAGTTTCCTCATATGCAGTCTTGCATATGGAATTAGTAGGATGCAGGATGCCATGAAGCCCAAAGCCTGCAGAATTTTTCTTGCAGATAACTGGGCCTTTGTTGCTAACATTTTGAAATAGGTAGTCAGTTGCCTTTGTCTGTCTGGTGTGAGATAAGCCATCTGGGCAGTTGTATTTAAGCTTGCACCCAGGAATATTATCTCTGGAGAGGGTACTAGCATTGATTTCTTTTCGTTGACTGTGTACCCTAGGCATGTTAGAAGTTTTTTCACAAACGCCAGATGCTGTAGAAGGATGTCCTTGTTCTCTGCTTGAATTAGACAGTCGTCCAAGTAAGGATATATATGTATTCTTCTTTGTCTGCAGAATGCAATTACTGGTGCCAGGCACTTTGTAAAGACTCTGAGCACAGTAGATAAGCCAAAGGGCAGTGCAGAGAATTGGTAATGCATTGAACCAGCCTTGAATCTGAGGTATCTTCTGCATATTTGTCTGATTGGGACATGTAGGTATGCCGCTTTTAGGTCTAAAGTTACAAGCCAAGCGTTCTTCCCCAGCATGGGCAGAAGCTGCTGCAAAGTCAACATTTTGAATTTTGGTATATCCAAGAATGTGTTCAGAATAGATAGGTCCAGTACTAGCCTCCAGGCCTTGTCCTTTCTGGGTACCAAGAACAGTCGAGTAAAATCCTTGTCCCCGCTCTTACTCTGGCACTTGTTGAATGGCCCTCATGTCCATGAGGGATGAGACTTGTTTTTGTGCCTCTGCCCACTGATTTTTTGGCAGATCTGGCCAGCAGTTTGCCTTTGGCAGGGTATGGAAATGGAACTTGTAGCCTTGTGATACAATATTTAGAACCCACTTGTCCTGGGTTATAATGTGCCAATTTTGAGAAAAAAGTGCTATTTTTCCCCCTAAGGGTGCTGCCAGGAAGTAAGTGCTTGGTGCAGGCAGGGGGAAGTCACTGGGACTGGTTCCTGTAAGGTTGTGATTTGTCTTCTCCACTTTTGGAGGTAGAAGCACCCCATTGCTTTGACCTGTATGAACCTTGCACCTGGATCTGCCTCTAGGGTGTCTGGATCTGCCCCTTTGAGGTCTGTCTGACACAGGAAAGGACCAATTCTTTGTAGGCCAGTGTCTACTAAACCTAGGTGGCTGTACTTGTAAAAAATCTTTGACGGTTTGCATAGATTTAGCTTTGTCCTCCATTTTCTTTAACACCTCTTCTGCCTTAACACCAAACAAAGTATCATGCTGTAAAGGTGCATCTAATAATTTAATTTTGACATGATCAGGCAAATTTTGTTCCTTCAACCAAGCATGCCTCCTAAGTACAGAACCCGTAACTGCGGCCCTGCAGGAGGCCTCCAGAGAATCAAAACCACATTGCAAAGTATGTTTTCCAACTTGTTCAGCTGGATGCAATAAATCCTGCATTTCCTTGTTTTCTGCACATTCAGAGTTTAACAACATTTTATGTTTAAGCAATGCCTTGACATGCTGCTGGTATTTAAGCATATGAAACTGACAGTTTAAGGCCCTTATAGCCAAGGTAGCAGATGTGTAAACCTTTTTTCCTCATCTATCCAGTGCCCTTGAATCTCTGTCAGAGGGGGAAGGGTTTTTTGCAGCAGAAGCCTTAACCCCTTTAGGACCCTGTGAAATAGTTTCTGGGTCTACAGCAGGGTTTTTGAAAAGGAATTTGTGAGAGTCAGGAACCCTGTAATATCTGTCAGGCTTAACAGGAGCAGGAGGTAAAGCATCAGAGGTCAGACTAGACTCTGAAAACACATCATCTACAATGTCTAACACAGGTGGAATGACTAGAGGCCTGTGTTGAGGTAGTAAAAGGAAGTCACTGAGCCTCTTCTTAGATTCTGAAAAATCTTGGCTCTCCCAGTGGAAATGCTCCCTCATGTTATGTAAAGTTTCCCCAAAAGAACAGTCCTCAGGAGGAGAAGCTGAAGGAACAGATTCTTCAGCATCAGAATCCTCATGGGGGGAAGAGAGTATTCCTGGTCAGAAGAGGAATCAGAAGAAATAGAAACCTGATCTGAAGATTCATAGTCTGTCTCTCGCCTAGGCCTCTTATCAGGAGGGGGAAGGGAACTCCTGATCAAGGTAATCAAGTCTTCGGCCATTTTGAGCATCTGTTTTTTGGGCATGGAGGCCTGTCCACGTGGCTCTTGAGTTTGTTTCTTTGTCTTTGACGGTGCTTTAGTCTTTGCCTTTGAAGCTGAAGTCGGTTTAACGTATAGATGTTTAGGTCTGAATACATCCTCAGAAGCCAGTGCCTGCTCAGCGGCTCCGGACCCATCTGAAGGAGTAATGTCCGAGGCTCCAATACCTTCAGTTTCCCGCGGCACAGCCGACTTCACGTGGGAGTCTGTAGCGACCTGCGACTCTAAAGTAGCAAGTGTCAGGGGCTGCGAAAGCGCCTCACTGAGAACCAGCGACTGGCTTAGAAGAAGCTTCGTCGTCTGTTTTGGGCCTCGGTTGTCTATCTTTTTCTTTTTCGTTGCGTTTTTTTTCTGAACTCCAGTAGTCGGATAGCTATCCATTGACATTTCTGGATAATTAAACCTGCGTCCAAAGTAGTTTAATGCAAAATCATACCAAAGCTTAATAGTGCGTTGGTTAAATCTAGCACAAAACTGACAACCTGAAACGTTATGGTCAGGGCCTAGGCAAGGAATGCAGTAAGAATCAAAGTCCTTATGAGGTATTTGCTTTCCACAAGAAATACAATTAACTTTTTCTGACATCGGTCTGGAACAATAAAAAGTTTCCCCAATGGGGTACTTAGCTTTAATGAAGACTTCGGATCTGAAATTCGAACACGAAAATCTCAGGAGTTGGCCGACTGGCATTTGCGAACTGCTTCTTCTTCGGGCACCGCGCGGCAAGAAAGACTGAAGAAAATGGCTTCTGTTGCTTCTTTTATACCCCTGACGTCAGGGAAGGGCGACAGCAGCCGACGCAGGACCCAAAACTTTGGAATTCAGGCCGTCTGAGGGCAACCTGCCAGCAAATTACCCAAATGTAATGAGTGCAACAGTGAAACACAAAGAACATCATTAAGAAAACAACAGATGAGAGACATGTATGGAATGGCATAGTGTAGCAAGGCTGTGGCAAAGAGGGCAGCCACCCTGGGCACAAAGTGCTTGTGGTTGCAACTGAGAAGTCCAAAAGTACAACTTCTTCATAATTTTTTTTCTATACAGTTTTTTTTCTTCTGAGTTTTTGCTCTTCATTTGAAGTGCTGAAAGGATACAGTTCTGCTGTAGGAAGTTGATCAGCTTGCAATAGTGTAAGCTGCAGTCCTTTTCACTTAAAGAACTGATTGGGGTGGGTCGACATATTGGGAATGGGCACTAGATAAGCCAGCTATGGCTCTGTGGAATGGTAGTTGGGAAATTGAGGTTGTGTTAAGGAAATAAGGGGGGAAAGGGTATGAAAGGATGAGAGAAAGTAAGTTGAACAGTTTAAAAGATAATAGCAGTCATTTTTTTCTGTAAAGAAAAAAGTTGAGGAATTATTGTAGAAATAAAATATGCTGCAAGGGGGAAGAAGGAAAAGGCATCTCCATACATGGTAAAATGAAAAAGTGTGGGATAAAGAAATTAAAGGAAGAGAAAGGAAAAAATAAAGCACAATCAAAAAGATATTGTGGATATCATGAAAGTTTGTCAAGGAGGTTTATAGAGAAAGAAAAAATAGTTGTGTAAAATCTTACCATAACTACAGATGTCCCTCTCATCTATATGCTGTAGTATCCATAACATAAGGGAGTCCACCACTGGTTGATTGTATGTTTGGCCATTTTACCAAAGTTAAAAATGTTACTGTGAAGGTATATATGACAGCCTGCATCTCTCAGCGTACAGTGGCCATAAATGGATGCTGGGTATAAACCAGACGTCAGCATGCACCTACCTCAGAAATGAATGCTGCCAAGCACCAGACTGAAGGGAGTGAGTATCCAGAAGTCAAGCAAGTATCAGGGGCGAAGGCAAGGAGAGAAATCATACTGCAGCATATAGAAGAGAAGGACATCTATGATTATGGTAAGATTTTACACAACTATTCGTATGCTGCACTATCCATAACATGAGGGAGAATACCAAAGCTCATGCCACAGAAGAGATGAGAATAGGAACAGACATATTTTCCACAAATCCATGCAGAACAGCCCTGGCAAATCCTGCTCTGGACCTGGTGATGGTATCCACTTTGTAGTGTTTGGTGAAGGTGTGAACAGATGACCATGGAGCTGCCTCCTAAATGGAAACCATATCCAGACCTTTAAAGAAGGCCCCAGAAGACAACACAGCCGTAACGGAGTGTGCTTTAAATGGAGAGGGAAGATCATTTCCACTCTTGGTGTAACAGAAGGTAATGGTTTTAGAAATCCAGGAGGAAATAGTTTGCTTGGAAACAGGATACCCTAAGGCTCTTGGGTGATAAGAAATAAAGAGCTTATCTGACTTGCAGATGGGCTTGGTCTTGGCCAAGTATTATCTGAGCGGTCTGTGCACATCCCAAGAGTGAAGGATCCTTTCACTAGAGGACTGTGGAAAAGGAAAGAAGGTAGGTAGATCGATGGCCTGATTTAAGGATAGCTTATTCACTACCTTAGGCATGAAAGAAGGGTTGGTAGAAAGGCACACCCTGTCCCGATGGAAAACTGTGAAGGGGGATGATGTCATGAAGGTTTGCAGTTCAGCAATAGCTATCAAAAGAACAGTTTTCCATGTGCAGTGCTGTAGAGAAGAGTCCTTAGCTGGCTCAAAAGGAGCTAAAGTAATCTTTCCTAACACAAAATTGAGATCCCAAGGGGGAGGGACTAGCTTCCTTGGTGATCTGATGTGTAGAACTCCTTTCAGAAATAGCTTGACTTCCAACCTGGACGCCAAGGGAGGAGTCAAAGGTAAACATGCTGAGATGGCAGACAAAATGTGCTTTGATGGAAGAATATGACAAGCCAGTTTTCACTATTTCACACAGGTAAGAGAGGACCACTGATGGTTCCACAGACAGTGGTTGTAAACTGTTTTAGACATCAGACAAAAAACCTTTTCCATTTGGATTAGATAGGATTTCCTGGTAGTGGGTTTTCTGGCCTCTGGCAGAATCTGTAGAATGTCCCTCAGAGTAAAGGTGTCTAAAGGGAATCAAAGCCTTATCACCCACAGAGTTAG
The DNA here is from genome assembly GCF_019279795.1 of Protopterus annectens. Classification (NCBI taxonomy): domain Eukaryota; kingdom Metazoa; phylum Chordata; order Ceratodontiformes; family Protopteridae; genus Protopterus; species Protopterus annectens. Next base: position 528,768,706 of record NC_056749.1, on the reverse strand, counting down.
GTTCCGAATGGATATTTGAGGGTGTATGAGAGTTCCCTTGTCTGTGTGACTAGGTCCATCCTGAGGGGTAACTTGTGGTGACTGCCCTTGGCTAGATGATAGAGAAGGGGGAACCAATGCTGTCTTGGCCAAAAGGGGCTCACCAGCCAGATTCTTGGTTGTTGATTCTGAATTTCAGTAGAACTGAAGAAGAGGGAAAGGGGGGATACATACACAAACATCCCCTTCCAAAGAAAGAAAGAGCGTCCACCTTCCATGCGCCAGGGGTGTGTATCTTGGTGCAGAATGTGGGAGGCTGTCTGTTCATGGAGGAGGCAAACAGGTCTACCTGAGGAGTACCCCATCAATGGACCAGGTCCAGGAACACATCCCTGTTTAACATCCACTCATGGGATTGAGTCAAGGACCTGCTTAGTGAGTCTGCCATCACATTCTGAGCTGAAGGGATGTAGAGGGCTAGCAGAGAAATCTGGCTCTGTTGAGCAATCTCCCACACATACAGAGCCAGTCTGCAAACACGTATGACTTATGTCCCTCCTTGCCTGCTGATGTACCAGAGGACTGTGGTGTTGTCTGTGAACCACCTCAGCACTCTTGGTAGGATTCAGGGCTTGAAGATTTGTAGAGAAAAAATCAAGGCCCTCATTTCTTTGATGTTGATATGCTCGCTCAACTGGGGAGGGGTCCAATTCCCAAAGGCTGCACCCCAGCCCATGTATGACACATCCATGTACAAATCCTGGTTGGAGGGGAAGAGGCTGGAGGGGGGGGCGTTATTTTTTAAAATCTGTGAAATCCACCACTTTAGCTCTTTTAAGCAGGGTAAGAGGGGAACTACAAACTCTAGAGGATGAAGGTGTTGTTTCCAGGAACCACTGAAATTTCCTCATGTGTAGCCTTGCCAAGGGTACCATGGGGATGGTGGAAGCCATAAATCCCAGGAGTCGCAGGAACTCTCTAGCAGACAGAGATTATAGTGGAATCAGTCCCTGAAAATAAGAGGAGGGACAGAATTTTTTATGGGGCAAGCAGGCGATCATTTGGACTGCGAGTATTCTGTAGCCCAGGAAGACATGGTCTTCGGAAGAGGTCAGAGAAGATTACTGAAGGTTTAGGATGAACCCAAGACTCCTCAGCAGGGACATGGTATAGTCCAGATGCTTCTGTACCAGCCTTGAGGATGAAGCCTAGTTGAGGAGATCGTCCAAGTAAGGGAATATCTGAATACCCCCATTCTGCAGAAGGCTATGACTGAGGCCAGCCATTTTGTGAATACTCTGGAGGCCGTACAGAGACCAAATGGCAAAGCACAGAACTGAAAGTGTTAATAATCCACACAGAACTGAAGGAATTTCATGAAGTGTGGTTGGATTGGAATGTGCAAGTAGGCATCCTTTATGTCCAATGAAACCATGTAATTCTGAGAGAGGATCAGTGGAAGGAATGTAGGAAAAGTTAGCATGCGAAAGGAAGGAACCTTGAGAAAGGTGTTTAGGTGGGATAAATCTAAGACAGGCCTCCAGACACCACAGTAGATGTCCAAAGCAGGATGGTCTATGCAACTCTTCCTCCTACTGGGCACTACCTAGAACCTATTTTGCTGCCCACAGCTCGTCTTGAGTGAGTGAGATAGAAACGCTCAGCATTTGTGTGTGTGTGCGTGTGTGTGTGTGTGTGTGTGTATATCTATTTATCTATACATATATATATATATATATATATACATATATATATATATATATATATGAAGGAGCAACCGTGAAAGCATTTTGTTTAAATACTAAAATGAATGGTTTGTGAATGGGGCAAAAAAAAAGTAATACATGTGAAGATATGATATGGTTTATACGGGGGGGTAATATCTTACCATAACATTCCATTTGAGTTGTTGATCTTCTTCAAGTCATCACTGATGGGTTCGGTTCAGAGCCCTCGGAACCGAGTCGGCCTAACACCAAGCTCACGTACACCAAAAACTCTCGAGCTAAGCTGCTACCCTCACAATGCCCTTCTCTCAGTTACCTCAGATGGAGTTTGCACAACACATAGAAAAAGAAAGACAGAGGCCATCTCTGCACAGAAACCCTGAAACACCACAAGGACCTAGAAGATCAGCCAGGAGCCTTTGGTGGAGGACGGTGGCATGACTGGAAGAGGATCAACAACTCAGAAGGAAGTTATGGTAAGACATAACTTCTTTATCTGAAGTTGTTAATCTTCTTCCTATTCATCACTGATGGGACAGAATCCCAAGCTACTTGGAGAACCTAGGTGGCCCTTATGGAAGAACATTCCTGAGAACCATTGAGCCGAAGGCTGCTCTTCCTCTGGAGACCAGATCCAACTTGTAATGCTTGATGAAGGTATGGGGATTAGCCCAAGTGGCTGCTGCACAGATGTTATCCATAGAAGCCCTGGAGTGGAAGGCAACAGAAGCTGCAACAGCCCTAGTTGAGTGAGCTTTAATTTGAGCAGGCTTAGATTCATTCATAAGAGAATATGAGAAGGTAATGCAATCTCTAAGACATTTTGATAAAGTAACTTTAGATACAGCACATCCCATTCTAGGGCCAGAAAAAGAAATGTAAAGTTGGTCCGACTTACGAAAAGACTTTGTTCTGTCCAGGTAGAAACGTAGTTGTCTATGAACATCCAATGAATGAAGGCAGTATTCTCCCTTGTTTGAATAGTTTGGAAAAAACACAGGGAGCTCAATGGACTGGTTAATAGAGAAGTTGGAAATCACCTTGGGAAGAAAGGATGGATTAGTCCGGAGTGATAGTCTGTCCTTATGGAAGATCAGGTACGGGCTTCTTGATGCATAATGCTTGTAACTCAGATATGCATCTGGCTGATGTGACCGCCACCAAAAACAAAGATTTCCATGACAGGAAATTTAGATCACATGTTGCAGCTGGCTCTAAGGGGGTAGAGAAAGAGACTGAAGAACCCAGGAGAGATTCCATGACTCCACAGGCTGCCTGATAGGAGGTCTGCTATGGAAAATTCCCTTGAGAAAAGTCTTGCAAAGTTGGGTTGAAATAAGAGGGACTCCCATCTGAACCATTATGAAAATTGGAAATAGCTGCTAAATGAACTCGAATGGTACAAGGTGATGCTCCAATGTCAAACAACTCAGAAAGATAATGAAGAATAGCAGCTGTAGGAGTTTAAAAGGGATCTAGCATCTGGTTATGTGACCAGATAGTGAATCTTTTCCATTTGTCCCTGTAAAGTTTTCTGGTGGATGGTTTATGGGAGGCCAGAATAACATCTCCGACAGATGAGGAAAGGGTTTCCTGCCTGGCAACTAATGGAAGTGGAGAAGCCAAGCTGTCAGCTTGAGAGTGGAGAGATTTGGGGGAGTCAGCCCTTGTGGGTAAGATATTAGGTCCTAACGAGTGTCCAGGATCCATGGGGGTTGTAACAGATGAGGTCGGAGGAAGGGAAACCACACTTGACAAGGCCAGAAAGGGGCAAAGAGGATTACTTTGCATGTCAACCTAATAGTTTTCCTTAGAAAAAGGGGTACCAGAGGGTAATCATAGAGGAGACCCGCGGGCCAATCACGAGTCAAAGTGTCTCTCGGTGACTCCCCGTGAGGGGGAAAGAGGGCAAAGTAGCTGCTGCATTTGCTCTTTGAGGGGGAAGTGAAAGACTGCAGCATGGCTGGCCACAACGGATGAAAATTTCTGCTGTCACGTTTGGATTGCGAGATTACTCGTGAGGACAGAGAATGCATCTGCTCAGCCTGTCCGCAATCACGTTGGAGCTCCCCAGGACATGCATTGTGATTAAAAAGCGGTTGGAAGCTATCGCCCAATGCCAAATTCTCATGGCCTCACAACATAGGGGATAGGATTTGGTCCCTCCCTGTTTATGTACAAGAAGACAAATGCGTTGATCGAATGGACAACAGTCGTTCCTGTCAGAAGGAACGGATGGAATGCTTGCAACTCTAACAGCACCGCTCTTAACTCCAGGACATTGATATGCAAGTTGACCTCTAGGGTGGACCACGTGCCTTAGACCGTCTTTCTCTGGAAGTGCCCCCCCCCCATCAGAGAAGCGTCCGTGGTCAACATGGCACCGGGTTGGGGAGCCTGGAAGGGGCGACACCAAAGATTTTTGTCTGTACTCATCCACCAGAGGAGATCTTGTTTGCAGGAGTTGGTGATGAGGATCTGTGAGCTCAGGGGATGAAGACTAGCTATCCACTGGGACAGAAGGAGCCATTGTAGTAGTCTCATATGTAAACTGGCTGGGGGAACAATTGGGATGGCTGCCGCCACAGACCCCATAGTCTGTAAAACTTCCCTTGCAGACACCTTCCTTCGACAGAGTATCACTTGTATTTGTGTCCTTAATCTCTGAAGTCTGTGAGGAGGAAGAAAGACTAGGCTAGTTTGAGTGTAGAATACTGCCCCTATAAATTCCAATTCCTGTGTGGAATGAAGGTTGGATTTTTTCCCAGTGTATGGTGATGCTTAGAAACTCTGCTAGTGCTAGAGTGTAGTGGAGGGCCCTGACCAGTAGGCGCTTGGTGGGGGCGGAGAGGAGCCAATCATCTAGATACGGAAACCCTTGGAATCCCTGAAGTCTCAGATGAGCTGTCACCACTGATAGGCATTTTGTGAACACTCTGGGGGCCATTGAGAGATCGAATGTCAGGGCTTTAAATTGGTAATGATTGGCTCCCAGCCAGAAGCAAAGGAGATTCCTGGCGCGTTTGTCCATTTTGATGTGGTAATACACATCCCGGAGGTCTATCGAGCACATCCACACAGCATCCCGAAGAAATGAGAGGATGGATTGAATCGTGACCATGTGGAACTTTGTCTGAACTACTGATTTGTTTAACTGGCTGAGATCCAAAATAGGCCTCCAGTCCCCGGAATCTTGAGTAAAAACCGGATCCACACAGGTCTGGGGGGACTTGTTGGATGACTCACTTTTGACACAGCTTTCTTATTTCTGAACCTGCCCCCTCCTTTTGACTGGGTGGAACATTGGGAAGTGATTTTGGGGACCTTGGATAAGAGATTAGACGGATGTAGCAACCTCTGGAAATTATTCTCTGCACCCACTGCTCGTTTGTAATAGAGTGCCAAGCAGCTTGGTGCAGAGAGAAACGAGCCCAGACTGCTTCCACAGGAATGCAATCGGGCAGCGCTTCAGGAGCGCTGATATAGTCGTCCACAGAAAGATTCCCTGGAGTCCTGATTTCGGGGACCCCCTCTGCCCCGAAAGGGGTGCCTTCCATTATTGGAACTCCCTCTGCCTTTGGGGGAGTCCTCAGCACGTGCATCACGGAAAGGGCCTTGAGACTTTTTGTGCCACATCTTTCCACTCCTCTGGTTCCTGGAAAAGAAGCACTGAGGCTTGGAAAAATGTAGGCCAACGGCAGACAAGGTTTTTCCGTCCTGCTCGCACCTGGCTAATGTGTCCTTCACTTTAGAACGGAACAGAGCTGACAGTTCGATAGGGGTGTTTAAAAAGGAAGACTTGGAGTCCGCGAGGTCACAAATGTGCATCCAGGCATTGCGTCTCATAACTATGCCTGCACCCGCAGCTCTAGCTGCCCCTTTGCTTGCGTGGGACAGCAACCTCATGGATGAGCTGGAAACTGACTCTAGGGAGGCAAGTTGGGTAGCAACTTTATCACGTGCCCAGTCTGAAACTTGACCCACGAGGTTTCCAGAGAGCTTACTGATGAGATCTCTTTGAAGCCTCGTAAAATGTGCCAAAAAGTTCAGAGACCTGACAGCAAAGGTCACTGAAGCAAAAACTTGCTTCCATAATCTGTCCACCGCCTGGGAAGCTCTGTTGGGCAGGTGGACAGCAGGACTTTCCTCCGCAAGGTCCTTTTTTGTGGCAGCCGCCTCCACCATAGTGTCTACTGGTAAGCCTCTAGACCAATGAGGCTGATCCTCTGGAGGGGACAGTACCTTATCTGATCTCCGGGGAATGGCCTCAACGGTATCGGGGTTCTTCCATGCCCGCTGCATGATAAGCATGACTAACTGATCAGTGGGGGGGGGGGTCACCCAATAAGTAGAGGGCTGGAGCGGAAGGCCTGCAGGAATACAGATTCCTCCGAGGAAGGGTTGGAGGGCTTCCAGTCACCCCTCTGCCTCAAAATTTCTAGGATGTCTCCAAAGGAGACAGTCAGGGGGTGACTATGGGGACCCTTCCCCATCATCATAGTCCGTATCTTCAGTAAGGGACTCCTCTGGGGAGTCCATGTGTTTCCTCTTACACTTCCGAGGCGGTTCTTCAGTGGGAGCATCCAAGGAATACTCAGAAAGGGGGATACCCTGTACAGGGGTTTCCTGAGGCTTGCGCTCTCGGTGTCCTGGGGCTCAGAGGGAATGGGAGGAAGGTCCGACGCAGGAGGATTGCTTCCTGAAGCAAGTACCCTCTCCATTACCTGGAAGGCAGGCCCACCTGAACAGGAAAGGGAGTCCAGAACCGAAGGAGACAATTTCGGAACCGGAGTCACACCCCGCTCCAAGCGGCCCGCTCCCGGGGACGAAGCCTCAAGCAAAACTGGTGCCGGAGTCACCCTCAGATCTGAAGACGGATCCGGTGAAACAACCGGAGCTGTGGCCGGAACCGAGGGTTCCACCCCCCAAAGCATGAGACTGAGGAAGGGTTGGTTCCGACGGAACAGACACCCAAAGGAGCCTCAGACAAAGTCATTGTCGGCGCCAAGGAAAGGAGTCCTCACGCAGATGGGGCTATGGGCCTCGGAACCGAAGGGTCCAACGGAGGAGAATACATGGGAGTTGCAGGGGCAATGGAACCAAAACCTGGAGTGGGATAGGTTCTAGGAAAGTTTGTAATTCCCCTGGCTGCCAGCAGCTGATCAAAAAGGTGCACCACATCCAACTCAGATAGGCTCCTGGCAGACCTTACCGACGCCCCTGAGGGGGAGTCAGGCCGGTCCAAAAAGGAGCTAAAGGCAAAAAGAGGCTAAAGGCTTGTCCGGCAAACAGATCCATAGACGGTGAGTACTGGGTCTGTGGTGTAGTAAAAGTCGGGACTGAGGATTCCAGTTTTGAAACAGGCAGAAGGGGGATTATCGGTGCTGAGAACGGGCTCAGAGCTGAAGTAACAGCTGGAGTAGAAGTCAATAAAGGCTCTGAAGAGGTTGTCGGAACCAATCTCGGAACAGAGATGGGAGACGTCGTTGCCAAGGTAATGGCAGGGGAAATGGCAGGAGCCGAAACCACAGTAGGAACCTTAATCGTCGGTGCCGAAAGAGGCGCCAACGAGGCAGTCATGGCAGTCTCTGTAGGAACCAATGGAGCCAAGTTCGGAGCAGAGGTGGTCGGAACTGAGGAGGCAATCCTATGCTCCGTAGAAGTCTTACCAGCCTTATGCTTATGAGGCTTGCCCCTATTACTGGCCGGTGAAGAGGGGTCAGAACAAGAATGTTTTTTGTCCATTGATGGAGGGGTTGAGACCTTCAATGCAGAAATAGCCCCTGAAAAGGAAGAAGGAAGCAGGCCTTCAAGAATTAGTTTATTCCGCCTTTCATTCAGTGTCTGCTGACTGAAACTGGCACAAATGTCACAGGGAGGTTTCACAGATAAGTGTGTAACCCCCAAACAATATACACATTCCTCATGCAGATCGCTATTAGGGAGTTTACCATTGCAAGAGTAGCAATGCTTAAACCCCATAGTCCCTTTGTTTTCAGACATACCAAAAGAAACAACACAATGACTATCCGGAAAGGAAAGGGGGGGGATACCAACAATGGTATTGAGAATACCACAAGGGTAAAAAGGGCGTTTACCAACAATGGTACAAAAAGGGGATACCCCTGGGTAGAACTAAGTAAGATATCAAGAAAAAAGGAGTTTGACAAGAAAAAACTCACAAAATGCTATAAACTTTGAAAAAAACACAATACTTAGCTGGAGAGCTCAGTGAAGTGCTGCTATATGGCTGCGCGGCAAACGAGATCTGGGGTAACAGAGAAGGGCATTGCGGGCAGCAGCTTAGCTCGAGAGTTTTTGGTGTACGCGAGCTTGGTATTAGGCTGACTCAGTTCCAAGGGCTCGAAACCGAACCTATTAGTGATGAATAGGAAGATTAACAACTTCAGATAAATATATAAAAACTGGAGGCTGATTACACTGAATAAAGCAGATTATAAAACATTAATGAAAATACCACAGATGAGGTTTAAGGAGATTATGCATGAAATAATGTTACTTAATATGTATGGATTGAAATGTAGTAGTAGACACAAATTACTGAATTATTAACTGTGGTAAAGGAGGTAGCAGGTAACACTGTATGGAGATAGCACTGCTAAGTTAATGGTAGGAGATGTAACCAAGGTATTTGATGATGCAAGCTATAAAAGTTTATGAGAAATCTTGATGCAATATAGGCTTAAGAAAAATAACTTAATTAAGGATGGCATATAATAACAGGGCCTGAGTAATAGTTAATTGTTGGTTTACTAATCAGATGTGTGTGAAAAGAGATGTAAAGACAAGGTACCCGCCAGAGTAGCATATTATTTTCTCTAGTTATGAATCCTGTCGCTTGTGTTATGAGTGGTATACTGAGAGAATGTGCATACAGACTAAGGAATTTAGTTGGGACTCCTAATTTACTACCATACACTGATGATGTTATGATTGTTGCAAGAAAAGACAGCTGGATGGGAAAAAATTGCGACAATACTGAGTAATACTTTAAAGAAAGTGGTATTACTAATGAAAAAAAAAGTAGGCTGATAGGGGATGTAGCTAAAACTAAAGATATTTGCTTTTCTGATTAAAAAAAAGTGAATTACTTAGAATGCTGCCCTGTGAAGTGGAGGAAGTAAAGATAGAAAAAATTAAAGGAATAAGTGCTTTCTGGAAACATTTAGGTTACTGTTTAAAAAGAAAGTGTATTTGATTAATTCCGTTATTTCAGGTATTTTTCCAGACTTAGGATCCATACCTCAGGCTCCTCCCCTTACCCCAAATCCTGTCCTCTCCCCAAAATTACCTCAAATCGAATTTCCCTGCAATTCCCTAAAAAAGAAAAGCGTGTGTGTGTGTGTGTGTGTGTGTGTGTGTGTGTGTGTATATATATATATATATATATATATATATATATATATATATATATATATACACAACACCAAAAAACGTCCAGCACTAAAAAATAGTAAATTAACAGCCGTTTTGGAGAAAAAGGCTTTTATTTAAGCCAGAACAGTCTGCCCCACAGACCGGTTTCGCTCGAACTGAGCGTCATCAGTGTATGATGGCAGTATCACCAGTACGCAAATATACGTACACACACACACACACACACTCATTCCCACATTTAAAGGTGCAGTCATCTAATAGCACCTAAAACCTAAAACAGAGAACATCAACATATCAAACCTGTTATTAAATGTGCAAAAAATACCCCCCTATAACCAGATGTTAAATACATATCATATCAGTGTTACAAAAAGGAAATATCACAAACCAATATATGTGCATACACTAATAAATATGCACTTAATCAGAAATTACATAAATATATATACAATTATGGACTCCTGCATATATACATATATATTATCAGCCTATATCTTCAACATCTCAAAATACAAAATTCATACAAATAAATTTCAACAGCAAAGAAAAAAAGAAGGAAGACCAACATTTACCATTGGTCATTAAGGCCTGGCTTAAATAAGGCCCCTAAATTAACTATCCACCTACGTTCTTTATTGGTTAAAATTTTATGTTTAACTACCTCGGTTTTAACCTTATCAGCTACTCTGTACAAAAACAAAATGTGCCGTTGGATGAACCAAAATATGCTTGTATAGTGCACTTCTCATCCTCTTGCACTTGATATCACTTAAATGGGTAGCAATTCTTTGTTTAAGAAGACACGAAGTCTGTCCAATATAAAATGAACCGCATCTACACAAAGCCATATATACTACCCATGAAGTATTGCAGGTGACAAAGCACCGTATATCATATACCTTGCTAGTGTTTTGAGATGTAAATGTTGTAGTCTTAGACATCAACATACAGTACTTACAGTGTCCACAAAAAGTGCTACCCTTTCTTAATAAATCAAATCCCATTGGAATCACACCTCTCTTATAATGTGACAAGTATTCACCTATATTTTTGCCTCTCCTATATCCAAACTGACACTTGTTATCTAATATTGTATGCAGAAAAGGGTCATTATATAAAATGAACCAATATTTATCAATAATTTGCCTAATCAAATAAGTATTAGTTGCATAAGTAGTGACAAATCGAATATTATAACTCTTATGTGTTATCAGTTGTTGATCTTGTAAGAGCGAACCTCTTTCCAATGTTCTACTCTCATCATAAGCCTGTTTTATATTTCCAGTTTGATAGCCCCTAACTTTAAACCTAAAAGTTAAATCATTTGCTTTTTGTTTATAATCATTCACATCAGAGTATATGGTCCTGATTCTCTTGAATTGTGCCTTAGGTATATTCTTTATTGTATGGGGTGGATGGCAGCTATTAGCATGTAATATAGAATTCTTGGAAAAAGGTTTTCTATACAAAGAAGTTATTATTGTACCATCAATAGCTTTGGTAACACTTACATCCAAAAAATCTATGGTAAATAAATCTAACTTCCCAGTAAAAATAATTCCAAAACTATTGGAATTCAGATATGTCTTGAAACCTAACCATTCTTCTATAGTACCCTCCCATACCACCCAACAATCATCAAGGAACCGACGCCACATACTGAGATGCTTGGAAAAAGGAAATTGTTCATTATAAATCAACAATTCCTCCAGGTAGCCCATAAACAGGTCAGCATATATGGGGGCAAATGTAGCCCCCATAGCCGTACCCTTAACCTGTAAGTACCATTCATTATTGTATTTAAAAGCATTATGCTCAAGAACAAGTCTAAGAAGAGATAACAAGAAGTTCTTTTCTGACTCTGTATATAACCCAGATCTCTGCATCCAAAATTCTACCGCCTCTATCCCTCCCGAATGCGGAATACTGGTATACAGAGACTGGACATCCAGTGTCCCAAGCCTACTTTCAGTAGATAGTTGTAAATCTTCCATTAATTTTAAGAACTGCTTGGTATCCCTAATTCTAGCTCTAACCTGCACTAATAAAGGCTTTAACTTACTTTCTAGGTACTCAGATAATGGTTCTATCAATGAACCGCGACCTGACACTATGGGTCTACCTGGAGGGTTTTGTAATGACTTATGTATTTTTGGTAATATGTAATAATATTGAAAAGTGGGGCTATCAACCTGGAGCTGCAAAACCAGCTCAGGAACAACCAAATTATCATGTACTGCTTGCAACAAAAATTCATCTATAACTTTTTTAAATTGTGGCGTTGGGTCTGTCTGCAGATGGCAATAAAAGTTAGAATCATTCAACTGTTTATTTGCCTCAGCGTCATATTGCATTTTATCCCAAATAACCACTGCACCCCCTTTATCTGCCTTAGTGATAACAAATTGTGAATTTTGTGTCAGTCTAACCAAGGCCTGATGTTCATCCATTGGTATATTATAACTAGTATTTCTGAAAATTTCACCTTGTCTGGTTTGTAAATCTATTAACACCATTTGCTCAAAGATTTTGACATTATTATTATATGCTGGTGTAAAATTGGATTTCTTAAAAGTAAACCCACTTCCAGTAGATGAAACAGGTCTGGCTTGTTGATTAGCAAAATAGCATTTCAAATTAAGCATTCTACTAAAGTTTTTCAAATCACAAACAGTATCATACTGAGATAAATAAAAAGAAGGCACAAAATTTAATCCCTTATGCAGCAATTTTAATTCAGTAGAACTGAACTGGTGATTAGTCAAATTGACCACAATATTATTAACATTAATGTTATTATCAGGTGTTGATGATATAACTGAAACCGGTTCTGTGGGGCTAACCCCCTCAATAGAACCTAAATGTCCACATGAGTTCTTATGTTTCCGGCCGCCCCTCCTAAAGGGGTTTTAGATTTTTTGGAAAAGGCAGTTCAGGTGAAGCAACAACTGTTGGTTCAGACTCAGCTTCTGTATCTGTGTTGGAATAACCAGATGACCCTTCAGAGGTACTTCTAGTAGTATGCTTCAAAATTGACCTCACCCTCTTACGTTTAGGTCTGGTTTGTTTCTCAGTCTCAAAATGCACTTCCTTCCATTCCTTTTTCCAACTGAACACTCTATTATTTTTAAAATCATTAATGTCTCTATGAAATTTCTTCATTTTACGTGCACTCAGTTCTGTTTCATACTTTTCAATATCTTCCATAAACTTTTTATATAAATGCTGATAATCTGGCATGGATTCTAACAACAATATACGCTCTTGACATGCATTAAGCTCAAAAAATAAAGTTGAAAGTTGTTTATCATAATATTCAACAAGTAATGCCATGAACATATTAGAGGCTGCTAGCTGTGTATCGCGCCATTTTTTAATAAATTCAGAGTCATCCTTGCCCAGGCCAGGTTCTATTCGCACTCTAAGTCCCCTCGGAACAATTTTGGCTTGCAAGTAAGCCTTTAGCAACTTATTGTGCCACACCATAGAACGTACCTTCTTAGTTAAATCACATAGCTTCCGAAATTGCATCGTAATGCCAGTATTCACCTCAGTACCAATATCAGAATGAGCGGTGTTATTATCCAATTCTGATGACATAAACATAGAAACATCATCCTTGTCCTCCGTTAACTGTTGAAGGAATGATTTAAAATCACGCCCAACTGCCATCATAAAGAGCGACTGTAGTAATCCCAAAACAATAAGCTGTACGCCCCAACGCTGAATCCACGTGAAGGCCTTGAAAAGGAACAGCACAGGACACAAAATATCCAAAAGCACCAAAAAGTCCGTGCACGTATCCTCAAAGTGCTCGAGACAACATATACAACACCAAAAAACGTCCAGCACTAAAAAATAGTAAATTAACAGCCGTTTTGGAGAAAAAGGCTTTTATTTAAGCCAGAACAGTCTGCCCCACAGACCGGTTTCGCTCGAACTGAGCGTCATCAGTGTATGACGGCAGTATCACCAGTACGCAAATATACGTACACACACACTCTCATTCCCACATTTAAAGGTGCAGTCATCTAATAGCACCTAAAACCCAAAACAGAGAACATCAACATATCAAACCTGTTATTAAATGTGCAAAAAATACCCCCCTATAACCAGATGTTAAATACATATCATATCAGTGTTACAAAAAGGAAATAGCACAAACCAATATATGTGCATACACTAATAAATATGCACTTAATCAGAAATTACATAAATATATATACAATTATGGACTCCTGCATATATACATATATATTATCAGCCTACATCTACAGAACGTAGGTGGATAGTTAATTTAGGGGCCTTATTTAAGCCAGGCCTTAATGACCAATGGTAAATGTTGGTCTTCCTTCTCTTTTTTTCTTTGCTGTTGAAATTTATTTGTATGAATTTTGTATTTTGAGATGTTGAAGATGTAGGCTGATAATATATATGTATATATGCAGGAGTCCATAATTGTATATATATTTATGTAATTTCTGATTAAGTGCATATTTATTAGTGTATGCACATATATTGGTTTGTGATATTTCCTTTTTGTAACACTGATATGATATGTATTTAACATCTGGTTATAGGGGGGTATTTTTTGCACATTTAATAACAGGTTTGATATGTTGATGTTCTCTGTTTTGGGTTTTAGGTGCTATTAGATGACTGCACCTTTAAATGTGGGAATGAGAGTGTGTGTGTACGTATATTTGCGTACTGGTGATACTGCCGTCATACACTGATGACGCTCAGTTCGAGCGAAACCGGTCTGTGGGGCAGACTGTTCTGGCTTAAATAAAAGCCTTTTTCTCCAAAACGGCTGTTAATTTACTATTTTTTAGTGCTGGACGTTTTTTGGTGTTGTATATGTTGTCTCGAGCACTTTGAGGATACGTGCACGGACTTTTTGGTGCTCTCTCTCTATATATATATATATATATATATATATATATATATATATATGTATATATATGGATTCACTATACAATCTCAAAGTACTGAAATGTCGAATTTCAGTATTTCAAGACTGAATAGTCGAAAACCCACATACACAAAAACCCACAATCATGAATACCACAACCGTGACCATTCACAACACACACACAGACAAACCAAGACAAAATCACACACACAAACACCTACCTAACTAAACAAAGATAACACAAAGAAACACACCTAACCTAACTATAAGCAGGGAGGCAAGCCCCCCTGCACCCCCCCACACCCCCTACTTATATATTCTAACTCCGAGGTCACACTAAACACACAAACACCACCGTGCGCGCACACACACACAAACACTGAAATCCCTAAGCAATACCCTCAAACACACAACACTTACCTGAAACCCCAGATAAATCCACAAACCGCACCACACGTAACGAACGTGACATCACAATAGCGGTGGATTCGACATTTGCGGATTTGACACTTCCGCATTCGGCATAGTGTAGTTTCGAGTAAATGCACTTTGACCATTTAGTCTCGACGTACTGAAATTCGAGATTTCAGTTCGTCGAGATCGTCTAGTGTATCCATCCATATATATATATATATATATATATATATATATATATATATATATATATATACACACATATATATATATATACACACACACATTATACATATATATACATATATATATATATATATATATATATATATATATATATGGGTCTACTGCTTTTGGTCGAATTACATTTGGTCGAAAATGATTTCAGGCAGCCCACTTCACTGAAAGCTCATTTCATTGAAAGCTCATTTGGTCAAATTCCATTTGGTCGAAAATGGAATACAGCCCCTGCCCCACTGCAGTGTGACCCTGAGTGAGAATATGAAGTTAAGAGGGGGTGGGGGGCACAGCCCTCCACATTGGGGGGTGTTGAGGCGTAGCCCCCCATATTCTGCAACTAGTTTTTACTGATGTTATATGTTTCTATGCATTTTTAATGGTTACACAAGTATATAATAGTGAATACACTGCAATTATGTGGGGGGGGCTACGCCCCCACACCACCCTAACTTTATATTCTCACTCCGGGGTCGCACTGCAGTGGGGCGGGGTTTATATTCCATTTTCGACCAAATAGGTTTTCAGTGAAATGCATTTTCGGTGAAGTGAACTGCCTGAATTCATTTTTGACCAAATGTAATTCGACCAAAAGCAGTAGATCCATGTGTGTGTGTGTGTGTGTGTGTGTGTGTGTGTGTGTGTGTGTGTGTGTGTGTGTGTGTGTTTATGTGTTATATATATATATATATATATATGGGTCCACTTTGTAATCTCGAAATACTGAAATCTCGAATTTCAGTATTTCGAGATCACAAACTCAAAAACTCATATGGCCGAATGTTAAAAATCTCGACTATCAGAATCACAAAAACTCTATTTAACGAGTTAGTATGCCTTTAACTCCCCGTACAAAGTACCTAAAACAAAATGGCTTCGGCGGTGTGTGAACCACCCGGAACTATAGGAACCGTTTATGAAACAATGTTGTCACAAAAAGGCAATAATGTCTTAATAATAGAAGGTTATGTATAGCAACTGGAAAAAAGGCAATAGAAAGAACTACTGGTGCTGTAAGTGGAAGTCTGCATTGAAGTGTAAAGGTAGGCTAATTACACTATGCGTACCTGCTAAAGAACAGCTACAGAAAAAGTACAGTTTTGTACCTACCATAAATGTAGATGTTCGAGTGTTCACACTGCTGCAGTCATCACACTTGGGTTATCCTGCAGTCAGGCGGTCCCGCAGTCGGCCAGAGTTCCAAAGTCTTGGTCCTGCGTCGGTTGCTGTCGCTTCTTCCCTGACATCAGTGCGTCAGGGGTATATAAGAGGCATCACACGCCATTTTCTTCAGTTTTTCTTGCTTCAGATGTCAGGTGCCCCCCAGTAGGTGGTCAATACATATTGCCAATAAAACATGTAAAGAAAATACAAAGAATACCTTCAATTACAAGCAAATACACCACAAAGGTTGTATCCGATAGAAAGGTATAGAATAGTTCAGCTAGGTCAGAGGGGATGGAGGGAGGGTAACCTGGACTGAAGCAGTGTGAACACGTGAACACCTACATTTATGGTAGGTACAAAACTGTACTATGTTCATAGTGTTACACTGCTGCAGTCATCACACTTGGGTTGAATCCCAAAGCTAAGGATGGGTGGTAAAGTTAAACAGGGTTTGGAGAAGCTAGAAGGCCCTGCAGAACTGCAGTGGCAAAGCCAGCTCTAGTCTTACAGTATAGAGGTAAGTGATACTGTTTGGTGAAGGTGTGCAATGAACTCCAAGTTGCAGCTTCCAAAATATCCTTGGTTGGTACCCCCCTGAGAATTCTGTTGATGTAGCTGTAGCCCTGGTGGAGTGGGATCTAATGCCAGCAGGTACCGGTTTCCCATGATGTGTGTAGCAGAAACGCATACAATGTCCTATCCATTTTGAAATGGTCTGTTTTGAGATAGCTTTTCCTTGTGATCCTGCAGCATAGGATACAAAGAGCTGGTCAGATTTTCTGAAAGCCTTAGTTTTATCCAAGTAGTAATGTAATTGCCTGTGAATGTCCAAAGAGTGCAGGAGTCTTTCTCCTTTGTTCTGGGGGTTTGGGAAAAAGGTGGGTAAATGAATGGTTTGGTTTAGGGCCACATTGGATACCACTTTCGGCATAAAGGAAGGGTTAGTTCGTAGAGCGACTCTGTCTTGGTGAAAAACGAGGAAAGGCTCCACTGCCATTAGGGCCTGTAGTTCTGAGACTCTTCTAGCTGAAGTTATTGCTAGCAGCAGGGCAGTTTTCCATGACAGAAACTTTAAATCAGCTGAAATAGCTGGTTCCAAGGGCGGCAGTGTAAGCTTTTCCAGAACAAAGTTGAGATCCCAAGTTGGTGTTGGTACTCTCCTGGGTGGTCTTATGTTCTTAGCCCCTCTGAGGTACTGTCTTAGGAGTGGATGTGAAAATAAAAGAGGATCCGTGTTGTAGTGAGCTGAAATCGCTGAGGCATGGATCTTAATAGATGAAAAAGAAAGTCCTTTGTGCAACATCTCAGTTAAATATTGTAGAATCTGGGGAATGTTTGGAATAAGGGGATTTTGGCCTTTAGCCTGGTTCCAGGCGCAAAATCTTTTCCATTTGTCTGAATAGGCTTTCCTGGTGCTGGGCCTCCTGGCCTCCAGAATGACATCCATAACAGCTTTAGATAGAGGTGTTGGCTGGTTGTTTAGGTAATTTGCCATGTTGTTTAGGTAATTTGCCATGCAGCCAGATTTAAAGTCTTGAGCTGGCTGTGTAGAATCTGATTGTCTTGCTGAGTGAGCAGGTGAGGAATTTGGGGTAAAATCCATGGTGGGCCGTGGGCCATGTTCCTTAGTATTGGATACCAATGCTGGCATGGCCAGTCTGGAGCAATGAGTATCATTTGTGGCCTCTCTAATCTGACTTTCAGCAGCACCTTTGCTAGAAGAGGCAGTGGAGGAAAGGCATACACTGTTAATGTTTTCCAAGTGAATGAGAGGGCGTCCACTTTCCAAGCTAGTCGGTGGAATGTCCTTGTGCAAAATTTTCGAAGTTGGTAATTTTGGGGGTTGGCAAACAGATCTATGTCTGGGCATCCCCATTTTTGAGTTATCATTGCAAATACTTGTGGATCTAGTTTCCACTCGTGGGGATCCATGATGTTTCTGCTTAGCTCGTCTGCCAATGTGTTTTTCTTTCCTGGCAGGAATTGTGCTTGTAGTTGAACTTGGTAAGTCAGTGCTGTGTTCCACAAGGTCATTGCTTGCCTGCATAGGGGGTAGGAGTGTGTGCCCCCTTGCTTGTTTATGTACCACATTACTGTGGTATTGTCCGTCTTTATTAGGAGTTGTCCTGGATGCAAGAGGTCCTTGAAAGCTGTTAGGGCATTCTGTACAGCTAGCATTTCTTTTTGATTGATAAGAAAATGCCTTTGATCTGTAGCCCATTTGCACTGAATGCACTGTCCTGCCATGTATGCTCCTCAGGCATAGTTCGATGCATCTGTTGTTATAGTTTGCCTGGCTGTGGGTAAGGTAAAAGGCTGACCCTTGTTGAGGTGACATGCCTGTGCACACCATAGAAACTCCTGTTGAAGGCAGGGAATGAGTGGTATCATTGTTTCCAAGCTGTGGCTGCGCCGAGTCCATACGCTTTTCAGGTACCATTGTAATTTCCTCATATACAGACTTGCAAATGGTATTAGGAGTATGCAAGATGCCATGAATCCCAAGGCCTGCAGAATTTTTCTTGCAGGGAGTTGGGTCTTTGCTGCCATCATTTTGAAGTACTGAGTCAGCTGTTGTTGCTTGTCTGGCGTGAGATAAGCCATCTGGGCCGTTGTATTCAAGCTGGCACCCAGGAATATTATGTTCTGTGAGGGCACTAGTTTTGATTTATTTTCGTTTACTGTGTACCCTAGGCAACTTAAAAGGTATTTGACAAATGCCAGATGCTTTAAAAGAATGTCCTTGCTTTCTGCTTGAATAAGGCAGTCGTCCAGGTATGGGTATATTTGAATTCCTCTTTGTCTGCAGTATGCAATTACTGGTGCCAGGCATTTTGTGAAGACCCTGGGCGCAGTAGATAAGCCAAAGGGCAGTGCAGAGAATTGATAATGAGTTGAACCTGCAATGAAACGGAGGTATCTTCTGCAAATTTGTCTGATAGGGACATGCAGGTATGCCTCCTTGAGATCCAACGTTACTAGCCAAACCTTCTTGCCCAGCATGGGAAGAAGCTGCTGTAGTGTTAGCATCTTGAATTTGGGTACTTGGAGATAGGTGTTTAGAATTGAAAGGTCCAGAATGGGTCTCCAGGCTTTGTCTTTTCTGGGGATTAGAAAGAGTCTGGAGTAAAATCCTTGTCCTTGCTCCTGTGTAGGTACTTGTTAAATGGCTGTGATGTCCATGAGAGCTGTAATTTGTTTTTGTGCCTCTGCCCATTGGTTCGGTGGCAGGTTTGGCATTCCTTTTATCCTTGGCAAGGTGTGAAAGTGGAATCTGTATCCTTGTGAGACAATGTTTAGGACCCATTTGTCTTTTGTGATGATGTGCCAGTTGTCTGCAAAAAGAGCTAATTTTCCTCCCAAGGGAGCTGCCAAGAGAGATTTGCTTGGCAGTCTGAGGGTTAAGTCACTGTGTTTGTCTTCTGTTCGCTTGGGGCCTGTCTTCTCCTCCTTTCTGGGTAGCGGCACCCCATTGCCGAGGTTTGTAAGGGCCTTGTGACTGACCTCTGCCCCTTGGGCATCTGTATTTGCCCCTCTGTGGTATGTCAGAAGTTGGAAAGGCCCAGTTTTTTGTTAGCCAATTTCTGCTGAAACGAGGGGGCTGAACCTGTAAAAAAATCCTTGACCGTCTGCATAGATTTTGCCTTATCCTCCATTTTCTTTAAAACCTCTTCTGCTTTTACACCAAATAAAACATGCTGCTGTAAAAGTGCATCCAATAACTTTGCTTTAACATGATCAGGCAGGGTTTGTTTTTTTAACCAAGCATGTCTATGTATGACAGACCCAGTCACTGCTGCTCTACAGGGAGATTCCAATGAATCAAATCCACATTGTAAAGTATGTTTGCCCACCTGTTCAGCTGCATGCAACAAATCCTGCATTTCCTTGAAATCAGGCTGCTCTGAATGTGTATTCATCTTTTGTTTTAATTGAGACATCAGGAATTGCTGATATTTCAGCATGTGAAACTGGCAATTTAAGGCCCTCATAGCTAGAGTAGCGGAGGTGTATACTTTCTTTCCCCATCTATCTAGTGCTCTGGAATCCCTTTCAGAGGGTGCAGGATTTTTAGCAATAGAGGCCTTAACCCCTCTGGGACCCTGGGAAATGGTTTCTGGGTCAGCAACAGGGCTTTTATATAGGAAATTTTGTGAGTCAGGGACTCTGTAGTATCTGTCTGGTTTGGCTGGAGCAGGAGGTAGAGAGTCTGGGTTAAGGCTAGATTCGAAGTAAACATCATCCACAATGTCTAACACGGGAGGGATAGCAAGTGGTCTGTGCTGGGGTAGTAAAAGGAACTCTCGGAGCCTTTTCTTAGAATCAGAGTAATCCTGGCCTTCCCAGTGGAAATGTTCCCTCATGGTATGTAAAGTTTCCCCAAAGGAGTAGTCTTCTGGGGGAGATAATGAGGGAATAGACTCTTCAGCATCAGAATCTTCATAAGGGGGAAAAGAGTATTCTTGTACTTCAGAAGAATCTGAGGAAACTGAAACCTGGTCAGAGGAAGCATAATCCTCCCCTTGTCTTGACCTTTTATCAGGAGGAGGATGGGAACCCCTGATTAGGGTAATTAAATCTTCAGCCATCTTAAGCATCTGTTTCTTAGGCATGGGGCCTTGTACTGGAGACTGATGTACAGTCGTTTTTGTTTTTAAAGGAGTTTTTAGCTTAGCATAAGATTTAATGGTGAGTGTAGTCGGTCTGAAGACACCTTCTGCAACTGAAGTTATTTCTACTACACTGGAATCTCCTTCTGCTCTGGAGTCGGAAGGGCCTAAAGATGAAGGCTGCAGCGGCCTAGTACTCTCCACTTGGGAATCAGAAGCCGTCTGGGGTTCTAAATCAGCGGTCGTCAGGGGCTGCGTAGGTGCCTCATTGAAAACCGGAGAACCGGCGACTGGTCCAACAGAGGCCTCGGAGTATGGTTTGGGTCTAGGCTGCCTGTTCTTATCCTTGAGTTTTTTATGCATGCCGGTCGTCGGCTGCTCCAACGGCATGGTATAATTAAATTTCCTACCAAAGTAATGTCGGGCGAAATCAAACCGACGTTTAACAGTTCGTTTATTAAACCTAGCACAAAACTGACAACCTGTGACGTCGTGGTCTGGGCCTAGGCAAGGAATACACTAAGAATTAAAGTCCTTATGAGGTATTTGCTTCCCACAAGAAATGCAATTGTTAACTTTTTCTGACATCGGACTGAGGCAAGAAAAGGTTCCCCAACGGGGTCCTTAGCTTTATTGAAGACTTCGGTCTGAAATTCGATTTGAAAATCTCAGGAGTCGGCCGACCGGCACTTGCGAACTGCTTCTGCTTCGGGCACCGCACGGCAAGAAAGACTGGAGAAAATGGCGTCAGATGCCTCTTATATACCCCTGACGCACTGACGTTAGGGAAGAAGCGACAGCAACTGACGCAGGACCAAGACTTTGGAACTCTGGCCGACTGTGGGACCACCTGACGGCAGGATAACCCAAGTGTGATGACTGCAGCAGTATAACACGAACATCAGTACCCCACAATCACACAGGCAATCCTACAGAGGTAGAGAAATATATCATGTGTGCAGAATTAAAACAGAGCTACAGTATCCAGGGATGCACCCTGTCTGCTTGCAGAGGATGCCCTAGCATCAACATCCATGGATATCATCCCAGATCTGCCTACTAGGCATGCTTTACTGCAACAAGTGGGAAGTGTTTGTCGGAAACTGACTACAACCTCAACAGATCCATCCCTAACACTAAGAACACTCAATGTGCAGAACTACCCTATTAAAACGGGTACATTTCTTGAGAAAAGTATAGTAGATATCACTGGTGATCATGCAGTGATAGTGTTTAGCACTATCAACAATTTATTTGATCTCAGCCGTCCCACCATCTGGCTAATGGATGGCACGTTATTTTACAAGGGTGTTATCTGCAGGCAGCTCTATAGTATACATGGGCTGGTCCGATACGGTGGATATAGTAAGTCAGTCCCTCTAGTTTACTGCCTAATGAGCAAAAACTCTCTACGTGCATACAGCTACATGTGAGAATGTGTATTTGCTCTGTTGGCAGAACAGGGATTTGACACTGCACTTAGGTACGTTCTGTGCGACTTTCAAATAGCCGCTATGAAAAGTATACAATGAAATATTAATGTTGTGAAGTCCAAGGGCTGTCTATTTCATTCGGGAGGAATGTTTGCCGAAAGGTGCAACAGGATTGGCTCATCTGTACAATACAAGTATGCCTTTTCAGATTACTGTTAAATCATTAATTACACTAGCCTTTTTACATAAGGACGAGGTATTACAGTCATTCCAGGAGTTGAAGGAGACCTTTCTTCTGGAAGGGAAAGAGCTAATAAAATACTTTGGTGACTGGTATGTGGTTAGACGTAAGACAATGTTTGTAACTCGGTCCACATCTGTCTGCAGATATTCCCCATATCATTTTGGAATGTGCATGATCTGAACACCTTATTTTTGCCTCGTACACAAAACTCAGTAGAGGTGTGGCATCGCCGGCTCAAGAGCTTACTTGGTACTAAGGCAACTAATCTCTCAGTCTTGATGTACACACTGCAGCGGGAGCAAGACAGAGTGGAGGAATTAAAGAACCATCTTGCGAGTGGGTGCCTGTCTTCTCCTAAACGACGTGGGTTGTTACAGAGGCATTCACAATTCGAATCAGTTCTTGCCAATAGGGAAACATTTACCACTAAGGACTTTTTGACAGCTGTGGCTTGGGTCCTACAAATGTAAGTGCACGGTCTTCTCTACTGTAATGTTACAAACTGAAAAGTCACTGTGTTGTCTGCATCTGTATATATGATTGCACTATTTCACTTTGTGGTGCTTAGCAATGGTGTAGGGTGGAAAACAAAAAAAAAAAAACGCTGCATACATTATTTTCGATATTTTGAGATTCGCAAAAATAGTCCTCGAGATTTTTAACGCACGGCCATATGAGTTTTTGAGTTTGTGATCTCGAAATACTGAAATTCGAAATTTTAGTATTTCGAGATTACGAAGTGGATATATATATATATATATATATACACACACTATATATATATATATATATATATATATATATATACACACACACACACACACACACTATATATATATATATATATATATATATATATATATATATATATATATATATATATATATATATATATACACATACACATACACATACATAGGTTTACCATCATAATGTTGAATGACAAAATGTCTAATAGTCATTTGGTCGAAAAATAACATTCCAACCCAAAACATTGAATTCTCAAAATGTCTACAATCATTGCATTGACAAGGCAATGAGATCAACTCTATTATTTTGCAGGGGGGCTATGCCCCCCCCCTGCACCCCCCATGAGATTGCACTACAGTGCAAAACTGGGCAAATTCGATAATTTCGACATTGTGAGTTTAGATTAATTTTATTTCAACATTTTGATCATTCAATATAGTGTGTTCAACCAATTCAGTTTCAACAATTTGTCATTCAACATTATGATGGTAAACCATATGTGTGTGTGTGTGTGTGTGTGTGTGTGTGTGTGTGTGTGTGTGTGTGTGTGTGTGTGTGTGTATATATATATATATATATATATAGACTTTGTCGGTCAATTTATCAAAGTTTCATAATGAAGATTCCAAAATGGTGAACTTGCAACAGCGAATGCTTGTGTGCATTTGCTGCTGTGAGACTGACATACAGGTTGGAGATCGCACTACTGTGGGGCATCGGGAACTTTGCCCTTTTCCTCACTGAGGTGCTGGACAAAAACAGACCACAAGGCTACCAATGAAACTTTTGCTGTAATATAATAGTACAAAACAAAATGTGAAGGTGCTTGACAAAATATCCCACTCGGGCATTGCTGACAAACTCAAGAGGTTAGGTACAAACCCTTATGTAACCCAGTGGACAGCCAGCTGGCTCACAGACAGGACACAGGAAGTTGGAATTGGAGAGTCCACCTCTACAAAGAGAACAGTTACAAGTGATGTCCCTTAGGGATTATTCTGAAGTCAAGGCCACGGTTAGTGGCCTCTGGATGACTAAATTTGCAGATGATTGCAAATTAGCAGCTGTCATTGAATCCCTCACAAATACAAATGTTCTCCAGGAAGGGCTTGTTGCTCTTATGATGTGCATTAAGAATACGCGGAGGCTTGGGTGTTTGTTTAAGTAGTTTATTCTATACAAATACATCAGGATGGATGGCAGGAACATTAAATTTAATCTAATTAACTGAGTGACTAACTACATACTTGCATGCTCACACACTGGCTGCTCGCTCAAAATGGCACTCTTGCTTGCACGTGCACAGCACTTTTATGCATGTGCTGACTCATTGGAAAGCTTCTTAAAAGGTACATCACACACTCTGATCTACAGGGCTGACAGAAACAACTGGTGTCAGAACATCAGACTAAAATAAAATGCCAAGAAATGCATAATAGTACCTTTGGAAATCATCCACCCCTGGTAACCATTACATTAACACACTACTAAGAGTTGAACCAGTAGTCAGGGACTTGTGGACACAGAGAGTAACCTAGCCTTTGACTAGCATGTGTCTACAGTACTGAGGAAATCATTATATATTGTGCAACTTATAAGGTATGGCATCTAGGTCCAAGTCAGTCATTATTCCACTGTATTCAGCATTTATCAAACCTATCACTGAGTACAATGCCTCCTTTGGGATCTACTTAACCAGGAATATCCAACAACTGAAATGTCCACAGAGGTTCTTCATTAAAAGAATACAAGGCATAAGTAACATCTCCTATGCAGATGGTCTCAAGACCGAATCTCTGTATTCTGTCTCCTTCAGGGTGTTAAGGGGAGATCTCTGCCTGCATATAAGGCATTGTCAGACCCCACTCTGACAGACCTCCTGCATATCAACAAAACAAAAAGCATCACAATTACCCATTCTAAAGACTTAAACCTTGGCTATGATATGAGCAGGACCTGCAGAGAGACAGGTTTGTATCCCAGAGACTACCCAGTGTCTGGAACAGGCTCCCCATCCATGTGAAGCAGAGTTCCTCCCTAACCCAATTCAAGTGTCGGCCCGAATACCAGAGTCTTGGGATTTCTGCGTCGGATGCTGTCGCCTCTTCCATGACATCAGGTCGTCAGGAGTATAAAACATGCAGCCGATGCCATTACATCAGTTTTTCTTGCCCCAAATGTCAGCAGCCCCCAAAACAGGAAGCTATTACATGGTGTGGAACACCTCCAGTAAAAAGTAAATATCCCTGCCATAAAATATGGCCAAAAAAAGACAGGTAGAAAGTATAGAAAGGACCAGGGGGCTGGAGAGAGGGAAACCGGGACTGCAACAGTGAATACACTCAGATATCTACATTTATGGTGAGTGTACACAACTGTACTATGTTATTTGTGTTTCACTATTGCAGTCATCACACTTGGGTTGATTCCCACAGCTGAGGAAGGGTGGAGGCATTCAAGAATTGTTAGGGCTGGCTAGCAAGCCTTGTAAGACTGCTGTAGCAAATCCAGCTTTGGATTTAGAAAAGATGGGTAAGTGGTAATGCTTGGTGAAGGTGTGTACAGAACTCCAGGTTGCAGCTTCCAAGATATCCCTGGTAGGGACTCCCCTGAGAAATGCTGTAGAGGTTGAGGTAGCCCTAGTGGAATGAGTTCTGATCCCCTGTGGGGTAGGTTTTCCATGGTGTTTGTAGCCGAAATGGATGCAGTGTGCTATCCATTTGGAAATGGTTTGCTTTGAAATGGCCTTGCTCTCTGCCCCTGTAGCAAAGCTAACTAGCAGCTGGTTAGATTTTCTGAAAGATTTTATCCTGTCATGGTAGAACCTAAGTTGTTTGTGCACGTCCAAGGAGTGCAGGATCCTTTCCCCTTTATTCTGAAGATTAGGGAAAAAGGTTGGCAAATGAATGGATTGGTTTAAAGCCACAGTGGATACCACCTTTGGCATAAATGATGGATTAGTCCTGAGGGAAACCCTGTCGGCGTGGAAAATAATGAAGGGTTCCACAGCCATTAGTGTCTGTAACTCGGACACTCTTCTTGCTGAAGTGATGGCTAGAAGTAAGGCTGTTTTCCAAGAGAGGAATTTTAACTCTGCTGAAGCAAATATTCAAAAGGGGGAAGTGTGAGCTCCTCCAGTACAAAGTTAAGGTCCCAGGCTGGGGTGGGAGCTCTCCTAGGAGGCCTTAAATTGTTGGCTCCTCTCAGGAACTGTTTGATGAGGGGGTGAGAAAAGAGAGGAGGCTCAGTATTATAATGAGCTGAGATGACAGAGGCATGAATCTTAACGGATGAGAAGGATAGGCCTCTGTGGAACAGCTCTGCTAGGTAATCAAGGATTTGAGTTAAGGTGGGCACGGCTGTGTCCTTCCCTTGAGACTGACTCCAGGAACAATATCTTTTCCACTTTTCAGAATAGGATTTCCTAGTACTAGGCCTTCTAGCTTTAAGGATGACATCCAACACCTGTTTGCTGAGGGTTGCAGGTGGTGTTATTCAGGGGATAAGCCAGGCCTGCAATGTTTAGGGTTTGCAGCTGTGGATGCACAATCTGTCCCTCCTGCTGGGACAGAAGGGAGGGGGTCTGAAGTAGGCGTCAGGGTGGCACTGCAGTCAGACTGCGGAGGAGTGGGTACCACTGCTGGAGTAGGCAGTCTGGGGCAATAAGGACTCTCTCTGGCCTATCCTGTTTGATCTTGAGTAGTACTTTTGAGAGGAGGGGCAGAGGAGGAAAGGCATAAATTGAGAGGCTTTTCCATGAACAGGATAGTGCATCCACCTTCCACGCTCTGCTGTGAGGATTTCTGGTGCAAAATTTGCTCAACTGGTGGTTTTGGGGGGAGACAAAGAGGTCCACCTCTGGTGTCCCCCACCTCTGGATTAGAAGTTTGAAGGAGTTGGTTTCCAGTTTCCACTCATGTGGGTCCAGTAGATTTCTGTTTAAGTTGTCTGCCAGTGAATTTTGTTTGCCTGGCAGGAATTGAGCTTGCAGGTGCACTTGGTTGCTCAAGGCTGTGTTCTACAGGGCCATGGCTAACCTGCAGAGTGGGTAGGAATGAGTTCCCCCCTGCTTGTTTATGTACCACATGAATACAGTGTTGCCCGTCTTTATCAGGAGCTGTCCTGGAAGGATAAGGTACTTGAAAGCTGTCAGAGCATTTCTTTTTGAGTGATACGCAGGGGGATTTGTCTTGGGCTCCATTTGCCTGCCATGTGAGCCCCCCATGCATAGTCTGATGCATCTGTTGTCAGGGTTTGGGCGGCGGGGGGTTGAGTGAAAGGAAGTCCCTTGTTGTGGATGCATGTCTCTGCCCACCACAGGAGCTCTGCCCTTAGACAAGGTATGATAGGAATCACTGTTTCCAGGTCCTGAGAATGTTGGCACCAGAGACTTTTTAAGTACCACTGAAGTTTACTCATATGCAGTCTTGCATATGGAACTAACAGAATGCATGAGGCCATAAACCCTAGGGCTTGCTGTATTTTCCTTGCAGATAGATGGGTTTTGGTGGCCATTAGTTTGAAGTAGTTTGTCAAATAGACCCGTTTTTCTGGAGTGAGGAATGCCATTTGGGAAGATGTGTTCAAGCTTACTCCCAGGAAAACGAGTCTCTTTACAAATGCCAGGTGCTGAAGCAGCAATTCCTGACTGTCCGCCTGAATCATGCAATCATCCAAATATGGGAAAATTTGAATGCTTCACTGCCTGCAGAATGCAATGGCTGGAGCCAGGCACTTTGTGAATACTCTGGGCACTGTAGATAAGCCAAAGGGAAGTGCAGGGAACTGATGGTGCATAGAGCCTGCCTTGAAACGTAGATATTTCCTGCAAGACTCCCTTACTGGGATGGGCAGATAAGCTTCTTTTAAGTCTAGGGTGACTAACCAGGCATCCTTGGCTAACACAGGAAGGAGCTGTTGCAGTGTAAGCATTTTGAAATTTGGGACCACCAGAAAGGTGTTGAGAGTAGAAAGATCCAGGCTAGGGTGTCAAGAGCCCTCTTTTCTGGGCACCAGGAACTGTCTGGAGTAAAAACCCTGTCCCCTTTGTTCTACTGGAACAGGTCGAATAGCTCTAGCTCTGATACTCAGAAGGGAAAGTACTTGTTTCTGAGCCTCTGACCACTGGTTTGGAGGAAGGTATGGCAACCTGCATGGGGTTGGCAGAGAGTGGAAATAGAATCTGTATCCCTGGGATACAATGTATAGAACCCATCTGTCCTGAGTAACGGACATCCAGTTTTTTGCATGAAGGGCAAGTTTTCCTCCTATGGGTGCAAGTACTTGGGCATGGCTGGGAAGGATGACTGAAAAGTCACTGTGAACTTTTTCCATACAGGGGTGGCTTACCACTCCCTGTTTTTGAGGTGGGAGCTTAGATCTCTGCATACCCTGAGATTGTAGTCTTGGTGCTCTGTTTCCCCTGGGTTTGGACTGAGAAGGCCTGGGAGGGGCTGGAAAGGACAAATTTTTAGAAGGCCAATGCTTAATGAATCTAGGTGGCTGCACCTGCTAGAAATCTTTAACAGTTTGCATAGATTTAGCTTTTTCCTCCATCTTTTTAAGAACTTCTTTTGCTTTTGTGCCAAACAAACAATCTTGATTTAATGGAGCATCTAGTAATTTTGCTTTGACATGGTCTGGCAAGATTTGTTCCTTCAGCCAAGCGTGCCTTCTCAGTACAGACCCAGTGACATCAACCCTGCAAGATGCTTCTAAGGCATCAAACCCAAACTGCAAAGTATGTTTACTAATTTGGTTTGCAGAATGCATCAAGTCTTGTAAATCTTTATTTTCTGCACAATCTGGAAGTAACAACATTTTTTGTTTAATTAGTTCCATTATATGTTGCTGGTACTTCAACATGTGAAACTGGCAATTCAAAGCATTGAAAACTATATACCTTTTTACCCAATCTGTCTAAAGCTCTAGAATCTCTGTCCGAAGGGGTAGGGTTTTAGCTGTAGTAGCCTTAATGCCTTTAGGTCCCTGGGAAATGGTCTCTGGATCCGCAGTACGATTCTTAAAGAGAAATTTGTTAGAGTCAGGTACTCTGTAGTACCTGTCAGGTTTTCTAGGAGTTCGTGGTAAGGTGTCAGGAGTAAGACTGGATTCCATGAAGACATCATCCACAATATCCAGAACAGCGGGTACAGCTAGAGGCCTGTGCTGGGGCAAGTCTAAAAATTCTCTGTGTCTCTTTTTGGACTTAGGATAGTCTTGGCATTCCCAATGGAAATGCTCTCTTAAGGTATGCAAGGTTTCAGCAAAAGAAAAATCTTCTGAAGGGGAGGGTAGAGGGAATGGAATCCTCTGCATAAGAATCTTCATAGGTAAATAAGGGTATGTTCTGGTAATCGGAGGGATCCGAGTCATAAGACTCATGGTCTGTAGAATCAGAAGGGAATTCCATTCTTTGTCTTTTAGTGGGGGAATGCTAGCTTCCCCTAATTAGAGTAATAAGGTCTTCAGCCATTTTAAACATTTGTTTCTGTGGCATGGGAGCTTGAGCATGCGCTTTGGTCGTCGGTTTTCTAGGTGTAGTGTGTACTTTGGGCCTGAGAAACTCGGTAGTTTTAGTCAAAAACGAAGTTGTCAGTTTAATATGAACATCGGAAGGTTGGAATACACCCACAGAAGCCGGTGCCTGCACAGCGGCTCCGGAACCATCCATGATAGAGACATCCGCAGCTTCCAAAGTTGAAGAAGCATCTCAAGGCATACCAGACTCCGAATGGTTCTCAGCAGCGGTCTGCGAATCTGTAGAAGCAGGTATCAGGGGCTGCAAAGGCACCTCACTGAGTACCACCGGACTGGCGACTAGCTTAACGGAAGCATCGTCAGCAGTTTTAGACCTATGCGGTCTGTCTGTCTTTATCCTTACATTTTTTTCGGAAGATCGGTAGTCGGATGGCTTATCGAAGCCATTTCGGAATATGGAAAACAAGAGCAAAAAAATTTAGCAACAAATATAGCCTGACGCCGAATAGTTCAGGCGTTAAACTAGGCACAAAACCGACAGCGAAGGACGTCATGGTTTGGGCCTAAACAGGTGATGCAGTAAGAATGAAAATCTCTGTGAGGTATTTGCTTTCCACAGGCAAGACAATTGTTAACTTTTTCTGATATTGGTTAGAGAAGGAAAAAAGGATCCCCAATGGGGTACGTAGCTTTAGAAGACTTCATGCTTGAAACTCGAAAAAAAAAAAATGAAAATTTCAGGTTGCAGCCAACCGGTACTTGCGAACTGCTTTTGCTTCGGGCTCCTACTCAGCAAGAAAAGCTGATGCAATGGCGTCGGCTGCATGTTTTATACCCCTGACGACCTGACGTCATGGAAGAGGAGACAGCATCCGACACAGAAATCCCAAGACTCTAGTATTTGGGCCGAATGAGGGCTACCTTCAGGCAGAAAACCCAAGTGTGATGACTGCAACAGTGAAACAAGAACATCAGGAAATTCATCCATGGTTTGGCGCCCTTGTCTCTACTGGACGCAGACAGCCTATAAATGGTTCATCTCCCATACCCCTGTTTGTAAATCTTTCATTTCCCAAGTCCCTTGCTTACACTCATCAAGGGTACCAAAACTTGTCAGGATGTGGGATGCATGGCTAGGCTTAAAAAGGTCTTTCTGGTTAGGAGCCTAGTACCTAGCCTACCACAGCCTACACCTATGAATCCAAGTAACGATACTGACCAATGGGAGAACAGCCTGGACTGACTAGCCATCATTGGAAGTGGAGAAACCACATAATAAGTTTTAGGGCTTGAATATCTTGATGAGGCATTCCAGATGGATGAGACAGAAAATCTGGATTTGGGTCCAGCACCCAAGGCTGGTGCACCACATCAGACCAGAGAAAGGAAAACCACACTCGCTGATGTCAGAAAGGGGTAATGAGAATGACTGTGATCTTCCACTGTAATGATTTCTACAAGAACTTTGAGATTGGTGGGGTGTTTTTGGGAAAGCATATAGGAGACTGGAAGGCCAGTCGTGAACCAGAGCATCTCGCAGGGTCTTCCTCTACAGGGCGCTCACAGCAAAAAAACTGCTGCATTTGGAATTGGTGGGAAAAGCAAAGAGACTGCAATCTCGTTGGCCCAACTGGCAAAAGATTTGCATTGACACTGTTGGACTGAGAGACCACTTGTGAGGTAACAGAACTGATTGGATCAACCTGTCCTCTAGAAAGTTGGACTTCCCTGGTATGTTTGTTGTTATCGGAAAGTGTTTGGAAGATTTTGCCCATTACCACACTCTCAGTGCTCCTCAACATAATGGGTAGCAGTGTGTTCCCCTTTGTTTGTTGATATAACAGACTACTGACATGTCTGTCTGGACAGAAATCACCCCAGAGTATCCTGAAAAGTCTGCAACAGGTAGGGGGGCTACCCTCATCTCCAAGATACTGTCGTGAAGACTGGCCTCCAAATAGGGACCAGGTGCCTTGGAACATCTTCCTCATGCAATGGCCCCCCCAACTCTAATTGGGAAGCATCCATGTTCACTGGCTTTGGGAGAGGGAGAGGAAGAAACAAAGGGACCGCCCCAGAAAAACTCTGGAGACTGTGTCCACCAATGTATCCACCAAGTCACTACTACAAGGCCAGTGTAACACGCTCATAAAATAACTTGCCAAAGGGACCAATGTAATGGAGGCTGCCATCGATCCTAGAAGTTGTAGAACTAGACATTGTTTTTTCAACTGCCAGTCCAATCCAGCAAAATTTTAATGCCGGTCCATGAAAGACTAGGGGCCCGCTGGCTGGGAGACTTTTTTTTTTTTTTTTAAGGGCGTTCTTCTTTAAGAACTCATTTTGTGCCTAGTCACACAGACACAACAGGTGTGTGTGCGACCTGTTTTCATCTTGTGCTTCTGTGCATTGTTTATGTCTTTGTTTTCCGTGCATGCAGAATTTGAATGTCAGAAGACATTTGAAATGAAACACTGTAAGAAACTTCTATGTGTGCAGACCTCAAATGGACAAGTGAGAGGCAGATGTGTGTGTTTAAGTGGTAGGTAGACAGGTCTGTGTATGTAAAAAGTAGGTAGGGAGGGGTGTATGTGTGTATGTAACGTGTAGGTAGGTAGGGACTGGTGGGTATGTGTAAGACGTAAGTAGGGTGTGTGTGTGTGTGTGTGTGTGTGTGTGTGTGTGTGTGTGTGTGTGTGTGTGTGTGTCCTACACATGGTCAAAATGCCACAAAGTCGAAACCCATATGGCCGAGACCATACATCCGACTTTTGAAATCCCAACCATGTGTAACGGACATTTCCGTGCAGTGCAGAATAGAAAGATTTCCGTTTCCGCACTGTAGTGCGATCTCGGAGTTGGTATATTAAAGTTACGGGGGGGATAGCCCCCTACGGGTGGTGCAGAGGGGGCAAGTGAGTTTCTGTTGTGTTGGTTTTTTTTTTTTTTTTTACGTGTTAGAAATTGCGGAAGTCGAACATATGGTCTCGGCCATATGGGTTTCGGCTTTCTGCAATTTCGATCATGTCTAGTAGGTGTGTGTGTGTGTGTGTGTGTGTGTGTGTGTGTGTGTGTGTGTGTGTGTGTGTGTGTGTGTGTGTGTAACAAGGAGGTAACTGTGTTTAAGAGGGAGAGAGGTAGGTGTACACCTCTCAACTGCCCCTGATTTTTAGAGAATCCCTGATTTTGACTGAAAATTTAACTGTATCCCTCTTAATCCTACCTAAAAGTGGTGACTTTTGGATAAAATGTGATGAATTACACTTAATCAATAATGACAATAATTACAGACTGCTTTAACTTTAGAAAAATGCATATTCATTCATGTTCTGTTATTTTCTCAGTGTCTCAATTTAATAACACTAATATGTGAAAAGTGTACCTGAATAATTATTTCTGGATTTGTTCCCGGACTTTGTTGGGATTTGTCCCTTTTCTGGTTGAGAGCTATGGGTAAGGGTGCACACGTGTGTGTGTGTGTGTGTGTGTGTGTGTGTGTGTGTGTGTGTGTGTGTGTGTGTGTAAGAGGTAGGTAGCTAGCATAACTCTCAAATGTCTAGATTTTTGTCCCATATTTTTGGTCTGTTCCTCATATAAAGGACTGAAGCTACAGACTTCATATCTTTTGGTATGCAATGCTCAAACAGCGATTGTTTTAAGTAGTCCCTTATAGATATGTTTTTTTTATTTCTGCCTTAGTGGTCCTCAAAATAATTATCCTATTTTCACCAGTCCCCAAAGTGTAAAAATGTTGAAAAAACACTAATCACTGCAGAAATTACTTCGGAAGGAAAGATGATGCGTTTTCAAATACATCCTTTCATTGTAAATACGGAGTCAATGTGGTTAATACATGAAAACTTGTACTGCTGAAATTCTTTTTCAAAAAGGAACATCAACCACAACAGTGATTTCCACAGCAGGCATTTTAAATCTGTTGAACGTGTTGGTTCATTACAAGGTAAATTTATCTTCTCAAATATAAACATCTAAGCCCAAGAAGGGGAGCTGTGATATCCTAGGAGTCTTGAAGACCCCTTTAAGGAAGATTTTGGCAGAAGAATGAGCTGCTGTGGGTCAGCTGATACATAAGCAAACATAGAAGAAATGCACCATAATTGAAGAATAAACCAATTTTGAATCAATTTAGTTTTGAATCTCAAGTCTAGGAAAGAAATCTTGTTGACATCTGTATATGAGATTTTCTTGTATTAGACATTTTAGCTTCTATCAAAATATTTAATGGTCGTACAACAAAACAATGGAGGATGGGATATTGATTTTTGCCTGTTGCAGAGTTAGCAATTAATTATAACAGGTAATGGCAAATTAAGAGAGAGCAGGCTTAATACTGGAGGAAATCAAGAAAGAGTTAACAAAATCAGCCTGGCTTTGTCTTGAAGAAAACTCTCTGGCCTAAAGAAAAAGTAATAAAAGCACAAAGTTTGTTTCCACTGAATGGAAAATGTATCCATCTTTCAACACCACTTCAAAAAGTCCCTACAACTGTGTAATATGGCAAAAAAATTATTGTACCCAATTTCCTTTTGTGAGTCACAATCATTACTCCTTTCAATGCATCTAGGAGTCAATTCCATATTCCTAAAACATAAGCTACTAGCAGTTAGCAGACAACTGCAGAGTCCATTATCAATCCAGATGGTTTCCTTGCAAAATTAAAAAAAAAAAAAAAAGTTTCCACCCTGTTTACTTGCCCTGCCTGAGCCTGTAACTGGTCGTTGCTTGATCACTGTTCTACCCAGTAAACAAATGTATATAAATAAATCAATAAATAAATACATACATACATAACATACACAAATAAATACATCATCTCATTATATTTTCTGTACTGGTTTGAAGGTGGCCTTAAAAACATGTCCAAAAAAGGCAGTTAGGGCCCTGTATACTGTTTTCTTCTGCAGTGAATTTAAGGGATGTTTCTTAGGACCAGCTGCCTTGGACTGGCAAGCTGTTAAAGTGGACAGCCAAGGATAATTCAAAGAATATGCGGGTCAGAAGCTGCAATTTGGATAATGGAAGCAATGTCATTCTTGTTGATAAGTCAACTGTGTTTGTCAATCACAGGAATTCCCTCTAACTTCTGTTAATAAGAAACATAACCAAAGTATCTGCAGCTCAGTTCCATACATTTCTGAAAAGCCACTGTATTTTTCTTCATATGTAACAGCATACAAAAGACAATGAGGACGTAATAAAGAAAGTACACCAGTGCTCTCAGAAACAGTCTTGCTATAATAGTTTCTTAAAAGGGGGAACCATAAAAGGGCCATGTGCTATCTTGTTTTTGTTCAGAGTTGGAAAGAATTTGAATAGCAGTGAATTCAGTAATATCCTTAGGAATGTTACTGCTCATGAGAAAGAAAATATTTTTTTTAGTTTACTGTTACCCCAGAGATTAGAATAATACAGCAGTTTGAATGATGCAATGGGCCAGATTCCAAGAAAATGATAAAACAAGAATAAAAAGTCATCAATATCTGGCTATTACTATTACATTTCTATCACTGAAAGTACAGTTGTGCCAAGTCCTACTTACCTGTAACAGTAGATGTTTACAGTTCACACTGTCTCAATGGCACATGGCTTCTGGCAGCTTTCCAGAGCTCATAATCCCTTCCACTGACTCCCTCTGATAGGGGACTGGATAAGTCCCTCACATCAGAAGCCCAACCCCTGTCAGAGAAAGTCAGTTAATTAGGTTTTTAGTGCCAACTAGGATGAACCAAAAAAGTCCGGAAGCAGGAATTGACAGAAACAAACCAATTCACAGCCATAAAACAACAGCACAAAGAATGAAAGCTAACTAAGAATGTGGGGTGGTGGGTGGGTAAATGCTGCCACTGAGGCAGTGTGAAATTCGAAAAATCTACTGTTACAGGTAAGTAGGACTTTCACAACTACCTCAGTGGCATATGGGTAGATTCCCAAAGCTTACTCTACCTGGAAGGAGATGAGCCCCTGGAGAATGGCCTTTGTAAAGCCTTCTCTGGAACTTGCATTCAAAAGTAAAAAGAGAAGACTAGGCTGCTGCTTGCAGAATGCTTCTAGAGTCTACTCATTTCCAATATGCCACCAAAGAGCATAAAGCTCTGGTGGAATGTGCCTTAACCTTACCTGGAATAGATTTAACATGGAGTAACACAAACAATAGCAGAGAACAACCAATGGACAATCGTTTGCTTACAGACAGGACAGGAAATAAACAGCTGTTCAGGTTTCCTGAAAGGCATAGTTCTGTCAAGGTAGTACCCAAACAGCTTGTGCACATCCAAAATATGCAGAATCTTCTATCCCTTGTTTTTAGATTCCAGAAAAAAAGACTGGGAGATGGAGCTTGAAGTCAGGGTAAATTCAGAAATAACTTATGAGTAGAACAACTCTGTCCTTGTGAAAAATCATATAATGTTGGCTCACCGTGAAACCCTGAAGTTCAGAGACTAGCACTGAACATGTCAGAGCAATAAGCCATAAGCAGAACAGTTTCCCAAGTAATGAACCTCAAATCAACCGAAAAGGCAGGTTTAAAAGGAGACGAGGTAAATTTTCAAGAACAAAGTTGAGATTCCAAGAAGGAGGAATGTGCTTTCAAGGGGGACTGAAGTGTAACATTCCCTTCATAAACTGTAGACAAAAAAAGAGGTATCCATGGGCAGACAAGTAAAATGCACACTGATAGATGCACAAGATAAGATAAGCCATCACAGAGTAGTTCACACAAATATTTCAAAACCAGAGGGTTAGACACCATAATGAGTCCTCTATTATTGGTCAGAAATCACCTAGAAAACATTTTCCAGTAGTAAATAAGATTTTCGAGTTGCACGTTTTCTTGCCTCCTTCAATACCTGATGCACATCTTCATGAAATAAAGTTCTAAAATGTATCAAGATAAAAAGAACACATCATCTAGGCTGTCAGTGGCAATTACCCTAAGTTGAGGTGCTCTTTGGAGATCTTTCTTTGAAAAGCAACCATCAGCTGAAGTACCATCCCAGCCAGGCCAATTTGTGGCATAACAAATTAGAAAATAATAACCACTACTTAAGGAGATAAATGGACCTTGTATTGCAAACTGAGAAAAGAAAAATGTTTTAAGTTTATGTTGTTCTTCAATTTCCCTGTAATGTAACCGTTACGCTTTTTCAAAAGGAAACAAGACTATGTAGTTTTACTTGCTTTAGCCATTAGTACAACGCATCTAAAAAGGTATAAAGTCACACGACTCAAACAAATAACTCCTGTATTAATAAAGATTAGCTGTGGTTCTCAACATCATGAAACAATGATCAGTACACACTTCATGTTTCATAGATCAAAAAAGTAAAAACTATGGCCAGCACCATACAGAATATGACTTTGCACTGCCAATTTCATAAGAATCCGCGGTGGTGGTGCTGCGGTAGCGTTGTCGCCTCACAGTAAGACGCTGACCGGTTCGATTCAAAGCTAGAGCGTCTTCTGCGTGGAGACATGCGTGAATGGGCGTACCTTCGTTGAAGGTTGTGCGCTAGGGCTGGCAACTCAGCACGTAAAAATCAACTGCCAATCATTAGCGGACTGGAGTTCCGCTGTGGCAACCCCTAACCGGGAAAAGCCGAAAGACACAACAACAACAACTGCCCATTTCATAAGAATATCACACTTAGAAGCCAAGCTCCATGGCATAAAGCAAAGAAGCCCAATTAAAAAGCCAGATAACCAAAAACTGACTAGTAGTTTGGAAGATGGTAGAGCTGAGCAGGGGAGAAATGGTGTAGCAGGAAGAGGATGGCATGCCCATGCTGTGCTGAGAAGAGTCTTTATTAGATGAAGAAAGTTCATCTTAGCGAACACTCACATGAACGAATATCCAGGTACTCAAAACTGCAATTGTGGGGGGCTGCCCCCCCCCCACACACACACACACTAAATATATATTCCAAGTCCGAGAACCCACTACAGTGAGGAAAGGGCAAATATTCCCCTCTTCACTGTACCGCGATCTCACAATTGCAGTTTCGAGTTCCGCAATATTCGCTCATGTGAGCGTTCGCCAAGATGAACTTTCGTTCATCTAATACAGACCTGCTGAAAAGGCAGTCTAGCCTGCTGCTACAGTGACTGCACAGATAGGTGTACAGTGTGCAATACCAGGGGCCAAGGATATGCTGGGCTATAACAAGATGTGCACAAGTGAGAGTTTTCGTGAGTCATGGAATGAAATGTGCAAGCCCATAGGAGAAAGCATAACAAAGTTTTCATGTCAGCCAGCAAGGTAGAGGTGAAACTTAAAACTGGAAAAACTCTCAAGACTGCCTGAATGATGGACATGTCACAAACAGCTCACACCCCAGTAATGGGAAATAAATACACATGTAGTAGAGGCTAGATCTTTGGCAGGCACTGGGGTCAATAAAAACCATACAAAAAAAATTTAAATAAAATACAGCACTTACCAAATGGAAGGTAACATTGAGTTTTGAAGAACATATGTTCGATCCAAAAACAAGAAGATACTTCTTATCATAATCTGGAAAGAAAAGCATTTTTTTTGCAATGTTGTTTAAAGAAAGGGGGGAAAAACAGTAAAAGCATTGAACCATAATGACATATTACAGTTCTAATAAAAAATAAGGTTCAGATTTTGTTAAATTCTGATATTTTCTAAAACTTGAATTTTCTAGAAGGCTGAAAAAAATGGTTCACTGAGTATGGAAACTGGCCACCAAATATCTGTTCCTGAAATTCAGTAAACAAATAATCACATTATTACTCTGTAAAGCAAATCCTACATTCCAAACAAGCAATAAATCAAAATCAT
The DNA here is from genome assembly GCF_019279795.1 of Protopterus annectens. Classification (NCBI taxonomy): domain Eukaryota; kingdom Metazoa; phylum Chordata; order Ceratodontiformes; family Protopteridae; genus Protopterus; species Protopterus annectens. The sequence goes on along the minus strand of NC_056749.1, from coordinate 528,730,528 downwards.
ATACTCACTGTAATGTTATACACAGATAAGCAAGTTTAATATCAACAGTATGACTAATCACTTTAAGTGTTAGATAGCTCAGCATCTGAAACTTTCCTGGGTTACAAGTCCCTTCTTTTTCACTCATAAAGCTTTGTAAAATATCTTCCTCTTCAAACCTCAGTTATGCCTCCATAAGGCAAAGCAAAAAAAAAAAAACGAACAACATCTTCAAGACCATGTCAGCCTGAGGGGGCTGGGGAAACCGGGTGGGTATGCTGACAAAGACGGACCTACTACCTTCAGATAATACTGTTGCGTAGGAACTGAACAATTTTAGATAAAGTATATCCACTGTTGTAGTAATACTAACTCAGAAGATTTCTTTTAGAGGAAGCGTGATGTACAGCCCAACCCTTCTTCTCAGACTGGTATTTCCTCTCCTATCTAGACATCAGGATGTCTATGGTAGAGAGACATTTCACTGTATCACCCTTAGCTGTTTCTGGTTGAGTTTCACATGTAGTGTGTCCATCGGTAATGGACATCATCTGATTACACTTAGGGCACTTCTTAAAGCCTGACCTAGCCTTTTCAGACATACTGGCACAGCAAAATCACAGCAATGAAATACAACTGTACTAACCAATGAAAGGTTAGCAACAACACACAATATAAGCCTAACCGGCTACAAATACAACTAAGAAAAGCCTAACTCGGCTGAAGCTGTAGTTAAAAGAAAAAACGCCTAACTGGCTGAAGATAAACAACTCAAAAGAGCCTAACACGGCAAAAAGCCAAACCGGCTACCAAAAAAGATGACAAAAGCCAAACTCGGCTTAGGGATAGGGAAATTAAGCCTACCGGCTAAGAGGAACAGAATCAACAGGGCCAAATGCCCAGAAAAAATGAGAACACAAGATTCTTAAATTAAACAACTAGAACGGCAGAACCCAAAAAAGGATAGCCTAAGCTAAACACTCTCAAAACTCCCAAACTCTGACAAAAGTTATTCTATCTAACAAAGAAAAAGACAAAACTTACCTCTCAAACAGCCTGAGCTGTATAGAAACGCACAATCTGTTGCAGCGGCAAACTAGACCTGGGGAAGGTAGAAGTGCATTGTGGGATAGGGTTTTTTGGCCTCGAGCTGTTCGAGACCTCGAGCTTTGCAATTTGGCCGACTTGGAGCCGAGGATCGGCTCCGAACCCCATCAGTCAGAATGAAGGCGAGACTGAACAACTTCACATTAAAGGTTATACATTCCTAAACAAACCCTATCTAAATGGCTTTTAAAACCTTTTCCCCAATTTACTTGGAGAAAAAGAAACTAACATCTGAGATTCCTTTCTGATGAACTTGATGTAATTAAGAGTCACAGTTGGAGGTGAACATCTAGTGTGTGAACTATTCTCATCGAATTTTATGGTTTAGAAAAAATACAGACAAATGAATGGATTGGTTCAGGTTAGATTCTGATGCTACCTTTGAAATACATGATGAACTGGTTCTCTGAGAAACTCTACTTTTGTGGAATGACAAGTAGGAGACAATGACTGATAATGCATGAAGTTCCAACATTCTCCTGGCAGAAGTAATAACAACAAGAAAATAGTTTTTCAGGACAGAAATTTTATACCTCTTAAAGAGGGTGAATCACAGCCTCACAAAGTTTAGACCCCAAGAAGGTGTGGGATACTTTACAGGAGAGCATAGCACATATAATCCTTGGAAGAAGTCCTTTTACAGTTTGTGAGAAGCCAGGGAATGTTCTTGAAAACTACAACACTAGCTGGAGATACAGACTAGTTGTACTGTAACTGTGGAGAAACTAGATCCTTTGCATATACACAGTTGCTATGAAAAATCTCTAGTACAAGGGCAGAGAAGGGGTCTACATTTTGCAAGAAAGTTAACTAAAACAATAATTTTTCCCTTTTATACCCTTTTTTTGAGTAGACTGTTTCTGGGAAGCAGATAGAAACGGAACCATCATTTTTTGATAAGAAAGCATCCTTGGCAAAAACAAGAATTGGAGATACCATTCAGCAAGCTTGAGATTGTAAAAGTCTTGGAGAGGCTGGCCTGACAGCTGAAAAAGAAAATCTGGTTGCAGTTCCATAAGCCAGGAAGCTTTTTCAAGTGAGGCCTCAACATGGGAACCCGATCAGTCTGGGCCATAGGACAGGCAATGTGAATCACAATAGATTTGTATCATAATGCTTTCTAAAGAAACCTAGGTATGGGGGAAAATAGGTGGGAATGAAAAAAGTAGACTGGGGGCCACTGACAAACTAGGAATCCCTTGGTGACTGCTCCTCTGGGGGCAAAAAGGCAAAGTAACTGCTGCATTTTGTATTGGTGGGAGTGGCAAATGATCACAGCAGGATGTGCCCCAGCAAATGAATATCTGTTGAGCCACTAATGGGTTGAGGGAATACTTCTAAAGCATCAGGATAGACCTGCTTAGCTTGTCCGCTAGATAGTTCACTCTCCTGGGAATGAGCTTTGCTCACTGCCATACCCTCACAGCCTCTCTACAAAAGTGGAGGGAGCCTCCCTGCCTGCTGATGTACCAAGCCACTGACATGCCATTTGGATCAAGATCACTCCCTGGAAAAGGAGGTTCAGAAATTCCTGCAACAGTAGGACCACCACTCATCTCCAGAACATTTAGATGAAAGTTGGCATCTGCATGTGAACATCCTCCTCCCACCTCCCTCACCATGAAATGCCCCCCAACCCAGAGAAGAGGAGCCTAACTACTGCTGCTAAGAGGGGTAGAATGAAGGGGCAGACAATTTGGTGAGACCAGACACCAATTCAAATGTCTCTTGTATGATGATGTTAGGTGAATCAGTAAAGACAGGGGGTTTAACATCTGTGACCACTGGAAGGAGAGAAGCCACTGAAGAATTCTCATAGGAAGGCGGGAATGAGAACAGGGGGAAAGGAAGGATACAATACCGCAACAGGGATCAACTGGATGGGTACGGTTACATTAAGTTCTTACACAACTGTAGTACGTCCTCCTTAAGATCACTGTTTCAATATTACTAACAGATGGGAGAACCACAAAGCTGTGTAAGAAAAAAATGTTGGAGGAAAGCTGACATAAGTTACAGTCCAAAAGACCATGAAAGATGGACACTGCAAAGAACAACAAAAGGTCTTAGAAATCCAGCTAAAAAAATGTTTTGTTTGGAAACAAGAGACCCAGAGTTCTTGTCTTGGAAGATGCAAAAAGCTGGTCAGACTTTCATATAGTCCTATTCTTATCTAAATAAAACTTGAGCTGTCGGTATCTACCTAGAGAATACAACAGTCTCTACCCCTGTACTCTGAGGAACAAGAAAAAAAAAATAGAAAGCGGACAGTGTGATTCAAAGACAAATCATTAACAACATTAGACAACAGAGCGATTAGTCCAAAGAGTAACCCTACCCTTATGGTGAAATGGGGAAGGGTAAAATAGCCATCATTGTTTCCAGTTCTGACACCATTCCAGCAGAAGTCAAAGCCACTAGTAATATAATACCCACTCCTTGTCAAGAATTTTTCACAGATAATTCAGATTTGAGAGAAATTATGAGGCTGCAGGCTCAAAAGGAGATAGAGTAAGTTTATTTTGTTTCCAGGACATAGCTCACGACCCAGTACTGAGCACTTGACACAAGTAGACAATAGCATTAGAAATACCTGGTTGATAAAGGGTCTTGACTTTTCTTTTGCCACCACATAGCAAATCTGTTACCATGTAGAAACCTATGATCTCCTTGTAGTTGATTTTCTGGCCCTCTGTAAAACCGTAAGCAAGTCCTGAGAAAAATGGTGTCTAAAGTAATTAAGATTCTATCACCAAGAGAGTCAGATTCAAAGTCTGCACATTGGGCTGAATTAGAGTACCTTTGTTCTGCATATGGAAGTCCATCCTGTGAGAGAACATGATGACTGCCTTTGGTCAAATGGTAGAGAAGGAGGTACCAATGCTGCATGAGCCTACAAGGAGTTGCCAACGAGGTTTTTTGCTTGTCCTTGACTTTTAGAAGGACTTTGGGCATCAGTGGAAATGGATGGTAAACATAAAAGAATATCCCCTTCGAAAGAGTGGGAATGGCATTCATCCTCCAATTCTAAGGACATGGCACTCATGGAAAAGAACAGCCTGAATGGTTTGTTGTGTGTGGAAGCAAAAAGATAGCCATCTGTTGATCACCCCACTGATAGGCAATGTCCAGAAAGAATTGACTGTTTAGCATCCATTTTTGAGCGTCTGCTCTGGATCTGATCAAAAATATCTGCCACGCTGTTCCTCTCTGAAAGAATATACACGACCCGAATAAAATAGCATGCTGAATTGTTCTGTCCCAAGCAATCAAAACTAGACTGCAGAAACATACAGTGGATATAAAGTGTAGATACCCCTGTTAAAATGTCAGGTTTTTGTGATATAAATAAATGAGACCACAATAAATAATTTCAAAATATTCCCACCTTTAATGTGATCTACATATAACCTGTACAATTCAATTGAAAAAGAAATCTGTTGGGGGGAAAATATAACAAATAAAAAACGTACAATAAAACAATAAGCTGGTTGCATAAGTGTGCATACCCTTAAACTAATACTTTATTGAAGCACCTTTTGATTTAATTACAACATTCAGTCTTCTTGGATACACACCTGCCATCAAATTAAAGAGAGACTGATTAACCCCAGATAAAGTTCAGCTATCCTACTAGAGTTGCCTGCTACAGCAAAAGCCATGGTTCGCAGAGAGCTTGAAAAGCATCAAAGGGATCTCACTGTTGAAAGGTATCAGTCAGGAGAAGGGTACAAAAAAAACTTCCACAGCATTGGATATACCATGGAACACAGTGAAGACAGTCATCAAAAAGTGGAGAAAATATGAGACAACAATGATGTTGCAAAGAACTGGACGTCCCTCCAAAATTGATGAAAAGACTAGACAAAAACTGGTCAGGGAGGCTGCCAAGAGAACTACAGCAACACTGAAGTAGCTGCAGGAATTTCTAGCAAGTACTTGTTGTGTACTACATGTGTCAACAATCTCCTGTATTCTCCAAATGTCTGGACTATTGGGTAGGTTTGCAAAACGGAAGCCTTTTCTTACACAGAAAAACATCCAGGCCCGGCTAAAATTTTAAAACAATACATCAAGTCTCCCAAAAGCATGTGGGAAAATGTGTTATGGTCTGATGAGACCAAGGTTGAACTTTTTGGCCACAATTCCAAAAGGTACGTTTGGCGCAAAAACAACACTTCGCATCACCAAAAGAACACCATCCCCATGGTGAAGCATGGTGGTGGCAGTATCATGCTTTGGGGTTGGTTTTCTTCAGCTGGAACTGGGGCTTTAGTCAAGGTGCAGGGAATTATGAACAGTTCCAAACACCAGTCACTTATGGCTCAAAACCTTCAGGCGTCTGCTAGAAAGATGAAGATGAAGAGGAATTTCACCTTTCAGCACGACAATGACCCCAAGCATACATCCAAATCAACAAATGAATGGGTTCACCAGAAGGAAATTAAAGTTTTGGAATGGCCCAGCCACAGCCCAGTCCCAAACCCAATAGAAAATCTGTGGGGGTGACCTGAAGAGGGTTGTGCACAGGAGATGCCCTTGCAATCTGACAGATTTGGAGGCTTTTTGCAAGAAGAGTGCTCAAGTATTGTCAAGTCACGATGTGCCATGCTGATAAGACACCTACCCAAGCAGACAGAAAGCTGTAATTAAATCAAAAAGTGCTTCAACAAAGTATTAGTTTAAGGGTGTGCACACTTATGCAACCAGCTTATTGTACGTTTTTTATTTTTTATATTTTTCCCCCTAACAGATTTGTTTATTTTTCAATTGAACTGTACAGGTTTACAGGTCGCATTAAAGATGGGAAAAAGTTTGAAATGATTTACTATGGTCTCATTTTTTTATATCACAAAAACCTGGCATTTTATCAGGGGTGTGCACACTTTTTACATCCACTGTAAGACTTCATGTTTTCTCAGCTTTTTAATGTACCGCATAATAGTGACACTGTCTATGTAAATCCGAAGTGGACCCAGAGTCCAGAGACAATGAAGAGACCAAAGGGCTAGCATGAGTGCTTTAATTTCCTTTACATTTATGTGGTACCTTCTTCTGAGTGACCAAACACCGAGGACTCTGACGTCCTTGGAACAAGTTCATCATGCCAGAGCGGAAATATGCATCAACACTTGTTGACAAGGAGAGGGAACCAGAAAGGGCCCTCCTGGATTGAGTGCAATCTGGTTAATCCACCACCGGAATTCCTTTTTGATAAAGGGCTATTAAAGAATTAGGATAGTTAATGGGTGGCAATGTAGACTCCAAATGGACTTGAGATACCACTGAATCCCACTGACTCTTCCTTATGTGGAGTCTGGCACAAGGTATCAAAGGGATCATTGATGCCATATATCCTAGGGCTCTCAATATCTCTCTTGCTGAGGACACATTCAAGAGAAGTATATTCTGAAAGTAATCTGACAGGAAGATAACCTTGTTTACTGTGAAGAAAGGCTGTCATTGACAAATATTGAGTCTGCATTCTAGAAGATCCAATTCTGGGATGAAGCTAGCAAAACGTCAGGTTCAGAATGAACCCCAGATTGTTAAAATTCATAACAAAATCCAAATGTGCTATTAGAATCGCTTGGAAAGGAGCCAAAATTAAGAGTTTGTCCAGATAAGGACAGATGTGTACTGCTCAAGATCTGCATAAGGCAACCATATTTAGTGAAAAACCTTGAGGCAGTTGAAAGACCAAAGGATAAAACAGAAAACTGAAAGTGATATGAAGAGACACAAAATCTTGAGAATTTCTTGCAAGTCAGATGAATAAGAATATAAAGACAAACATCCTTTAAATCCAATGTATGAAAAAGGCTTATGGAAGCATAATTGAATAACTACTGATGGGTCAATATTTTGAAACTTGGGATTCTGAGAAGGGTGTTGGGGAAAGAGAGGTTTAAAACTGGTCACTAATTGACCTCCTTTCTGGGAACCAGAAACATTCCCAAATAAAAACCTCTTTTCCTAATGAGGAGGTGCAAATTCTATTGTCCCCTGGGTAAAAAGAGCTCAAAGAAGAGGAATAATAAGGCAAATCTTGATTGCAGGAGGTTGTGGGAACCCTGAAGGACTAGGAGATGTAATCCAAAACATTCTGTATCCTCTCTGAATGATACACAGAATTTCATCTGTATGAAGTTATAGACTGGCAGTCTGGGAGAGAGATATTGCTTTTGGTCAAAGTAACCTAAGAACAGCTGAGGTGGAAAGTTGGAATTGGGGAGGTAGAGGCTTTTAGTCAAACAGGCTGGCTTGCAGGAAAGGAGGGTTTTGAAACTTTGGGATCCTGCAGAGACTTGTCCAGAAATCTACATTTATTGGGTCTTTTACCTTTTTAAGAATGTTTCTGTTCCTTATGAACAAAGGGACCAGCCTTAGAAGGGTAATTGCTTTATTACTTAGGAAGAGAAGAAAGAAAAAGATTTGATTGAGACCTTGCATAACCTTACCTTTCTCCTGCAAAATCGTGAAAAGTTCTGCAGCCACAGAACCAAAGAGATGTTGCTATGCAGACAGGAGTCTAGAAGCTTTGCCTTAACATCTTCAGGTAAAGCCTGAAATCTAAGCCATGAAAATTGATTAAGAGCAAACAGTAGCAGCTGCTCTGAAAGAGGCATCAGCAGCATCACAGCTGCACTTAATAAAATGCCTAGCAACCTGAGAAGGAGAGTTTTAAGAAGAAATAATGCAGGACGTTTGATCTTCCTAGTCCTTAAAATCTGACACATTGCCTAAGTTATGCAAAATAAACAGGTGATATCAGATCATATGGGTTTGGGTAAAAGACGGTCTTAACAGTCACTTTTTGGTGCATCTATTAATTGCCCTGCTGTCTTTGTCAGTGGGCAAATATCTGAGAAAGGGAGAAACCTAGCAGGCTTTACATTAAAAAGAGTAATAACAGATGGATCTATGGCAGGGATATTATAAAACAACTTTTCAGAGTCTGGCCCTTTGTAGAATCTATCTGGTTTCTCCAGGGCATGAGGTTCTGGATTAAGCGAAGCAGTAAAGAGATTAAACAATAAGGCTTCAAAAATAGAACTGATGATAGAGGAATTAGGTACCTCTATTTTCAAAAAAGCACAGTATATTTTCTGGATATCTGATAATTTAGAACCTTCACACTGAAAATGCAGCATCACTTTAATATTATTATCTCCAAAAGAAAGTTCCTCCACAAAGGGGAAATCAGGATACAAACTGTCACCATCATCATCATCATCATGAGAGACACAAGTCACTGGAGAATGAATTTGGGAAGAATAGGTCAAGGAATCACCCCCATCAGTTTCAGAATTCTTTTCATCCTTAGATTTTTCTCTTTGTCTTTTGGGAGGAAGTGGAGAAGAAAGAGACACAGCAGCAGCAGAAAAAAAAGGAGAAGGCTTTAATAAAATGATAGCTTGGAAAAGGCTCTGTGTGAAATCCTGGCAATCACTGAGAATCTCTGGATGTCTGAGAGGAAACTGTATGCTCAGTCTTCTACTACTACATTTTGTACAGGCAGTTGTCGCAAATAAGAAGCATCTCTGAGTCCTGACACACCTTGATCAAATAACCAGGAACTTCTTCCCTAATTAAGATCTGAGGTATATTGTAATGTCCCTTCAAAATTACAAGCCAAGGTTCCCCCTTCTTACAAGAAGTGGACAACTGGTCAGACATTAGGTATAGCTGCCCTACATCAGCCTCCATGGGGAGGAGGTTATGACAGAGGGTACAGCAGTAACAAATGTACAATTCAAGACCTCATCAAGAGAGATAACTGAGATGTCCAGTCTGATGCAACAACAGAAGTCTAAAGCTTTAGCTTTTTAGACTTCTTTGACATCTGATGAACATCAGCAAATGAGGCCTCGGATACCATTTTACCTTGGGCAAGAGGTTTAAGCTACTGGTTCTCAAGGTAAATCTTAAGTGAAGATAGACTGCTATGCACAATCTTAGACACAAACAACTGGCAAATAGAATAATCTCTACAGACATGGTCAGTACCTAAACAAAAAAGACACTTTGTATGATGATCTCTGTAAAGAATCTGCCTCCTGCAATCACATTTTCCTTTCATCAAAGACGTACAATTTCTTTTTTTTTTAAGAATATAAAGTACAGAAGAGGAGGGTACCCAATGGGGTAACTTATCTGTCCAAAGACAGAGGAAGAGATATGAATCTCCCTATGCCCTTTATGTACCTCTACTTCTTTCAGGATGAGATCATATGTTGGATGTATGTCATGACAATATGAGGGCATCCAGGCTTTGGTATGCTGGACAGACATACAGCTATTTGGCAGGATATCCCATCTGTTAGTAATAGTACAACAGTGATCCAAGGAAGGACATTTTCCTAACCGAATCTGTTCTGATGGGGCCTCTTGGATGGCCTTTTTCTGAACAGCAGTATCTGGTAGTGGTATCTTGGGGAGGGAAAAAGGAAAGGTTTTGGGCATATTACCTCTCTCTCACCCATATGCCCGATGGTCAGCTATACACTTGTGTAGAGAGAGAAAGATGTCCACAGACGGCCTCCAGAAGTGCTACTGGTTCTGCCTTCTGGGGAACATACTGCAAAAACCCTCACTTGGCAGACCCCTTCAACCTCTTGGCTGGTGTCAGTTAAAGGAAATGTTGCTGGGTCAGCTTTCCTGAGGCAGAATCAAAGGCTTGATGTTGGGGATTTGAAGCCCTTCTGATTCCTGGTGGATGGTCATTGAGGGCTCTCAGTGCAACTCATATGGCAGACTTAATCTTGCCTTCCTCTTCACAACTGAATAACTTTTTCATCGTATGGCCAAACAGGGAGGTGCCATCAAAGGAGACTTTGGTGAAAGATACTTTGAAACCGTCTACAAAATTACATTGGCAAAGTCAAGTCTGGCGCTGCATCATGAGATCAGTACCTGCCGCTCTAAATGCCCCATTGGCAGCATTGTCAAGTACATGGAGAGGATTGTGCCATTCAAAGCTTGTTTGCACCATTGTGAAGCACACACATGGAGAGATTTGTGACATTCAAAGCTTGTTTCCCAGGGTTGTCTGTAACTGGTTCTGATAATCTTGTCAAGGAAGCTTTTTTTCAAAAGTACACAGAGCCTGATCCGTTTGGAAGGGATTCTTATGTGTTGTGTAGTTTACTGCCCTCAAGGCAAATGTGCCTACAGGTTCACTTCCCCATTCTATCATTCCAGATTCTTTAACAGGAGGATGGAAAGTGCAAGATTTCTGACAGCTCCTTCTTGGTGGCTGCTGCAAAGATCATAGAGTCCACCAGAGAGTCTTTTGACCAGAACTGCCTATCCTTATGAGTATTAAAATTCTGTCGATATTGTCATGCTTTCAAGGTATAGCTTTTACTGTGTCAGGTACCTGTCATGCACTCCAAGCAATCAAGTCTGCAAGACTGTCTTGGAGGAGGGACCACCCAAGAGGTAGAGGCAGCAGAATGGTAAGAGTCAAAGATCATTTCCTCACCTAAAGAAGGTGGTTCAGTGGACCACGATCCAATCTCTCTCCCATCAGCACAAGGATCTTGCCAAATGGGGCATCTTCAGGAGAAGATTGGGGGGAGCCTTCATGATCCTCCCAAGTCCATGTCTGAGGTGGGGAACTCTGGGGGGGGGGTTGGAACCATGTGACTCATTTTACATATTTTCTTCCTGGGAGCCTATTAGCACTGTGGCAATGCTCTGAGAGCATCCCATTTGCTCCGTCTCTGAGAAACCAAGATATGAGGGTTTAGAAACAAACAGGTGGACGTGTGAGAGTGGAACAAGTGCCAAAGGACGTTCTGTAGTATGTCTTGATGGAGAAGCCATTATCCTCTCCATGGTTTTGAATGCAAATCTGGAATATGTTGACAGGAGATTAGAGCTGAAAACTCAGAGAACGGTGACTCTGACACTAAGAATGGTCTCAAGCAAGTTGAAGCTGAAGACCCAGCATATAGCAGTTGGGCATGTAAGTCACTCAGCCCAGAAAGCCTAGGGACAGAATGAGGCAGATGAGATGAAATGAGAGCCAAAAAAGAAGATATTGTTGTCAAAGTAACAGGCTCTGGGAAGCATGGAAGCTCTGAAACCACTGGTGTACAGACAAAAACCAGGGAAGAACATATTAATAGTGAAGAGGGGCCATCCAAAAATGCCCTGGATCGAGAGGGGGATGGGATGATTCCCTATTCTATCACAGTGTTAAGAAAGGTCCTCATTATGGACTCCCTACTTGTTTCAGTGGTCATTTTAAAAGATTTAAAACATCTTATGGACCTTGAATGAGGCCTAGATGGGATAAATCACAAAAAAGAATAGTTGTGTAAACTCTTACCATAGCCATAGATGTCACTCTCTTTCATGTTGCAGTATTCTTGGTGAATGATTTTCCACCTCAGGCGACCCGTACGTCGGATCCTATACAAAAGCTTCAGCTTAGCTGTTGTAGTTGTGTGGGACGTCACATGTAGGGCCATAAACCAGGGACCTTAAATGTGATGTCTGCACACACAGACCTCAGAACTTGAAGGCTCAGCAGGAGTAGCAGTCAGTGATGTCAGTCATAGGATCAAGGAGCCATTATGTGGTTACACAGGTCACAGGATAGGGTGTAGACCCCAAGAGACCTGAGGATACGAGTGACAGAGAGAAAGAAGGATAAGGGGGTTTTGGTGGGTGGGAAGGAATACTGCAACATGGAAGAGAAGGACATCTATGGTTATGGTAAGATTTTACACAACTATTCTATGTCCTTCTATTCCTATGTTGCAGTATTCTTGGTGTGCGAAAGTATCACAGCTAAGTTGGAAGGAAGGGTGGAGGTAGAAGAGGCTGATTCCACAAAGCCTGCAGGATTGCCCTGGGAAATCCTGCCATTGGTCTGGAGACACTGTCTAGCTTGTAGTGTTTCGTGAAAGTGTGACTGGTGGACCATGTGGCTGCTTCCAGTATGGAAGTGGTGTCCAGGCCTTTTAAAAAGGCTTTGGAGGCTGCCACTGCCCCGGTGGAGTGAGCTTTGACTTCCTGTGGGAGCTTTTTGCCATGGTGTGAATAACAGAGGCAAATGGCTTTTCTAATCCAGCATGCGATGGTTTGTTTGGAGACTGCCTTGCCCAGGGCCCTTGAGTGGAAATAAACAAAGAGTTGATTGGATTTTCTAATGGATTTTGTTTTGTCTAGGTAAAATCTTAGCTGCCTGTGTACATCCAGGGAGTGGAGTATTCTCTCACCATCACTGGTAGGAAAGGGGTAGAAGGTGGGCAGATGAATAGATTGGTTTAAGGACAGATCATTCATCACCTTTGGCATGAAGGAAGGGTTAGTTCTTAGTGTTACTCTGTCCTTGTGGAAGGTAGTGTATGTGGGGGGCAAGCCATTAGTGCCTGTAATTCAGACACCATTCTGGCTGAAGTTATGGCCACTAGCAGTACTGTCTTCCATGTGCACATCTGTAGAGTAGCCAAACTAGCAGGTTCAAATGGAGACTGGGTTAGTTTTTCCAAAATTAAGTTAAGGACCCAGGGTGGTGTGATGGGCTTTCTTGGAGGTCTGATGTGCAAGACCCCTTTTAAGAATAGCTTCACGTCGAGCCTGGTTAGCAGGGGAGGATCTAGTGGTAGGCAGGCTAAGATTGCTGAAAGGTGGATTTTCACTGAAGAGTAAGGGTCCACCCTTTACTAGTTGACACACACATGCAAGAACTAGGGGGGGATCTGCGATGCATGGATCCCTGCCCTTGTCCAAACATCATTTTGAAAATCTTTCCCATTTAGCTAAATATTATTTTCTTGTAGTAGGTTTCCTGGCCTCCCTCAGGACTGAAAGCACATCCCCTGAGTAGTGATACCTGAAGGGAATTAGAAGTTAATTACCTACAGGATCAGTGACATCTGCAAGTGTGGGTGGATGCGGGTTCCCTTTTGCTGTGTCAGAAGATCCACCTTGTGGGGTAATTTGTGGTGATTTCCCTTAGCCAGACTGAGAAGTAGGGGGAACCAGTGCTGCCTTGGCCAGTAGTAGGGGGTCACCAACAAGATTTTTGGTTTGTCTCTCCTGATTTTCAGGAGGACTATCTGATTTAGTGGGAAGGGAGGAAAGGCATATAGAAACCTTCCCTTCCAAGAAATGCTGAAAGTGTCTACTCTCCAAGCCAGAGGGGAGTAGGTCTTGGAGCAGAAGGTCTGCAGTTGTTTGTTCTGGGGAGAGGCAAACAAGTCTACTTGAGGAGTGCCCCAAGGGTGGACAATGTCTAGGAAGACATTCCTGTCCCAACATCCATTCGTGCTGTGGAGAGGATGTCCTGCTTAGAAGGTCTGCTTGTTTGTTGTCCTGCGAGGGGATGTAGGATGCCTGCAGGGACAAGTTGTGTCGAGAGGCTAGGTCCCATACCAGTAAGATTAGTCTGCACAGGTGGTACGCTTTTGTTCCTCCCGCTAGCTGAGGTACCACATAACTGTGGTGTTGTCTGTTATTATTTGGAGAACACCTGGTAGTAGGAGTGGGCTGAAGGTTTTCAGTGCTAGAAGGACTGCTGTCATTTCCTTCACGTTGATGTGTTTGTTCCTTAAGGAAGGGTGCCACTTTGCTTGGACCCTGTAGGATGTCAATTGTGTCTCCCCATCCTGAGTCTGAAGCATCTGTATGTATAACCTGGGTTGGGAGAGGAGGCTGCAAAGGAAAGCCCGGGTTGAGCGGGACTTAATAAATCCACAAAATTACTTCTGCATTTAGGCAGGGCAGGAGAGTGATGTCTTTCTCTAGAGGATGTTAGTGCTGAGACCGAACATTTTCTAGATACCACTGTAGCTTTCGCATGTGCACTCTGGCTATTGGAAGCATGGGGATGGTGGCTGCCATTAGGCCCAGGGTCCTTAGGAATTGCCTTGCAGTTATTATTGGGGTCTGCAACAGGGCTTTGAAATGGGAGGTCAGGGAGCTGACCTTGTCCTGGGGAATTAGAAGTTATGTCCTTACCATAACGTTCCATGTGGAGTGTTCATCTCGCCTTTGTTCTTACACCTGGGTTCGGAGCCGATCCTCGGCTCCGTGTCGGCCGCTTGCAAGCTCTGCATCGAGAAGAAGCTCGAGACAACCTAATACCCACAATCCCCCCCTGCCTTTACCTCAGATCTAGTTTGCAAGCAAACCAGCAGTCAGAGAGAGAACACACTCATGCCAAAAATTTACATAAAAGCAAGAACACTTATATCTATATATATATATATATATATACACATGTACATCATATATATACAACAACTGCAAGTGCAGAAGCAGAATACCCCAGACCAGGCACCAAATTGAACGTTCTTCCTGAGGGTGGGAGGGTGGGAATGTAAGAACAAAGGCGAGATGAACACTCCACATGGAACGTTATGGTAAGGACATAACTTCTAAATGTGAGAGTGTTCGATCTCGCCGTCTGTTCTTACACCTGGGTAGCGTCCCTAGCTCCATGTTCCTGAGGAACTCACGGGAGAACGTTCTTGAGCACAGTGGAACCAAAGGTTGCCCTGTCCCTAGAAACCCTGTTTACTTTGTAATGAGAGATGAATGTATGTGGTTTAGACCAAGTAGCAGCTGCACAAATCGTGTCTAATGGTAGGCGAGCTGCATGAGCCAGGGATGTAGACACTGATCTTGTAGAATGTCCTTTGGGTTTGACAGATAAAGTTTGATTTGAAGAATCATAAACGTATATAATACAATCAGTTAGCCATTTGGAAAGAGTTCGTTTAGTAACCGCTACACCTTTCCTGCTGTCAGCAAAGGCTACAAAAAGTTGATCAGATTTCCTGTGATCCTTTGTTCTATCCAAATAAAATCTAAGTTGTCTATGGACATCCAACTTGTGTAACATATACTCCAATTTATTGGAGTGATTCTTGAAAAAGGTAGGTAATTCAATGGATTGATTAATGTTATTGATAGAGCAAACTTTGGGGAGAAAGGATGGATTAGTGCGAAGAGATGCTCTGTCAGAGTGAAAGATCAAATAAGGGTGTTTAATAGAAAGAGCCTGAAGCTCAGACACTCGCCTAGCGGATGTAATGGCTACCAAGAAGAGGGTCTTCCACGATAAATACTTCAATGGACAAGAGGAGGCTGGTTCAAAAGGGGGTAACATCAATTTAGATAATAACAGGTTTAGATTCCAAGGAGATGTAGGAGTTCTAACTGGTGGTCTAATATGGAAAGATCCTTTTAAAAAGGCCTTACAAAGTCTGTGAGCCATAATAGGTGCCCCACATTCTTCCACATGAAAGTTGGAAATGGCAGCCAACTGCACTCAAAGTGGCAGGAGAAGCTCCTTGGTGGAACAATTCTGTTAAAAACTCCAAGATCTTGTTTAACGGAGCTATGACAGGGTCCAAATGCTGTGAGTTTGCCCAGAAGACAAAACGCTTCCATTTACTAGTGTAGGTCTTTGTAGTGGAAGCTTTATGAGAAGCCACTAGTATATTCTGAACTGCAGGTGAAAGAGAATCAGACCTGGCTAAAAAGGGAAGCGGAGCAGCCAAGCTGCTAGATGGAGTGATCCGAGCGAGGGGTGAGGAACCCCTGATGAGTGAGTCAGTAGATCTGGCTCTGGGTCCAGGATCCAAGGTCCCCGAATGCGGTGTTGCAAAAGAAAGGGGAACCAAATTTGACGAGGCCAGAATGGGGCAATGAGGATTATCGTCCTTTGTAGGTTGTTGGCTTTCTGCAGAAACTTTGCAATCAGGGGAAAGGGAGGAAAAGCGTACAGGAGACCCGGGGGCCAATCGTGCACCAGCTCGTCCCTGGGGACTTCCATTGGAGGGGGTAATAGGGCAAAGTAGCTCCTGCATTTGGCGTTCATTGGAGACGCAAAAAGATCGCAGGAAGGCTGGCCCCACTTGCGAAAAATCTTCGCAACTGACTGTTTGAGGGACCACTCGTGAGGCAACAGGATTGCTCTGCTCAGCCTGTCGGCTATGACGTTGGATGACCCCGGGATGTGCGTTGCGATCAGAAAGCGACCCGTGGACTCCGCCCATTGCCAGATTCTCATGGCCTCTCTGCATAGCTGATAAGACTTGGTTCCCCCTTGTTTGTTTATGTACCAGACTACGGACATGTTGTCTGTCTGAACTGCAATAGTCCCTAGAGGAAGAAGGGGAGAAGTGTTGCCATGCTAGAAACACTGCCCTCAACTCTAGAACATTGATGTGCAGATTGTACTCTAAATTGGTCCATTCGCCTTGGACTGTCTGTCCCTGAAAGATGCCCCCCCACCCTATCAGGGAAGCGTCCGTGGTCACCGTAGCTGTCGGCGTGGGTAGCACAAATGGTCTTCCGCTGGAAAGGTTGCAAGTCTGAAGCCACCAGGCTAGGTGTGATTTGCATGTGTTTGTAATCAGAATTTCGTGTGTCAGAGGTAGCTGTTGGAACGACCATTGTGCAAACAGTAGCCATTGTAGAACTCTCATGTGCAGTCTTCCCAATGGTATCGCAATGAGAGAAGCTGCCATGAGACCCAAAACCTTCAGAACCAGTTTTGCTGGGGATTTTCTGGATGACAGAAGAAGAAATATGTGGCTTTGTAGTGAGGCTATCCTTTCTGGAGGAAGCCTTAGAATTAAATGATGCGTATCCAATTCCGCTCCTATGAATAAGATATGCTGTGATGGCTGTAGTAAAGATTTTTCGAAATTTACGGAAATTCCGAGGTGAACACAAAGTTGTAGAATGTAATCCCTGGCCTGTATCAGTTGACGCCGGGTGGTGGCAGAAAGGAGCCAGTCGTCCAGATACGGAAACACCTGGAATCCTAGGCGTCTCAGATGAGACGCTACCACTGCCATGCATTTGGTGAAAACCCTGGGGCTGAGGTCAGACCAAAGGGCAGGGCTCGAAACTGATAGTGACTGGCTCCCAGCCGGAAGCGCAAATGATCTCTGGACGCCCTGGCCATTTTGATGTGGTAGTATGCGTCCTTCAGATCTATTGAGCACATCCAGTCATCCTTCTGTAAGAATGGAAGGATCGATTGAAGCGTGACCATTCGGAACTTTTCTTTCTTGATGAAGGTATTGAGGTTGCTTAGGTCCAGAATCGGCCTCCAGTCCCCTGTCTTCTTTGGAACTAAAAAGAACCTTGAGTAAGTTCCGAATCCTCTTTGGTCCGCTGGGACTGGTTGGATGACTCTTTTTTTCTAGCAGCTTTGAAATTTCTATAGCTGCTGGGTCTCGCAGATGGGGCGGCACATCTGGGAGCCTTCTCTTTGGAATGAGGGTGGATAGGAAGGGTATTCTGTAACCTCTGGTAACCACGCTTTTACCCAGTTGTCTGTGGTAAGATTTTGCCAGGTCTGAGGGTATAAAGCTAAGCGACCCCCGACTGCCTCCAGAGCAGGACAGTCGGGCCTCCTCTCAGGAGTGCTGGAAAGGTTTTCCAGGGGGGGTATCCCTGTCACCTTGGTTTTGCGGACCCCCTCTGCCGCCAGGGCGGCGTCTTCCACCTCTGCCCCCTCCTCTGCCTCTAGAGGAGGCATCACCCTGTGTGCCTGGGAAAGAACCTTGGGGTTTTCGAAACCACATTTTCCCACCGCATTGCCCTTTGGGGTACGGTCTGGATGGGGTGGAAAACGGACTCCGACAGCAGACAGAGTCTTTCCCTCCTGCTCACACCGGGTAAGGGTCTCCTTTACTTTGGGGCCAAAGAGAGTGGCACCGTCAAATGGGGCGTTAGTAAAGGAAGACTTGAAGGCTTCCGCAAATGAACATAAGCGCATCCAGGATTGTCTACGAAGAGCAATCGCTGAAGCTGCTGCCCTACTCGATCCTTCGCTGCGATGAGATCAGCCTCATGGACGAGTTTACAATGGATGTAAGGGTATTAAGTTGTGCTGTAACTTTCTCCGAGACAACAGCATCTGTAGTACCCTGGAGGGTATCTCCCAACTCTTTGATTAGATCCCTCTGTAGTCGTGTGAAGTGGGTCAAATAGTTCAGGGATCGCATAGAAAAAGCCGCTGAACTAAAATGCGCTTCCCACCTGTCCATGGTCCTAGAATCTCTGTTAGGGGGATGGACAGATGAGGAAGATTCCGACATCTCCTTTTTCGTGGCCGCTGCCACCACCACAGCGTCCACTGGAACTCCTTTTGTCAGATAAGCCTTGTCCTGGGGTGCAGTAATATACTTATTAGGCTTTCTAGGGACTGGCTCCACCATGTCAGGAGCCTCCCACGCCCTTCGAGCAATCAGCTCCATTAACTCATCGAAGGGCGGAGTGACCCAGGAGGAGGAAGGGCGAGCACCAAATGCCTTCAGCAAGACTGACTCATCCTCAGAAGGGGGGAGGGACTGCCAATCACCTCTCTGCTTTAGGATCTCCAAGATGTCAGAAAAAGAGACATCTTCTGAGGGTGACTTTGGGGACCCTTCTGACTCATCCAAGTCAGTATCGGATGTCAAAGATTCTTGTGGAGAATCTAAGTGTCTCCTCTTACACAATCTTTTCCTAGGGACTTCTTCGGGGGGAGCATCCGAAGAAGCCTCCGTGGAAGAGGGGGCACCCTCCAGTGGTGGCTGAGACACAGGTGCTCGACGCTTAGCTGTAGCCATGGGTGCAGAGGAGGATAACGGACCTTTATGGGGAGGAGAAGCTGTTTCTGCTGATGTGGTTGTCTGGGTAGACAACACCTTCCTCATGAGATCGAAGGCCCCCGGGTCCCGAGTCGAGGTATCTCCCGGTTCCGAAGAAATGGGAAGAATCCCCAAAACAGGTCCCGAAGGCATCGACCCCGAGGACGGAACCGAGTCGATCCGAGCCGAGGCCCCGAGAGGGAGCGTCGGAACCGAAACATCGGTCCGACTCGGTCCCGGAACCCAGGATGGATCTTCGGCTCCGAGACTCCGGTACCGGATCCGATGGAGTCGAGGTGAACGGAGCCGACAGAGAAAAGGACGGTTCTGGCACCGAGGGCTCCACAATCAGCAGCTCAGCTTCTTCCGGCTCCGAAGACTGGACAGGTCTCGGAGGAGGAACAGATGGAGACAGTGGAAGGCCTTCAAGTCTCGACACCAATTGAGAGGAGACAGAGATGAGTTTGGATAAGGCCGTATTCTCCATTAACTTCTGCACCACGCGGTCTACATCGGTATCAGAAAGGGGTCTGGAAGAACGGGTCGAAGGAATCGAAGACGGAGCCGACCTCAACAGTGTCGGGGGAGGGAGTTCCGTCAACGGTTCCAAGACTTGAGGCTCGGAAACTGACAACAGTTGAACACTCGGCTCCGAAGTCTGTGGAACCGGTGATCTAACTTTTACTGAAGAGCTCGGAGCCGATGACCTGGGCTCCGACGTCTTCGATTCCTTCGAGGATTTGGATGCCTGGTCTGAAGCATCCAGAGCCTCTTGAAAAGTAGGTTTTAACAAACCCCTATCCATGAGTTTCCTGCGCCTATCTGTCATGACCCTCCCACTGAAAGAATGACAAATTGAGCAGTCTTCTTGCAGGTGGAGAGGGCCAAGACAGTAGACGCAGGAACTATGATTGTCAGTAACTGACATCTTTTGCCCACATTGGCAACGCTTGAATCCAGATTTAGCCTTCTCAGACATCTTAAACTTAATATGGTAGAAAGTGAGAAGTCAAGTCCAGTAGTAAAGTCCAATCCGGTGAAATTGTCGAATCCAGTAAAAGGAAAAATGTCTATCCGGTAGTCAATCCAGTAAGGGGTGGTAGGCCCCGAGGGAAACTCTAATAAGTTTAAATAAACTTAAACGGAACCGAGAATTCCTCAACCGTACCCACACACACACACTTAGTCACTAAACAAACTTTTTAGAATAAAATTATTCTGAAATAACAAGAAAAAAATATAAAATCTTAGCTTTAGGTGCTCGAGCTCGACCCAGTGATGCGAACGCTGCAGCGGCAAACTAGATCTGGGGTAAAGGCAGAGGGGAATTGTGGGTATTAGGTTGTCTCGAGCTTCTTCTCGATGCAGAGCTTGCAAGCGGCCGACACGGAGCCGAGGATCGGCTCCGAACCCAGGTGTAAGAACAGACGGCGAGATCGAACACTCTCACATGAAAGGCTTTCATTATGTCCATTTTGATCCTGCAACACAGAAATATTTTGTCTTGTTCTGGTGTCACGGATGATTTTGGGAGGTTGAGGGTGAACCTCAATCTTTGTAGTACGCACATGGTGAACTCTAGATTGATTAATAGGGTTTCTTTGCAGTCTTCTAGGATCAGGATGTCATCTATGCAGGGATAAATCCGAATCCCCTGTGTTCTGCAATAGGCAATGGCAGTTGCCAGACATTTTGTGAACACTCTGGGGGCAGTGGACAAACCAAAGGGCAAAGCAGTAAATTGGAAATGAGAGGAGGGTCCAGAGAAACATAAAAATTTTCTGTGGGAGGGTAGAATGGGTATGTGCAAGTAGGCTTCTTACAGGTCGAGTGTGGCCATGAAAGCCTTGGCAGGTATGAGAGGGAGTAAACTTGGAAGGGACAACATTCTGAAGGTGGGCATGTTTAAGAACTGATTTAAGAAGAAAAGGTCTAGAATGGGTCTCCATGGTCCATCTTTTCTGGGGACCAGGAACAGTATTGAATAGAAGTCCTTTCCTTCCTGTCTTGGTGGGACAGGTTCTATGGTGCCCACGTTCAGAAGGTCTGTCAGAACCTGTGGGAAGAGGTGTCTTTGATTTTTGCGGGGAAAGGGGCCACCCCTTAAGGATGGCCTTTCTTTCTAGGAGAGGAAGTATCCTTTTTGAATAATAGCCAGAATCCATTTGTCTGTGGTGATGGTTTTCCAAAAGGAGAGGCAGGCGGAAAGGGGAAGGAGGGTAAGGCAGCCATGCATTGTTGGGGCCTCCTCTGTCTTGAAAGGGCTGTCTAGAGGGAGGCTGAGAGGCAGCTTGCCTGGTAGGGGTTTGTCTTCTGGTTCCTCTTCTTTGTCTGGAAGACAAAGGTCCAGCAGAGGGTGGGTTTTGTCTGACAAATGTGGCCTTGGCAGGGTAATTCCTGTAATATTTGGGAATTGGGGACACCAAGAGATGCTTGA
Source organism: Protopterus annectens (assembly GCF_019279795.1). Lineage (NCBI taxonomy): Eukaryota > Metazoa > Chordata > Ceratodontiformes > Protopteridae > Protopterus > Protopterus annectens. Next base: position 528,709,390 of record NC_056749.1, on the reverse strand, counting down.
TGTCTTGCAATTCCATGCTCTTTTCTTGCAATTTTTGAACAGGTCTGCTGATTGTTTGCCAAACAGGAAATTAGGGTCCAGAGGGGCATTTAAGATTTTAGACTTAAATTCTTCTGGCAAGTGTTGCAGACGAAGCCAGGAGTATCTTCTGAGAACAGAGTCAGATGCTGCAGAGCGTGCAGAGGCCTCTGCAGCATCACAGCTGCATTTAATTGAGTGTCTGGCTACTTGGACAGCCAGAGATAGTTTGGAAGAGATAGCAGCTTTTGTGGGGCAGTCAGAAGTAGCAGCCAGCATAGTAGGTGCTTGAGTGACCAGGTCCAAAGCATATCTGGTCATATGGGTTTGATAGCTGATGGCTCTAAAGGCCAATGTGGAAGAGGTGAAGATCTTCTTTCCAATTCTATCCATTGCTTTGCTTTCTTTGTCCGTAGGTAAGAGAGGCAAACAGAATGAGTCTGGATTGTTTATCTGGTGAATTGGCAATCCCAGCAGGATCTGTCAAGGGAGGCTTGACTAAGAATTTTTGGTCATCAGGCACCTTGTAGAAGTGGCCTGGCCTCTTAGGGGCAGGTGGCTGAGAATCTGGAGTCTTTGATGCTGAGGCAAAGACATCTAAATAGGCAGGGATGACAGGTGGAATGACAGAAGGGGAGGAGCTCGAATTACCTCTTTTGAGCATCAGGCATTTGTGAGGTGTGCCATTTAAAGTATTCTTTCATTTTGGTGATGGTTTCACCAAAGGTGATAGCCTTGGGGGGGGGGGGTCACCCTCAATAGATTCATCATCTGATGAATAATACTCTTGTGGGAAGGGTATTTGGGAAGTGTAAGAAATTGATTCCTCAGAAGAGAAATAATAGGTCTCTTGCCCTTCTTCCCTGTCTTGTCAGGTAAGTGGTTGATGATAAGATGCAAAGGCCGGCCTAGGGCTAAGCAGAGGAAGGGTAGCTGGAGAAGAGGTTGAGGGCCTAAGGGCCAGAAAGGCCTGCATTAAGGAAGAGGTGAAGGACTGCCAATCAGGCAGGCCTCCTGTGGGTATAGCCAAATGTTTATTTTTTTGTTTCTTTTTGACTGGGGTAGACTTAGGAGTAGGCCTGGAGTTGGATGCCTGGCTAACGGTAGCAGTGCCTGATGGAAGGATCTCGGCTGGAGAGGTCTGGTTGCGTCTGGTTCCCCCTTGACCTCGGTGGTAGCCGGTGTCTGGGTTGCCTCCGGGGACATGCCGGTTGTCAACTGTGAAGTGGCTTCCTCCAAGGTTGCCGTAGAAATCGACGGGTCTGTTGGACATCCCTCAACTCCTAAATTGGTAGCTGGCGAGGCGTCCGATAGCACAGTGACAGAGAAAGACGGCCTAGGAAACTTGGCCTTCTTTCATGGAAGTTCAGTCAAAGCCTCTGAGACAGGATCCATCCTAAAGCTAATTTTTTAAGCCACTGGTTTTCCAGGTAGAGATTTAGTGCAGCCAGACGGCTGCGAAGGGTCTTAGGAATGAAAGATTGGCAGATAGAGCAAGGGTTGTGATCGTGCTCCTGGCCCAAGCAAAAAAAAAGCAGCGGTCGTGCATGTCTTTATGGGGTATCTAGCACCGCAATGGTATTTGCCCTTTTTTGCTGACATTGGCTAAGGATTGCTACAACAAACCAAGCTTTAGCTAGAAATTAAAGAAAACCCCAACGGGTTACTTAACTTTTAGACATTTTGCGGTGAAGGAGTAAGGCACATGATGACGTCCCACGCAACTACAACAGCCAAGCTGAAGCTTTTGTATAGCCGTCAACGCATGGGTCGCCGGAGGCGGAAAATCCCTCACCAAGAAAACTGCAACACAGAAATGGGAGGACATTTCTCTTTTTGACGAGTGTATCTGCTTAATACTGGAGTTGGAGATGTGTCATGAATAAATGGCAGTTACATACTTGTGTTTTATGGGTCCTTGAGCTGCTTGCTAGATCTGACCCAGCAAAACTAGTGCTCCAGATTTGTGTCCCTTTAAGTATTATTTTCTCATCAGTCCTTAAAGTGCAAGTAAGATAAAATCAGGTCAAGTTTGTCACCAAAGGAAAAAGGACATGAATGGAAGGATCCAGCTATACACAGAGTATTTAACTGCCATATTACATTCATTCAAGTCCCCTTATCCAACTTATAGGTCAGATTCCCAAATTACAAAAACATTTAATAGGAGACCCTCAATGACAGTCTCTGAAGGAAGCCCTACCCTAGTGCTTAATAAAGGTATGCAAATTATTCCACTTCCCACACAAATCTCATAATTTCAGGAACTCCTGAAGAAGGCTGTTGAAGAGGCAACAGATCTGGTGGGATCCGCCTTTGGCTTGCATAGTAAAAAGCAATAATGAACTGACATTGGGCAGAGAAAATCACAATTTTCTTATGTGTAAAAGGAAACAATAAGTTGAGAGACTTTCTTGAAGGATTTGGTTCTGTTAAGGTAAAACCTCAACTGCCCATCGATGTCCAAAACATGCAAGACCTTGCCTTTATTGTTATAATTTGGAAAATAAGACTGGAAAGTGACTCAGCTAGTTCATGTTTACCACGGAAGCCACTTTAGGAAAAACGGAAGGACAGGTATAGAGGGAAAAATCTGTCTTTGTGGGAAACTACATAAGGTAATGCCAAAGAGTACATAGTTCAAAAACTCTCCTAGATGAAGTGACTGCTATTACAGACAAATTTTTCCACGAAAGAAACTGCAACTGTTCTGTAGATGTTGGATTGAGTGGTGGTTTTGCCAAGTCTTGCAAAACAATATTGAGCTCCCAAGGAGGGACCAATTCTCTCAATGTTGGCCTGAGATGGAAAATTCCTTTGAGGAAGGCCTTGCAAAGTTTATCAGACACCAGTTAACAAGTATGCTGACCAACACAGATGTTCAAAATAGCCAATAACTGAATGTTTAGTGTGGAGAGAGGCTAGATCCTGTATAAAGCATAGTGCTTAACAAACAAAGAATATCTGGTATTAGAGCAAAAAGGGGTCAACAAGTTGGCCAGAAAATTAGATAACGATAAGTCTCCATTTCCTGCAATACAGGTTAAATATGGAATCCTTCTGACAGACAGACAGACAGAAACCCAACTACATCAAATGAAAGGGCTGGATTGTTAGAAATCATTGGAACTGGAAAAATTAAAAGTTGTGTGCTCACTATAACTACGCTTGTTGTGAATTTTCATTCTTCCTCAATGAATGCATCTTGGGAACTGACCCTCGGATCTGACTCAGCCACTTTTCTTTAGATTCTAGGATCAGACACTTGAGCTCCTCTCTTTACTCATAATGCCCCTGACCACTGCCTTACTTCAGACTGAAAACATGCCAATTCCACAGGTAGCAATAACAGGCCAACAGGAACCAAAAATATATGAAACAAAGCTGTTCAATCCGATACTTAACTCTTTCGTCTGAATGGTAAGCAGACTTCTTCAGAGTATACGGCCACATACAAACCCAGGTTTATATAGACCCATTAGTTAATCATGTGACTACACACAAACTTAAACTGTAAAAATGTTTATATACACATTAAACCCCCCTAACCAAAATATGAAAAAGTAAACATAAAAAAATAAATAAATTAAAAAAAATATATATATATATATATAGAGAGAGAGAGAGAGAGAGAGAGATTTATATACATATATAGAATAGTTGTGCAAAATCTTACAATAACCATAGATGTCCTTCTCTTCCATGTTGCAGTATTCATTGTGTGGGATTTCCCGCCTCAGGCGATCTGACATCGGGCTCCTATACAAAAGCTTAAGCCTGGCTGCTGTAGGTGCGTGGGACATCACACATAGGGCCATAAACCAGGAACCTTAAAAGTGACGTCTGCACTCACAGACCTCAGAACTTGGAAGCCCAGATGAGTGGCCTGACAGGAGAACAAGATGCCAGCAAAAGGAACAAATGCCACTGTAAGGCCAAACAGACAAGCCTTCTGGGAGTGGAAGCAGTGGTCCAAGGACAGACCATTCAATAAAAGAAGAATAGGGGGTATGGACGGTGGGAAGGAATACTGCAACAAGGAAGAGAAGGACATCTATGGTTATGGTAAGATTTTACACCACTATTCTATGCCCTTCTATTCCAATGTTGTAGTACTCATGGTGTGGGAGAGTACCACAGCTTAGGAAGAGTGATGGGAGGTGGTAGAGGATTCCAAGAATCCTTGCAGGATTGCTCTAGCAAAGCCTGCTCTGGCCGTGGAGACTTGGTCTAATATATAGTGTTTGGCAAAAGTGTGACTCGTAGACCAAGTTGCTGCTTCTAGGATGGAAGCTGTGTCTAGGCCTTTGAGAAAGGCCTTGAAGGTAGCCATGCCCCTGGTTGAGTGAGCTCTTATACCATGAGGCAAGACTTTGCCATGGTGTGAGTAACAAAAAATAATTGATTTCCTGACCCAACATGAAATGGTTTGTTTGGAGACTGGCTTGTCCACAGCCCTGGGGTGAAAGGAGATAAAGAGTTGGTCAGACTATCTGAAGGACTTGAAGAAAACCGGTAGGTCAATAGATTGGTTAATTGAAAATCCAAAAATGACCTTGGGCAAGAAGGAAGGGTCAGTATGAAGGGACACTCTATCCCTGTGAAAGTTCAAGTAAGGTCTCTTGACACTCAAGGCCTGCAACTCAGACACTCTTCTCGTTGAAGTACGTGCTACTAGAAGTAGAGTCTTCCATGATAAAAATTTTATATCACATGAATCAGAAGGTTCGAAAGGAGGGCTTGTTAACGACTGAAGTACCCAAGTCAAGTCCCAGGGTTCTATGGGGGGCTTGACAGGAGGTTTAACACGTAATACTACTTTCAAAAAGGTCTTGCACAGTTGGTGTGGCATAACAGAAGAATTATCAAATCCATTATGAAATTTTGCGAAAGCTGTTAAATGCACAGTAATTGTCGATGCTGAGGGTCCTGCATGTAGAAGAGTAGTCAAGTACTGTAGGATTTTCTGAATAGCCATAGAGAAAGGGTCTATGTCCTGATCTTTGGCCCATGTAGACAACCTAGCCCATTTACTAGAATACGTTTTTCTGGTGGAAGGTTTGTGTGAAGCAAGAAGAATCTCACGGATCGGAGATGAAATATCAGGCAGCCTGGCAATCATCGAAAGTGAAGGAATCAAGTTGTGAGCTTGAGGCTGTGGAGAATAGGGTGAATTAGTCCCGGAGGGTGATATAGGAGACCTTGTGAGTGATCCAGGATCCACGGGTTGTGAATCAGATGAAGCCAGAGGAAAGGAAACCAGACTTGACGGGGCCAATAAGGGGCAATGAGGAAAACTTTGCTTCCCAAACTTTGAGCTTTCTGGAGGAATTTCGGGATGAGGGGAAATGGGAGAAAGGCATACAGTAGACCCGGGGGCCAATCGTGCATTAGAGCACCCCTCGGTAATTCCCCCTGAGGGGGGATCAGGGCAAAGTAGCTTCTGCATTTGTTGCATAGAGGGGACGCAAACGGATCGCAGCAAAGCCTGCCCCAGCGGCAGAAGATCCAATCCGCTATTACAGGATTGAGGGACCACTCGTGAGGCATCAGGATGTTCCTGCTCCGATTGTCCGCAATAAGGTTGGAACTCCCGGGAATGTATGTTGCTATAAGAAAGCGGTTGGAAGCTATCGCCCAGTACCAAATCCTCATGGCTTCCCGACACAGGGGGTAAGACCTGGTTCCATCTTGTTTGTTTATATAACAGACGACTGACTTGTTGTCAGAGTAAACTGCAATGGTCCCGGAAGGGAGGGATGTATGGAATGCTTGCAATGCTTGCAACGCTAAGAGAACTGCCCTGAATTCCAGGACATTTATGTGCAAACTGGCCTCCCTGGAAATGCCCCCCCCCCCACACCCTAACAAGAAGTGTCCGTGGTCACCGTGGCCCTGGGCTGGGGGAGACAGAATGGTCAACACCAAAGATTTGATTCTGGCTTCATCCACCACAGCATTTCTTTCTTGCAAAGGTTTGTAAGGCGTACCATGTGGTCGAGTGGGTGGGTTAAGATCGGCCATTGTGAAGCAAGGAGCGACTAATATTCTCATGTGCAACCTCGCCAGTAGTAGGGTAATGGCTGCTGCCATCGATACAAAGAGTTGCAGTACAAGGCGTGCTGGTCCAAAGGTCTGTGGAAGGAGGGCAAGGATCTGGTGTCTTATTTTCGAAAGCCTGTGAGGAGGGAGGGAAGTTTGACAGGATGTTGCGTCGAAGATCACTCCAATAAATTCCAGTATTTTGGGAGGGAAGTTTGACAGGATGCTGTGTCAAAGATCACTCCAATAAATTCCAGTATTTTGTTGGGGACATTTGAGATTTGTCCTGGTTGATCGTAATCCTGAAGCAGAGAGCGAGGCCTTGAGTGTAAGACAGGCTGCGGATTAGAAGACTCCTGGTCGAGGTGGTAAGGAGCCAATCGTTCAAGTATGGAAACACCTGGAATCCTTGTAGTCGAAGATGAGCTACTACAACTGCCATACATTTGGTAAACACTCAAGGGGCTGTCGAGAGACCAAATGGCAGTACCCTGAACTGGCAGTGATTGGCTCCCAGCCGGAAGCGGAGAAATCTCCGGGAGCGCTGATCCATCTTTATGTGGTAATACACGTCCTGGAGATCTATAGAGCACATCCAGTTGTCCTTCCCTAGAAAATGGAGAATGGACTGTACCGTGACCATCCGGAATTTTTGAGGTTTCATAAATTTGTTCAATAGGCTGAGATCCAGGATTGGTCTCCAGTCCCCTGTCTTTTTAGCACTAAAAAAAAACCTAGAGTAAAACCTGGATCCTCTCTGGTCTGGTGGGACTGGTTGGATGACTCTCTTAGCAGCTTTTCTATTTCAAAGGCTGCTACCTCCCTCTGACTGGGTGGCACATCAGGGATTCGTTTGACGGGTCTGGGAGTTAAATTGAATGGGATATGGTAGCCTCTGGATATTATTCTCTGCACCCAAAAATCGGTAATAAGTTGCCAGGCTGGTAGATGCAGAGAAAAATTACCTCTGACTGCTTCCTGAGGAAAGCAATCAGGCCACTGCTCAGGAGCGCTGGTAGGGTCGGCTGGAGAAGGAATCTCTAGCACCTTTGGTTACACGGACCCCCTCTGCCCAAAAAGGGGCGTCTTCCAGATGAGCTACCCCCTCTGCCCTGGGGAGATTGCTCATCACAAGTGTAACGAAAAGATCCTTGGGACTTTTTGAACCACAATTTCCCTCCCCTCTGGTTCCTGGAATAGGACCTATGGGGGTGGAGAAACGTATGCCCACAGCAGACAGGGACTTTCTGTCTTTCTCACTTCATGCTAGTGTGCCTCATAGTTTGGGACCAAAAAGTGCAGATTCATCACAGGAGCGTTGACAAAGGAAGATTTAAAGGGGTCACACAAACGTATCCAAGCATGAGGTCTCATGACAATGCCTGATGCGGCAGCTCGAGCTGTCCCCTCTGTGATGTGAGATATCAAATGCATTGAAGAGTTAGAGATAGATTGTAGAGTAGCGAGCTGCAAGGCGACAGTGTCACGCACCTCATCAGGCAGTACCCCCGCCAAAGAGGTAGACATTTCAGAAATTTGGTCTCTTTGGAGGAGAGTGAAGTGTGCCAGATAGTTTAGCAACCGAATGGCAAAGGTCGCTGAAGCATAGGTCTGCTTCCCCAGGTGGTCCATGGCCCGAAACTCCCTGTTCGGAGGATGGACAGTAGAACTATCTTCTGCCAGTTCCCTCTTGGTGGCTGCCACCACGACCATGGAATCAACAGTCAACTGCTTGGACCAGTTGGACTGGTCTTTGGGGGTGGATAAAATTTTGTCCGGCCTCTGGGGGAAGGTTCTACATTGTCCGGGGCCTTCCAGGCACGCTGCACGATCAGCTTTACAAGCTCATCAGCAGGTGGGGTCACCCAGGAAGTAGATGGCCCGGCACGGAAGGCCTGCAAGAACACCAATTCCTCTGAAAAAGGGTTAGAGGACTTCCAGTCTCCTCTCTGCTTAAGGATTTCGAGAAAGTCTGCAAATGAGATGTCATCTGAGGGATACCGTGGGGACCCTTCTCCCTCATCGCAATTGGTGTCCTCAGTAATAAATTCCTCAGGGGAATCAAGGTGCTTGCTCTTGCACCGTTTCTTCCGGGGTGGCTCCCCAGTGGGATCTTCTGAGGAGGACTCCGGAGAAAGAGTTCCCTTCAAGAGGAGGTCTTGTGGCTCCTGTGCCTGGGATCCTAAAGTAGGGGATAGGGACAGCTGCATGCTAGAGGTGGGTTCTGGTGTTGATGCTATTGGTGCTGACTGCGAGCCTGTGGAGGCAAGGACCCTCTCCATCACCTGGAAAGCAGGCCTGCCCGAGGAGGGATGGGAGCCCAAAATCGAGAAGGACAACCTCGGAACCAAGGTCACATCCCGCCCTGAGGAGTCCACCTCTAGGTGAAGAGCTCTGAGAGGACTGGAAGCTGTCACAGCAGTGGACATAGACAATGCCAGCAAAAAAAAAAATGCCTGACTAGGTACCACGGTACCGACAGCCCAAACACTGCTCTGAGAGTGTACCAGCTAAACTGGAGACAATGCAGCAAGGGAGGTAGGTGCCGACAGGGGAAACTCCGCAGTCGGAGCAGAGACAGTATGCACCAGGGTGATCATCAGTACCGAGATCTCCGGAGCCTGGGAAGAGGCCGGAGGAGGATAAACTGGTGAATATGCTGTGAAGGGTTCCATACCAAAGGGAACGGAAGGTCTAGGTGGGGTAGGCTATCCCCTAGCTGCCAGAGGCTGGTCCAGAACCCACACTACATCTTGTTCAGAAAGGCTCCTGGTGGATCTATACAAGGCTGCTGAAGGACAGTCAGGTCTTTCAAGAAAGAAGCTAAACTGGTGCCCCAAAAAAGGGTCGTAAGTTGGAGAGTATCTGGCTCTTCGGAGATGTTCAACCTTAGGAACCACGGCACCTTAGCCGGGGATGGTGCCGAAGCAGCTATGGTCGTCAAAGCCGGTGTCAGGACCAAGGATGTCACCGAAGATGATGGTGCAGAAGCTGGAAAGTACAGTTGTGTACCTACCATAAATGTAGATGTTCGAGTGTATTCACTTTTGCAGTCATTACTCTTGGGTTGTCCTGCTAGCAGGCTACCCGCAGTCGGCCTGAATTTCAAAGTCTTGGTCCGGCGTCGGTTGCTGTCACCTCTTCCCCAACGTCAGTGCACCAGGGGTATAAAAGATGCAGCCGACGCCATTTTCTTCAGTTTTTCTTGCCCCAGATGTCAGGTGCCCCCAAAAGGGTAGGCTAAATAGATTATGCCAAAAAACATGCATGCACTAAAGTAAACATTTCCTTCATCTACAAGCAAATTCACCACATAGGTTGTATAGAATACAAAATTACAGATAAGACCCAGCAAATGAAAGGGGGATGGTGGGAGGGTAACCTGGACTGCAACAGTGAATACACTCGAACATCTACATTTATGGTAGGTACACAACTGTACTATGTTCATTATGTTTCACTGTTGCAGTCATTACTCTTGGGTTGAATCCCAAAGCTGAGGATGGGTGGCTGGGCTAAATAGGATTAGGAGAGGCTATGAGGCCCTGCAGAACTGCAGTGGCAAAGCCTGCTCTGGATTTAGAGTAGAGAGGTAAGTGGTAGTGCTTTGTAAAAGTGTGCATTGAACTCAAAGTTGCAGCCTCTAAGATGTCTTTGGTTGGTAGTCCTCTGAGGAAGGCTGCTGAAGTGGCTGCTGCTCTGGTAGAATGTGGCCTACTGCCCTTAGGCACGGATTTGCCATGCTGTGAGTAGCAGAAACTAATGCAATGGCGTATCCATTTTAAAATAGTCTGTTTTGAGATAGCCTTTCCTTGTGATCCTGCAGCATATGCAACTAAAAGTTGCTCAGTCTTTCTCAAAGCTTTAGTTCTGTCCAAGTAGAAGCGTAGCTGTCTGTGTATGTCCAAAGAATGCAGAAGTCTCTTACCCTTGTTCTGTGGGTTTGGATAAAAGGTAGGCAAGTGAATGGTTTGGTTAAGGGCCACACTGGACACCACCTTAGGCATGTAGGGTTTGTCCTCAGAGAAACCCTGTCTGGATGGAAAATGATAAAAGGTTCCACAGCCATGAGTGCCTGTAACTCCGAGACTCGTCTTGCAGAGGTTATTGCTAGGAGCAGAGCTGTTTTCCAGGATAAGAATTTAATATCAGCTGTTCAGGCTGGCTCAAAAGGAGGCAGTGTGAGTTTTACCAAGACATAATTTAGGTCCCATGCAGGTACTGGTGCTCTCCTTGGAGGTCTTATGTTTTTGGCCCCTCTGAGGTACTGCCTTATTAAAGGATGAGAAAAGATAGGTGGTTCCGTATTGTAATGGGCTGAAATGGCAGAGGCATGAATCTTAACTGATGAAAAGGATAGGCCTTTGTCCAGCATCTAAGTTAAGTATTGTAAAATCTGAGGAATATTTGGCACAAATGTGTCAATTGTTTGTTCCTGGTTCCAAGCACAGAATCTCTTCCATTTTTCTGCATAAGAGTTTCTGGTACTGGGCCTCCTGGCCTCCAAGATCACATCCATTACAGCTTTGGAGAGTGGAGTGTTCTGAATGGCTACATTATCCACCATGCTGCCAGATTTAAGGTCCTGAGTTGGCTGTGCAGGATCTGATTGTTTTGTTGGGTCAGTAAGTGAGAAGTTTGAGGCAATGTCTAGGCTGGACCTTGAGACAAGTTCTTTAGGATTGGGTACCAGTGCTGGCGTGGCCAGTCTGGGGCAATCAGTATCATTTTTGGCTACTCTTGTCTGACCTTTAGGAGTACCTTGGGGAAGAGAGGCAGTGGAGGAAAGGCATATACTGTTAGGTTTTTCCAGCTGAAGGATAGGGCATCCACTTTCCATGCTTGCTTGTGGTAAATCCTTGTGCAGAATCTCTGTAGTTGGCAGTTGTGAGGGGAGGGAAATAGATCTATGTCTGGGTATCCCCAATTTCCTTGTTATCATGCTGAAGACTTGTGGATCCAGTTTCCACTCGTGGGGATCCAAGAGGTTTCTGCTTAGTTCGTCTGCCAGAGTACTTATTTTTCCTGGCAGGAATTGTGCTTGCAGGTGAACTTGATAAGTCAATGCTGTGTCCCACAAAGTCATGGCTTGTCTGCAGAGGGGGTATGAATGTGTGCCCCCCTGCTTATGTAACACATGACTGTAGTATTGCCCATCTTTATCAGTAGTTGTCCTGGATGAACTAGATCCTTGAAAGCTGTCAGGGCATTCTGAACAGCTAGCATCTCTTTTTGATTGATATGAAGATGCATCTGGCTTGCGGGCCATGTGCCCTGAATACATTTTCCTGCCATGTGGGCCCCCCAGGCATAATCTGATGCATCCGTTGTTAGTGCCTGCCTGGCTGTGGGCAAAGTGAATGGCTGTCCCTTGTTGTGGTGACAGGCCTGTGCCCACCATCAAAACTCCTGTTGCAGCCAGGGAATGAGGGTAAATAATGTTTCCAGGCTGTGGCAATGTTGAGTCCAAACACTTTTTAGATACCATTGTAGTTTCCTCATATGCAGTCTGGCATATGGAATTAGCAGAATGCAGGATGCCATGAAGCCCAAAGCCTGCAGAATTTTTCTTGCAGATAACTGGGCCTTTGTGGCCAACATTTTGAAGTAAGTCAGTTGTCTTTGCCTGGCATGAGATAAGCCATCTGGGCAGTTGTATTTAAGCTTGCACCCAGGAATATTATCTCTTGAGAGGGTACTAGTTTTGATTTCTTTTCGTTTACTGTGTACCCTAGGCAAATTAGTAATCTTTTTACAAACGCCAGATGCTGTAGTAGAATGTCTTTGTTCTCTGCTTGAATAAGGCAGTCGTCCAAGTTAGGATACATTTGAATTTCTCTTTGTCTGCAAAATGCAATTACTGGTGCCAGGTATTTTGTGAAGACCCTGGGCATAGTAGATAAGCCAAAGGGCAGTGCAGAGAATTGGTAGTGCATTGGGCCAGCTATGAATATGAGGTATCTTCTGCAAGATTGTCTGATTGGGACATGCAGGTATGCCTCTTTTAGGTTCAAGGTTATGAGGCAAGCCTTCTTGCCCAGAATGGGCAGTAGCTGCTGCAGAGTCAACATTTCGAATTTTGGAATGTCCAGAAATGTGTTTAGAATAGACAAGTCCAGTATTGGTCTCCAGGCTTTGTCCTTTCTGGTCACCAAGAAAAGTCTTGAGTAGAATCCTTGTCCCTGCTCTTGTGGTATTTGATGAATGGCCCTCATGTCCATGAGGGATGAAACTTGCTTTTGTGCCTCTGCCCATTGACTGTGTGGCAGGTCTGGCATACCCTTTGCCCTTGCAAGGGTGTGAAAGTGGAACCTGTAGCCCTAAGACACTATGTTCAAGACCCATTTGTCCTGGGTAATCATGTGCCAATTTGGTAAAAAAGTGATAGTTCTCCCCCTAAGGGGGCTGCCAAAAGATAAGTGCTTGGTTCTGGCAGAGGAAAGTCATTGGGACTGTTTCCTGTATGGTTGTGATTTGTCTTCTCCGCTTTTGGAGGTAGAAGCACCCCATTGTTTAGGCCTGTATGAGCCTTGGGGCTGAGATCTGCCTCTGGAACATCTGTATCGGCCTCTTTGTGGCCTGTCTGACACTGGAAAGGACCAATTCTTTGTATGCCAGTTCCTGCTAAAATCTGGGTGGCTGTACCTGTAGGAAATCCTTAACTGTCTGCATGGATTTCGCTTTATCCTCCATTTTCTTCAACACCTCTTCTGCCTTAACACCAAACAAAGTATCATGCTGTAATGGAGCATCCAATAATTTTGCTTTAACATAATCATGCAGATTCTGTTCCTTTAACCAAGCATGCCTTCTAATGACAGAACCCATAACAGCGGCCCTGCAAGAGGCCTCCAGTGAATCAAAACCACATTGCAAAGTATGCTTTCCCACTTGTTCAGCTGCATGCAATAAATCCTGCATTTCCTTGTTATCAGAACATTCAGAATTTGTCAACATTTTCTGTTTAAGCAGTGACATTAAGTATTGCTGATATTTAAGCATATGAAATTGACAATTTAAAGCCCTTACAGCCAAGGTAGCAGAAGTGTAAACTTTTTCCCCCATCTGTCCAGTGCCCTAGAATCCCTATCAGAGGGGACAGGGTTTTTTGCAGTGGAAGCCTTGACCCCTTTGGGATCCTGAGATATAGTTTCTGGGTCAGCAGCAGAGTTTTTATACAGAAATTTGTGAGAGTCTGGAACCCTGTAGTATCTGTCTGGCTTAGCAGGTGCACGGGGTAAAGTGTCAGAAAACAGGCCGGACTCTGAAAATACATCATCTACAATGTCTAGAACAGGTGGAATAGCAAGAGGTCTGTGCTGAGGTAGTAAAAGAAAATCTCTGAGCCTTTTCTTAGATTCTGAGTAATCTTGGCTCTCCCAGTGAAAATGCTCCCTCATGGTATGCAGGGTTTCCCCAAAAGAATAATCCTTAGGAGGAGAGGCTGAAGGAATAGATTCTTCAGCATCAGAATCCTCATAGGGAGAAAAAGAGTATCCCTGTTCAGAAGAGGAGTCAGAGGAAATTGCAACCTGATCAGAAGAGTCATATTCTGTCTCTTGTCTAGGCCTCTTATCAGGAGGGGAATGGGAACCCCTGATCAAAGTAATTAGGTCTTCGGCCATTTTAAGCATCTGCTTCTTAGGCATGGAAGTATGTGCAGGAGAATGCTGTACTTGTTTCTTTGTCTTTAGAGCTGATTCAGTCTTTGAAGCTGAGGTAGGCTTGACATATAATTGTGTAGGTCTGAAAACACCCTCAGAAGCCAATGCCTGCTCAGTGGCTCCGGACCCATCTGAGGAAATAGTTTCCGAGAGTCCAATACCTTGAGTATCCAGAGGCCTAGTCGGCTCCACATGGGAGTCGGAAGTGGTATGTGGCTCTGAGGTAGCGGGCGTCGGGGGCTGTGAAAGCGCCTCACTGAGAACCGGCAACTGGCCTAGCGGAGGCCTCGTCGGTTTTGGACCTCGGATGCCTGTCCTTTTCCTTGCGCTTTTTATAAACTCCGGTCATCGGCTGTTCCGATGGCATTATATAATTAAACCTTCGGCCAAAGTAATGAAAAGCAAAATCGGACCGACGCTTAATAGTGCGTTGGTTAAATCTAGCACAAAACCGACAGCTAGCAACGTCGTGATCAGGGCCTAGGCAAGGAATACAGTAAGAATGAAAATCCTTATGAGGTATTTGCTTCCCACAAAAAATACAATTGTTAACTTTTTCTGACATCGGTCTGGAGCAAGAAAAAAAGTTTCCCCAATGGGGTACTTAGCTTTAATGAAGACACTGGATCTGAAATTTGATTTTGAAAATCTCAGGAGTCGGCCGACCGGCACTTGCGAACTGCTTTTACTTCGGGCACCACATGGCAAGAAAGACTGAAGAAAATGGCGGCGGCTGCATCTTTTATACCCCTGGCGCACTGACGTCAGGGAAGAGGCAACAGCAACCGACGCCGGACCAAGACTTTGGAATTCAGGCTGACTGAGGGTAGCCTGCGAGCAGGATAACTCAAGAGTAATGAATGCAACAGTGAAACACGAACATCAGCAATAGGAGTCAACATCAGAGATGACACAGAGCCTGGTGTCAAAGTTGTCTGCGCCGAGAGTGCCGGAGAAGCTCAGTGCTGACTTGGTTCCATAACGATCAGGGATGTAGGAACAGAGTGACTCCATTTCTCCTTGTGTTTCTTGGTTTTAGGAGGTGGTGAGACCTTCATCCCAGAGAGAGCCTTCGAAAAAGGCGTTTTGACTACACCTTTCAAGATTAGTTTGTTTTTGCGCTCTGCTAGAGTGCGATTACTAAAACTAGAGCAGATGTCACACAAAGCATTTATATGGTCCATGCCCAAACAATAAATGCACCGAGCATGACCGCCTGAGTTGGGCATGATTTCCCCCAAACTTGTCACACTGTTTAAACTCCAATTTAGCTTTTTCTGACAGTGTACCGACAAAAATCTACCAGAAAGAAAACAAGTGAAAGAGAAAGTTTTTGAACTATGGTATCTAGAAATACCACAAGTGGTAAAAGGAGGGCCTACCAAAGGTAGGAGAGAGGAACAGTACCAACAATGGTATAAGGGTAACTACCAAAAAGAGAGGGTAGGAAGTGGAAGCAGTTTACAGACGAGAGGAGAAATTAGCGAGATTGACTAAAAAGGGCAAAGTTTTGAGAGAAACTACACAAAAATACAGAAATTTTTCACTTAGCTTTGAGAGAGAAGGTTTGGAACGTCTGACGAGGAACGCAGCAAACGAAATCTGGAGAGACTATGAGAGGGGCATTATGGGTAGGTCTTAGCTGAGAGTTTTTGGCTGGCGTGAGCTTGGAAACGGCCGTGTCAGTTCAGAGGACAGAAAGTACAGTTGTGGACACTTACCATAAATATAGATGTTCGAGTGTATTCACTGTTGCAATCATTACATTTGGGTTATCTGCTTGCAGGTAGCCCTCAGTCGGCCTGACTAACAAAGTCTTGGGTCCTCCGTCGGTTGCTGTCCCTTCTTCCATGACGTCAGGTCGTCAGGGGTATAAAACATGCAGATGACGCCATTACATCAGTTTTTCTTGCCCCAGATGTCAGGTGCCCCCCTAATGGGAAGCAATTAAATATAAAAGCACAAAGATATACCTCCAACAAAAAAGCAAATACACCAAAAAGGCTTTTAATCATAGTAAAGGAAAGTAGAGGTATAGCCAAAAGAGGTTAGGGGGCTGGAGGGAGGGTAACCAGGACTGCAAAAGTGAATACACTCGAACATCTACATTTATGGTAAGTGTACAAAACTGCACTATGTTCTTTGTGTTTCACTGTTGCAGTCATTACATTTGGGTAGATTCCCAAAGCTATGGTTGGGAGGAGGAATTTAGATAGCATTAAGGCCAGCTATAAGGCCCTGCAAGACTGCAGGGGTTGGGAGGGTGGCCTAATGGTTAAGGTGTTTGCCTTACAAACACAAGGTGCAGGGTTGAGTCTCACAAGGGAAAATTGGCTAGGCTTAAAATGGCTCGGAAGGGCAGTTAGCTTCGTACTAATCTATGAACCTATAAGCCAGCCCTGGATTTAGAGAAAATTGGCAAATGATAATGCTTGGTGAAAGTATGTACAGAACTCCAGGTAGCAGCTTCTAGGATGTCCCTGGTAGGGACGGCTCTGAGAAAGGCTGTAGAGGTAGATGCAGACCTGGTAGAGTGAGGTCTGATCCCCTGGAGGATCGGTTTTCCATGGTGCTTATAGAAGAAATTAATGCAATGGCTTATCCATTTAGAAATGGTTTGCTTTGAAATAGCTTTCCCCTCTGCCCCTGCAGCAAATGCCACCAGCAGTTGTTCAGATTTCCTTTGAGGTTTAGTACTGTCCAAGTAGAATCTAAGTTGTCTGTGCACACCTAAGGAATGCAGTATCCGGTCCTGTTTATTCTGTGGATTGGGAAAGAAGGATGGCAAATGAATGGACTTTCGAGTCACACTGGATACCACCTTGGGCATGAAGGATGGATTGGTTCTGAGGGACACCCTGTCTGCATGAAAGATGATGAAAGGCTCCACTCCCATAAGGGCCTGTCATTCAGATACCCTTCTAGCTGAAGTAATTGCTAAAAGGAAAGTATTTTTTCAAGAAAGAAATTTTAAGTCTACAGTAGCAGCTGGCTCGAAAGGAGGTAGAGTGAGTTTCTCCAAGACAAAGTTAGGGTCCCAGGCTGGGGTTGGAGCTGTCCTGGGTGGTCTCAAATTTTTGGCCCCTCTGAGGAACTGCTTGAGCAGTGGATGAGAGAAGAGAGGAGGTTCTGTGTTATGATGAGCTGAAATGGCTGAGGCGTGGATTTTAATGGAGGAAACAGACAGGCCCTTGTGAAGCATCTCAATTAAGTATTGTAAAATCTGAGGTAAATTGGGCGCTGCTGTGCCCATCCCTTGAGACTGGTTCCAGGCACAGAATCTTTTCCATTTTTCAGCATAAGATTTTCTAGTACTAGGCCTCCTTGCCTCTAAAATGATATCCATCACAGGTGTGCTGAGGGATCATAAAGGAGAGATTAAGTAATTAACCAGGCTGCAAAGTTCAGTGTTAGAAGCTGAGGGTGCAGAATCTGGTTCTCCTGCTGAGACAGCAGGGAAGGAGTCTGAGGCAGGTGCCATGGAGATAACCATGACACACTGTGCAGGAGGGGGTACAAGTATTGGTGCGGCCAGTCTGCAGCAATCAAAATCATCCTTGGTTTGTCCTGTTTGATTTTTAGTAGTACTTTGCAGAGTAGAGGCAGAGGGGGGAAGGCATAGACGGATACGTTTTTCCAGCTGAAGGACAGAGCATCCACTTTCCAGGCTTGTTTGTGGGGAGTCCTTGTGCAAAATTTGTCCAATTGGTAGTTCTGGGGAGAGGCAAACAGGTCTATATATGCACTCCCCCATTTGCTTGTCAACATGTTGAAAATCTTGGTTTCCAGTTTCCACTCATGTGGGTCCACGAGGTTTCTGCTTAGTCCGTCTGCCAGTGTATTCAATTTTCCTGGCAGGAATTGAGCTTGTAGGTGCACTTGGTAGCTCAAGGCTGTGTTCCACAATGCCATGGCTAGTCTGCAGAGTGGGTAAGAATGTGTACCCCCCTGCTTGTTTATGTACCACATAACAGTGGAGTTGTCAGTCTTTACCATTAATTTTCCTGGAAGAATGTGGTCCTTGAAGGCTGTCAGAGCATTCTGTACAGCTAACATTTATTTTTGATTGAAATGCAGGTGCATTTGACTTGGGTTCCATTTGCCCTGAATGCACTTCCCTGCCAGGTGAGCCCACCATGCATAGTCTGATGCATCTGTTGTTAGGGTTTGGGCGGCAGAGGGTAGTGTGAAAAGTAGTCTCTTGTTTTGGTGGCAGGCCTCTGCCCACCAAAGGAACTCTAGGTGCAGGCAAGGTATGATACAGATCACTGTTTCCAGGTCTTAAGAATGTTGACACCATAGGCTTTTTAGATACCACTGTAGTCTTGCATATGGAACTGGAAGAATGCAGGAGGCCATGAACCCCACGGCTTGCAGTATTTGTCTTGCAGATAGTAGGGTCTCTGTGTCCACTTGTTTGAAGTAGGTTGTCAAATGAATTTGTTTCTCTGGCGTGAGGTAAACCATCTGGGAAGTTGTATTCAAGCTTGCTCCCAGGAATATAATTTGTTGACATGGTACCAGGTGTGATTTATTTTCGTTTATGGTGTACCCCAGACAAGTTAGAACCCTTTGTACAAAGGCCAGATGATTCAAATGTATGTCTGGCTTTCTACCTGAATTAGACAATCGTCCAAGTATGGGTATATTTGAATATTTCTTTGCCTGCAAAATGCAATAACTGGAGCTAGGCACTTTGTGAATACCCTGGGCGCAGTAGATAAGCCAAAGGGCAGTGCCAAGAACTGATAGTGCGTGTAGCCTGCTTTGAAGCATAGGTATCTTCTGCAAGATTCCCTGACTGGGACGTGCAGGTATGCTTCTTTTAAATCTAGTGTTGCCAACCAGGTATCTTTGCCTAGCATAGGAAGTAATTGGTGAAGAGTCAGCATCTTGAATTTTGGAATCTCCAAAAAGGAGTTTAGAGTATACAGGTTCAGGATAGGACGTCATGAATTGTCTTTTCTGGGTACCAGGAAAAGTCTAGAGTAGAAACCTTGCCCCTTTTCTTCTTCTGGTACCAGTTGAATAGCCCCCATGCTTAAGAGAGAAAGTACTTGTTTTTGGGCCTCTGCCCACTGATTTGGGGGTAGGTCTGGCCACCCGCCTGGTGTTGGCAACGTGTGGGAGTGAAATCTGTGTCCCGGGGACACTATATTTAAAACCCATTTGTCCTGGGTAATGAGTTCCCAGTTCTTTGCATGAAGAGCAATCTTTCTCCCTAAAGGGGCAGTCAGTTGATAAGTGCTGGGAAATTTTAAAAGGAAGTCAGTGAGACAGTTTACCATATGGGGGAGTCTTATTATTCCCAGATTTGGAAGTGGAGGCCCCCCGCTGCTTAGTTCTGTGTGTCCCCTGGGACTGAAACCTGGGTTTTTTGCTATGTCTGCGTTTGATCTGAGAAGACCTGGAATGGGCTGGAAAGGACCAATTCTTAGAGGGCCAGTGAATACTAAAACTAGGAGGCTGAACTTGTAAAACATCTTTAACAGTTTGCCTAGATTTAGCTTTATCTTCCATCTTTTTAAGAACTTCCTCAGCCTTGTTGCCAAACAGGCGGTCCTGATTTAAAGGAGCATCTAACAATTTAGCTTTAACATGCTCAGGCAAAGATTGCTCCTGAAGCCAAGCATGCCTTCTGAGCACAGACCCAGTAACAGCAGCCCTGCAAGAGGCCTCTAATGAATCAAAACCACATTGCAAAGTATGTTTTCCAACTTGTTCAGCAAAATGCATTAAATCCTGTAATTCTTTATTTTCCACAGAGTCAGGAATCAACACCATTTTCTGTTTAAGCAGTCCAATAACATGTTGCTGATACTTTAACACATGAAACTGCCAGTTTAAAGCTCTAATGGCCAATGTTGCAGAAGTGTAAACCTTCTTACTCCATCTATCCAGCGCCCTGGAGTCTATCAGAAGAGGTAGGATTTTTAGCAGTAGAAGCTTTAATGCCCTTGGGCCCCTGTGAAATAGTGTCTGGATCTGCAATAGGATTTTTAAAAAGGAACTTGTGGGACTCGGGGACCCTGTAGTATCTTGTCAGGTTTTCTGGGAGCAGGAGGCAGGGAATCAGGGGCCAAACTAGATTCTGAAAAAGCATCAACAACAATGTCAAGTACAAGAGGAATAGCTAAAGGCCTATGCTGAGGTAGGAGAAGGAAATCCCTAAGCCTATTTTTTGAATCAGAAAAATCCTGGCTTTCCCAATGGAAATGCTCCCTTAGAGTATGTATGGTTTCCCCAAAAGAAAAATCTTCAGGAGGGGAAGCAGAGGGAATGGAGTCCTTTGCATCAGAATCTTCATAAGTAGATAAGGGCAAATCCAGATAATCAGAAGAATCAGAAAAAAAACAGAATCCTAATCAGAAGATTCATAATCAACATCAGTCCTAGGCCTCTTAGAAGGGGGGGGGGGGGTTGGCTACCCCTGATTAGAGTTATTAGATCTTCAGCCATTCTTATCATTTATTTTTTAGGCATAGAGTCCTGAGCATGTGGCCTTGTCATAGGTTCATAGGTTCATACTAGCCTATCTGCCCGAGGGCATTTACAAGCCTAGCCCATAGTTTTGTGGCTTACGCCACCCCTTTAGTATGGGGAACTATACCCATTATTTTGCTGTGCCTCTGTTGAGCAGTGACACTGAGGTAATCCCTGGGGTATATCTGCGATCTCCCATCCATTGGTCAAGATTTCTCTTGAACAAGGCCAGCGAGGTGCTCTGCCTCACATATACCGGGATTTTGTTCCACAGCATAGGGAGTCTTTGGGTGATGAATCTATCCCTCCAGCACGTCCTATTAATAGCCGTGTCGAGGTTTAAGTCTCCGCCTTGTGGCTCTGACGGATCTAGAATTGTTGAAGTGAAGCATATTCATCAAATCTGGGGTTGACATGGCCTTGTATGTTAGGCAAAGGTCACCTCTGAGCAAGCGGTAAGCGACTGAATAGAGCTGGAGTTCTTTCAGTCGGGCAGCATAGGACAGATGTTTGAGACCTTTATCCTTTTGGTGAGGAACTTTTGTGGCCTCTCCAGCTGCTGCAAGTGTCGGGTCAGATACATTCCGAATGGGGCATTGTACTCAATCATTGGTCTGATGAGTGATGAGTATAGGGAGACTATGACCTCCCTTGATCTAGATGAGAATCCCTTCATGATAAGGTGGGCAATGTAGAAGGTCTTCCTAACTACTTTAGCTACATGGGTGTCGAATGGCAGACTATCAACCTGGGTCCCCAGGTCCCTGATAACTTCTTCTGTGCTCAGTGGATTGCCACCTATTTGGTAGCTAGGGGTAACCTTGTTTTTCCCGAAGGGTATGACTATGCATTTTTTGGCATTTAACTTTAGGCCATGGCTCTGGCACCAGTTATCCGTTTCTGTGAGACCCTTCTGAAGGATATCTGTGTCAGATGTGTTTTCTACTATGGCCCAGTTTGCAGTCATCTGCAAACTTTGTCAGCCATAACCCTCCTGTGTTTGCTTGTACTTGAAAAGTAGATGCCAAACAAGAGTGGGCACAGGACTGAGCCCTGTGGTACACCACTTGTGACAGGCTTTGAGTCTGACATGGCGCCAGCAACTCTGACCCTGTGGGTTCTGTCACTCAGCCAGTTTGCAACCCATCTTGTGATGTATGGGTTAACATTTAAGCTGATGAGTTTTTCATTGATACCCAGTGGGGTATTGTATCAAGGCCTTCGCCAGATCAAGGTAGGCTGTATGGACTGCCTTTCCCTCATCAATGGCTTTGGTGACTGTTTTGAAAAAGTCAACCAAGTTTAGAAGGCATGATCTGCCTTTGACAAAGCCAAACTGGGTGGATCCAAAGTCTGCAAATTCCTATGTCTTTATTTATGAGGTCCATTATGATCCTCTCCATGGCTTTGCAGATAAGGCTTGTCAAGCTAATGGGCCGGTAATTTCCAGGGTCGGTGGAGGCACCGCCTTTGTGAAGTGGGACCACAGTTGCAGTGCGCCACTCCCTGGGTACGTATCCAGAGGTAAGACTATGATTAAACAGCTGTCCTAGCTGTGGGTTTAATTCCTCGTTGAGTTCGTGGAGCACACAGCCAGGGACACCATCAGGTCCCATGGATGCTGTGTTTTATGCTTCGGACAGAGCAGTTCTCACTTGAGCTCTGGCGATGTTTGGGGGCTGCAATCGCTGGTATAGATATCTCTCCTTTTGGAGAAGTTTGCACTGAACCTGTCAGCCAGCATGTTGGCAATGTCTGTAGGATCAGTAATCTTCACATCATTTTGAACTAGTTCTGAGCATATCTGGGAGTTTCCTCCCAGGTTTCTAACATAGCTAAAGAAGGCCTTATGATTGTCTTTTGAGTCTTTAGCTATTTTTCTCTCAAAATTTGCTTTGGATGATTTTATGAGAGCTCTTAGTTTTTTACTTATAGTGATCAAGGGTGTCTTACCTTTTAAGGATTTTGCTCTATCATGTAGTAGCTTCCTCCTTTTGATGTAGAGTTTGTTTATGGCTGGGGTCCACCAGACTGGACGCTTGCCTTTGGTACAAAGAGTCTTTGTTTTGCTTGGGATTGCCTTATCCATGCAGTCCTGCAGGTGCTGGTAGAAGGCATTTGTAAGTGATTCAGCGGCTTGAGTACTGTTTTCCGCTGGCTCGGGGGCCTTAAAGGAGACCACACTAGTCTTTAGAAGTGTGAAGTCGGCTTTCGAGAAGTTCTTTACTGTGGTCTTTTTTATTTCAGGTGGGGGTGGGATGAGGACCTCCAGTGAGATTAGTTTGTGATCTGATCTCACCAGTGAGGGGTATACTTCCGGTGTTGAACATTGTGCTCCCATGTTTGTGATGATGAGATCAAGTATGTTTTCTCCTCTTGTGGGGATGGTGACTAGTTGTTCCATGGCATTTGAGTTTATGAATTCCAGGAACTTTTGGGCTAGGGTGTTTGGGCTTGAGTAGTGTTCCCAGTCTATATTAGGGTAATTGAAGTCACCTAGTATGATGGTGTTTGGTGATGCATTTATCCCTCTAGTGTTTTCAGGAAGGCCATGTGAGGTTCCTGAGTTTGTGAGGGTGGCCTGTAACATGCTACAATTTGCAGAGCAGTCTTGCCTATGGTTAATTGCACCTGGATGGTCTCCGATGCATCGTGCGTTGCCACCAGTCTTGAGGTGTGGGTGTCCTTGATGAATATGGATACCCCCTCCTTTCTTGGTATTGTCCGGATTTTGGGGCCAGAACGCATGATATGAGGTAAAACCTGATAGTGCTGGGGTGCTCTCAGGAGCCTTGAACCAGGTTTCTGTCACAGCACAGACATCGATGTTCTCCATACTGAGAAGGGCCTCGAGTGCGTGCATTTTGAGATTTAGACTTCTGGCATTGAGCAGCATTACCCTTAGTTTTTTTTCCTTTTTTGTGTTCTAGGGTGGTAGGTTTAGAATTTGAGCCTTGCCTAAAAAGGCACTATGGGGTGGCAAGAGCCTTTGCCAGTATCCGGAATCCCAGGGTGACAGGTGCAAGCCGTCCCTTGAAGCAGCGTGGCTTGTCCAGCATGTCATCCCAGGCAGACAGACATTGGATCCCCTTTGAATGACACCAGAGTTTAAGCCAATTGTTAAAGCTGATCATCTTATCTCTGTATTGTGGCATCATTCTTGGTGAAGGTAGGATACTGCTCAAGGTCAGGGTCATACCTGCCTGGGCTACATAATCAGAGAGCTCCTCAATGTCTCTTTTCATGTAGTCCAAGGAGGTACGTCTCAGGTCGTTTACACCAGCGTGGACAATGACTGAGTCGTATTTGTACCTGCTGTTGAGAGACCTGAGTGCTTGCGTTATGTGGCGGATTCTAGCGCCCGACAGGCGGCTTACTGTGACCTTCTCCTTACTCAGTCTGGTGGCGGGACGTCAGTGTGTCTGACTATGGAGTCACCAATGACTAGTGTGTCTGGCATTGTGTTTGGCCTTAAAGGCTGTGACTGTTTGACACTCTGACTGTGAGGTCTATGTGTTGCAGGTGTTGTGTTCTGAGGTGGTGGTTGTTTGGGTGTCTGCTTTGGTGGCCTCTGCTGTTTTGGTAGATTTTTGATCAGAGCCTCCGAGTATGTCTTTGTGTGTTTATGTGTATGATTTGAGGTTGTGATGGTACTATGTGAGACTGGGTCTATAGTGTGTGTGGTAACCTTCTCCTCCTGACTGGTCTTGCCAGTCCTATGTTGAGAGAGCTCAGCCTCCAGTTTGGCCGTATAGTTGCATCTCTCGCATGTATTTGTGTTTTGTGGGAGGAGGAGAGGGTTGTCTGTGTACATGAGGCAATTGTAACATTGCCTCAATATTCCCAGGTTCACCAGCTGAGCAGGAGAGGACACTAGCAACTGATCCCTCTACATGCTAGAAGGACTAGACAAAAAAACTTTAAAAGAGATTCCGGGGGACGTGGGTGACCGAGAAATGGGGGTTTGCCTTTTTGGGGTGCTAAGAGTGCCGTATCAAGGTAATAAGTACTGTAGGAGCAAGTGCTAGGTTTAACAGATAGAGAATAGTGTACTTGGAGTCAAGTAGAGATGATCTTTTTAGTTATAGGATACGCTGATTAGATCAGTAGTATAGTTCGAGGAAGGTAGTTTTAAGGGAAAATTTGAAGAGTCGACTTTAGGTAGCCCGAATAGTTTAAACCTGCTTAACCGTAAAACATAAAACCGTAAAAACCTTAACAGTAAAAATAGTGCAAACTTTGATAAAACAAGCAGAAACAGTAGTCGAAAGGCACAAAAAGTCGAAAAAAGCCAAGAAAAATACTTAAAATCTGGAAAGGTAGTCTCTTCTGGTCTCTGCTGCTAGAGGAACACTGCTGGCCACCACGAGGAGCTGTGCCGAGTTCTCAATAGCTGGAAAAGCCCGCCAAAACGCGCTTTATAGCAGGGGGCTGGAAAAGACAGGAAATGACCCAAAATGGCCAATAGACTACAAGTTACTGCCTTAAACCACTCCTCTAAGGACAAACAGGCAGCTCAGTACTCCCCACTCTCACTGGTGAGTAAAGAAACTTCCCCCTGACCAAACAAGGAAAATGGAGAAACACAGGAACCAAGACAAAGCCCAGGGATCAGCAAAATCTGGTCTCTGGAACACTAGTTAGGAAAGTATGGAAAACAAGGATATTTTTTTGTTTTTTTAAAGTTTTTTTACAGAAAAGCAGAAAACACAATAAATGCTATGATTTTCGACTAAATGCTATCATTGGTTTTTTAGGCATGGATCGAGACTTAGGCCTAAGTAAAGAAGGAGGCGTCAGTTTAATATGCAAGTCCGTAGGCCTGAATACACCCTCAGAAGCCAGTGTCTGCACAGCAGCTCTGGACCCATCCAAGGTAGAGACATCCACGGGTTCCATAGTTGACCAGACTCTGAATGGTTATCAGAAGGGGCCAAATCAATCAAAAAAGTAGTCAAGGGTCGGGAAAAAAAACACCTCACTGAGTACCCCGGCTTTTAGGAGAAGTGTGTCGGTCCGGCACAGTTCTGGTGTCGGTGCTCCTCTCTCTCTTTATCTTTGCGTTATTCGAGTCGGTGAGTCGGACGGCTAATCCACGACATTTCTGGATAATTAAACTGTACAAATGAAAATCATGTGAGGTTTTTTTTGCACAAGTACAAAAATTATTATTTTTACTGACTGATTGGTAAGAGCAAGAAAAAGTTACAACATCAGATGATTATATTTGGATACCCTTGGTTGGCAAAATGCAAAGGCAGGAGCCAGGCATTTTAAATGGAAAATGTGTGTGAAAAACCCAGCAATCTCAGGAATTTCCTGCGGAGGGCTTGATGGCTTGGGATGGTATCAGAGGTAGGACAGTTTGCAGAGAAAGCATCTTGAAGGATGGAACTTTTAGAAATCGATTTAGGAAGGAAAGGTCTAGTATGGGTCTCCAAGGACCATCCTTTTTGGGGCCTAGGAATAGAGAGTAGAATTGTTTTCCTTCCTGACCCAAAGGGACGGGTTCTATAGTTCCTAGGGAGAGGAGACCCTGCAGAATGAGAAGGAAGAGGTGGAGCGGTTTTATTTGTGGGAAGGGGGTGGTTTTTGGCCTTGGTTTTTCCCTCCAAGATAGAAAGTATCCATTCTGAATGATGTAAAGGACCCATTTGTCTTAGGTGATGGTTTTCCAAAAGGGGAGGCAATGGGGTAGGAGGGCAGACAAGGGAAGGTGGGCAAGGTAGTTACGCAGAAGTGCGGACCCTCTGTCTGGAAAAGGCTGTTTGGAGGGGGGTTGATTGTTAGGCGGTCTGGAGTAAGGCTGTCTCCTGGATCCTCTTCAAGGTCTAGAGGAGAAAGGATGGGAAGAGGAAGGAATCCTCCTGACAAAATAAGTTTTTGCTGGGTAATTCCTGTATTACTTAGGGAAAGGGGACACCAGCAAATATTTGATGTCTTGCAGCTCTTGGCTTTTCTCTTGCAAGTTTTTGAAGAGTTCAGCTGAATTTTTGCCAAAAAGTCGGTTGTGGTCTAGTGGAGTATCCATAATTTTGGATTTGAAATCCTCTGGAAGAGGTTGTAAGAGTAGCCAAGAATATCTGCGAAGGGCATATGCAGAAGCTGCAGACCTGGCTGAGGCTTCTGCTGCATCATAACTACACCTAATGGAGTGTCTGGCCACCTGGGTGGCTAAGGACAGTTTTGATGCAATGTCAGACTTAGTACGACAGTCAGGTGTAGAGGTTAGCAAGGTAGAGGCCTGGGACACTAGATCCAGAGCATATTTGACCAAGTGTGTTTGGTAATTAATGGCTCTGAAAGCCAGGGTAGAGGAAGTGTACACCTTTTTACCCAGTCTATCCATGGTTTTACTGTCCTTGTTTGTGGGCAGGAGAGAAGCAGAAGGTACCTGTCTAGACTGTCTGGAGCCAAAGCAATAACAGCTGGGTCTGCCAGTGGAGGTTTTACCAGGGATTTTTGATCTTCAGGAACCTTATAAAAACCTGTCTGGTCTTTTAGGGGCTGGAGGCTCAGATTCTGAGTTCTTACAGAGTTAAATGCGTCCAGGAAGCCTGGAAGCACAGGAGGTATAGCTGAGGGAGACTAACGTTGCAAAAGTTCAAAATACCTCTTCTGGGTGTCAGACATCAGGGTAGTGTCCCACTTGAAGTACTTCATTTTAGTTATGGTTTCCCCAAAAAGTTATATCTTCAGGTGGGGAGTCCCCTTCAATGGAGTCTTCATCTGGGGAATAATAGCCCATAGGGGAAGCAATTTGACACACATAAGAGACTGATTCCTCAGAGGAGGAATTATACTGATATTGTTGGTCTTCCTCTCTTGGGTAGTGGAAAGGTGGGGAGAAGAGGCAGATGCTGGGCGAGGGCTGAATACAGGGATGGAGAAAGGTATAGGGCGTGCAGGCCTAAGGGCCATGAAGGCCTGCATTAGAGAGTTTGTAAAAGACTGCCACAATCTGGCTGTGCTTCAGCAGGAGGAGTGATATGTTTTGTCTTCTGTTTTTTTCTTGGAAGGCGAAGGCTTCGTGGATGGCCTAGGAATTGAGGCCCAGCCTGCAGTAGGAGAGGACTTGGTCTGTCGGCCAACAAGAGGTTCCCCCTCAATGTCGGTTGGGACCGACATCTGAATAGTGTCGGCGGACGTGATTTCTGTGGCTGCAGAAACAACTTCCTCAACAGGAACCGTCAAAGCTGACTGAGAAATCACGCATTCCTTGGCTCCTGTATCGGAAGCCGGTGGGACGTCCGACAGGGGAGCGGCAGTAGGAATAGGTCTGCAAACCTTGGCCTTCTTCCTGGGTGGTTCAGGTTGGGTGGCCGACGTAGGGTCCATCCTAAGGGCTAGGCATTTCAGACACTGGTTCTAGAGATATAAATTTAATGCAGTCAAACGATTGCGAAGCATTTTGGGCACGAAGGACTGGCAAATGGAACATGACATATGGTCGCATTCCTTACCTACACAAAATACGCACCTATTATGGGTATATTTGTGCAGTATCTGACGGCTGCAATTACATTTGCCTTCTTTAGTTGACATCGGCCAAGAAACTACAGCAAACCAAGCACAAGCAACATTATTGGAAAAACAAAAATCCCCAACAGGGTAGTTATCTTTTCAAAGTAATCGTGAGTAGGAGCTAAACAATCGAAGTGACGTCGTCTGCAGCTGAAAAGTTCTGAGGACTAGGAGTGCTGACGTCACATTTAAGGTCCCTGGTTTAAGGCCCTACATGTGACATCCCACACACCTACAGCAGCCAGGCTTAAGTTTTTGTATAGGAGCTGACGTCAGATCATCTGAGGCAGGAAATCCCACACCTTGAATACTGCAACACTGGAATAGAAGGACATATATATATATATATATATATATATATATATATACACACACACACATATGCAGTGGTATAACCATTTTCACACAAAACATGATATTCAAACTTGATAAGACTTCAGCTTTAAAATGCTGCCAATAGAAATGTGCTCATTGAGTCCAGGGAGAGTGTTGACATTTAACCAGAGTTCCCAAAGCAACTCCCATTTCTCCAGTATATCCTCCCAAGGACTTTTCCTAGGATTTTTCAGAACACAATCTAATCCAAAAAATAAAAAATAATGCGATGGATGTTTAACATGCTTGGCCAAAGAGTTAGATTTCTTTTTCTTTCTAATGTCAAGAGAATGCTCGTATATTCTATCTTTAAGCCTTCTCTGACTTATTCCCACTTAGAAACTAGTGCATTTTTGGCAGCAGGCCAAGTAAAGCACTCCTATAGAGTTGCAATTGCAAGCAAAAGTAGCTTTGCAATGGACACCATTCACCTACACATAATCCACTGTCAGAATTTGCCTACACTGGGTGCAGGAGCCACATCGCCTAGTGCCTATTTTTTTTTTTTTTTTTTTATTAGAGTGCATGAGTGAATATCCAACCCGAGTTTCCAAATAGTTTTTTTTACAGTTCTCCCTCTTTTATAAACAAAAACAGGTGCGTCCTCCACTTTGTCAGCGACCCTTTTAAATAAGGAAAAAGCTGCCCAAGTTTTTGTAAGTATATTCCTAATGTCACTATCTTCTACATAACATTGCATAACAAAACATGTGGAGAAGTCCTTTTTAAGGGGCTTCGCTGTTCTACTTAGCTCTTCCACTGACCCAGTGTTAGATTTAATACAATGGTACCACTTTCCCTTCTTGCCTTGATGTCAACCCCAATTTTGTTAATAACTTGTTGAGGGTATCGTATCCTCTGGCACTAAACATACTTGCCAAAACTTCACTTTCTCTATCAAATACAATATTGTATGAAACCATCCTAGCAAGCCAAACATATTGGCCCTTAATAATTCCTCTTTTTTGGAAAATGGGATATTACTTTGATAATGCAATAAGCTGTTACAGTAAGTTGGTTTTCTGGATATAGTACTTTGGATAGACTATGTTTCGTCACCCTTAACTAGGATAACATCCAAGTAATTGATAGACTCCAGAGTGAAACTGTAGGTAAATTTTAAAAAAGACGGAGTGAAATATAAAAACTCAGTAAAGGGAATAATGTCAGCTAAACCCCCATCCCATCCAATAAAGATGTCGTCCAGGTACTGGGTACATATTCTCCAAGGGACCGTCAAATCTATTAAACAAAAAGTTCTTTTCCCATTGTATCAATACAATTTTGGCAAAGACAGGGGCACAAGAGGCTCCCATCGCAATGCCTTTTACTTGTTGTAAGTATTGTCCTTCCAAGAACAAAGTTATTTTTCAGCATGAGCTCCACACAGACGTTCAAGGTGCAGACATCATTCTGGTCAAAACAGGTAGAGTCATTGAACCAAGCCAATCCCACATTGGGGGTGGGGGTGACATTAAACAATTCCACTACAACTATTGTCAGAAACACTAAATTGTCTGTATATGGGAGCTCCCTCACCTTTAACAAAAAATCCCAGGAGTCTCTACATAAATAAGTGTAACTGTTAACCATATCATTGAGTTTTACATCAATATACTTTGCCAGTGGGTGGGTTTTTGAGCAGCTGGCATTGATAATTGGCCTCATAGGGGATCAGTCAGGTTCTTATGAATCTTTGGGATGCCAAAAATAGATGGAACCATAGGGAATGTTACCTGAAAAAAAAAGTCGTAAATAACTGCATTAATCTGTCGTTGATCAAAAAGGTCCTTAGTAAGACTGTCAATCTTTTTATAGGACAAGTTTATATAATTCAAAGATGTCTCCTCATAAAATTCACTATTCAAAACTAACAATACATCTAACTTAAATAATCTTCCCAGTTCATAATAACTACCCCCCCCAGCCTTACAACTGCAACACACTCTATCCAAAGTACTATATCCAGAAAACCAACTTACTGCAAAAGCTTATTGCATTATCAAAGTAATCATTCCATTTTCCAAAAAAGAGGAATTAAGGGTCAATATGTTCGGCTTCCTAGGATGGTTTCAGACAATATTGTATTTGATAGAGAAAGTGAAGTTTTGGCAAGTATGTTTAGTGCCAAAGTATACCCTCAACAAGTTATTAACAAAATTAGGGTTGACATAAAGGCAAAAAGGGAAAGTGGTACCATTGTACCCTTTATTAAATCTAACACTGGGTCAGTGGAAAATCTAAGTAGAAAAAACTGGACAGCTTTTTCCTTATTTAAAGGGGTTGCTGACAAAGTGGGGGACAGACCTATTTTTGTTTATAAAAGCGGGAGAACTGTAAAAAAAACTATTTGGAAACTCAGGTTGGATATTCACTCATGCACTCTAATAAAAAAACAGACACTAGGAGATGTGGCTCCTGCGCCCAGTGTAGGCAAATTCTGACAGCGGATTATATATGCAGGTGAATGGTGTCTTTTGCAAAGATATTTTTGCTTGCAACTGCAACTCTATAGGAGTGATTTACTTGGCCTGTTGCCAAAAAATGCACTAGTTTCTATATGGGAAAAACTCAGAGAAGGCTTAAGGATAGAATATGCAAGCATTCTCTTGACATTAGAAAGAAAAAGGAATCTAACTCTTTGGCTATGAATGTTAACGAACATGCATCCCATTATTTTTTGTTTGAATTAGATTGCGTTCTGAAAAACCCTAGGGGAAGTCCTTGAGAGGATATACTGGAGCAACGGGAGTTGCTTTGGCAACCTGGGTTAAATGCCAACTCTCCCCCTGGACTCAATGAGCACATTTCTATTGGCAGCATTTTAAAACTGAAGTCTTATCAAGTTTGAATATGATGTTTCGTGTGAAAATGGTTATACCACTCATATATATATATATATATATATATATATATATATATATATAGTGTGTGCATATTATTATTTTTTATGTTTACTTTTTCATATTTTGGTTGGGGGTTTTAATGTGTATAAAAACATTTTTACACTTTAAATTTGTGCGTGTGTGTAGTCACATGATTAACTAATGGGTCTATATAAACATGGGTTTGTATGTGGCTGTATACTCTGAAGAAATCTGCTTACTATTCAGATGAAAGCACTACGTATTGGATTAAACAACTTTGTTTCATATATTTTTGGCTCCTTTTGGCCTTTTATTGCTGCCTGTGGAATTGGAATATTTTTGGTCGTTGTGTCATGGGTCCCTGGCTTTATTTTACTTCAGACTGAGTTTGCTGCTAGTATAGTATCTTAGAAATATAAAACATCATAGTATTGCAGAAAAAGTGAAATAGTAACAGGACAGGTGCCCAAAAGGAACTGTGGTTCCCATCAAAAAGTTCATCAGGTCACTCCCAAAGACATGGATAGGGTGAAAGGGGGAAGTTGAGGAAGAATGAAAATGGACAACATAGGTGCATAATTATGGTGAGTACATAACTTAAATCTGATGTCATTTTCATTCGTTCCTCAATGAATGGGTCAGAGTCTCCAGCTACAGTAACCTTCGGTCGCCCTCATGGAAGGATGCTCAGGAGAAAGTACAGTTTTGTACCTACCATAAATGTAGATGTCCGATAGGAATGCATCTGCAGTCCTTACAACTGGGTAGTCCTGTCGTCAGGCAGCCCTTCGGTCGGCCGGATTCAAAAGACTGGGTCTAGCTTCGGCTGGTGTCGCGCTTCAGCCGACGTCATAGCTGCAGTTCTTCGGGTATAAAGGCATCAGCCGACGCCATTTTCCTCAGTGTTTCTTGCCCCAGATGCCAGGTGCCCTCTTGGATGGCTAAATTTGGATAAATGCCAATGTTTCCAAATAGTAGAGAGCAAACACATAAAATAAGCATGTATGTATATATATATATACAAATACACCATAATAGATCCCCCCCAAGCTAGCTGAAGGATGGCAAATACCCTAGGAGTACCACAGAGGGGAAGGTGGGTGGGTAATCCTGACTGCAGATGCATTCCAATCGGACATCTACATTTATGGTAGGTACAAAACTGTACTATGTCCTTCAAGGATGCATCTGCAGTCCTTACAAATGGGTAGAATACCATAGCTAAACTAGGGAAGGAGGAAAAAAGGAGAGATTATGGTGTAGTTAGGATCCCTTGCAAAACAGCAGTGGCAAAACCTGCTCGGGATCTAGAGTATAAAGGTAAATTGTAATGCTTGGCAAATGTATGCACGGAGGTCCAAGTAGCAGCCTCTATAATGTCCTTGGTAGCCACTCCTCGTAAGAAAGCTGTGGTAGTGGCTGTAGCCCTTGTGGAGTGAGGCCTGATGTTCTCTGGAGTTTTCTTTCCATGGTAGGAGTAACAAAATCTAATGCAATTTCCTATCCATTTGGAGATTGTCTGTTTTGAAATTGGTTTTCCTTCCTTTCCTGTCGCATATGCTACCAGAAGCTGGTCAGTTTTTCTATTGGACTTGGTCCTGTCCAGGTAGTAGCGTAATTGTCTATGTACATCCAAGGTATGCAACAGTCTTTCTCCCTTGTTCTGTGGGTTGGGGAAGAATGTAGGTAGGTGGATAGCCTGATTTAAAGACACTCTGGATACCACCTTAGGCATAAATGTAGGATTTGTTCTCATGGAGACACTATCTTGATGGAAGATCAGGAAGGGTTGCACTGCCATTAATGCCTGTAGTTCAGAGACCCTTCTGCTGAGGTGATTGCCAGCAGGAAAGCAGTCTTCCAGGAAAAGTATTGTAATTCTGCTGTTGCTGCTGGTTCGAAAGGGGGGAGTGTCAATTTTTCTAGCACAAAGTTCATGTCCCATGCTGGCAATGGTGGTTTCCTGGAAGGTTTTACATTTTTAATTCCTCTCAGAAACTGCCTGAGCAGAGGATGTGAGAAGACAGGAGGATCCAAGCTGTATTCTGCTGAAATAGCTGATGCATGTATCTTGATGGAAGAATAGGACAGGCCTGTATGGAAGAGCTCTGCCAAGTACTCCAGGATGTTGGCTATGTTTACCAGTGCCACATCTTCTCCCTTTGCAGTACTCCAAATGAGATATCTTTTCCATTTTGCTGCATAATTCTTTCTTGTTGAAGGTCTACGAGCCTCAAGGATTATGTCTTTAACCCTTTGGGATAAATTTGGGTTAATTGTTCTTATGTAATGTTCCAGGCAGTTAGCTGCAGAGTTTTCAGGTTTGGATGCAGGATGTTGTAGTTGTTCTGTGTTAACAGCAATGGGATCAGGGGTAGTGCCCATATTTGTTCCTGAGCCATGCTCCTCAGCAATGGGTACCAATGTTGCCTTGGCCAGTCTGGAGCTATCAGAATGATCCTTGGACGTTCCTCTTTGATCTTCAAAAGCACCTTGTGCATCAAAGGAAGTGGTGGGAATGCGTATGCTGTCAGGTTTTTCTAACTGAAAGATAGGGAGTCCACCTTCCAAGCAAGTGAGTGGTACGTCCTTGTGCAGAATTTCTTTAGCTGGTGATTGAGTGGGGATGCAAATAAGTCTATTTGTGGTAATCCCCATTCTCTTGTGATGGTTTTAAAGATGTCCGGATGCAGCATCCATTCGTGGGCATCCGTGGTAGTTCTGCTTAATATGTCTGCTAGAATGTTTTCTTTTCCCGGTACAAAAATTGCTTGTAACTGAATGTTGTAGCTCAGAGCCACATCCCATAGGTCCAGTGCCAGCCGGCATAGAGGGTATGAATGTGTGCCTCCCTGTTTGTTGATGTACCACATAACTGTGGTGTTGTCTGTCCTTATCATCAACTGACCTTCTTGGAGAAATGGTCTGAATGACTGGATTGCCAATTTTACTGCTAGCATTTCTTTTAGATTTATGTGCAGGCGCAGCTGGTCTTGAGTCCATAAGCCTTGTATGCACTTGTCCAGCATGTGTGCCCCCCAACCGAGGTCTAAAGCATCTGTCGTGATGGTTTGGCTTGGTTGACTGTTGCAGAAGGGCAATCCTGTGTTTGATTGACAGGCCTGAGCCCACCATAGGAACTCTTGCTTCAGGCATGGGATTATTGGAATTTTGGTTTCTAGGCTGTGCTTGTGCTGAGACCACAAATTCTTTAGGTACCACTGTAGCTTTCGCATATGCAGTCTGGCATGAGGGACCAGAATTATGCAGGATGCCATGAAGCCTAGGGCTTGCAGTACTTTTCTTGCAGTTAGATGGTTCTGCTTTGTTAATGCCAAGAAGTAGAGAGGTAGTTGCTCTTTCTTTTCTGCAGTTAGGAATGCCATTTGTTTTGATGTGTCCAGCTCTGCACCCAGAAAGGTTATTCTTTGGGATGGAATCAGCCTTGACTTTTTTATATTGACTGTATATCCCAGGGCTTGCAGCAGGTAAATGACTCTTTGTAAGTCTTCTGTCAGCTTGCTTTTGTTGTCCGCTTGTATCAGGCAGTCGTCCAGGTAAGGGTAAATTTGGATTCCCTGAAGTCTGCAATGAGCAATTACTGATGCCAGGCATTTCGTGAACACTCTGGGCGCAGTAGATAAGCCAAAGGGCAATGCTGAGAATTGATAATGCTCTGATCCTGCAAGGTATCTTCTGCAATTTGGTCGTATGGGGACGTGCAGGTATGCCTCCTTGAGATCTAGAGTTACCAGCCAAGACTCCTTGCCCAGCATGGGAAGAAGCTGCTGTAAGATCAGCATTTTGAATTTTGGAACAATGAGGAATGCGTTTAAAGCGGACAGGTCGAGAATAGGCCTCCATTTGCTCTCTTTTCTTGGTACCAGGAAGAGTCTGGAGTAAAATCCCTTTCCTTGTTCCATAGATGGTACCTTTTCCACAGCTCTCATTCTTAATAAGTGAGATATTTGCTTTAGAGCTTCTGCCCTTTGAGTAGGTGGTAGGTTTGGCATTCCTCTCTTTCCTGGCAGAGTATGGAAATGGAACCTGTAACCTTGGTCTATAGTTTGCAAAATCCATTTTTCCCTTGTGATGCAATGCCAGTTCTTTGAAAATAAGGTTAGCTTTCCACCTAAGGGTGCTTCCAGTTGTTCCCTGGTAGGCGGTGCCACAGCCAAGTCACTGTGATTGTGTTGTTGTAGTGGTGGTGGCTACGTCTGTGCCTCGCTGGTTGTTACCCTGCCACTGGCATCCCCTGTAGGCACCCCTGGATTGGTTTCTGCCTCTTGAACGCCTATTCCTGCCTCTCTGTGCCTTAGAGGAGTCCGGAAAGGACCAATTCTTGGAGGGCCAGTTCCTGCTAAACCTTGGAGGTTGAACCTGTAAGAAATCTTTCACTGTTTGTACAGATTTCGCCTTCTCTTCCATCTTCTTTAGTACCTGCTGTGCAGGAGAACCAAATAAATTGACTTTGTCCATGGGTGCATCTAAAAGCATTGATTTGACATGGTCTGGTAATGCCTGCTCTTTTCAACCATGCATGTCTCCTGATAACCGTGCCAGTCATGGCTGATCTAAAGGAAGCCTCCAGTGCATCATAGCCACATTTTAAAGAATGGTTACTAACCTGCTGTATGTTATGTACCATTTCCTGAACATATTTCTTATCTAAAGATTCTTCAGAGGACAGCTTTTTAGTTAACTGGTCTAGCATGAACTCTTGATATTGAATCATATGAAATTGGCAGTTCAAAGCCCTAGCTGACAAAGTAGCAGAAGTGTAAACCTTTTTACCCCATCTCTCTAAGGACCTGGATTCCCTTTCAGAGGGGAGGGGGTTTTTAGTAGATGCAGTTGCTACAGCCTAAGGCCCTGGGAGATAGTCTCTGGATCTGCAAAAGGAGCCTTGTATAAATGGTGATGAGTGTCCGGGACCCTGTAGAACCTATCGGGCTTAGCAGGGGCCGGAGGTAATGAATCAGGAGCAGTGCAAGCATCATTAAATACATCATCTACAACAGAAAGAACTGGAGGTATAGCTAAAGGCCTATGCTGTGGCAAATGTAGAAAGGTTCTAAGCCTTTTTCTGGAGTCTGAGAAATCTTGGCCCTGCCACTGAAATTGTTCCCTCATAGCATGCAAGGTTTCCCCAAAGGAAAATTCCTCAGGTGGAGAGGCTGAAGGAATGGACTCTTCAGCATCAGAGTCTTCGTAAGGGGAATAAGGAGCCTCAGGAGGGTCTGTATGTTCTGAGTCATCAGAGGAATCATCTGTGGATACTGGCTCTGGGGGCTCTGCTCTAGGCCTCTTCTCTGGAGGTGGATGAGAGGTCCTGTCTGGATGAGGCTGGGATCCACGAATTAAAGAAATGAGATCCTCTGCCAAGGAAAGCCTATGGGAACTGGTGCTGGGCCTGTGAGAGGGGGGCTTGACAGGCACCGTTTTTGAAGCTTTAGCTGCTTTAGCCCTGGCAAAGGCCTTAATAGACATGGCTGCAGGAGGCCTAGCAGCTCCATGTGCAGGGGTTGAAATATCCAAGGGAATAGTGTCTGATAATTCCTGAGAAACCGCAACTGCAGGTTGGATTTCAGAAGCCGATTCCACCAGGTTAGAAGAGGCCTCGGTAGAAGGCATGTTTTCAGCTGGGGGAAGAACCGCTTGCTCGGTTTCAGCCAAAACCGAGACACTCGCGGTTGGCTTAACCGCTGTTTCGGCCGAAACCGCGGACCGCGAGTGTTGGTCCTTTTCCCTGCGTTTTTTGGTTATTTGTGAAGTCGGAGGATCCGACGGCATGATATAAGCAAATTCAGAGCCGAAAAACTGTTCTGCAAATTCCGACCGACGTCTAAGCGTCCATCGGTTAAAAGAAGCACAGGCTAGACAAGCTGCTACGTCGTGGTCTGGGCCTAAACAAGGTAAGCAGTAAGAGTGGAAATCTTTATGAGGTATTTGTTTCCCACAAGTTAAACAGTTATTCACTTTTTCTGACATCGGCTGAGGCAAGAAAGAGTCCCCAACGGGGTACTTAGCTTTTTAGAAGTCTTCGAAGTAGTATTCGTAGTAGTAATCTCTGGTTCTGACCGACCGGCACTTGCGAACAGCTTCTGCTTCGGGCGCCACGCGGCAAGAAAGACTGAGGAAAATGGCGTCGGCTGATGCCTTTATACCCGAAGAACTGCAGCTATGACGTCGGGTGAAGCGCGACACCAGCCGAAGCCAGACCCAGACTTTGGAATCCGGCCGACCGAAGGGCTGCCTGATGACAGGACTACCCAATTGTAAGGACTGCAGATGCATCCTTGAAGGACATCCACACAATCAAATGCAGCCTTGTTTCTGGAGATGATACCAATTTGTAATGAGCAACAAAAGTATGACCATTAGACCAAGTGGCAGCTGCACAAATATCAATAGAAGCTATGGCCTAAAAGGCAGCTGACGTAAGCCACTGATCTAGCTGAATCCGCTTTTGATTGTTCTGTCAAACCTCGCGCAGAGTAAACATAGGAAATACAATCCGTTATCCATTGGGCTACTGTAATTTTTGAAACTGGTTTTCCCAATTTGTTCTTGGCAAATTAAACAAACATTTGGTCAGTTTTTCTAATTTCTTTCATCCTATGAAGGTAGAGATGAAGTTGCCTATGTACATCTAAAATGTGAAACATGAATTCTTTTTTTTTTTTTTGTCAAATTTGGGAAACAAAAATGTCAAGTTCATGACTTGACTGATGTTTGCTTCTGAGGCAACCTTGAGCAAAAACAATCAGTGTGTAAGGTAACTGTCTTTATTGAAAATCAGATGAGGCAGTTTAGAAGATAGTGTTTGGAGTTCAGAGACTCATCTCGCAGAAGTTATAGCCACATTTTCCAAGAAAGAAATTTGAGATCACCGTTACCTGAGGGCTCAAAGGGGAATTTACTACACCTTGTAATACAACAGTAAGATCCCAAGGAGTACCTTTACCAGGGTTTAGGTAATAAGGTACATTTAAGAAATGCCTTACATAACTTGGATGAAGCTAAAGGGAAAGCATCATTTCCGATGTGGAAGTTGGAGATGGCTGCTAGCTGAACTCTGATGGTGGAGAACCCACCTTGAAAAACGGAGGCAAGAAAATCTAAAACAGCAGGGATTGGAGCAGTGAAAGGATCCAACTCTCACTGCTGAGCCCAAAAAGAAAACCTTTTCTATTTACTTTTATAAATTTCTTTTGCAGAGGGCTTCGGAGATGAAAATAAAATTTGGCAAACCAGACAGGAAAGCCTTGAAAATCTAGTCACCACTGGAAGCAGAGAAACCATGCGGTCAAACTGAGGCCTGCAATGTCCGATGAGTCATCCCTGACCAATGTGAAAGGAGATCTGGACTGGGTTCCAGTGTCCAAGGAGGACATAAATAGACAACACCACAGGAAGAGAAAAGTACAGTTTTGTACCTACCATAAATGTAGATGTTCGAGTGCTAATACAGCTGCAGTCATAACAGATGGGTTTTCCTGCCGTCAGGCGGGTCCTCGGTGAGCCGAATTCCAAAGTCTAGGTCCGGCGTCGGTTGTCGTCGCTTCTTCCCTGACGTCAGTGTGACAGGGGTATAAAAGAACCAGCCGACACCATTTTCTTCAGTTTTTCTTGCCCCAGATGTCAGGTGCCCCCAGAAGGAAGGCAATACATAAATTTATGTAATAATGCAATGCAATATAATAAAAAAAAAAGTAGTTGCAAGCAAATACACCATAAATGAATACCCCAATCAGGTTGTATGAGGAGGTGTTAGCCAAAAGGCCTGTCCCAAGAGGGGAAGGAGGGAGGGAAACCTGGACTGCAGCTGTATTAGCACTCGAACATCTACATTTATGGTAGGTACAAAACTGTACTATGTTCATCGTGCATACAACTGCAGTCATAACAGATGGGTAGAATTCCAAAGCTAAAAAAGGGGTGGTAGGCACGAGGTGGAACTAGGAGGAGCCAGGATGCCCTGCAAGACTGCAGTGGCAAAGCCTGCTCTGGTTTTGGAGTATAATAGTAGGTGATGGTGCTTGGAGAAGGTATGCACAGAACTCCAAGTGTCTGCTTCCAAAATATCTTTGGTAGGAACTCCTCTGAGGAAAGCTGCAGAGGTAGCTGTGGCCCTTGTAGAGTGAGATCTGATGCCTGCAGGCACAGTTTTACCATGAAAAGAGTAACAAAAGCGTATGCAGTGGGCTATCCATTTTGAGATTGTCTGTTTGGAAATTGGCTTCCCTTGAGCTCCTATAGCGTAGGACACACAGAGTTGTTCTGATTTTCTGAAAGCCTTTGTTCTGTCCAAATAACAACGTAGCTGTCTGTGGATGTCCAAGGAATGTAGTAGTCTCTCCCCTTTGTTTTGAGGATTAGGGTAAAAGGTAGGTAAGTGAATAGCCTGATTCAAAGCTACCCTGGATACCACCTTTGGCATAAAGGACGGATTGGTTCATAAGGAAACTCTGTCCTGATGGAAAATGATGAAAGGCTGCACAGACATGAGGGCTTGTAGTTCCGATACCCTGTGAGCTGAGGTGATAGCCAGAAGGAAGGCTGTTTTCCAGGACAAATATTGCAAATCTGTTGAGGCAGCTGGCTCAAAGGGAGGCAAGGTCAGCTTTTCTAGAATGAAATTGAGGTCCCAAGCAGGTACTGATTGTCTCTTTGAGGGTTTTATATTCTTAGCCCCTCTGAGGAACTGTCTTAAGAGGGGATGAGAGAATAAAGGAGGATCAGTGTTGTATTCTGCAGAAATGGCTGAGGCATGGATTTTGATGGAGGAGAATGAAAGTCCACTGCTTAGCAGCTCAGCTAGATACTGTAATATTTGAGGTAAATTCAGTATTCCAGGGTTCTGGCCCTTTTTCTCATTCCAGGCACAAAATCGCTTCCATTTTGCGGAGTAAGCTTTCCTAGTAGAAGGCCTTCTGGCCTCCAAAATGACATCCTGCACCTCCTTGGAGAGTAGGGTCTGTTGTGAAGTTAAGGAATCTTCCATGCGGCCAGATTGAGTGTTTTCAGCTGACTGTGAAGAGTTTTGAAGCTGTGCTGAGTCAGAAGAGGCGGCATTAGAGGTAGGGTCCATGGTGGGGAATGCGTCAGGCTCCTCAGGAGTGGGTACCAGTGCTGTCTTGGCCAGTCTGGTGCAATGAGAATCATCTCTGGTCTGTCTGCTTTGGTTTTTAATAGAACTTTGGGCAGCAGAGGAAGAGGTGGAAAGGCATAAACTGTCATTGTTGTCCAACTGAAAGAGAGAGCGTCCACTCTCCAGGCCTGTGGATGAAAAGTCCTTGAACAGAATTTTGTCAATTGATGATTTTTGTGGGAGGCAAAGAGATCTATGTCTGGTCTTCCTCATGCTTGAATTATTTCTGTAAAAACTTGAGGGTGCAACTTCCATTCGTGTGGGTCTGTCATATTTCTGCTTAGGTTGTCTGCCAGAGTGTTTTCCTTGCCTGGCAAGTACTGTGCTTGAAGTTCGATTTGTAATTCCAGAGCCATGTTCCAAAGTGACATGGCCAGCCTGCATAGGGGGTATGAATAGGTTCCTCCCTGTTTGTTTATGTACCACATTACTGTGGTGTTGTCTGTCCTTATCA
Organism: Protopterus annectens; assembly: GCF_019279795.1. Lineage (NCBI taxonomy): Eukaryota > Metazoa > Chordata > Ceratodontiformes > Protopteridae > Protopterus > Protopterus annectens. Next base: position 528,668,809 of record NC_056749.1, on the reverse strand, counting down.
ATAGTTGGCCTGGATGCAGAAGGTCTTTGAAAGCTATAATAGCATTTATTACTGCTAGCATTTCCTTTTGATTGATGTGTAGGTGCTTTTCGTTTTGGGACCATTTGCCCTGAATGCACCGATCTGTCATGTGTGCCCCCCAGGCGTAGTCCGAGGCATCTGTTGTGATGACTTGATTTGCTTGAGGCTTGCAGAATGGGAGACCTGTGTTTCTTTGGCATGCTTGAGCCCACCACAGAAATTCCTTTTGAAGACATGGAATCAGTGGTATTATTGTTTCCAAACTGTGGCTGTGTTGAGACCATAGGTTTTTCAGGTACCACTGAAGTTTCCTCATATGCAGCTTTGCACATGGGATTAGTAGGATGCAAGATGTCATGAATCCCAGAGCCTGCAGGATTTTCCTTGCAGTCAGCCTGGTGAAATTTGCTAGTTTTCTGAAGTATTGAGTTAGTTGCCCCTGTTTCTCTGGCGTGAGGTAGGCCATCTGTGTGTTTGTGTCCAAGTTGGCACCCAGGAAAATTATTTTTTGTGAGGGTATTAGCCTTGATTTCTTTTTGTTGACTGTGTACCCCAGAGAATTCAACAACATTATTACAAAAGCCAGATGTTTCAGAAGTATGTGCTTGCTGTCCGCTTGGATCAGGCAGTCGTCCAAATATGGGTATATTTGTATCCCTTGAAGTCTGCAGTAGGCAATTACTGATGCCAGGCATTTCGTGAATACTCTGGGTGCAGTAGATAAGCCAAAGGGCAATGCAGAGAATTGATAATGGGTTGAACCTGCAAGAAATCTGAGGTATCTTCTGCAATTTTGTCTGATTGGGACATGCAGGTATGCCTCCTTGAGGTCCAATGTTACCAGCCAAGACTCCTTGCCCAGCATGGGAAGAAGCTGCTGTAATGTGAGCATCTTGAATTTTGGCACGAGTAAAAATGTGTTTAGGATGGATAGGTCCAAAATAGGTCTCCAATCTTTGCCCTTCCTTGGTACCAGGAATAGTCTGGAATAAAAACCTTGACCTTGTTCTTGAGTAGGTACCTCTTGAATAGCTTTCATGTCCATGAGATCTGAAATTTGTCTTTGTGCCTCTGCCCTTTGATTGTGTGGCAGGTTTGGCATGCCTCTCTTTTGTGGAAAGGTGTGAAAATGGAATCTGTAGCCTCTGTTTATAATGTCCAGGATCCATTTGTCTTTTGTGACAATATGCCAATTTTTTCGAAAATAATGCCAGTTTTCCGCCTAAGGGTGCTGTCATTTGAGCCTTGCTTGGCATGCAAAGGGGAAAGTCATTGGGTTTGCTTTCTGAATGGCTGTGAACTATCCTCACCACCTCTTTGTGTAGGAGCTTGCCATTGTCTGCCTCTAAACGATCCTTGAGATTGCCCTCTGCCCCTCGGTCGTCTGTATCTACCTCTTTGTGGTCTGTCCGTGGCTGGAAAGGACCAATGTTTGGAAGGCCAATTTCTACTGAAACGTGGAGGTTGTACCTGTAGAAAATCTTTCACTGTTTGCATTGATTTAGCCTTTTCCTCCATTTTCTTTAATACCTCCTCAGCTTTAACACCAAATAATACATCTTTTTGTAGAGGGGCATCTAGTAATTTAGCTTTGACATGATCTGGTAAGGTTTGCTCCTTGAGCCAGGCATGTCTACGTATGACTGATCCTGTAACAGCAGCTCTACATGAGGCCTCTAGAGCATCAAAACCACATTGCAAGGTATGTTTACCCACTTGTTCTGCACTATGCATCAAATCCTGCAACTCCTTCAAGTCTGGTTGTTCAGGTTGTGACATTTTGCTTCTCAACTGTGATAACAGAAACTGTTGGTACTTTAACATATGGAACTGGCAGATTAATGCCCTCATGGTTAAGGTGGCCGAGGTGTATACCTTTTTTCCCCACCTTTCTAAAGATCGGGAATCTCTCTCTGAAGGTAATGGATTTTTAGCAGTGGAGGCCTTAATTCCCTTTGGGCCCTGTGAGATAGTTTCTGGGTCAGCCGCATGGCTTTTGTATAAGAATTGGTGTGAGTCAGGAACCCGGTAGTACCTGTCAGGCTTGACTGGGGCTGGAGGTAAAGAGTCTGGGTTAAGGCAGGCCTCCGAATACACATCATCTAGTATGTCTAAGTCAGGAGGTATAGCCAGAGGCCTGTGCTGAGGGAGCAAGAGAAAATCCCTAAGCCTTTTCTTGGAGTCCGAGTACTCTTGGCCTTCCCAGTGGAAGTGTTCCCTCAAGGTATGCAAGGTTTCCCCAAATGAGTAATCCTCAGGGGGGGGGGAGACAGAGGGAATGGACTCCTCTGCATCAGAATCTTCAAAAGGGGAGTATGAATGTTCCTGTTCATCAGAGTGCTCTGAAATAATGGAGGCCTGGTCCGAGGAGGGGGATTCTTCCTCCACTCTGGGCCTTTGTCGGGGTTGAGAACCCCTGATAAGAGTAATTAAATCCTCAGCCATTTTAAGCATCTGTTTTTAGGCATGGGGCCTGGAGAAGGGCCCTGTGTAGCTTGTCTCTTAGAATGCATGGCTGCTTTGGACTTAGTGAAAGCCTTGATGGAAAAAGAAGAGGAAGGCCTGAAGACACCTTGAGAGGAGGCAGACCTGTCTACATTCTGAGTTTCACCACCTAGAGTGGCTTCGGTATCTGTAGTCGGGGTGTGGGCCGAGGAGCCTGCGACCTCGGGCACAGTAGACACTGCTAATGAAGTGTCGTCGGTAGGCAGGGGCTGCGTAGGCGCCTCGCTGAGAACCGGACCACCTGTAGTCGGCTTTGGCGTGGTGTGGGTAGAGGCCACGGACCTCGTGTGCCGGTCCTTATCTTTGCGCCTTTTAGTCAAAACTGGAGTCGGAGTATCCGACGACATAATGTAGTTAAATTTTTTGCCAAAATAGTACTGGGCGAACTCCGCCCGACGCTTAATGGTGCGTTTGTTGAATGTAGCACAAAAACGGCAGACCGAGACGTCGTGGTCTGGGCCTAAGCAAGGAATGCAGAGGGAATGAAAATCCTTATGCGGCATTTGCTTCCCACATGAAATACAATTATTAACTTTGTCTGACATCGGTCTGAGGCATGAAAAGTTTACCCAACGGGGTACTTAGCTTTCAAGAAGACTTTGGTTGCAAAATTTTTGTAAATTCAGGAGCTGGCCGACCGGCACTTGCGAACTGCTTCTGCTTTGGGCACCGCGCGGCAAGAAAGACTGAAGAAAATGGCGTCGGCTGGTTCTTTTATACTCCTGTCGCACTGACGTCAGGGAAGAAGCGACGACAACCGACGCCGGACCTAGAATTTGGAATTCGGCCGACCGAGGACCCGCCTGACAGCAGGAGAACCCATCTGTTATGACTGCAGCTGTATGCACGATGAACATGGACCGCTCTCATCTCCATGATATTTATATACAACCTGGTCTCTTCTGGGGGACATATGCCTTGAACAATCCGTCCCAAGAAATGCGGTTGGGAGGAGTCCATGGTCAGCATTTGGGAGAGGAAGGATAAAGGGACATCTTTGACAAATCTTCTTCGATTGAATCCACCACAGCAGGGAGTCCCTGCAGACTCAAGACAGTTTTTTAGGGTATTGCAAGGGTTGCCGAAGAATGGTCCATTGTACTGCTAGTGTCCACTGGAGGATTCACAAGTGAAGAGGAGCATCGATCCCAGGGATTTGAGAAGGTACAAATAAATGTAGATGTTCGAGTGTATTCACTGTTGCAGTTAACACACTTGGGTTATCCTACCAGGTGTAGCCCTCAGTCGGCCCGAATACCAGAGCCTTAGTATTTCTACGTCGGTTGCTGTCACTCCAGGACTGACGTCAGATCGTCAGTGGTATAAAATCAGGCAGCTGATGCCATTACATCAATTTTTCTTGCCCCAAATGTCAGGCGCTCCCAAATAGGGAGCTAGGTTATGGTGAAAGAACACCACCAGTAGAAAGTAAATACCAAAAATCACTGGAAGGAGTGAGGAAGAGAGAGAAAGAGAGACAAGGGGCGTGGAGGGTGGGAAACCAGGACTGCAACAGTGAATATACTCCAACATCTACATTTATGGTTAACTGTACACAACTGTACTATGTTCTTCGTATTTCACTGTTGCAGTTATCACACCTGGGTTGATTCCCAAAGCTGAAGAAAAGGGTGGAGGCAGTAAAGAAGACTTGGGGCTGGCTAGGATGCCCTGCAAGACTGCGGTTGCAAAACCTGCCCTGGATTTGGAGAAAATAGGCAGATGGTAATGCTTGGTGAAGGTATGAACAGAACTCCATGTTGCAGCCTCCAGGATGGCCCTGGCAGGGACCCCTCTGAGAAAAGCTGCACAGGTGGAGGTTGCCCTGGTAGAATGTGTCCTGACCCCCCCTTAGGGGGTGGTTTCCCGTGGTATTTGTAGCAGAAATTGATACAGTGTGCTACCCATTTGGAGCTTGACTGGATATGGCCTTGCCCTCTGCCCCTGCTGCAAAGCTGACTAGCAATTGCTCAGTTTTCCTAAAAGATTTAGTCATATCCAGGTAGAATATGAGATGTCTGTGCACATCTAGAGAATCCAGAATCCTTTCCCCCTTGTTTTTGAGGGTTAGGGAAAAAGGTGGGCAAATGAATAGATTGGTTGAGAGCCACAATAGACACCACTTTAGGCATGACAGTTGGGTTAGTCCTGAGGGAGACCCTGTCAGCATGAAAAATGATGAAGGGCTCTACAGCCATGAGTGCTTGCAGCTCTGAAACTCTTCTAGCTGAAGTGATGGCCAGAAGCAAGGCTGTTTTCCAAGAGAGGAATTTTAACTCTGCTGAAGCTGCAGGCTCAAGTGTGTGTGTGTGTGTGTGTGTGTGTGGGGGGGGGGGGGGGTAGTGTGAGCTTTTCCAACATAAAGTTAAGGTCCCAAGCTGGGGTAGGAGCTCTTCTGGGGGGCCTTAAATTGTTAGCCCCTCTTAGGAACTGTTTGATGAGAGGGTAAGAAAAGAGAGGTGGCTCTGTGCTGCAATGAGCAAAGATGGCAGAGGCATGAATTTTAATAGAAGAGAAGGATAGACCGCTGTGAAGTAAGTCTGCTAGGTAATCCAGGATGAGAGGTAGGGAGGGCTGTGCTGTTTCAGCTCCTTTAGCCTGGATCCAGGTACAATACCTTTTCCACTTGTCAGCATAGGATTTTCTAGTGCTGGGGCGTCTGGCCTCATGTACAACGTCCAGGACTTGCTTGCTTAGGCTGGCAACTGGAGGAGAGGTCAGGGAATAAGCCTGGCTGCCAGGTTAAGGGTCTGCAATTGTGGATGCAATCCGTTCTGCTGGGTCAGGAGAGTTGGGATCTGAGGTAGGTGCCACGGAGCCAGGGATAACAGACTGCGCAGCAGTGGGTACACCAGTGCTGGCATGGCCAGTCTGGGGCAATCAAGATTGCTCTTCCTTTTTCCTCCCTTATTTTGAGTAGTACCCTTGTAAGTAGAGGTAGAGGGGGAAATGCATAGATCGAGAGGTTTACCCATTGGAAGGATAGGGCATCCACTTTCCAGGCCTTGCTGTGAGGTTCCCTGGTGCAGAATTTGCTGAGCTGGTAATTGTTGTGGGAGCCAAAGAGGTCCACCTTCGGGGTGCCCCATTTCTGGGCTACAAGGTTGAAGGTGCTGTGGTCTAGAAGCCACTCATGTGGGTCTAGGAGATTTCTGCTTAAGTTGTCTGCCAGAGAGTTTTGGGAGCCTGGCAGGAATTGTGCTAGCAGGTGTAGTTGCATGGCAAAAGCCATGTGACAAAGGGTCATGGCTAGCCTGCAGAGGGGATAAGAGTGAGTTCCTCCCTGCTTGTTGATGTACCACAGTGATGTTTGTCTGTTTTGATCAGTAGAGGCCCTGGGGAGATTAGGGGTCTGAAAGTTGTCAGAGCGTGCTGAACAGCTAGCATCTCTTTTTGGATGATGTGCAGATGTATTTGATTTGGGCTCCAATGGCCCTGAATGCACCTGCCGTCCAGGTGTGCACCCCATGTATAATCTGATGCATCTGTGGTTAGGGTCTGGGCGGCGTGGGGTTGTGAAAAGGGAAGGCCCTTGTGGTTGCATGCTGCTGCCCACCACAGTAAATCTTTCCTTAGACAAGGTATCATAAGTATGATAATTTCCAGGTCCTGAGAGTGTTGACACCAAAGGCTTTTTAGGTACCTTTGAAGTTTCCCCATATGGAATGAGTAGAATGCAGGACGCCATGAACCCTAGAGTTGGCAGGATTTTCCTTACGGATAACTGGGTTCTGGTGGCTAGTTGAGAGAAGTAGCCTGTCAGATAGACTTGTTTTTCTGGCGTAAGGAATGCCATCTGGGATGCTGTGCCCATGCTTGCTCCCAGGAATACAATTTTTTGAGTGGGGATTTCTTTTTGTGTATAGTATACCCCAGGGAGGTCAGTAGGTCCTTTACAAAGGTCAGGTGCTGTAACAGCTTTTCCTGTCTACCTGCCTGAATCAGGCAGTCGTCTAAAATAGGGATAAGTTTGAATATTCCTTTGTCTGCAAAAAGCAATGGCTGGAGCCAGGCATTTTGTGAAAACTCTGGAAGCAGTGGATAAGCCAAAGGGAAGCACAGAGAACTGAAAGTGCATAGATCCTGCCCTGAAACATAGATATTTGCTGCAAGAATCCCTGAGTGAGATGTATAGATAGGCCTCTTTTAGGTCTAGGGTGGTTAACCAAGCATCCCTGGATAGCATAGGAAGAAGCTGCTGGAGGGTGAGCATTTTGAATTTTGGTCTCACCAGGAAGGTGTTTAGAATTGATAGATTGAAGATTGGGTGCCAGGTGTCCTCTTTTCCGGGTACCAGGAAAAGCCTGGAATAGAAACCTTGGCCTATCTGGTCTGCAGGAACAGGCTGTACTGCCCTCATGGACAGCAGTGAATGGAATTGGATTTGGGCCTCTGCCCACTGGATTGGAGGAAGATATGAGAACCCTTTTGGGGTTGGCAGTGTGTGGAAATAAGTTTGTATCCCGGTGACACTATGTTGAGGACCCATCGGTCATTGGTGATGGAGGCCCAGTTTTTTGCATGGGAGGAGAGTTTTCCTACTAGGGACACAAGCAGGTTGGCAGAGGTAAAGGGTGTAGTTGTAAAGTCATTGTGAGTTCTTTCCATAAGGGGGTGGCTTTGCACTCCCTGTTTTTGAAGTGGAGAAACTACATTGCTTAGATCTCTGCATTCCCTGGGATTGCTGTCTGGGGCATCTTAGTCCCCTAAATCTTGTCTGGCCTTGAGGGGGCCGAAAAGGACCAGTGCTTGGAAGGGCAATGCCTACAGAAAAGCAGAGGCTGGACATGCAAGAAGTCTATAACTGTCTGCAAAGATTTAACTTTTTCTTCCATCTTTTTTAAAACCTCTTCTGCCTTGGTGCCAAACAAATTGTCTTTGTTCAATGATGCGTCCAATAGTTTTGATTTGACATAGTCTGGCAAGGCCTGTTCCTTAAGCCAAGCATGCTTTCTAAGTACAGAACCAGTGACTGCTGCCCTACAGGATGCTTCTAGGGCATCAAAGCCACATTGCAAGGTATGTTTAGTAACTTGGCTTGCAGAATGCATAAGCTCTTGTAATTCTTTATTTTCTGCACAAGCCAGAAAGGTAGATATTGTTTGTTTAAGGAGTTCCATTGTATATTGCTGGTATTTCAGCAGGCTAAACTGATAATTTAGTGCTCTAATGGCAAGAGTTGCAGAGGTGTATATTTTTTTACCCTATCTGTGTAAAACTTGGGAATCCCTGTCCGAGGGGGTGTGATTCTTAGCTGTGGTTGTTTTTATTCCTTCAGGTCCTTGGGAGATGACCTCTGGGTCAGCAGTAGGATTTTTGAAAATAATTTTGCGTGAGTCAGGGACTCTCTAATACCTGTCAGGTTTCCTGGGAGCAGGTGGGAGGCTGTCAGGAGTTCAAATGGATTCCATAAAGACATCATCCACAACATCCAGGACAGGAGGAATGGTTAAAGGTCTGTGCTGTGGTAAATCTACGAATTCCCTGGGTCTCTTTTTGGAGTGATGATAGTCCTGACAGTCCCACTGGAAATGCTCCCTTAAAGTATGTAGAGTTTCAAAGAGTCTCACAAGGGATAATTGGCTAAGCTTACAATGGCTCGCAAGGGCAGTTAGCCTAGTACGAACCTATAAAGGATTAGACCTATTCCTCTGCATCTGAATTCTCATAGGCAGAAAAGGGTTGCATGTCTTCAAATTCGGAAACCTCAGAGTCATCGGACTCCTGGTCAGATAAAACTGCTGGGGACAATTCTCTTTCTTTTTGAAGGGGAAGGCTGGCTTCCCCTAATAAGCATGACAAGGTATTCTGCCACTTTAAGCATTTGAGACTGAGGCATAGAAGCATTAGCTTGAGCTTGGGTCGTCGTTTTTTTAGGAGTAGTTTGTACCCTGGGCCTTAAAAACTCTGCAGTTTTAGAAAGAACTTAAGGCGCAAAAGAAGTCGATGGTTTGTGTCAAATATCGGTAGTGCGAAGAACTTCCTCTGAAGCCAGTGCTTGACCAGTGCCTCCGGACTCATCCAAGGTAGAGACATCCGCAGGATCCTTAGTCAAAGAAGAGACTCGCAGCATATTGGACACCGAAAGTACAGTTGTGTACACTTACCATAAAATGTAGATGTTCAAGTGTATTCACTGTTGCAGTCATTACATTTGGGTTATCTGCTCGCAGGTTGCCCTCAGTCCACCTGATTAACAAAGTCTTGGGTCCTGCCATCAGTTGCTGTCCCTTCTTCCATGACGTCAGGTTGTCAGGGGTATAAAACATGCAGCCAATGCCATTACATCAGTTTTTCTTGCCCCAGATATCAGGTGCCCCCCTAATGGGAAGCAATTAAACATAAAAGCACAAAGATATACCTCCAACAAAAAAGCAAATAACCCAAAAAGGCTTTTAAGCATAGTAAAGGAAATTAGAGGTATAGCCAAAATAAGTTAGGGGGCTGGAGGGAGGGAGGGTAACCAGGACTGCAACAGTGAATACACTCGAACATCTACATTTATGGTAAGTGTACACAACTGTACTATGTCCTTCGTGTTTCACTGTTGCAGTCATTACATTTGGTAGAATCCCAAAGCTATGGTTGGGAGGAGGAGTTTAGATAGCATTAGGGCCAGCTATAAGGCCCTGCAAGACTGCAGTGGCAAAGCCAGCTCTGGATTTAGAGAAAACTGGCAAATGATAATGCCTGGTGAAAGTATGTACAGAACTCCAGGTAGCAGCTTCTAGGATGTCCCTGGTATTGATGCCTCTGAGAAAGGCTGTAGAGGTAGATGCAGCCCTGGTGGAGTGAGGTCTGATCCCCTGGGGATAGGTTTTCCATTGTGTTTATAGCAGAAATTAATGCAATGGCTTATCCATTTAGAAATGGTTTGCTTTAAAATAGCCCTTCCCTCTGCCCCTGCAGAAAATGCTACCAGTAGTTGTTCAGATTTCCTTTCAGGTTTAGTCACGTCCAAGTAGAATCTAAGTTGTCTGTGCACATCTAAGGAATGCAGTATCCATTCCCCTTTATTCTGTGGAATGGGAAATACGGCTGGCAAATGAATGGACTGATTAAGAGCCACACTGAATACCACACTGGGCATGAAGGATGGACTGGTTCTGAGGGACACCCTGTCCGCATGAAAGATGATAAAAGGCTCCACTCCCATAAGGGCCTGTCATTCAGATACCCTTCTAGCTGAAGTGATTGCTAAAATGAAAGCTGATTTCCAAGAAAGAAATGTTAAGTCGGCAGCAGCAGCTGGCTCGAAAGGAGGGAGTGTAAGTTTCTCCAAGACAAAGTTAAGTTCCCAGGCTGGGGTTGGAGCTCTCCTGGGTGGTCTCAAACTTTTTGGCCCCGCTGAGGAATTGCTTGAGCACTGGAAGAAAGAAGAGGGGAGGTTCTGTGTTATAATGAGCTGAAATGGCTGAGGCGTGGATTTTAATGGAGGAAAAAGACAGGCCCTTGTGAAGCATCTCAGTTAAGTATTGTAAAATCTGAGGGAAACTGGGCGCTGCTGTGCTCTTCCCTTGAGATTGGTTTCAGGCACAGAATCTTTTCCATTTTTCAGCATAAGATTTTCTACTACTAGGCCTCCTTGCCTCTAAGATGATATCCATCACAGGTTTGCAGAGGGATGGTAAAGGAGAGATTAAGTAATTAGCCAGGCTGCAAAGTTCAGTGTTGGAAGCAGAGGGTGCAGAATCTGGTTCTCCTGCTGTGACAGCAGGGAAGAAGTCTGAGGCAGGTGCCATGGAGATAACCATGTCACACTGCGCAGGAGGGGGTACAAGTGTTGGCGCTGCCAGTCTAGAACAATCAAAATCATCCTTGGTTTGTCCTGTTTGATTTTTAGTAGTACTTTGGAGAGCAGAGGCAGACGGGGGAAGGCATAGACAGATAGGTTTTTCCAGCTGAAGGTTAGAGCATCCACTTTCCAGGCTTGTTTGTGGGGAGTCCTTGTGCAAAATTTGTCCAATTGGTAGTTCTGGGGAGAGGCAAACAGGGAGATGGCTCCCCATTTGCTTGCCAACATGTTGAAAATCCTTGGTTCCAGTTTCCACTCATGTGGGTCCATGAGGTTTCTGCTTAGTCAAAGTGTATTTAATTTTCCTGGCAGGAATTAAGTTTGTAGGTGCACTTGGTAGCTCAAGGTTGTGTTGCACAATACCATGGCTAGTCTGCAGAGAGGGTAAGAATGTGTACCCCCCTGCTTATGTACCACACAACAGTGGTGTTTGTCCGTCTTTACCATTAATTGTCCTGAAAGAATGTGGTCGTTGAAGGCTGTCAGAGCATTCTGTACAGCTAACACTTCTTTTTGATTGATATGCAGGTGCATTTGACTTGGGTTCCATTTGCCCTGAATGCACTTCCCTGCCAGGTGAGCCCCCCCATGCATAGTCTAATGCATCTGTAGTTAGGGTTTCGGTGGCAGGGGGTGATGTGATAGGAATCATTGTTTCTAGGTCTTGCAAATGTTGACACCATAGGCTTTTTAGATACCACTGTAGTTTCCTCATATGCAGTCTTGCATATGGAATTAGAAGAATGCAGGAGGCCATGAACCCCAAGGCATGCAGTATTTGTCTTGCAGACAGCAGGGTTTTTATGGTCACTTGTCTGAAGTAGGTTGTCAAACGAATTTGCTTTTCTGGCGCGAGGTAAGCCATCTGGGAAGTTGTATTCAAGCTTGCTCCCAGGAATATAATTTGTTGACAGGATACCAGGTGTGATTTATTTTCGTTTATGGTGTACCCCAGACAAGTTAGAACCCTTTTTACAAATGCCAGATGATTTAAAAGTATGTCCTGGCTTTCTGCCTGAATTAGACAATCGTCCAGGTATGGGTATATTTGAATATTTCTTTGCCTGCAAAATGTAATAACTGGAGCTAGGCACTTAATGAATACCCTGGGCGCAGTAGGTAAGCCAAAGTGTAGTGCAGAGAACTGATAGTGCGTGTAGCCTACTTTGAAGCGTAGGTACCTTCTGCAAGATTCCCCGATTGGGATGTGCGGGTTTGCTTCTTTTAAATCTAGTGTGGCCAACCAGGCATCTTTGCCTAGCACAGGAAGTAATTGGTGAAGAGTCAGCATCTTGAATTTTGGAATCTCCAAAAAGGTGTTTAGAGTAGACAGGTCCAGGATAGGATGCCATTTAGAGTAGACAGGTCCAGGATAGGATGCCATGAATTGTCTTTTCTGGGTACCAGGAAAAGTCTTAAGTAGAAACCTTGTCCCTTTTCCTCTTTCTGGTACCAGTTGAACAGCCCCCATGCTTAAGACAGAAAGTACTTGTTTTTGGGCCTCTGCCCACTGATTTGGGGGTAGCCCCGGCCACCCACTTGGTGTTGGCAATGTGTGGAAGTGAAATCTGTATCCCTGGGACACTATATTTAAAACCCATTTGTCCTGGGTAATGAGTTCCCAATTCTTTGCATGAAGAGCAATCTTACCCCCCAAAGGGGCAGTCAGTTGATAAGTGCTTGGAAATTCTAAAAGGAAGTCTTTGCGACAGTTTACTATAGAGGGGAGTCTTATTATTCCCAGAGTTGGAAGTGGAGGCCCCCCACTGCTTAGTTCTGAGTGTCCCCTGGGACTGAAACCTGGGGTTTTTGCTGTGTCTGGGTTTGGCTTGAGAAGACCTGGAAGGGGCTGGAAAGGACAAATTCTTAGAGGGCCAGTGCCTACTAAATCTAGGAGGCTGAACTTGTAAAGCAATCTTTAACAGTTTGCATAGATTTAGCTTTATCTTCCATCTTTTTAAGAACTTCCTCAACCTTGTTGCCAAACAGGCGGTCCTGATTTAAAGGAGCATCCAACAATTTAGCTTTAACATGATCAGGCAAAGATTGCTCTTTTAAGCCAAGCATGCCTTCTGAGCACAGACCCAGTAACAGCAGCCCTGCAAGAGGCCTCTAATGAATCAAAACCACATTGCAAAGTATGTTTTCCAACTTGTTCGGCAGAATGCAGTAAATCCTGGAATTCTTTATTTTCCACACAGTCAGGAATCAACATCATTTTCTGTTTAAGCAGTCCAATAACATGTTGCTGATATTTTAACATATGAAACTGGCAGTTTAAAGCCCTAATGGCCAAGGTTGCAGAAGTGTAAACCTTCTTACCCCATCTATCCAGCACCCTGGAGTCTCTATCAGAAGGGGTAGAGATATTTAGCAGTAGAAGTCTTAATGCCCTTGGGCCCCTGTGAAATAGTCTCTGGATCTGCAATAGGATTTTTGAAAAGGAATTTGTGGGACTCAAGGACCCTGTAGTATCTGTCAGGTTTTCTGGGAGCAGGAGGCAGGGAATCAGGGACCAAACTAGATTCCGAGAAAGCGTCATCAACAATGTCTAGTACAGGAGGAATAACTAAAAGCCTATGCTGAGGTTGGAGAAGGAAATTCCTAAGCCTCTTTTTTGAATCAGAAAAATCCTGGCTTTCCCAGTGGAAATGCTCCCTTAGAGTATGTAAGGTTTCCCCAAAAGAAAAATCCTCAGGAGGGGAAGCAGAGGGAATAGAGTCCCCTGCATCAGAATCCGCATAAGTAGGCAAGGACAAATCCAGGTCATCAGAAGAGTCAAAAAAAAACAGAATCCTGATCAGAAGATTCATAATCAACCTCAGTAATAGGCCTCTTAGAAGTGGGGGGGGGGGGTTGGCTACCCCTGATTAGAGTTATTAGATCTTCAGCCATTCTTATCATTTGTTTTTTAGGCATAGAGGCCTGAGGATGTGGCCTGGGCGTCATTTTTTTAGATATGGATCGAGATTTAGGCCTAGGTAATGAAGGAGGCGTCGATTTAATATGCAACTCCATAGGACTGAATACACTTTCAGAAGCTGGTGCCTGAACAGCGGCTCCGGACCCATCCAAGGTAGAGACATCCGCGGGTTCCATAGTTGAAGCATCTCACGGCATACCGGACTCCGAATGGGCCTCAGTAGAGGCCTGCGAATCAGAAGTAGTGGGTATCAGGGGCTGCGAAAGCACCTCACTGAGTACTGGCGAACTGGCGACTGGCTTAGGAGAAGCGTCGTCGGCAGTCTGTCTCTGTCTTTATCATTGTGTTTTTCCAGAATCCCGGTAGTCGGATGGTTAACCGACGACATTTCTGGATAATTAAACCGAGAACTGAAATATTTAGAGGCAAAAATATACCGATGACGGATATTGCACTGATTAAATAAAGCACAAAACCAACAGCAAGGTACGTCATGGTCAGGGCCTAGGCAAGGAATACAGTACAAATGAAAATCTGTATGAGGTATTTGCTTTCCACAGCTAATGCAATTATTAACTTTTACTGACATTGGTAAGGAGCAAGAAAAAGTTTCCCCAACAGGGTACTTAACTTTAGCTGAAGACTTTGGTTCTGAAACTCGAAAACGAAAATTTCAGGAGTCGGCCAACCGGCACTTGCGAACTGCTTCTACTTCGGGCACCGCACGTCAAGAAAGACGGATGCAATGGCATCGGCTGCATGTTTTATACCCCTGACGACCTGACATCATGGAAGAAGGGACAGCAACCGAAGCAGGACCCAAAACTTTGTTAATCAGGCCGACTGAGGGCAATCTGCAAGCAGATAACCCAAATGTAATGACTAGCAGATAACCCAAATGTAATGACTGCAACAATGAAACACGACAAACATCAGGTCTCAGTAGCGGCCTGCGAATCCACAGAAGCGGGCATCAGAGGCTGCGAAAGCACCTCACTGAGGACCGGCGAACTGGCGACTAGCTTAACTGAAGCCTTGTCAGCAGTTTTGGACCTGTGCAGTTTGTCTCTGTCTTTATCCTTACGTTTTTTTCGGAGGATCAGTAGTCGGATGGCTTACCAAAGACAATACGGAGATCAACAGCTACAATAAGGGCCTGATGATGTATAGTTCTGGCTTAAAACAAAGCACAAAACCGACAGCAAGGGACGTCATGGTCTGGGCCTAAACAGGTGACGCAGTTAGAATGGAAATCTCGGCATGGTATTTGCTTTACACAGGCGAGACAATTGTTAACTTTTTCTGACATCGGTTAGTGCAAGAAAAAAGGATCCCCAGCAGGGTACTTAGCTTTAGAAGACTTCAACTTCAATTCAGAAATTAAACTCAGGTAGTGGCCGACCGGCACTCATGCGAACTGCTTCTGCTTTGGGCTCCTCGGCAAGAAAGACTGATGTAATGGTGTCAACTGCCTGATTTTATACCATTGACGACCTGACGTCAGTCCTGGAGCGACAGCAACCGACGCAGAAATAGTAAGCCTCTGGTATTCGGGCCGACTGAGGGCTACCCCTGGCAGGATAACCCAAGTGTGATGACTGCAACCGTGAAACACGAAGAACACCCATTTTTGCTGGGGGAGATGGGTGGGAAAGAATCTGTCTGACATGCAATCTCAAGGTAAGAATTTGGTTTGTGAATACTAAATGAAATTCTGGGCCTCTGTCTTTGACTGAAAAAATTTGAAGCCTGCATAAACTAAAGCACTGCTAGTGATTCCCTGTATTTTTTGTCTGTGACCTTTTTGAGGTGTTTTCTGATACCTCCTCCATTTTGTTCCGTTTTAAAAAATCTGCTTGGTCTAGTCTAGTGTTTTTGTTCTACATGACAGGTGGACACAATTTATCTAGACTGCACTTTTCACACTTTTTTTTTTTTATTGGTTAAATTGTCTCTTGAGTGATACTTAAATGTTGTGACTTTCGGCTTTTCCCGGTTAGGGGTCGCCACAGCGGAACTCCAGTCCACTAATGATTGGCAGTTGATTTTTACGTACCGAGTTGCCAGCCCTGACGCACAACCTTCAACGAAGGTACGCCCATTCACGCATGTCTCCACGCAGAAGACGCTCTAAACTGAGTCTCGAACCGGATAGTGTCTTACTGTGAGGCGACAACGCTACCTCAGTGAAATTCTGGGCCTACATAAACTAAAGCACTGCTGGTGATTCCCTGTTGTGTTTCCCACCCACTCTCCTGTTTACTGATCTGCTTTTTACACCCTGCGATTTTAAGCTGCCCACCCCTACTGTAAAATTAGTGTAATAAGATCCTCCTTTTCTACACTGCTGTTGATTTCCTGAATTATTTACTTGGCGTTCCTTGTGCTTATATTGAAAACGTGTGTTTTGCCTCCCATTGCCTGTTCTACTTGATATAACTTCATTACCTAGATAGCTGTTGGATAAAATAGTGAATTTTTACACTCTAGCAAAAAAGAAGTTATGTTCTTACTATAACGTTCCATGTGAGTTGTTCATCTCGCCTTTGTTCTTTACATGTGGGTTCTGAGCCAATCCATCGGCTCCGAGTCGGCCGCTTTCCAAGCTCAAGATCTTTGAGTAGCTCGAGGCACAGTCCCTATCCCATGATGCTCTCCTACCAACCCCTAGATCTAGTTTGCTGAACCAGCTTGCTGAACCAGCAAGAAAAAAACACACTAAGCAACCAATTACAAAAAAATGTACATAGTACATAACTATTTACAATAGCTAAACAATAATCTGGCTGGAAAGAAGGACACTAGCAAGACCAACCAGACCACCAGTCATACCTGTTGTTCCATAACCTGCAGGGGGAAGGTGGGAGGGAGTGTACGAACAAAGGCGAGATGAACTCACATGGAATGTTATAGTAAGAACATAACTTCTTTATGTGAAGTTGTTCAATCTCTCTATTTGTTCTTTACATGTGGGTAGCGTCCCAAGCACCCAAATCCTGGGAGGCTCACAGGAGTATATTCCTGAAAACGGTGGAACCAAAGGAAGCCCTGTCCTTGGAGGCCCTGTCCACTTTGTAATGAGTGATAAACATATGAGGTTTGGACCAAGTAGCAGCTGCACAAATGGTGTCCAAAGGTAGACGGGCTGCATGGGCTAAAGACGTAGAAACAGTCCTGGTAGAATGAGCTTTCACCTCACATTCTAAAGGTTGTTTAGCTGATGAATATACAAATTTTATACAATCAGAAATCCATTTGGACAATGTAAAGTACAGTTTTGTACCTACCATAAATGTAGATGTTCGAGTGTATACCCTGCTGCAGTCATCACACTTGGGTTATCCTGCCGTCAGGCGGTCCTGCAGTCGGCCTGAATTCCAAAGTCTTGGTCTGGCGTCGGTTGCTGTCGCTTCTTCCCTGACGTCAGTGCGCCAGGGGTATACAAGAGGCATCAGATGCCATTTTCTTCAGTTTTTCTTGCCCCAGATGTCAGGTGCCCTCCCAAAAGGTGGTCAGTAGATAGTACCAATAATAAAAGTTTAGCACAAACAAAACATCCCTCCAGCTATAAGCAAATACACAACGAAGGTTGTATCAGATTTTAAGGTATTGAAAGGTTTTAGTTGGGTCAGAGGGATGGAGGGAGGGTAACCTGGACTGCAGCAGGGTATACACTCGAACATCTACATTTATGGTATGTACAAAACTGTACTATGTTCATCGTGTTACCCTGCTGCAGTCATCACACTTGGGTAGAATCTCAAAGCTAAGGATGGGAGGTGGAGTCAAACAGGGTTAGAGGAGGCTAGAAGGCCATGCAAAACTGCAGTGGCAAAGCCAGCTCTAGTCTTAGAGTAAAGTGGTAAGTGATAGTGTCTGGTAAAGGTGTGTACTGAACTCCAAGTTGCGGCTTCCAGAATATCTTTGGTTGGCACCCCTCTGAGGAAGGCTGTAGATGTAGGTGCTGCCCTGGTAGAGTGGGGCCTTATGCTAGCAGGAACTGGTTTTCCATGATGGGTGTAGCAAAAACGTATGCAATGTCCTATCCATTTGGAAATAGTCTGTTTTGAGATAGCCTTTCCCTGTGATGCTGTAGCATAGGATACAAAAAGCTGGTCAGATTTTCTGAAAACCTTAGTTTTATCCAAGTAGTAACGTAGTTGCCTGTGAGTATCCAAGGAATGCAGGAGTCTTTCTCCTTTGTTCTGTGGATTTGGAAAGAAGGTGGGTAAATGGATGGTTTGATTTAGAGCCACACTAGATACCACCTTTGGCATAAAGGAGGGGATGGTTCGTAGAGAAACGCTGTCTTGATGAAAAATGAGGAAAGGCTCTACTGCCATTAGTGCCTGTAGCTCTGAGACTCTTCTGGCTGAAGTAATTGCTAGCAGCAGGGCAGTCTTCCATGATATAAACTTTAAGTCAGCTGAGAAAGCTGGCTCAAAAGGTGGTAGCATAAGTTTTTCCAGAACAAAATTGAGGTCCCAAGTTAGTGTTGGCGCTCTCCTGGGAGGCCTAATGTTTTTGGCCCCTCTGAGATACTGCCTTAGAAGTGGATGTGAAAATAAGGGAGGATCCATGTTGTAGTGAGCTGAAATAGCTGAGGCGTGGATTTTAATAGATGAAAAAGAAAGTCTTTTGTGTAACATCTCAGTTAAATATTGTAGAATCTGAGGTATGTCCGGCTTAAGGGTATTTTGGCCTTTAGCTTGGTTCCAGGCGCAAAATCTTTTCCATTTGTCTGAGTAGGCTTTCCTGGTGCTGGGCCTCCAGAATAACATCCATAACAGCTTGTGAAAGAGGAGCTGGCTGGTTGCTTAGGAGATTTGCCATGCAGCCAAATTTAAGGTTTTGAGCTGGCTGTGTAGAATCTGACTGCCTTGCTGTGTGAACAGATGAGGAATTTGTGGTAAAATCCATGGTGGGCCCTGGGCCATGTTCCTTAATAGTGGGTACCAGTGCTGGCGTGGCCAAGTCTGGGGTAATGAGTATCATTCTGGGTCTCTCCATCCTGACTTTCAGCAGCACCTTTGTGAGAAGGGGCAATGGAGGAAAGGCATATACTGTCAGCATTTTCCAACTGAATGAGAGCGCGTCCACTTTCCAAGCTTGATGGTGAAATGTCCTTGTGCAAAATGTTGATAGCTGACAGTTTTGGGGGTTGGCAAACAGGTCTATGTCTGGGCGCCCCCATTTTTGAGTTATCATTGCAAATACTTGTGGATCTAGTTTCCACTCATGGGGACCCATGATGTTTCTGCTTAGGTCATCTGCAAATGTGTTCTTTTTTCCTGACAGGAATTGAGCTTGTAATTGAACTTGGTAAGCCAGTGCTGTGTTCCACAAGGTCATTGCTTGCCTGCATAGAGGGTAGGAGTGTGTATCCCCTTGTTTATGTACCACATTACTGTGGTGTTGTCTGCCCTTATTATAAGCTGTCCTGAATGTAAGAGGTCCTTGAAGGCTGTCAGGGCATTCTGTACAGCTAGCATTTCTTTTTGATTGATGTGCAGATTCCTTTGATCTGCAGTCCATATGCCTTGAACGCACCGTCCTGCCATGTGTGCCCCCCAGGCATAGTCCGATGCATCTGTTGTCATAGTTTGCCTGGCTGGGGGTAAGGTGAAAGGCTGACCCTTGTTGAGGTGACATGCCTGTGACCACCATAGAAACTCCTGTTGAAGGCAGGGAATGAGAGGTATCATGGTTTCCAACATGTGGCTGTGTCGAGTCCATACGCTTTTCAGGTACCATTGTAATTTCCTCATATGCAGTTTTGCAAATGGTATTACTAGTATGCAAGATGCCATGAAGCCCAAGGCCTGCAGAATTTTTCTTGCAGGGAGTTGGGTCTTTGTTGCCATTGTTTTGAAGTATTGAGTTAGTTGTAGTCGTTTGTCTGGAGTCAGATAAGCCATCTGGGCCATTGTATTCAAGCTGGCACCCACGAATGTCATATTTTGTGATTGCACTAGTTTTGATTTCTTTTCGTTTACTGTGTACCCTAGGCAACTTAGAAGGTGTTTTACAAAAGCCAGATGTTGTAAGAGAATGTCCTTGCTTTCTGCTTGGATGAGGCAGTCGTCCAGGTATGGGTATATTTGAATTCCTCTTTGTCTGCAGTATGCAATTACTGGTGCCAGGCATTTTGTGAAGACCCTGGGCACAGTAGATAAGCCAAAGGGCAGTGCACAGAATTGATAATGGGTTGAACCTGCAATGAAACGGAGGTATCTTCTGCAATTTTGTCTGATAGGGACATGCAGGTATGCCTCCTTGAGGTCCAAAGTTACTAGCCAAGCTTTCTTGCCCAACATGGGAAGAAGCTGCTGCAGTGTTAGCATCTTGAATTTGGGTACTTGCAAGAAGGTGTTTAGAATTGAAAGGTCCAGAATGGGTCTCCAAGCATTGTCCTTTCTGGGGACTAGAAAGAGCCTTGAGTAAAATCCTTGGCCTTGCTCCTGTGTAGGTACCAGTTGAATGGCTCTCGTGTCCATGAGAGCTGTAATTTGTTTTTGTGCCTCCACCCATTGATTTTGTTGCAGGTTTGGCATTCCTTTTATCCTTGGCAAGGTGTGGAAATGGAATCTGTATCCTTGTGAGATAATGTCTAGGACCCATTTGTCCTTTGTGACGATGCGCCAGTTGTCTGTAAATAATGATAATTTTCCTCCCAAGGGAGCTGCCAAGAGAGTTTTGCTTGGCAGTTTGAGGTTTAAGTCATTGTGTTTGCCTTCTAGTAGTTTGGGACCTGTCTTCTCCTCCCTTTTGTGTTGCAGTGCCCCATTGGCGAGGTTTGTAAGGGATTTGTGCTTGTCCTCTGCCCCTTGGGCTCGTGTATTTACCCCTCTGTGGTCTGTCAGAAGCTGGAAAGGACCAATTTTTTTGTTGGCCAATTTCTGCTGAAGCGTGGGGGTTTGTACCTGTAAGAAATCTTTGACCGTCTGCATAGATTTTGCCTTATCCTCCATTTTCTTTAAAACCTCTTCTGCTTTAACCCCAATTAAGACATCCTGCTGTAAGGGTGCATCTAGTAACTTTGCTTTAACATGATCAGGCAGAGTTTGTTCCTTTAACCAAGCATGCCTATGTATAACTGACCCAGTAACAGCTGCTCTACAGGAAGCTTCCAAGGAATCAAATCCACATTGTAAAGTATGCTTGCCCACCTGTTCAGCTGCATGCAACAGATCCTGCATTTCCTTGAATTCAGACTGTTGAGGGTGCGTGCTCATCTTTTGTTTTATTTGACACATTAGGAATTGCTGGTATTTAAGCATGTGAAATTGACAATTTAGTGCTCTCATAGCTAGAGCAGCTGAGGTGTAAACCTTCTTCCCCCACCTATCTAGTGCTCTGGCGTCCCTTTCAGAGGGTACAGGATTTTTAGCCATAGAAACCTTAGCCCCTTTGGGACCCTGGGAGATTGTCTCTGGGTCAGCAACAGGGCTTTTGTAAAGGAATTTGTGAGAGTCAGGCACTCTATAATATCTACCTGGTTTGGCTGGAGCAGGAGGCAGAGAATCTGGATTTAGACTAGATTCTACGTAAGCATCATCCACAATGTCTAAAACTGGAGGGATAGCAAGTGGTCTGTGCTGGGTGAGTAAAAGAAACTCTCGGAGCCTTTTCTTTGAGTTGGAGTAGTCCTGACCCTCCCAGTGGAAATGTTCCCTCATGGTATGTAAGGTTTCCCCAAAGGAATAGTCTTCAGGGGGAGAAGCTGAGGGAATGGAATCTTCAGCATCAGAATCTTCATAAGGGGGAAAGGAGTAATCCTGTTCCTCAGAGGAGCCTGAGGAAACAGACACTTGATCAGAGGAGGCATAATCCTCCTCTTGTCTAGGCCTTTTGTCGGGGGGGGGTTGGGAACCCCTGATTAAAGAAATCAAATCTTCAGCCATTTTAAGCATCTGTTTCTTAGGCATGGGGCCTTGAACTGGAGACTGATGTGCAGTCTTTTTTGGTTTTAGAGGAGTCTTAAGCTTAGCATAAGATTTTATGTTGAGAGTAGTCGGTCTGAAGACACCTTCTGAAACCGAAGGTGTTTCCACAGCACCGGTTTCTCCTTCTGCAATGTCGTCGGTAGGGCCTAAAGAAAATGGCTGCGTCGGCCTAGAACTCCCTGCTTGAGAATCCGAAGCGGTCTGGGGTTTCAATTCTGCGGTCGCCAGGGGCTGTGTAGGCGCCTCACTGAAAACCGGAGACCAGCCCAGCCAAGGCCTCGGAGTCTGGCTTGGATCTAGGCTGCCTGTCTTTATCTTTGCGTTTTTTATGCACGCCGGTAGTCGGTTGCTCCGACGGCATAGTGTAATTAAATTTCCTACCGAAGTAGTGTCATGCGAAATCAAAGCATCGCTTTATAGTTCGCTTATTGAACCTAGCACAAAACCGACAACCAGTAACGTCGTGGTCTGGGCCTAGGCAAGATATACAATAAGAATGAAAGTCCTTATGAGGTATTTGCTTCCCACAAGAAATGCAATTGTTAACTTTTTCTGACATCGGACTGAGGCAAAAAAAGGTTCCCCAATGGGATACTTAGCTTTGAAGACTTCGGACTGAAATTTGATTCGAAATCTCAGGTGTCGGCCGACCAGCACTTGCGAACTGCTTCTGCTTCAGGCACCGTGCGGCAAGAAAGACTGAAGAAAATGGCGTTGGATGCCTCTTGTATACCCCTGGCACACCGACGTCAGGGAAGAAGCGACAGCAACTGACGCCGGACCAAGACTTTGGAATTCAGGCCGACTGCGGGACCGCCTGACGGCAGGATAACCCAAGTGTGATGACTGCAGCAGGGTAACACGATGAACATCATTGGATACAGACAAACCTTTCTTTACAGTCTGCATAGGAAATGAATAGTTGATCAGATTTCCTAAATTCTTTTGTTCTGTCCAAGTAAAACCTCAATTGTCTGTGAACATCAAGCTTATGTAACATGCACTCCATTCTATTAGCATGATGTCTGAAAAAGGTAGGATGAAGGTCAATAGACTGGTTCAAATTTGCCTTGGAGCAGACCTTAGGAAGAAAGGTTGGATTTGTTCTTAAAGACACTCTCTCGGGGTAAAAGACTAGATATGGAGGCCTGATAGAAAGTGCTTGTAATTCAGAAGCTCTACGCACCGAAGTAATAGCCACCAGGAAAATTGTCTTCCAAGAAAGGAACTTCAAAGAACAAGATGATGCAGGCTCAAAAGGTGGGAGAATGAGTTGAAATAGCACCAAATTCAGATTCCAGGGAGTAACAGGATGTCTGATAGGTGGCCTAAGGCTTGACATAATGTTTGAACCACTGCATCCCACATGGAAGTTAGATATGGCAGCCAATTGAACCCTTATCGTAGAAGCTGCAGCACCATCGTGAAAGAGCAAAGTCAAGAATTCCAGAATACTATGAATAGGGGTGACATAGGGATCAATACCATGCTGAGAAGCCCAATGAACAAATCAACTCCATTTGCTATTATAAAGTTTCCACTCCATTTGCTATTATAAAGTTTCCTGGTGGTTCCCACTTGAAGACGGGTAAAGTGGGTAAAATAGTTGACCGATCTCATTGCAAATGTTGCAGAACTAAAGATGCATTTCCCGTATCTGTCCATAGTCCTAGAATCTTTATTAGGAGGATGAACAGAAGAAGAGGTTTCTGACATCTCTTTCTTGGTGGCCACCACCATGGCATCAACGGAGACTTCCTCCGTAAGAAAACACCTGTCTTGAGGGGAGGTGATAAATTTGTTGGGGCTCCGAGGAACCAGCTCCATGGAATCAGGAGACTCCCACGCCCTTTGAGCGACCAAGTCCATTAATTCGTCAAAGGGCGGAGTAACCCAGGACTTGGAAGGTAGAGACCCAAAGGCCTTCAGGAGCACCGACTCATCCACAGTAGGGGTAAGGGACTGCCAGTCACCCCTCTGCCTTAATATTTCCAGGATGTCTGCAAATGAGAGATCCTCAGTGGAGGACCGTGGGGAGCCTTCAGATTCCTCTAAGTCGGTGTCCGATGTTAAGGATTCCGGAGGAGAATCTAAATGCCTCCTCTTGCACAGTCTCTTTCTGGGGACTTCATCAGTGGGGGCATTTGGTGAAGTCTCAGTCAAGCAGGGGTCACCCAATGGGGTTACCTGAGGCTCTAGAGGTCTAGACGCTTGGTGGGGACCTGTGGTGTAGGGACAGAACGCAGCCCTTTAGGGGAGGAAGAGGAAAGATGCAAAGAAGTAAGGGTCTTAGCAGACATGACCCTCCTCATGGCATCGAAGGCACCGGTTTCCCGACCCAAGGAGTCCGCCAGTTCCGAAGAAGACGGCAACCTCCCAGGGGCCAAGACCACGGGCTCTGAACCAGAGGACGGAACAGAAGTCATCTGCACCGAAGCTCCGAAAGGGAGAGTTGGAACCGAGGCGTCGGTTTGACTCTCTCCCCCAGAACCAGTGAGAGAGTGTCAGCTCCGAGACTCTTCGATCAGAACCGAAGAAGTCAAGGTCGACAGGGCCGAGGGCACTGGAATAGGCCTCGGCTCCGAGGGTTCCCCCACTATCAGATCCTCTCTTTCCAGCTCCGAAGGCTCAATTGGCCTTGGAGGAGGAGCAGAAATCGTGGTGGTGGTGGTGGGGGGGTCGTAGGCTTCAAAGCCAGCTGGGTCAAAGTTGAAAGCAATTTGGCCAGGGCCGGGTTCACCAAAAGTCTCTGCACCACGCGGTCCCATCGATGTCAGAAAGGGTACCGGAAGAACGGGTCGAAGGAACCGAAGAAGCCACCGACTTAAGGATCACGGGCTTTAAAACTTCCGACACGGGCTCCAACACTATGATTTGGCACCGAGGTAAGACTTCGGTGCACGGCTCCGAAGGATGCGCAGCTGGTGACAGAGTCTTCCCACAGGTGCGCGGAACAGAATACTTGTCCTCCGATGACACCTTAGAAGACTTCGACCCCTTCGAAGACTTGGAGGGCTGGTCAGTCTTGTCTAATGCTCCTTGAAAATCTGGCTTCAAGAGCCCTCTATCCACTAATTTCCTTTGCCTTTCCAATAAAACCCTGCCACTGAAGGAATGGCAGATAGAGCAATCTTCTTGCAAATGTAGTGGATCCAAGCAGTACACACAAGAAACGTGATGATCAGTGATGGACATCTTCTGTCCACAGTCACACCTTTTAAATCCTGATCTTTGTTTCTCAGACATTATAAAAGAAAATACACACAAATATCAGACCTCTGATAACAATATCAATAAAGTCGGAAAAAAAACACTTAACTCCTTAGAAAGTTCAGATCCCTGAACTGCAAATGACTACAAGAATTATTTGACACAAAAAGCGTTCAAATACAACAATTCTATGAAAACAAGGGGATAGGAAATTAAATCTGACAGAGCCCAGTCAAGAAAATGCAACTCAAGAAAGGCTAAAGGCCTAGGAGCAACCGCTCCAAATTAGAAGACAAAAATATAATATCCAGTTAACTTCCTGAACAACAAATACAAAAAATATGAGAAGTCTCACAATATCAGATCCCTGATAGTCTAAATAAGTAGTTTTGAATTCTTTTAAGAAAAAAAGGTTACTGGCCTGAGCTTCCTCCGAAGATCGTGCGATCCATTGCAGCGGCAAACTAGATCTGGGGGTTGGTAGGAGAGTATCATGGGATAGGGACTGTGCCTCAAGCTACTCAAAGATCTTGAGCTTGGAAAGCGGCCGACTCGGAGCCGATGGATTGGCTCCGACCCCACGTGTAAAGAACAAACGGCGATATTTAACAACTTCACATTAATTGTTTTTACACAAAAGATATCAGTGGATTTTCCATGTAGTGCACTGGGAGGAAGCCTAGTCTGCTGTGGTTGGGGAAACGCTTGTGATTTCTGAATGTAGTTTTACTGGCTGGAGGGCTTATTAATCAGCTTATCTTTTTTTCTTTTAGTGCCTTTATAAATTCTGCACAGTTGAGTGGCTCTTGGCTCATTTATTCAAACTGAAGTACTTTTACTGAATAATCACATTTTTATAAGCTGTTTGAAGTACACTGCTTTATCTATACCTTTAAGTTTGTTTGTGGTAGCATTTCATTCCTTTACTGTGACTTTGCACTGGGAGGATTGGGATTGTTCATCGGGTGGCAGTAGGCGTTAACCTAGTCTATCTGAGCTGGGAAACGCACAAAAGGGCTGTATTTTTCTTTTTTTTTTTTTTGCACTTCTCTGCACTTGATTTGCACTGTTCTGATACCTAGACAGCAAAGACTTGATTCAGACCTGCTGAATCTAGCCTGTTACTGATACACTTAAGGACAAAACCAGCCCTCTTAACCTTTAGAAGGGCTCCCTTGCACCCTTGTGGCAGAAGAGTATAGATCCAGCCTTGTCTGAGATGGGGATTGTTGCAGGAAGGTTCGTCGTCTGCTTTCCCACTAGTAGACTAGCTTAAAAGTGTTTTAATTTCACCAGTATTTAAGCTTCATGTTTGCGTGTTGCAGCGCATCATACAACAGGGGACAGGGGTGCCCTGTACAGATGCCAACACCTCAAAACTCAACATTTCTCTAGATATCTGTCAGTGGAACCATCGCAAGCATCCCTACTGCACAATGAGTGCACTGATCAGAGTTGCCACACTGATCCATGGCAGTCAATAGAACAAGCACCTTTGTTAGTCCTAGCACAAAAACTGATCAAACTAGCTCACTCCTTTCCCTAAAAGCACATACAGTATTAAACCTGCTATAATGGACAAGCAGTTTTCCATCATTTCACCAGCCAGCCTGATTGACATGGGTATCCTGAGGCAATGCAGTAATTGTCTCATGAATACTGACAAAGTACAGTTGTGTACACTTACCATAAATGTAGATGTTCGAGTGTACTCACTGTTGCAGTCATCAAATTTGGATTATCTGCTTGCAGTAGCCCTCAGTCGGCCTGATTATCAAAGTCTTGGGTCCTGCGACAGTTACTGTCTCATCTTCCGTGACGTCAGGTAGTCAGGGGTACAAAGCATGCAGCCGACACCATTACATCAGTTTTTCTTGCCCCAAATGTCAGATGCCCCCCTAATGGGAGGCAATTAAATATATATATATATATATATATATATATATATATATATACACACACACACACACACACACACACACACACACACAAGGTTATACCTCCAACAAAAAAAAACAAATACACCAAAAAGCTTTTAAGCATAGTAAAGGAGAGTAGAGGTATAGCCAAAAGAAGTCAGGGGGATGGAGGGAAAAGTAACCAGGACTGCAACAGTGAACGCACTCGAAAATCTACATTTATGGTTAGTGTACACAACTGTACTACGTTCTTCATGTTTCACTGTTGCAGTCATCACATTTGGGTAGATTCCCAAAGCTAAGGACAGGAGGAGGAATTTAGATAGAACAATGACCAGCTATAAGGCCCTGCAAGACTGCAGTGGCAAAGCCAGCTCTGGATTTAGAGAAAATTGGCAAATGGTAATGTTTAGTTAAAGTATGTACAGAACTCCAGGTAGCAGCTTCTAGGATGTCGCTGGTAGGGACACCTCTGAGAAAGGCTGTAGATGTAGATGCAGCCCTGGTTGAATGGGGTCTAATCCCCTGTGGGATAGGTTTTCCATGTTGCTTATATCAGAAATGAATACAATGGCCTATCCATCCAGAAATGGTTTGGTTTGAAATAGCCTTCCCTTCTGCCCCTGCAGCAAATACCACCAGCATTTGTTCAGATTTCCTTTGGGGTTTAGTCCTGTCCAAGTAAAATCTAAGTTGTCTGTGCACATCTATAGAGTGCAGTATCCGTTCCCCTTTGTTCTGCAGATTAGAAAAGAAGGTTGGCAAATTAATGGATTGATTAAGAGCCACACTGGATACCACCTTGGGCATGAAAGAGGGATTGGTCCTGAGGGACACCCTGTCCGCATGAAAGATTAAGAAAGGCTCCACTGCCATAAGGGCCTGTAATTAAGGCACCCTTCTTGCTGAAGTGATTGCTAAAAGGAAAGCTGTTTTCCAAGAAAGGAATTTTAACTCTGCACTTGCAGCTAGCTCAAAAGGAGGAAGAGTAAGCTTTCCCAATACAAAGTTAAGGTCCCAGGCTGGAGTTGGGGCTCTCCTGGGTGGTCTTAAGTTTTTGGCCCCTCTGAGGAACTGCTTGAGTAGTGGGTGAGAAAAGAGGGGTGGTTCTGTGTTATAATGAGCTGAAATGGCTGAGGCATGAATTTTGATGGAGGAAAAGGAAAGGCCCTTGTGAAGCATCTCAACTAAGTATTGAAGAATCTGAGGTAAACTGGGCGCTGCTGTGGCCATCCCTTGAGTTTGATTCCAGGCACAGAATCTTTTCCATTTTTCAGCATAAGACTTTCTAGTACTAGGCCTCCTTGCCTCTAAAATGACATCCAACACTTGTTTACTGAGGGATGGTAACGGAGAGATTAGGTGATTAAGCAGGCTGCCAGGTTCAGGGTTTGAAGCTGGGGGTGCAGAATCTGGCTCTCCTGCTATGACAGCAGGGTAGGGGTCTGAGGCAGGTGCCATGGGGATAGCAGTGACACACTGCACAAGAGGGGTACCAATGTTGGCATGGCCAGTTTGGTGCAATCAGTATCATCCTTGGTTTGTCCTGTTTGATCGTTAGTAGTACCTTGGAGAGGAGAAGCAGAGGAGGAAAGGCATAAACTGATGGAGTTTTCCAGCTGAAGGACAAAGCATCCACTTTCCAAGCTTGTTTGTGTGGAGTCCTTGTGCAGAATTTGTCCAATTGGTAGTTCTGGGTGGAGGCAAACAGGTCTATATCTGGGCTCCCCCATTTGTTTATCAACACGTTGAAAGTCTTTGGTTCCAGTTTCCACTTGTGTGGATCCATGAGATTTCTGCTTAGTTCGTCTGCCAGTGTACTTAGTTTTCCTGGCAGGAACTGAGCCTGTAGATGCACTTGGTAGTTTAAGGCTGTGTTCCACAGAGCCATGGGTAATCTGCAGAGGGGGTAAGAATGGGTACCCCCCCCCTGCTTGTTTATGTACCACATAACAGTGGTGTTGTCCGTCTTTACCATTAACTGCCCTGGAAGAATGTGGTCCTTGAAGGCTGTCAGAGCATTCTGTACAACTAACATTTCTTTTTAATTGATATGCAGGTGCATTGGACTTTGGTTCCATTTGCCCTGAAAGCACTTCCCTGCCAGGTGAGCCGCCCATGCATAGTCTGATGTGTCTGTTAGGGTTTGGGCGGCAGAGGGTAGAGTGAATGGTAGCCCCTTGTTTTGGTGGCAGGCCTCTGCCCACCAAAGGAATTCTAACCGTAGGCAACGTATGATAGGAATCATTGCTTCGAGATCCTGAGAATGTTGACACCATAGGCTTTTTAGATACCATTGTAGTTTCCTCATATGCAGTCTTGCATATGGAATTAGTAGAATGCAGGGGGCCATGAACACCAAGGCTTGCAGTATTTGCCTTGCAGATAGCAGGGTTTTTGTGGCCACTAGTTTGAAGTAAGCTGTCAAATGAATTTGTTTCTCTGGCATGAGGTAAGCCATCTGGGAAGTTGTGTTCAAGCTTGCTCCGAGGAATGTGATTTGACAGGGTACCAGATGTGATTTACTTTCGTTTATGGTGTACCCCAGACAAGTTAGCACCTTTTGTACAAATGCCAGATGATTCAAAAGTATGTTCTAGCCTTCTGCCTGAATTAGACAATTGTCCAGGTATGGGTATATTTGAATATTTCTTTGCCTGCAAATTGCAATGACTGCAGCTAGGCACTTTGTGAATACCCTGGGCGGAGTAGATAAGCCAAAGGGCAGTGCAGAGAACTGATAGTGCATGTAGCTTGCTCTGAAGCGTAGGTATCTTCTGCAAGATTCCCTGATTGGGATGTGCAGGTAGGCTTCTTTTCAATCCAGTGTTGCCAACCAGGCATCTTTGCCTAGCATAGGAAGCAAATGGTGAAGAGTTAGCATCTTGAATGTTGGAATCACCAAAAAGGTGTTTAAGATAGAAAGGTCCAGGATAAGACGCCACTCAGTTGTCTTTTCTGGGTACCAGGAAAAGTCTTGAGTAAAAACCTTGTCTCTCTTTGTCTTCTGGTACAGTCTGAATAGCCTTTATGCTTGAGAGAGAATTCTTGCTTTTGAGCCTCTGACTACTGATTTGGGGGTAGGTCTGGCCAACCGTTTGGGGTTGGTAATGTGTGGAAGTGAAATCTGTATCCTTGGGAAACTATATTTAAAACCCATTTGCCCTGGGTAATGAGTTTCCAGTTTTAGTTTTTTGCCTGCAGAGCAATCTTTCCCCCTAAAGGAGCAGTCAGTTGAGAAGTGCTTGGAAGTTTTAAAGTTAAGTCATTGAGACAGTTTACTCATAGGGGGAGTCTTACTACTTCCTGATTTGGAAGTGGGAGCTCCCTCACTGCTTAGTCTTGGCGTAACCTGGGACTGAAGCCTGGGTGTTCTGCTGGTTCTGGGTTTGGACTGAGAAAGCCTGGAAGAGGAAGGAAAGGACCAATTGTTACAGGGCCAATGCCTACTAAATCTTGGAGGCTGTACTTGTAGGAAATCTTTAACTGTTTGCATAGATTTAGCTTTTTCCTCCATCTTTTTAAGAACTACTACTTTGTTGCCAAACAGGCGGTCCTGATTTAAGGGAACATCCAGCAATTTAGCTTTAACATGATCTGGCAAGGATTGCTCCTTAAACCAAGCATGCCTTCTAAGTACAGACCCAGTGAAAGCAGCCCTGCAAGATGCCTCTAGTGAATCAAAGCCACATTGCAAAGTATGTTTTCCAACCTGTTCAGCAGAATGCATTAAATCCTGTAAATCCTTATTTTCAGCACAGTCAGGAATCAACATCATTTTCTGCTTAAGCAATCCAATAACATGCTGCTGATACTCTAACATATGAAACTGGCAATTTAAGGCCCTAATGGCCAAAGTTGCAAAAGTGTATACCTTTTTACCCATCTATCCAGCACCCTGGAATCTCTATCAGACAGGGTAGGATTTTTGGCAGTAGTAGCCTTAATGCCCTTGGGTCCCTGTGAAATGGTCTCAGGATCCACAGTAGGATTTTGAAAAAGGAACTTGTGAGAGTCAGGAAACCTGTAATATATCTATCAGGTTTTCTGGGAGCAGGAGGTAAAGAGACAGGGGCCAAGCTAGATTCCGAAAAGGCATCATCAACAATGTCTAGTACAGAAGGGATAGCTAATGGCCTGTGCTGAGGCGGGAGTAAGAAATCCCCAAGCCTCTTTTTAGAATCAGAGTAGATAAGGGTAAATCCTGGTCATCAGAGGAAACAGAAATTTCAGAATCCTGGCCAGAAGTATCATAAGCAAATTCATTCCTAGGTCTCAGAGGGGGAAGGCTGGCTTCCCCTGATTAAAGTAATAAGGTATTCAGCCATTCTTATTTGTTTTTTAGGCATAGAGGCCTGACCATGCAGTCTGGGCATTGGTTTTCTAGGCATGGTGCGAGAATTAGGCCTTTTAGAAGATGGCGTCGGTTTAATATGCAAGTCAGTAGGCCTGAATACACCCGCAGAAGCCGGTGCCTGCACAGCGGCTCCAGACACATCCAAGGTAGAGACATCTGCAGGTTCCACAATTGAAGCATCTTGCGGCATACCGAACTCCGAATGGGTCTCAGTAGAGGCCTGCGAATCTGAAGTAGCAGGTTTCAGGGGCTACGAAAGCGCCTCACTGAGTACCGGCAAACTGGTGACTGGCTTAGGAGAAGCGTAGTCGGCAGCTTTGGACCTAGGCGGCCTGTCTCTGTCTTTATCTTTGCGTTTTCTCGGAATGTCAGTAGTCGGATGGCTAACTGAAGACATATCTGGATAATTGAACTGATTACCAAAATATTTAGAAAGTACAGTTGTGTACACTTACCATAAATGTAGATGTTCGAGTGTATTTACTGTTGCAGTCATTACATTTGGGTAATCTGCTGGCAGGTTGCCCTCAGTCGGCCTGATTAACAAAGTCTTGGGTCCTGCGTCAGTTGCTGTCCCTTCTTCCAGGACGTCAGGTCGTCAGGGGTATAAAACATGCAGCTGACGCCATTACATCAGTTTTTCTTGCCCCAGATGTCAGGTGCCCCCCAAATGGGGAGCCAAATATTTAAGTAATTAAAAAACACAAAAAATATACCTCCAAACAAAAGCAAATACACCAAAAAGGATTTTAAGCATAGTAAAGGAAAGAAGAGGTATAGTAAGAGAACAAACAGGGGGTTGGAGGGGAGGGTAACCAGGACTGCAACAGTGAATACACTCGAACATCTACATTTACGGTTAACTGTGCACAACTGTACTATGTTCTTCATGTTTCACTGTTGCAGTCATTACATTTGGGTAGATTCCCAAAGCTATGGTTGGGAGGATGGATTTATACAGCATTAGGACCAGCTATAAGGCCCTGCAGGACAGCAGAGGCAAAGCCAGCTCTGGATTTAGAGAAGAAAGGCAAATGGTAATGTTTGGTGAACGTATGAACCAAGCTCCAGGTAGCAGCTTCTAGAATGTCTCTGGTAGGAACACCTCTGAGAAAGGCTGTAGAAGTAGATGTAGCCCTGGTGGAATGAGATCTGATCCCCTGGGGAACAGTTTTACCATGGTGCATATAGCATAAATGAATGCAATGGTTTATCCATTTGGAAATAGTCTGCTTTTGAAATAGCCTTTCCCTCTGCCACTGCAGCAAATGCCACCAGTAGTTGTTCAGATTTTCTTTGAGATTTTGTCCTGTTTAAGTAAAATCTAAGTTGTCTGTGTACATCCAATGAATGCAGCATCTGTTCCCCTTGTTCTGTGGATTGGGAAAGAAAGATGGCAAATGAATGGTCTGATTAAGAGCCACACTGGATACCACCTTAGGCATGAAGGATGGATTGGTCCTGAGAGACACCCTGTCCAGATGAAAAATAATGAAAGGCTCCACTGCCATAAGAGCCTGTAATTTGGAAATCCTTCTAGCTGAAGTGAATGCTAAAAGGAAAGCTGTTTTCCAGGAGAGAAATTTTAAGTCTGCAGTAGCAGCTGGCACGAAAGGAGGGAGAGTGAGTTTTTCCAATACAAAACTGAGGTCCCAGGCAGGGTTTGGGCCCCTCTGAGATACTGCTTTAGCAGAGGATGAGAGAAGAGGGGAGGTTCTGTGTTGTAATGAGGTGAAATAGCTGAGGCATGGATTTTTATGGAAGAAAAGGACAGGCCCTTGCAAAGCATCTCAGTTAAATATTGTAAAATCTGAGGAATATTGGGTACTGTTGGGCTTATCCCTTGTGACTGATTCCAGGCACAGAATCTTTTCCATTTGTCAGCATAAAATTTTCTAGTACTAGGCCTTCTTGCCTCCAAAATGACATCCATCACAGGTTTGCTGAGGGATGCCAAGGGTGAATTTAGGTGATTAGCCATGCTGCAAGATTCAAAGTTTAGAGCTGAGTGTGGAGAATTTGGCTGTTCTGCTGAGACAGTAAGTAAGGTGTCTGAGGCAGGTGCCACGGTGGAAGGTGTGACACATTGCGCAGGAGTGGGTATCAGTGTTGGCAAGGCCAGTCTGGAGCAATCAAAATCATTTTTGGCTTGTCCTGTTTGACTTTTAGTAGAACTTTGCAGAACAGAGGCAGAGGGGGAAAGGCATAGACTGATAGGTTTTTCCAGCTGAATGATAGAGCATCCACTTTCCAGGCTTTTTTGCGATGAGTTCTTGTGCAGAATTTGTCCAACTGACAGTTCTGGGGTGATGCAAAAAGATCTATGTCTGGACTCCCCCATTTGAGTGTCAACATGTTGAAAATCCGTGGTTCCAGTTTCCATTTGTGTGGGTCCATGAGATTTCTGCTTATTTCGTCTGCCAGAGTATTCAGCTTTCCTGGCAGGAATTGAGCTTGTAGTTGAATTTGATAGGTCAAGGCCGTGTTCCACAATGCCATGGCTAGTCTGCAAAAGGGGTAGGAGTGTGTACCCCCCACATGTTTATGTACCACATAACTGTGGTATTGTCTGTCTTTATCATTAATTGTCCTGGATGAAGGTAGCCCTTGAAGGCTGTCAGTGCATTCTATACAGCTAGCATCTCTTTTTGATTGATAAGAAGGTGCATCTGATTTAGGCTCCATTTCCCCTGAATGCACTTCCCTGCCAGATGAGCCCCCCCACGCATAGTCCGATGCGTCTGTAGTTAGGGTTTGGGCGTCAGGAGGTGGAGAGAATGGCAGTCCCTTGTTTTGGTGACAGGCCTCTGCCCACCATAGGAACTCTAGTTGCAGGCAAGGTAGGATAGGAATCATTGTTTCCAGGCTGTGACAATGTTGACTCCATAAACTCTAAGTACCACTGAAGTTTCTGCATAAACAGTCTTGCATATGGAGTTAGACGAATGCAGGAGGCCATGAACCCAAAGGCTTGCAGAATTTGTCTTGCAGATAGCAGGGTTTTTGTGGCCACCTGCTTGAAGTAAGTCACCAAATGCATTTGCATTTCTGGCATAAGGTAAGCCCATCTGGGCAGTTGTATTCAAGCTTGCACCCAGTAATGTAATTTTTTGAGAGGGTACCAGTTGTGATTTCTTTTTGTTTACGGTGTACCCAAGACAAGTTAGAACCTTTTTTTACAAGTGTCAGATGTTTTTGAAGAATGTCCCTGTTTTCTGCCTGAATTAGACAATCGTCCAGGTATGGATATATCTGAATATTTCTTTGCCTGCAAAATGCATTTACTGGAGCCAGGCATTTTGTGAAGACCCTGGGCACAGTAGATAAGCCATCTTGAATTTTGGAATGTCCAGAAATGTGTTTAGAGCAGATAAGTCCAGAATTGGATGCCATGATTTGTCTTTTCTGGGTACCAGGAAAAGTCGAATAGAAACCTTGTCCCTTTTAATCTTCTGGGACTGGTTGAATAGCTCCCATAATCATGAGAGAGAGTACTTGCTTCTGGGCCTCTGCCCACTGATGTGGGGGCAGATCTGGCCATCTGTTTGGGATTGGCAATGTGTGGAAATGAAATCTGTAGCCCTGGGATACTATATTTAAAACTCATTTGTTCTGGGTTATAAGTTGCCAGTTTCTTACATGAAGTGCCAGTTTTCCCTCCAAAGGGGTGGCTGAAAGGTAAGTGCTTGGTAAATGTAGAGGAAAGTCATTGAGACTGCTTATCATACTGCGGTGCCTTGTTGTTTCCAGATTTGGAGGAGGAGGCACCCCATTGTTTTGTTCTAAAAGTCCCTTGTGACTGAAGCCTGGAGCCTTTGGAATGTCTGGGTTTGACTTGAGTGCCTCTCGACGGAACTGGAAAGGACCAGTTCTTAGTAGGCCAGTGCCTACTAAATCTTGGCGGTTGCACTTGTAAGAAATCCTTCACAGTTTGCATAGATTTAGCTTTATCTTCCATCTTTTTTAAAACTTCTTCAGCCTTATTACCAAAGAGACGGTCCTGTTGTAAAGGAGCATCCAACAATTTTGCTTTAACATGATCAGGCAGAGTTTGCTCTTTGAGCCAAGCATACCTTCTTAGCACAGAGCCAGTTACAGCAGCCCTGCAAGAGGTCTCCAAAGAATCAAAACCACATTGCAAAGTATGTTTTCCAACTTGTTCAGATGAATGCAATAAATCCTGTAAATCTTTATTTTCCACACAGTCAGAAATTAACATAATTTTCTGTTTAAGCAGTCCCATGATATGCTGTTGATATTTAAGCATATGAAATTGACAGTTTAAAGTCCTGATTGCCAAGGTTGCAGAAGTGTAAACCTTCTTACCTTGTCTACCAGCTCCCTGGAATATTATCAGATGGGGTAGGATTTTTAGCAGTAGAAGTCTTAATGCCCTTGGGACCCTGAGAAATGGTTTTAGGATCTGCAATATGATTTTTGAAAAGGAATTTGTGTGAGTCAGGAACCCTGTAGTATCTGTCTGGCTTACAAGGAGCCGGAGGCAGAGAATCAGGAACCATACTAGATTCTGAAAAAACATCAACAATGTCTAGGACAGGAGCTATAGCCAAAGGCCTATGCTGAGGAAGAAGGAGAAAATCCCCAAGTCTCTTTTTAGATTCAGAGAAATCCTGACTTTCCCAGTGGAAATGTTCCCCTAAGGTATGTAAATTTTCCCCAAAAGAAAAATCCTCAGGGGGAGAAGCAGAAGGAATGGAATCTTCTGCATCAGAGTCCTCATAAGTAGGTATAGACAAATCCTGTGCATTAGAAGAGTCAGAAGAAGTAGAATCCTGTTCAGAAGATGCATAATCAATGTCTTGCCTAGGCCTCTAAGAAGTGTGTGTGTGTGTGTGTGTGTGGGGGGGGGGGGTTGGCTACCCCTGATCAGAGTAATTAAATCTTCAGCCATTTTGATCATTTGGGCCTGTACATGTGTCCCAGGGGTGGGTTTTTTAGACCTAGACTTTGATTTTGGCCTCAGTTTTGAAGATGGCGTTGGTCTAACATGCAAATCTGTAGGCCTGAACGCACCCTCAGAAGCCAGTGCCTGCACAGTGGATCCGGACACATCCAAGGTAGAGACATCCACGGGTTCCATAACTGAAGCATCTCACGGCATACCGGACTTCGAATGGGTCGTAGTAGAGGCCTGCGAATCAGAAGTAGCGGGTATCAGGGGCTGTGAAAGCACTTGAGTACCGGCGAACTGGCGACTGGCTTAGGAGAAGTGTCATCAGTTTTGGACCTCGGCCCGTCTCTTTTTCTTTGCATTTTACAGGTATTCCGGTAGTCGAATTGCTAACCGACCACATTTCTGGATAATTAAAACATGAACCTAAATATTTAGAAGCAAAAATATACCGACATTTAATAGTGTGTTGATTAAATTTAGCACAAAACTGACAGCAAGGTACGTTGTGGTCAGGGCCTAGGCAAGGAATACAGTACAAATGAAAATCCTAATGAGGTATTTGCTTCCCACAAGTAATGCAATTATTAACTTTTACTGACATCGGTAAGGAGCAAGAAAAAGTTTCCCCAACGGGGTACTTAACGTTTTATTTGAAGACTTTGGTTCTGAAACTCGAAAACGAAAATTTCAGGAGTCGGCCGACTGGCACTTGCGAACTGCTTCTGCTTCGGGCATCATGTGGCAAGAAAGACTGATGTAATGGCGTCGGCTGCATGTTTTATACCCCTAGCGACCTGACGTCATGGAAGAAGGGACTGCAAACGATGCAGGACCCAAGACTTTGTTAATAAGGCCGACTGAGGGCAACCTGCTAGCAGATTACCCAAATGTAATGATTGCAACAGTGAAACTCGAAGAACATGCTTAAATATACCGACGACAAATAGTTTGTTGCTTAAATAAGGCACAAAACAGACAGCGAGGTACGTCGTTGGTCATGACCTAGGCAAGGAATACAGTACAAATTAAAGTCTTTATGAGGTATTTGCTTTCCACAAGAAATACAATTACTGACTTTTACTGACATCGGATGAGAGCAAGAAAAAGTTTCCCCAATGGGGTAATTAGCTTTAGTTAAAGACTTTGGTTCTGAAACTTGGAAACAAAAATTTCAGGAGTCGGCCGACTGGCACTTGCGAACTGCAACTGAGATGTAATTACACTATGAAACTGGAATCAATTCTCTCACATAACAAAATGGACATCAAACAGGTTGTCAAGCACACACTTCACTTCTCAAACAAAATGAGGTCATGACACACAAACCCACATATGCAGAGGTACTCACTAGAAGCCTAGCAAAAGATCAGGGAACTCCCAAACATAAACCACTTTCACACACTGTTATACAAATAGAAATGACTACACATAATAACACAAACACCAGTGTCTCAGCAGATAAGCCCCTAAGGCAAAACACCTCAAAACCAAATGTCTTGGTCATAGGCGACTCAAAATGAGACACACAGATTTCCCCCTCACCAGGCTGGAGAAGGAGAAGGCCACGGTCAGCTGCCTGTGAGGTGCCAGGATCAGTCATATCAAATATGCACTCAAATCACTCAACGACAAGTACTATTACGACTCTGTCATAGTCCATGTTGCGGTGAATGAGTTGAGATGCATCTCTCTGGACTATATGAATACAGACATGGCTGAACTCTCAGATTATGTGTCCCAAGCAGATATGACTCAAGTCCTAAACAGCATTCTAACTTCACCTAGGATGATACCACGATATAAACAAAAAAATGCCCGATTTCAATAACTGGCTTAGATTGTGGTGTAAATCTAGGGGGATCCAGTATCTGTCAGCCTGGGAAGACATGGTCAACAGGCCATGCTGCTTTGCCAGAGATAGTCTGCACCAGTCTCTTCTATGCTTTTGCATTCTAGCAAAGGCAATTGCCTAAAACAGGTACTACGAGGGACACAATGTCAAAACAACAAAATTTCCAAAGTAACAAAATCCACTCGAGACAAACTTAAGGTTCTGCTGCTTAATGCAAGGAGTCTAAACATGAAACTGTGCTCTCTGAAAGCACTCCTCACCTTGGAAGATACTGATGTCTGTGCAGTCATGGAGACATGGTTCAAGGACAAGGAGAGCATCTCGACCATGCAAGGTTACAATGCCTTCCACACATTCAGATATCAAAATGTGAGTGAAAGAACCAAAGGGGGAGGTATCCATCTTCATTCTTGCCCCAGATGTCAGAAGACCCTAAAAAGACAAGGCCCAAACCAAAACACCAAAAAGCCCTGCACCAAACATATATACAATATATACAATAATATATATTAACTCACACCACCACCCCTAAACAAAGAGGGAAGGAGGGAGGGTAAATGGACTGCAGCAATGTGGATCCTCGAACATCTACATTTATGGTAGGTACAAAACTGTACTATGTTCTTCATTCCACATTGCTGCAGTCCTAACCATGGGTAGAATCCCAAAGCAGAGGTAAGGAGGCTGGCAAATCATAAGGAAGCAGGAGCTGTCAACATGCCTTGCAAAATAGCTGTGGCAAAACCAGCCCTAGATTTAGAGTAGAGAGAAGGTGGTAATGCTTAGAGAAAGTATGCACTGAACTCCAAGTAGCTGCCTCCAAAATATCCTTAGTTGCCACCCCTTAGAAATGCAGTTGAAGTGGCAGTAGCCCTAGTGGAATGAGGTCTAATCCCAGCTGGAATTTCCTTGCCATGATGGGAATAACAAAATGAAATGCAAAACAATCCACTTAGAAATAGTTTGCTTAGACACAGGCTTGCCCTGAGAACTCAAAGCAAAGAAACAAACAACTGCTGAGACTGCCTGAAATCCTTAGTCCTGCTTAAATAATAACGTAACTGCCTATGTACATCTAAAATGTGTAAAATCTTTCCCCTTATTTTGGGGATCTGCATAGAAAGTAGGCAAATGAATAGTTTGGTTTAAAGCCACACTAGAAACCACCTTAGGCATAAAGGAAGGATTAGTGCGTAATGATACCCTATCCTTATGGAAAATCAAAAGGGCTCTACTGCCATAAGGGCCTGCAACTCAGAAACCCTTCTTGCAGAAGTAATAGCCAACAAAAAGCAGTCTTCCATGACAAGTATTTCAATTCAGCAGTAGCATGAGGCTCAAAAGGTTGTAGAGTAAGTTTCTCCAACACAAAATTGAGATCCCAAGCAGGAGTAGGAGCTCTACGTGGGGGTCTTATATTCTTTGCCCCTCTAAGAAATTGCTTGAACAAAGGATGAAAACAATGGTGGGTCACAATCATAGTGAGCTGAAATTGCTGCAGCATGAATCTTGATGGAAGAGAAAGACAAACCTTTGTCCAGTAACTCAGTAAGATATTGAAGAGCCACACTCAAATTTGGCTCAGTAATCTCCAAATTGTTTGCTGCACTCCAAAACAAAAATCTCTTCCATTTTTCTCCGTACACTTTCCTTGTACTAGGTCTTCTGGCTTCCATAATCACATTTAAAACTTGCTGAGGAAGCTGAGACCTGCTTTCTTTCAAAACAGAATATGCCAGGCTGTTAGAAGTAGAGAGTGAAGCTTGACATTGAGCAGATGACCGTCCCTCTGAGACAACAGGTGTGGAATCAAGGGTAAAGGCCATGGAGGCTTCCTTACCAGACTCCTCAGTAATGGGTACCAGTACTGCCGAGGCCAATCTGGAGCTATTAAAATCATCCTTGGCTTGTCTTGTCTGACCTTTAGAAGCACCTTTGGAAGAAGAGGCAGAGGTGGAAAGGCATACACATGAAGATTTTTCCAACTGAAAGAAAGAGCATCCACTTTCCAAGCTGTGTGATGAAATCCTTTTGCAAAACTTTGGCAGCTGGTGGTTTAGTGGAGAAGCGAACAGATCTATGTCTGGAGTTCCCCATGACACTGTCAATGTTTGAAATACATGAAGATCCAGTTTCCACTCGTGGGGATCCATGATTTGTCTGCTTAATACATCTGCTAAGGAGTTCTGTGCTCGGCAGAAACCTTGCCTGAAGAGTTAGTTGCAGACTGAGCGCAGTCTCCCATAAAATCATTGCTTGTCTGCACAATGGGTAAGAATGTGTTCCCCCTTGTTTGTTGATGTACCACATGACAGTTGTGTTGTCTGTTAGAATCAACACCTGCCCTGGAAGAACTAACTCCTTGAAAGCAATTAATGCAAACTGAACTGCTAACATCTCCTTCATGTTGATATGTAGATGCTGTAGTCTGGCAGGCCACTTGTCTTGTATCCACTTTCCATTTAGATGAGCTCCCCAAGCAACATCTGAGGCATCTGTCGTTAGAATCTGACTTGCCTCTGGCCGGGTCACAGAGAGTCCCTTGTTTAGGTGACATTCCTGAGCCCACCACAAAATTCCTTTTGAATGCAAGGTATTATTTGAATGACAGTGTCCAAATCCTGGCAGTGCTGTGTCCACAGATTTTTGAGATACCATTGTAGCTTCCTCATATGCAGTTTGGCATTGGGAAGCACCAGAATACAAGATGCCATGAACCCTAAGGCTTGAAGGACTGTCCTTGCAGTCAGCCCGGACTGAAGAGATAGATGATGGAAGTAACTGGAAAGATTCTTTTGTTTGTCCGGGGTTAAAAAGGCCATCTGGGCTGCTGTATTCAGTCTCACACCCAGAAAGCACATGTCTTGAGAGGGTACTAGACTGGACTTTATTTCGTTCACAGAATACCCTAGGCATCTTAGCACTGCTATGACATATTCCAGATGCTGTAGAAGATCTTCTTTTTCTTGAGCCAGAATCAGGCAGTCGTCCAAGTAAGGATAGATTTGGATTCCTTTTAGCCTGAAGTAAGCTATCACTGGAGCCAGAACCTTTGTGAATACTCTGGGCGCAGTAGATAAGCCAAAGGGCAATGCAGAGAACTGATAATGAGAATTTCCAGCTCGAAAGCAGATACTTCCTGCATCTTAGCCTTATTGGCACATGAAGGTAAGCTTCCTTGAGATCTAAAGTTACCATCCAGTGATCTTTGCCCAGCAGAGGTAAAAGTTGTTGTAACGTCAACATTTTGAACTTGGGAATGTCCAGATAAGTGTTGAGGATAGATAAATCCAAAATTGGTCTCCACGTGTTCCCCTTCTTTGGTACTAGGAACAGGCGAGAATAAAATCCTAGGCCCCTTTCTGGTACAGGAACTGGCTGAATGGCCCCTATTTGGAGTAACAAAGAAATTTGCTTGTGAGCCTCTTTCCTTTGTGGAGGAGGAACGTCTGGCATGCCTTTGAAAGGGGCAAGGTATGGAAATAAAACCTGTAACCGTGGTGAATGATATCCAAAACCCATCTGTCTTGAGTAATTAAATCCCAATTTTCTTTGAAAAGAGACAGTCTTCCTCCCAAAGGAGCTGCCAGTCGAGAATGCTCTGGCAGCTGAAAAGGCAGGTCATTGGGTCTGTTCTGAAAGGACTGACCCCTGCCCTCACCAGAAGTCTGAGCAGGAGAACTCCCTGTTCTAGGCCTAAAAGAACCTTGAGCTCTGCCCCTACCACGTCTAGACCTACCCCTAGACTGGGAATCATACGCAGGATATGTCCATCCCTTAGTAGGCCAATTTCTGCTAAACTTTGGAGGCTGCACCTGCAAAAAATCTTTGACAGTCTGCATAGATTTAGCCTTGTCCTCCATTTTCTTTAAAACTGCTTCCACAGGCGAACCAAACAACACATCAGACTGTAAAGGAGCATCCAAAATCCTTGTTTTAACATGCTCAGCTAAATTCTGATCCCTCAACCAAGCGTGCCTGCGAAGAACAGAACCAGTGGCAGCCACCCTCGAGGAGGCCTGCACAGCATCAAAACCACATTGCAAAGAATGCTTACCCACTTGTTCAGACACATGAACTAAATCTAGCAACTCTTTACACTCAATACCTTCCGCCAGAGCATCCACCTTAGATTTCAATTGTGAAAGGAGATAATTCTGATATTTTAGCATGTGAAACTGACAATTCAACGCCCTCATGGCTAAAGTGGAAGAAGTATACACTTTCTTACCCCATCTATCCAAAGCCCTTGCCTCTTTATCAGAAGGAACAGGATTTTTAACAACAGAGGCCTTAACACCTTTAGGCCCCTGAGAAACAATTTCTGGGTCTGCCCTAGGACTCTTAAAAAGATACCTATGAGCTTCAGGCACCCTATAGTACCTATCAGGTTTAACAGGGGCAGGAGGCAAAGAATCAGGATTCAGGGAAGCCTCTGCAAAAACATCTTCCACCACATTCAACACAGGAGGTATAGCTAAGGGCCTATGCTGGGGTAAAAACAAGAATTCCCTAAGCCTCTTCCTGGAATCAGAGAAATCTTGGCCTTCCCATTTAAAATGCTCCCTCATGGAATGCAGAGTCTCTGAAAATGAAAAATCCTCAGGAGGAGAAGCTGAAGGAGTGGAATCATCCACATCAGAATCAGAATAATGAGGAAACTCCTGCAAGTCTTCAGCCGAAGACTCAGAAGCCTCTGAACACTGTTCA
Organism: Protopterus annectens; assembly: GCF_019279795.1. Classification (NCBI taxonomy): domain Eukaryota; kingdom Metazoa; phylum Chordata; order Ceratodontiformes; family Protopteridae; genus Protopterus; species Protopterus annectens. The sequence goes on along the minus strand of NC_056749.1, from coordinate 528,626,656 downwards.
AAACTCTCAAACTCAGGCAACACCCTAGGCCTCTTATCAGGAGGGGGCATAGAACCTCTAATCATAGTAATCAAATCCTCTGCCATTTTAAGCATATGTTTCTTAGGCACAGAACCTGAAGTGCTAGGAGAAGCCCCCACTGAAGCTAAACTTGGCCTACCTCTCAAGGAAGTCTTGGAAACAGAAGGAGAGGCTCTAACTGCCTTAGGAAGAGAGGGAAGAACAGCTACCTGAGAAATCCCATCAGCCTGGCCTACCTCCTGAGAGGGCACATCCTGTAACAGTAAAGTCTCTGCCTGAGACTCCACAGAAACTCCTGGCAAAACCTCTGGCTCCACTGAGCCTTCTAAAGAACCGACGTCCGGGACTGCCTTATCTTCAACCCTAGGCTTTGCTGCTTTGTCCTTGCGCTTTTTGGACGAAGCGGGCGTCGGAGCATCCGACGGCATTTTATAATTACAACGCTTCCCAAACACTAACCTGGCACAGTCTAACCTTCTCTTAATAGTGCGTTTGTTAAATCTAGCACAAGAGCGGCATCCAACAACGTCGTGCTCAGGCCCTAAACAAGGTATACACAAAGTATGGTAATCCCTATGAGGTATCTGTTTCCCACAAGAAATACAGTTATTCACTTTTTCTGACATCCGGTTAAATACTGAGGCAAGAAAAACCAAAATGTTCCCAACGGGTACTTTAGCCAACTTTGATTCGGTCTGAAACTCCGACTTCAGAAAATTTCAGAACGCCAACCTGCACTCGCAAAACTGCTTCTGCATCGGACCATGCGGCAAAAAAGACTGAGGATATGACGTCGGTCATGCGCATTAGTACCCTGACGTCCTGACATCAGTCTAATGCGCCTTGACCGACGTCAGCCATATACTTTGGTATTCGGGCCGACTGGACAGCGGACTACCCAATGGTTAGGACTGCAGCAATGTGGAATGAAGAACATCTGTGCTCTCTGAAAGCACTCCTCACCTTGGAAGATACTGATGTCTGTGCAGTCATGGAGACATGGTTCAAGGACAAGGAGAGCATCTCGACCATGCAAGGTTACAATGCCTTCCACACATTCAGATATCAAAATGTGAGTGAAAGAACCAAAGGGGGAGGTGTATCCATCTTCATTAAAGCCAAGTACACCTCAAGACTCTCTCGAACTACTCCATGTCCAATTAACTATAGGCAAATACACTACCACATCATTGCTAGCTACAGGTTCCCCACCATGAGCCAAGAAAAGCACACCACCTACCTGGACTTACTGAAGCCACTTGCCACATAGCCCAATACCTTAGTCATGGGAGATTTCAACTATCCTTCCATCGACTGATGACATACATGAGCACAAACATGTTCGCCCAGAGGTTCCTGGACTTTGCCAATATAAACACTCTGGAACAAATAGTCTGCATCCCCACAAGGGGCTTAAATGTCCTAGACATTGTACTCATCAACATGGGGTACCCTGCACTCCCCACATGTGATCCCCTCCTTGTTAAGTTCGGACCATTAATCAGTTCTGTTCTCAAGTAACTATTCAATCTGTCACCACCACAGGAGCAACAGCTAAAAAAACTTTTCCAAAGCAAACTACAGCCTACTAAGCAAGGATATAAAAAGTTTTATACCCCCGTAATCACAGACATCGATGACACCTATGCAGAGATGTATATAAATGTCCTGTACAAACACTTAAGCAACTGTACAGACTCTGCTGTGCCTGGCCAGATTAAAATCAGGTTATCCCCCAAAAAAAAAAAAAACCCTGGTGTACCTCAAGTGTATACAGATTATATAACAAAAGAAAGAAATAGATGTCTAAAACAAGAGGGAACTGACTCAGCAGAGGAAGAATTCCCTCCACAGCTTGAACAAGCAATTCAGAAATCTTGTAAAGACATCTAAAGCTAATTACGAAGGCAAAGGAACATCCCTAGCTAAGAATAACATCCCTAGCTAAGAATAATCATAAGGAATTCTTTAACTACATCCAAAACCTAAAAGTGAATGCTCAGCTATATGCCAAACTGGTAGTAGATGGCACCACTGGAGAAAATTGCCAACCTGCTAGCTGACAGATTTGGTGCAAACTTCACCCCCCTGTCCCCACCAACCATATCTCCAAGCATACTTGACACCAGTCCTCTGCCTACTATCTCTATAGATCAGGTCATACCTGCGCTCTCCAAGGCCAAAAACGTGGCCTCAATGGGACGAGATAACATTCTAGGTTGCTTACTAAGCGATCTAAAACAGGACCTAGCAGACCCAACTTGGCATTCTCTTCAACCACAGCCTGAGAACTGTCTTTGTTCCAGCAGAATGGAGAACAGCAACAGTAATTCCCTTGCACAAAAAGGGACCATCAACTGACCCTGGAGACTACAGACCTATAAGTCTAACCAGCGTCATCTTCAAGGCCATGAAAAGAACCATCATGGACCTTATTAACAAGGATATAGGTGACCTTCAAACTCCTGGATGAAGTTAAGATGGTGCATACTGCCTATCTTGAGCAAGCCAAAGCTTCTGACATAATCTCCCACTCAGGTATCATTGAAAAACTCTCCCAGCTGGGGATTAACCTTTACATCACTAGATGGGTAGGCAATTGGCTCACAGACAGAAAGCATACTGTCAATGTTGGACACTCCATCTCTACCAGTAGACTCATCACCAGTGGTGTATCACAAGATCTGTGCTGGGCATGTTACTGTTTGGAATCTATTTCTCTGAACTCCAAGCTAAAGTAGACAGCTTTCGACTTATCAAGTTTGCTGATGATTGCAAATTGGGTGCAATCATGGAGTCCCCCAACGACATTAACATATTACAGGAGGGGCTAACACAGACAAATGACTGGTGCCAAAGCCACAGTCTAAAACTAAATGCAAAAAAGTATATTATTATTCCCTTTGGCAAAGCAGAATTCCCTGCAAATTAAAATACTGGTAGCCCCCCCCCCCCCAGGTTCAAACCCAGTGGTGCAAGATCTGGGAACACAGGTAGATAGCAATCTAAACTCCGACCACCAAGTTTCCACAGTAGTAAGGACAGCTTTCTACGTTGTACATCTCATATGTAACAACATCACATCCAGGTCTAAAGATGTGATAACTCCACCGTACTCAACCCTCATCAGACCATTAACAGAGTACAGTGCTCTCTTCTGCATGTACCTCACCAGACATCTGCACTACCTGGAGAGACCACAGAGGTTTCTCACCAAGAAAATACAGGACCTCCAAGTCATGACTTGGGTGGAGGGACTGAAAGCCCTGCCACTGTACTCTGTGTAATATAGGCTGCTGAGAGGTGACTTGTGCCTGGCCTACAGGGCAATCTCTGAACCTGTTCTGATGGATATGCTGCATATCTGCAAGTCAAACTGCACAACAGTCACTCGCTCTAGTGATCTTAACCTAGCCTGTGACATTAACAGAACATGCTGGAAAGGGTTTCACTTCATATTGCCGAAATGCTGAAATCTTGAATTTCAGCACGTTGACAGTATAAAGCCGAAAGTTTAAAATGTGGAAAGTGCATCATCGCAAATTTGAATACCTCAAATTCACGGTTATGCCTTTATGTTACGTGACATGCGGTATTTACTTGGGATGTTGGATGTGGTGTATGGGTTTCCATGTAGTGTAAGGTAAGTGACTGTTTTTAAGGGTTTCGGGTGGGAGTTTGAGTGTGTGTCACTTTGTTTTTAAGTTGTGTGTGTGGGTTAGGGTAGCTAGGTTAACGTACGAGTGTGTGATTTTTGGATGTGCTGCTGTTTGTGCATGTGTGATGTGTGTGTGTGCGAGGGACTGTGGAATGTCTGGGCGTGAGTGTTCTGTCTGTTACTATTTGTGCAATCCCGGAGTTAGTATATATAAGTGGGGGGGTGCAGGGAAGTTTGCCCCCTGCTTTTCTATAGTGTAGGTGTTTGCGTATTTAGTTGGTTTGTGTTTGTTTTGTGTTGTGGTTTGTTTGTGGGTAGTGTATGCTATGCATTCGGTTTTCTGGTTTTGGGTTTTTGATGTTTCAGTGTCCTAATGGTTTTAGCTTTATGGTCTCGAAATGCTGAAATTTGAGATTTCACATTTTGAGAATATGAAATGAAACCCTGGAGAGACATATATCCCAGAGAGATTGCCACTACTCTGTAATAAACTTCTAATTCATGTGAAGCAAAGTTTCTCACTGACCCTATTCAAGTGCAACCTAAATAAATGGATGGAAGACCACAAATCCATGCCGGTGGTAGCACCCATGTCCCTCATGGACAGGGGTAGTCTGAGTTTCTTACAGACTCACTCTGCAAAATATGTCCATCTAACTAAGAACAATTGAAGCAACTCGGAATTAACATGGCAAAGAGCTGCTAGCCTAGTATCCTCCAATGAAGAGAGCAAGACTAACTGTATGTAGACAAGCCCTTATAAAGTCTTAGACTTGAACTGGTTGAAGATGGGACTTTGAAAGATTGATTGTGATCCCCAGGGACTGAGACAATCAGTGTAAGTAATCCCTGCCTTTTAGCAGGAGATGCCTGTTTGGTGTGGTGAGGAGCCAGTCAACTAAACGGGAAAACTCTCTGAATCCATGCCGTCTGAGATGAGCTGCTACCACTGCTATGCATTTGGGGAAGACTCTGGGGCTGTAGTGAAACCAAAGGGCAGGGCTCTGAACTGGTAATGGCTGGCCCCCAGCTAGAACCGTAGGTATCTTTGACAGCATCTGCTCATTTTGATGTGATAGTACTTATTCTGAAAATCTATACAGTACATCCATTCGTCCGTCTGTAACAGAGTCAGAATGGACTCAACCGTGACCATACACACACTGGTTCAGATAACTGAATTCCAGAATAGGTCTCAGGTCCCCTGTTTTCTTTGGCACTAAAAAGAACCTTGATTAAAATCTGGATCCTATTTGGTCTGGTGGGACCTCTTGGATGACTCTCTGGTCTAGCAGCTTTTAAATTTCCAGAGATGCTAATTCCCTCTGACTGGGTGGAACACTGGAGCAACATTTTCACATCAGTGAGGGAACTTGTAAAAAGAGAAAGAAATAGCCTCTGGATATGATTCTTTGCAACCATGTAACTTTTGAGATGGATGTCCAGGCTTTTGGGTACAAAGACAAATGCACCCCAACTGCCTCCAGAGAAAAACAGCTGGGGAATCTTTCAGGAGCACTGAAAAGGTCTGTCCAAGAAGGAATCTCAGAAGTCTTGGTTTTGTGGATCCCTTCTGCCGAGCGGGCGATGTCCACCACTGTTATTATTTCCCTCCTCTGCCTCTGTGGGAGAAATCTCCACATGATTCTTGAAAATGTCTTTCAGATTTCTGGAACCACATTTTCTTACCACAACACTGACTCCTAGGAAAAGGTTTCTGTGGGGTAGAAAAACAGATTCCTGGATGCTAAACAAGGTCTTTCCATCTTGCTCACTGCAGAGAAAGTGTCTCTAACAGTAGGCCCAAGCAGAGAAGATCCATCAAAGGGAGCATTGATAAATGACACTTTAAACGGCTCAGCAGTGTCACACAATCGCATCCACACGTCTCCTAATGGCGATGCCTGAACTCAAAGCCCGTGAAGAACCTTCTGTTGCATGAGAAATTGTCCTCATGGGTGCATTCGATATAGGTTGTAGAGTGGCCAGCCACAAGGAATGTCTTCTCTTCCTCCACTGACATGGACCCAGGGGTAGAGGTAGAGAGTTCCTTAAATAAGTTCCTCCGCAATCTGCTGAAATGTACCAGGTAGTTTAGTGACTGTAAGGCAAAGGTCGCTAAGGCATAAACTCACTTCCTACACCTGTCCAATGCCCTAGATTCTCTATTAGGGGGGGTGGACAGAGGAGTTCTGTTCAGCCAGCTCTTTTTTGGTGGCTGCTGCAACAACCATGGCACCTATGGGGATTACCTTACACCAATACTGTCTATCTGTAGCTGCTCTAAGAATCTTATCCAGATGCCTGGGAATCGGTTCTACAGTGTCCAGTTCCTTCCATGCCCTTCGGGAGACGAGCTCTATAAGCTCATCCGCCGGGGGGTAACCAAAGATGTAGATGGGCCACACCCAAAAGCTTCTAGGAACACAGACTTCTCCTGGGAAGGGGATTGGGAAGAACAACAACCTTTTTGGCAAAGGATTTCTAGAATGTCTCCAAAGGAGACATCATCTGGTAGAGATCGAGGGGATTCTTCCCAGTCATCGAAATCGGTGTCTTCTGTCAAAGATTCCTGAGATGAATCCAAGTGCCTTCTTTTGCACAACCTCTTTCATGGGGCCTCTTCAGTGAGATGCTCTAGAGAGGTATCAGAAGAGGCAGGAAGTTCTCTAACTGGAACTGCCTGGAAGCTCTTACAAGCTGGCTGTCTCTGTGGCATAGGATGCAGAGACTCAGAAACATTATCCGAACAGATAACAGTAATTGGATCCAAAGGGTTAAGAGTTGAGACGGCTCTCAGGTGAGAGAATATCCTCTCCATCACCATGAAGGCAGAGGGGTCAGCAGAAGCAGAGGCCAATCTAACTGGAGCCGAAACTCTCAGATCAGACAAACCAGGCCCCTCTATCCAAACCTCTGCTCCAAGGGCAGAGCAAACCTGTCCAGCGCCAAGGCCCCGAGGAGAAGTGATGACTCTGAAAGCTTTGGAGTTGAGGTCATTCCCTCTGATCTGACAACGCTATGGCTCTGAGACACATCCTGCTCAAGGGTAGTCAGAGCCAAATGGATCGGGGAAGTAGTCTGAGTCGATGATATAGGCATCTTCAGATATAACAGTTCGATTCTTGGACATCTCAGATGCGAGGGCTCTGAAAAGGAAGAAAAGATAGGAGAAGGAGCAATGGCATGTGAGTTAGGTTTAAGGCTCATGAATCCAATGGGAGATGGAGCCAGTAAGACCCTCATCTGGATCTGTGTTCTGAGAAAGAAGAGTTTTGTAAAACCTTACCATAACCCATAGATGTCCTTCTCTTACATGTTGCAATATTCTTGGTATGGAATTTCCTGCCTTCAGGAAACCCGTACGTCGGCTCCTATACAAAAGCTTCAGCTTGGTTGTTGCAGCTGCGTGGGATGTCAGACGTAGGGCCATAAACCAGGGACCCTATCTGTGATCTCTGCACACACAATCCTCAGAACTTTTCTGCTGCAGACGACTGCATCGTACAATCACTCTCCAGAAGTCGGACTGACTATAGATAAGTAACCCTTTGTTTTTCTTGCATTTCTAATATTTTACTGAACTTTCGCATTGCTTAGGCTTGGTTGTTGTAGCTTTCAGCTGATGTCAGGTAAAAAGGGAAAGTGCCAATGCTGGCACCAGATTCCCCATAAGGACGCCTATGAGAAATGCATTTTCTGCTTAGGCCAGGAACACGACCATGATGCCTGCCCTATTTGTAAATCTTTTGCGCCCAAGACCTTACACAGCCGTCTGGCAGCTCTAAATCTTTACTTAGAAAACCAACACCTCAAACGGCTGGCTCTCAGGATGGATCCTGCTTCGGAGGCTGCCCAAGAACCTCCACGTAAGAAGGCCAAGATGCCTAGGCCTTCATCACCTGCCACTTCACAACCGGACGCCCCACCAATTATCGATACAGTAGTTGAGGAGCGTTCGGCGGATCCGTCGCCTCCATCGACCTCCCTCGAGGAGGTCGCCGCACAGCCGAAGTCTGGCATGTCAACGGAGCTTTCTCAGACACAGACACCTGTCGATGTCGAGGGGGGAACCAGATTTGGGGGTTCCTTCGACCGGGATCCAGACCTTGGATACAGCCGCTGCCAAACCCAGCTCTAGACCAACTCCAACCAAAAAGAAGCAGAAAACTAAACCTATTTCACCTGCTTCTGAAGCCCCCCCCCCAGACTGGGAGGCCTTCACCTCCTCTCTTATGCAGGCCTTTACGGCCCGTAGGCCTTCTGCCTTACCCACAATTACATTACCTCTGCTAAGCCCTAAGCCTACCTCTGCTTCTTCTATTCCTATGGCTCCCCTCCCTGAGGAAGAAGAAGAACATGAATCTACCTACTGTTCCTCGGATGAATCCATCTCTTATGCATCCCAGATTGCTTCTCCGAAGGAATATTACTCTCCTGATGAGGATTCTGTGGAAGGGGATTCTCCACCAGAAGACATTACAGTTGGTGAAACCATCACCAAAATGAAAGAGTACTTCAAATGGGATACTTCCCAGATGACAGAAACCCCAAAAAAATACTTTGAACTGCTGCAAGTGGAGTCTTCCTCCCCTTCAGCTGTTCGCCATTCTTCCTGCATACTTGGATGCATTTACTGCAGCCTCTAGAACTCCTGACTCAGAGCCCCCTGTACCTAAGTGCCCAGACCGCTTCTACAAGGTGCCAGCGGAACACAAATTCCTCATAAAGCCACCTTTACCAGACCCAGCAGTGATTGCTACTGCCCCTGATAAACAGTCTAGGTTGCTACCTTCTGCTTCTCTATTGCCCACGGATAAAGACAGCAAATCCATGGATAGGATAGGCAAGAAGGTGTACACTTCCTCCACGTTGGCCTTTAGAGCCATTAACAATCAAACACACATGACCAATTATGCCCTGGACTTAGTATCCCAAGCCACCTCTATGTTGACTTCTATTCCTGACAGTCCCATTAAAATGGATATCTCCTCCAACTTATCCTTAGCACTACAAGTGGCTAGACACTCGATAAGATGCAGCTACGATGCTGCAGAAGCTTCTGCTCGCTCTGCAGCATCAGCATCTCTCCTTAGGAGATATTCTTGGCTTAGACTACAAAATCTGCGAGAGGACTTCAAGTCCAAAATCTTGGATGCTCCCCTGGACGACAACTTCCTCTTTGGAAAGCAATCTGCAGACCTATTTAAGAATCTGCAAGAAAAAAGCAAAGAGTTACAGGATATTAAACATCTCCTGGTACCCCCTATACCCACATTTTATAGGAACTACCCGGCTAAGACTACCTTTGTTAGGCGTAATCCGCATTCTGCTGCCTCCTCCTCCAGACCCAGAAGAGGAACTAGAAGACATTCCTCATCCAGGTCCACTGGCCCACCTCCTCAACCTAGACAGTCCTTTCAGGACAGGGGAGGTCCCAGTAATGCGTGATTGCCTTACTCATCTGCCCCTCTCAGCTCGCCTTACTCACTGTTTCCCCTTGTGGCAGAAAATCACCACAGACCAATGGGTATTAACCATTATTCAAAAAGGATACTTAGTGTCCTGGAAACAAATTCCCCCCTGCAAAGGCATTCCTTTTCCAGCAAAAAAAAATTCCATCTCCTTCCACAAATTCTGTCAGACCCGCAAAGTACAGTTGTGTACACTTACCATAAATGTAGATGTTCGAGTGTATTCACTGTTGCAGTCATTACATTTGGATAATCTGCTGGCAGGTTGCCCTCAGTCGGCCTGAATTCCAAAGTCTTGGGTCCTGCGTCGGTTGCTGTCTTCTCTTCCAAGACGTCAGCGGTATAAAACATGCAGCCAATGCCATTTTCTTTAGGTTTTCTTGCCCCAGATGTCAGGTGCCCCCAAAAAGGTAGCAATATTCTAAATATATATATATATATATATATATATATATATATATATAGATATATATATATATACACACACACACATGCATCAATATAAACTTTACCTTCATCTACAAGCAAATACACCACATAGGTTGTAGAAGATAGAGAAGGAAAGATAAACTGTAGAATGACAGGGGGATGGCGGTAGGGTAACCTGGACTGCAACAGTGAATACACTCGAACATCAACATTTATGGTAAGTGTACACAACTGTACTATGTTCTTCGTGTTTCACTGTTGCAGTCATTACATTTGGGTAGAATCCCAAAACTATGGTTGAGAGGCTGGAGCTAAACAGCATTTGGTGAGGCTATAAGGCCCTGCAGCACTGCAGTGGCAAAGCCTGCCCTGGACCTAGAGTAGAGAGGCAAATGATAATGCTTTGTAAATGTGTGAAGAGAACTCCAAATAGCAGCCCCTAGAATGTCCTTGGTTGGTACTCCTCTGAGAAAGGTTGCTGAAGTAGCTGCAGCCATGGTGGAGTGAGACCTAATGCCCTTGGGCACAGGTTTGCCATGGTGTAAGTAACAGAAACGGATGCAATGGCTTATCCACTTTGAAATTGTCTGCTTTGAAATAGCCTTTCCTTCTGATCCTGCAGCATATGACACTAGTAATTGCTCAGTTTTTCTTAGAGCTTTAGTCCTGCTCAAGTAGAATCTTAGCTGTCTGTGTACGTCCAAGGAATGCAGAATTCTCTCCCCTTTGTTCTGCGGATTTGGATAAAAAGTTGGCAGATGAATTGTTTGGTTAAGAGCCGCACTGGAAACCACCCTAGGCATAAAAGTAGGATTTGTCCTGAGAGACACCCTGTCTGGGTAAAATATGATAAAAGGCTCTACAGCCATGAGGGCCTGTAGCTCTGAAACACTTCTTGCTGAAGTAATTGCTAGTAGCAGAGCTGTCTTCCATGATAAGAACTTTATATCCGTGGTAGCAGCTAGTTCAAATGGAGGCCGGGTGAGCTTTTCCAATACATAATTCAGGTCCCATGCAGGTAATGGTGATCTTCTAGGAGGCCTTAAATTTTTGGCTCCTCTAAGATACTGCTTTAGTAAAAGATGAGAAAAGATTGGTGGGGCTCTGTATTGTAAAGAGCCGAAATGACAGAGGCATGGATTTTGATTGATGAAAAAGATAAGCCTTTGTCAAGCATCTCAGTTAAGTATTGTAATATCTGAGGAATATGCGGTTCTGCTGTATCTGTTCCTTGTGCTTGATTCCAAGCACAGAATCTCTTCCATTTGTCAGCATAAGATTTTCTAGTACTAGGCCTTCTGGCTTCCAAAGTGACATCCATCACAGCTTTACTGAGAGGTGTTGTTTGTATGATTACAGGATTAGCCATGCTGCCAGGTACAGAGTCTGTAGTTGATTGTGCAGGATCTGACTGTTTTGCTGGGACAGTAGTTTTGGTTTTTGAGGCAAGGTCCAAGCTGGGTATTGAGACTAGTTCTTTAGGATTGGGTACCAGTATTGGCGGGGCCAGTCCAGGGCAATTAATATCATCTTTGGCTTCTCTTGTCTGACTTTTAGGAGGACCTTGGGTAGAAGAGGCAGAAGAGGAAAGGCGTAAACTGATAGGTTTTTCCCACTGAAGGATAGGGCGTCCACTTTCCATGCTTGTCTGTGATAAGTCCTTATGCAGAATCTTTTCAGTTGATAATTTTGAGGAGAGGCAAATAGGTCTATGTCTGGGCTCCCCCAGTTCTCTGCTATCATGCTGAAGACTTGTGGGTTTAGTTTCCACTCGTGAGGATCCATAAGGTTTCTGCTTAAATTGTCTGCCAGAGTATTTTGCTTTCCTGGCAGGAATTGAGCTTGAAGATTTATTTGGCAGGTCAAAGCTGTGTCCCACAGCGCCATGGCTAATCTGCAAAAGGGGTATGAGTGTGTGCCCCCTTGCTTGTTTATATACCACATGAATGTGGTGTTGTCCATCTTTATCAGTAGTTGTCCTGGATGAAGTAAGTCCTTGAAGGCTGTTAGGGCATTTTGAACAGCTAGCATCTCTTTCTGGTTGATATGTAAATGCATCTGATTTGGTGACCATATCCCCTGAATGCATCTTCCTGCCATGTGGGCCCCCCAGGCATAATCTGATGCGTCTGCTGTTAAGGTTTGGCTGGCAGGGGGTAGAGTGAAGGGCCGTCCCATGTTTTGGTGACACGTCTTTTCCCACCAAAGAAACTCCTTTTGCAAGCAGGGGATGAGAGGAATCATTGTTTCCAGACTGTGTGAATCTTGACTCCATAAACTTTTTAAGTACCATTGAAGTTTCCTCATATGCAGTCTTGCATATGGAATTAGTAGGACGCAGAATGCCATGAAGCCCAGAGCCTGCAGAATTTGTCTTGCAGAAGATTGGGTTTTTGTTGCCATCAGTTTGAAGTAAGTTGTCAGTTGCCTTTGTTTGTCTGGCGTGAGGTAAGCCATCTGGGCAGTTGTATTCAAGCTTGCACCCAGGAATGTTATCTTTTGAGAGGGTACCAGTTGTGATTTCTTTTCGTTTATTGTGTACCCTACGCATGTTAGAAGCCTTTTCACAAATGCCAGGTGTCAAAAAAGAGTGTCCTTGTTCTCTGCTTGAATGAGACAGTCGTCCAAGTAAGGATATATCTGAATACTTCTTTGTCTGCAAAATGCAATTACCAGTGCCAGGCACTTTGTAAAGACCCTGGGCGCAATAGATAAGCCAAAGGGCAGTGCAGAGAATTGGTAATGCATTAAGCCAGCCTTGAATCTGAGGTATCTTCTGCACGACTGTCTTATTGGGACATGCAGGTATGCCTCTTTTAGGTCTAAAGTCACCAGCCAAGCATTCTTGCCCAGCATGGGCAGATGCTGTTGCAAGGTGAGCATTTTGAATTTTGGAATGTCCAGGTATGTGTTCAAAATCGATAAATCCAGTATTGGCCACCAGGCCTTGTCCTTTCTGGATACCAAGAACAGTCTTGAGTAAAAACCTTGTCCTTTTTCCTGTTTTGGTACTGTCTGAATGGCCCCCATATCCATAAGGGACGTAACCTGTTTCGGTGCCTCTGCCCATTGTTTTGTTTTGGCAGATCTGGCCAACCATTTGTCATTGGAAGAGTGTGGAAATGGAATCTGTATCCCTGTGATATGATGTTTAGTACCCATTTGTCCTGGGTTATTAACTGCCAATTTTGAGCAAAAGGTGCTAATTTTCCCCCTAGGCTGGAGAAGGGGCTCTTCTCCTGTGTGGTCTTAAATTTTTGGCCCCTCTGAGGAATTGCTTTAGCAGGGGGTGAGAGAAGAGGGGTGGTGCAGTATTATAATGTGCTGAAATGGCAGTGGCAGGAATTTTAATTGACGAGAATGAAAGGCCCTTGTGGAGCATCTCTATTAAGTACTGAAGAATATGCGGTAAGCTGGGCACTAATGTGCCCATCCCCTGAGTCTGGCTCCAGGAACAGTATCTTTTCCACTTTTCAGCATAGGATTTTCTAGTACTAGGCCTCCTTGCCTCCAGAATGACATCTAGCACCTGCTTAATGAGGGATGCTATAGGAGAGCTCAAGGAATTAGCCAGGCTGCAAGGTTCAGAGTTTGAAGCTGAGGGTGCAGAATCTGGCCCTCCTGCTGGGACAGCAGGAAAAGGGTCTGAGGCAGGTGCCATGGTTCCAGCAGTGACATACTGCGCAAGAGGGGGTACCAGAGCTGGCGTGGCCAGTCTGGTGCAATCAGTATTGTCCTTGGTTTGTCCTGTTTGATCTTTAGCAGAAATTTCGAGAGGAGAGTCAGAGGGGGAAAGGCATAAACTGAGAGGCTTTCCCATGTGAAGGACAGGGCATCCACTTTCCAAGCTTGACTGTGGGAAGTCCTTGTGCAGAATTTGTACAATTGGTAGTTCTGAGGGGAGGCAAACAGGTCTAGCTCTGAATTTTCCCATTTGTTTCTCAAAAGGTTGAATATCTTTGGTTCCAGTTTCCACTCGTGTGGGTCCATGAGATTTCTGCTTAGGTCATCTGCCAGTGAATTTAGCTTGCCTGGCAGGAATTGAGCTTGTAGGTGCACTTGGTAGTTCAAGGCTGTATTCCACAGAGCCATGGCTAGTCTGCAAAAGAGGGTACAAGTGGGTTCCCCCCTGCTTGCTTATATACCACATAACAGTGGTGTTGTCTGTCTTTACCAATAATTGTTCTGGGAGAATGTGGTCCTTGAAGGGTGTCAGGGAACTCTGTACAGCTAACATTTCTTTTTGATTGATATGCAGGTGCATCTGATTTGGATTCCATTTGCCCTGAATTCACTACCCTGCCAAGTGAGTCCCATATGCATAGTCTGATGTGTCTGTTGTTAGGGTGGCAGGGGGTAGAGTGAATGGGAGCCCCTTGTTGTGGTAGCAGGCCACTGCCCACCAAAAGAACTCTGTCTTTATACAAGGAATGATAGGAATCATTGATTCCAGGTCCTGAGAATGTTGACACCATAGACTTTTTAGATACCATTGTAGTTTCCTCATATGCAGTCTTGCATATGGAATTAGTAGAATGCAAGAGGCCATGAACCCCAGGGCTTGCAAGATTTTCCTTATGTATAGCTGGGTCTTTGTGGCCAGTAGTCTGAAGCAGGCTGTCAAACTTGTTTCTCTGGCATGAGGTGACCCATCTGGGAAGTTGTGTTCAAGGTTGCTCCCAGGAATACAATTTGTTGGCAGGGTACTAGATGAGATTTCTTTTCGTTATGGTGTACCCCAGTGAAGTTAGAAGTTTCATTACAAATGCCAGATGTTTTAGTAGCATGTCCTGGCTTTCTGCCTGAATTAGACAGTTGTCCAGGTATGGGTATATTTGAATATTTCTTTGCCTGCAAAATGCAATGACAATGTGAATACCCTGGGCACAGTAGATAAGCCAAAGGGAAGTGCAGTGAACTGGAAGTGCATGGAGCCTGCTCTGAAGCATTGGTATTTCCTGCAAGATTCCCTTATTGGAATGTGCAGGTAAGCTTCCTTTAAGTCTAAGGTTGCCAAACAGGCATCTTTGCCTAGCATAGGAAGCAGCTGTTGAAGTGTTAGCATTTTGAATTTTGGGATTACCAAAATGGTGTTTAGAATAGAGAGGTCCAGGACAGGATGCCAGGAGCTGTCTTTTCGGGGCACCGGGAAAAGTCTTGAGTAAAAACCTTGTCCCCATTCTTCGGCTGGGACAGGTTGAATATCCCTGATACTTAGAAGAGAGATAACCTGCTGTTGAGAATCTGCCCACTGATTTGGGGGTAGGTCTGGCCAACCATTTGGGGTTGGTAAGGTGTGGAAGTGGAATCTGTATCCTTGGGAAACTATATTTAAAACCCATTTGTCCTGGGTAATGAGTTCCCAGCTTTTTGCATGCCGAGCGATCTTTCCCCCTAAGGGAGCAGGCAGTTGAGCAGGGCTTGGAAGGTTTAAGGTTAAGTCATTGTGACATTTTTCCATAAGGGGGTCTCTTGCTACTTCTAGCTTTGGAAGTGGGAGCCCCCCCTGCTTAAGCCTGTGAGTACCTTGAGACTGTAGCCTAGGTGGTCCGCTGTTCCTGGGTTTGGACTGAGAACGCCTGAAGAGACAAGCAAGGACCAGTTCTTAGAAGCCCAATGCCTACTAAATCTGAGAGGCTGTACTTGCTGGAAATCTTAACAGTTTGCATAGATTTAGCTTTTTCCTCCATCTTTTTAAGGACGACTTCTGCTCTGTTGCCTTGGTTTAAGGGAGCATCCAGTAATTTAGCTTTAACATGACCTGGTAAATTTTGCTCCTTAAGCCAAGAATGCCTTCTAAGAAGAGACCCAGTGACAGCAGCCCTGCAAGATGCTTCTAAAGAGTCAAAACCACATTGCAAAGTATGTTTACCAACTTGTTCAGCAGAATGCATTAATCCTGTAATTCTTTATTTTCAGCACAATCAGGAATCAACATCATTTTCTGTTTAAGTAGTCCCATAATATGTTGCTGATACTTTAACATATGAAACTGGTAGTTTAAAGCCCTAATGGCCAAAGTAGCAGAAGTGTATACCTTCTTACCCCATCTGTCCAAGGCCCTGGAATCTCTATCAGAAGGGGTAGGGTTTTTGGCAGTAGTAGCCTTAATGCCTTTAGGTCCTTGGGAAATGGTCTCTGGGTCCGCAGTAGGATTCTTGAAGAGGAACTTGTGAGAGTCAGGTATTCTGTAATACCTGTCAGGTTTCCTGGGAGCTGGAGGTAAAGTGTCTGGGGTCAGGCTAGACTCCAAGAAGGCATCATCTACAATGTCCAGGACAGGAGGGATAGCTAAAGGCCTGTTTTGAGGGAGGAGAAAGAATTCCCTGCGCCTCTTTTTGGAGTCAGAGTAATCCTGGCATTCCCAGCGGAAATGCTCCCTAACAGTGTGAAAGGATTCACCAAAAGAGAAATTTTCTGGAGGGGAAGCAGAGGGAATGGAGTCCTCTGCATCAGAATCCTCATAGGTGGATAAGGGCAAATCCTGGTAATCAGAAGAAACAGAAATTTCAGAATCCTTGTCAGAAGAATCAGAAGGCAAATCAGTTCTAGGTCTCTTAGAGGGTGAAGGCTGGCTTCCCCTAATTAAAGTAATAAGGTCTTCAGCCATTCTTATCATTTGTTTTTTAGGTATATAGGCCTGACCATGCGGTTTGGATGTCGTTTTTTTAGCCATGGGTCGAGTTTTAGGCCTTGAATAAAAAGATGGCATCAGTTTGAAATGCAAGTCAGTAGGCCTGAATACACCCTCAGAAGACGGTGCCTGCACAGTGGCTCCAGACCCATCCAAGGTAGAGACATCCGCAGGTTCCACGGTTGAAGAAGCATCTCGCGGCATACCGGACTCCGAATGGGTCTCAGTAGAGGCCTGCAAATCTGAAGTAGTGGATATCAGGGGCTGCAAAAGCGAACTGGCGACTAGCTGAACGGAAGCGCCGTCGGCAGCTTTGGACCTATGTGGTCTATCTCTGTCTTTATCTTTATGTTTTTTCGGAATGTCTGTAGTCTGGTGGCTTACCAAAGCCATTTCTGGATAGTTAAACGGAGTACCAAAATAATTTGCTGCAAAAATAAACCGACGACAAATAGTTTGGGGGGGGGTTGAATAAGGCACAAAACCGACAGCGAGGTACGTCGTAGTCTGGGCCTAAGCAAGGAAAGAGTACAAATGAAAATCTTTGAGGTATTTGCTTTCCACACGTAATGCAATTGCTAACTTTTACTGACATCGGTTTATAGCAAGAAAAAGGATCCCCAACGGGGTACTTAGCTTTTTTGAAGACTTTGGTTCTGAAACTCTAAAACGAAAATTTAAGGAGTCGGCCGACCGGCATTTGAGGGGAGACTGGGAAAAGGGTATTGTATAACTTCTCCATACTATCCTTCTTAACCAACTGTCCAGAGTGATGGCCAACTATGCAGGATGGCAGAGGGATAAACAACCCCTGAATGCCTCCAGAGGGGAGCAGTTGGGCAGTCACTCAGATACAGTGAGGCTGTCTTTCAGAAAAGGGACCACGATATCTCTAGGTCTTTGGACCTTCTTGGACTTTGGGCCTGTGTCTCACTGAAAGGCCAATCTCTGCCATGGCCACCCCCTGTCAGAATTCATCTCAAATATCTGAAGTTTGGACTTCCTAAACCAGAGTGATTTTGAAACCCTTTTGATCCCGCTGTATGATCTTTGCCAGGTCTCAAAGTTGGTTCACTCCAATGGCAGAAAGCACTTTGCACTGCGCTCACATTACTGCATCCTCTTTTCATAGAAAGACCAACAAGGATGAGCCATCATATGAGCCATTTGCAAAGGGCACCTTAAAGTTGTCCACAAAGTCACATAAGTGCAGCAAAGCCTGACATCTCATTCCTCTTGCAGCCCTAGCCATTCCATTGGCTGCATTATACGTCAGGCACAGATTGCCTCCGAGTAGGCGGTAAGCAACTGAGTAGAGCTGGAGTTTCTTTAGCCTAACTGCGTACGGCATCTGTTTGAGTCCCTTGATCCTCTTGGTGAGGTACTTTTGGGGTCTTTCCAGTTGCTGCAGGTGTCGGGTAACGTACATCCCAAATGGGGCATTGTATTCAATTATGGGCCTGATGAGTGATGAATAGAGGGGCACAATGACCTCTCTTGATCTAGATGTGAACCCTTTCGTGATAAGGTGGGCTATATAGAAGGTCTTTCTAACCACTTTGGCAACATGATTGTCAAAGGAGAGATTGCTATCTACTTGGGTCCCCAAAACCCTAATTACTTCTTCCGTACTTAATGGATTACCACCTAGGTGGTCATTTGTGGGCACTTTGTTTTTTCCAAAGAGGATGACTATGCACTTTTTGGCATTTAGCTTTAGGCCATGGCTCTGGCACCAGTTATCCGTCTCTGTGAGACCCTTTTGGAGGATGCATGTGTCAGTCGGCGAGTCGATTATGGCACCCAGTTTGCAGTCATCTGCGAACTTGGTCAGCCATAGTCCTCCCGTGTTAGCCTGTACCTCAGAGAAATATATACCGAACAAGAGAGGTCCCAGGACTGAGCCTTGTGGGACGCCACTTGTAACTGGTTTAGAGTCTGACATGGCACCTGCAATTCTGACCATGTGGGTTCTATCCCTGAGCCAGTTTGCAACCTATCTTGTGACATAGGGGTTGATATTTAAGCTGGTGAGCTTATTTATGATGCCCGAGTGGGGTATGGTGTCGAAGGCTTTTGCGAGATCCAGGTAGGCTGTGTGGACTACCTTCCCTTCATCTATGGCCTTGGTGGCTGTTTCAAAGAAGTTGACCAGGTTCAAGAGGCAAGATCTGCCCTTAAAGCCGAATTGGGTAGGATCCAGTGTTTGGAGGTTCCCAATGTCTTTGTTTATGAGTTTCATGATGATACGCTCCATAGCTTTGCAGACCAGGCTAGTCAGGCTTATAAGGCGATAGTTTCCGGGGTCCGTTGTGGCACCACCTTTGTGGAGTGGGACCACTGTTGCTGTATGCCATTCCTTGGGTACATATCCTGTAGTAAGGCTGAGATTGAACAGTGACTTTATGTGAGGGTTCAGTTCTTCTTGGAGTTTGTGTAAGGCAGCCGGGACACCGTCCGGTCCCATTGATGCTTTGTTTTTTGCTTTGGAGAGGGCAGCTCTCACCTGTGCATCTGTGATGTCAGGGAGGCTACATGCTGTTGGGATAGACATTTGCTCTTTTGGGGGGGAAGGGGGGGGTTGCACTGAACCTGTCTGCCAGGATGTTGGCAATGTCTGTGGGTTCAGTGTATTTTTTGTCATTCTGAACTAACTCAGAGCATATCTGGGAGTTGCCACCCAGGTTCCTGACATAACTAAAGAAGGCCTTGTGATTATCTTTAGCATCTTGTGCAATTTTTCTTTCGAAGCTGGCCTTAGATGATTTTATGAGGGATCGTAGTTTCTTGCTAGTACTGATCAGAGATGCCTTCCCTTTTTGGGATTTTGCTCTATCATGTAGTAGCTTCCTCCTTCTGTTGTATAGCTTACTTATGGCTGGGTTCCACCAGACAGGTCTCCTGCCTTTGGAGGAATGAGTCTTGGTTTTATTTGGGATAGCACGATCCATGCATTCCTGTAGGTGTCCATAGAAAGTGTTTGTAAAGGATTCTGCAGTTTGGGCCATATTTTCCACTGGCCCAGGGGCTTTGAAGGATTCCACCTCAGTTTTGAGAAGTGTGAAGTTTGCTTTTGAGAAGTTCTTCACCGTGATTTCCTTGGCTCGGGGTGGGGATGGGATATGGATGTCCAGTGAGATTAATTTATGGTCAGATCTTACCAATGAGGGGTATACCTCTGGTATGGAACAGAGTCCCCATGTTGGTGATGATCAGGTCCAATATGTTTTCCCCTCTTGTGGGAGTGGTGACCAGTTGTTCCATAGCATTTCAGTTTATAAATTCTACGAACCGTTGGGCGAGGGTGTTGGGGCTTGAGTAGTGCTCCCAGTCTATGTTTGGGTAGTTGAAGTCACCCAATATAATGGTGTTTGGAGAGACCTTCATATTCTCCAGTGTTCTCAGGAAAGCCGAGTGGGGTTCCTGAGTTTGGGAGGGTGGTCTGTAGCAGGCTACAAACTGAAAGGCAGTTTTGCCCACTGTTAGTTGCACATGGATGGTCTCCGATGCTTCATGCAGTGCCACTAACCTGGAGGTGTGGGTATCTTTGATGAATATGGATACCCCCCCCCTCCTTTTGTGGTTCGGTCCGAGTTTTGGGGCCAAAAAGCATGGTATGAGGTATAACCTGGTAGTGCTGGGGTGCTCTTGGGAGCCTTGAACCAGGTTTCTGTTACTGCACAGATATCGATATTCTCCATACTGAGGAGAGCCTCGAGTGTGTGCATCTTGAGGTTTAGACTTCTGGCGCTGAGCAGCATTACCCTTAGTTTCTTTTTCTTTGTGTTGTCTATAGAAGTGGGTTTGTCTTTTGAGCCTTGTCTAAAAGAGGCACTATGGGGGTGGCAAGAGCCTTAGCCAGTATTCGAAAGCCCAGGGGTGACAGGCGCAAGCCGTCCCTAGCGAAGCAATGTGGCTTGTCGAGCATGTCATCCCAGGCTGACAGCTCAAGAAAGTTTCCATTTGCTTCCTACAGTACAATATTGGGGGTCTTGTTAGAGTGGCAAGTGCTCTTTGTACTAAATCCCTCTGAAAATGATGTGAGTGGCATAGTTCTGGGCTTTAACCACAAAAGTGCCTGACATATACAACTGCTTCCTTAAACTAGCCATAGGCTGGATTTCTTACTGGGCAGACTGTCAGTAGCTGTATTATCAGTCCGCTCCTATATATATATATATATATATATATATATATATATATATATATATATATATATATATATATATATATATATATATATATATATACATATATATATATTTTTTTTAGAGCATCAGGTGAAGGACGCTGAGCATTTGCTTTGAGGACTGACCCTCTACTCTGACAAATGGATGCAATCTATGTCTGACACAAGAAAGAGTGGGAGCTGGAGAGTGAAACCAACCCAATGGAAGTTGGTACATCTATTCTCAATGGAGATGATGTAATCCTCCCCATAGCCTGAAAAGCCATACTTACCCTCCACCAGATCCAAAAAAAACGGACTCTGTAAATGGATCCATTCCTCCCAGTGAAGAAATGCGTGATATTGATGATGGAATCCCTGAAGTGGACAGGATGGATGACTTTGAGGTGGGGATTGGACATGAAGGCTCAAAGGCAAAGGTCTCAAGACACTGACAAGGGTACAATACGGGACAGCTTCAGTGAAGTAACTGATGATGTGTCAAGTCAATGGTCCAAACAAAGCCTTGGTTCCAAGAGCCTCTGACTCAAGTGTATCAGATAAGATTCCCTGAATGCAAACCAGGTACTGTGGTTTGGGTTTGGTATAATAGTTAAAGTGTTACCTCAAAGGCACAAGATACAGTGCTTTAATCTTACTTTGAGAAAAATGGTTAGGCTTAAAAGGTTTCCCGCCAGGGTCAATGGCCTATTGATCACCCATGAGCATATGGTCAGCACTGAATAACAGATCTCAGCTCCAAGATCAGTTAAAAAAAAAAAACACTGTCACTGAGGCCCACGATGGGGAAGGGGCTAGTATAGGGGATGCTGGGATAGCTGCATCGACCTTCGGTACTAAATGAAAAGGGAGGACTCCCATCTCAATTTGTGTGTTAAGGAAGGAAGGAAGGAAGAAAGGCCCTCAACTTGCAATCCAAATTTGCTTTGAATAAGATTTTGTAAGACTTAAAGAACAGGAATGATGAGGTGGAAAGTGGTTGAGAAGGGATCCTATACAACTCTCCTTCACAGGAAGTCCTGCTTACAATAAAAATAGTATTTCTAATCAATAAAAATGAAATACTATATACATTTTCTTTAAAAAAAAAAAAAAGAAATAGCAATGGAGGTGGGTACTCAATGTCAATAAGGGAAAAGAAAAAAACTTGCTAAGAGCAAAAATGTACTTAAAAGGAAGGAAACAGCAATGACAGACTTTTAAATTCAGTCTTTAATTAACAGTTACTAGCATCGAGAACAAGCACTTTATTTTTAGCCTCAACTTTTGTTTTCCTGGAATCCATTACTTTGTCCCTCTCCTTCCCTTTCTTTTTCATTTTTCTTTTCACTTTTTTAATAATCATGAGTTAGCAGACTCTCAACTATAAGCTTGTTACAGTGGTCAGCAAGGGCTCTTGAACCAAACTCCTAACATATTGAACAGTCCACGTTAAAGTGATCTGGCCCAAACAAATTACACAAGAATCATGTCAGCCCTACGGGTGGAATTTCTGCCTGCATTTAACACACTTAAAACTTTTATTCATAGCAAGGACTACTCAACGACAAAAAAAAAAAAAAAAAAAAAAAAAAAAGAATACTCTAAGCAGGGAGATTAGACAGCACATTTTATTTTTTTATTTTATTTTTTTTTAGCCTAAAAGAAAAAGGAATGCTAGGTAGACTGTAAAAGCCTAGAGTAGAGTCAAGGCTATAACTAAGTTCCAGTCCAAAAAGATGGATGAAATAAGATACTGCAGTTACAAGTTATCAAGACACACCTTCCCTGCATCAGCAAAATTGAACCCATACAATAATCTGCACACTTTGCCCCCCCCCCCACACACACACACAGATATACGAAAAATGTGCTGCCATTCCTTATTCTATGTACAAAGGCTACTATGTCCTGTGTGATATGTTCTGTCCTACATATGCATTACATGGAAGTATGGCTCCCACCCACAGATGGTCATAACAGTGTCTTGTCACTATGGTATTTTACTCCACCCACATACACCACCTTTCTTTGCCTCTGTTGCTGCTTTTGCCATGGCTGTTCAGTACACAGTGCAGGAGTAAATTACCAGTTGTCTTGCCTTCCTTCTGTAATACAGCACATTTCAAAGTCCAGTGTCTTAATTCGATAAACTCCCGATTCCACAGTTGCTCATCTTGATGCAGTCTCTCACATTTTGGCACCCCCACTTCAATGTGGACCAAACCAGGCCCCTTAACATAGCAGTTGTTAATAAGGTACCCGAGACTTATCACAGCTATCCTTGAACTGCTACCTTAATGCTCCACATTATCTATAATAAGCAGCATTAACCTTCTCATTCCTGCCCATATCTGGGTTGTGAAGACAAGCACACGACATGATCGTGCATGCCATCTGTGAATGTCATTGCATGACATGAGTCTGGATTACACGTCTTTCTTGTAGCAACTCAATGATACACTGCTATGCGCATCACAGGATGTCTAAACATATCTACACAAGCACGGGGCTAACATTTTGCGCCTCAGATACATCTCAAAGTGGGACCATGGCTGTTTCATGTGCCAGGAAAGAATAGTTGTATAAAATCTTACCATAACCATAAAAAACAAAAAGACAAGACATGCTAAAACTAAAACACAAAAGGAAAAGGCAGAGAAAGTAAACACAGAAAATAAAACACTACAAATGTTTAATGCAAGCGCTTTTATCCGAAATGAATATTCCGAACTTCAACAGACACTCAAACACAAGACATAACCAGTTTAAATAAAGCTCTAAAACCATGCGACTCCTAAAGGAAAATTACATCATTACACCAACAGTCATTCAAAAATCACAAATATTCATCAAACAACTTTAAATAAAATTCAGAATTAAAAATCATTCCACTATATTATCTTTCTACAGACTTAAGTTTCAATAAACATTAAACAGAACATAAATCATTTAATCCAGGAAAACTGTAAGCATTCAACCTTACTTGCCATTTTAACTCATTTCGCACCAATTTTAAAACTAAAGGACCACCCTTTCATCCTTCAAAACCTGTTCAATTACTTTAAACTGAAAGTGGTAGCCTGGATGTAAAGATATACATCTAGCCAAAGCGTTATAGGGTGTAATTTGCTAATACTATAACTGTGTTGATATATTCGCTTTCTAAATTTGCGTTCAGTTTTAGCTACGTAGCAACTTTTGCAAAATAAACACTGCTAAATATATCACCCCCTAGAGTTACAACTAAATCTACCTTTTATGTTACACCTACAACTACGTATTACAAAAGTAGTGTCAGTGTATTTACAATATGAACAGGCTACACATTTATATATACCTGGGCATCTAATTACAGGATGTTTTTTCCATTCAAAAATATTATTGAAAATGTTCAGTTCCTTTCTTAAATGTGACTCTAGGCTGCTCACATAGTTTTAATCTAATAGAAATGACATCCAAAAGGAAACTCCAATTTTTGTTTAAAATATCTTTTAAACTATAGGAGTCAATGCTAAAAGGAGTTATAAAACTCAAAGTACGCCCAGTTTTTAATAGCCCATCCACATTAGGGAGCTGTGCGTGTCCAAATTCATATCTCATATTCACTGCTCTCTTATTATTTAAAACAGGCTTAAAGTGGCCTACAGTTCTCTTTCCTTGAATAGATGTCTTTCCCTTTACTGTTGCACTATTCTTAACCTGAGGGATTTCCCGCCTGACAGCAACCCGAAGTCGACCAGTATACAAAAGCCTTATACTACTGTGGGGTATGTGGGAGATCGCACATAGGCTGCTATTGGACACAGGCCATAAAAGTGACGTAAGCACATTCCTCCTGGGGCATTCAATTCTGAGGATGGTGTGCCAGACAAATGATACAAAAGGTTAGTACATCCAAGAAGAGCACCAGACCAGGGGTAAGGAGGGAGAGATAGAAAACTCCAGCAGTGAAAAGAAGGACATCTATGGTTATGGTAAGATTTTACACAACTATTCCAAGTCATTCTATTCACTTGCTGCAGTATTCTTAACCTTAGGGAGAGTTCCACAGTTCGAGAAGGAAGGAGCAGAGGAGCTCTCAATGTAGCCAAGTAAAATGGCTTTAGCAAAGCCAGCTTCAGATCTGGAAATGCCATCTAGTTTGTGGTGTTTGGGAAAGGTATGGATATAGAAGACCAGGGGGCTGCTTCATGGATGGTGCTGTTATCTAAGCCCTTGAAGAATGCCTTAGAGGAAGCCACAGCCCTGGTACAGTGGGCTTTCACAGGAGAAGAGAGTTTTTTTCTATAGAGTGTGAAACAAAGGCAAACAATCTTTGAAATCCAAGAAGAAATAGTCTGTTTAGAAACAGGTACACCCAGAGCCCTAGGATTAAAGTTCACAAACAGCTGATCATATTTCCTGATAACTTAGATTTTAGCTGGACAAGACTAAAGCCGTTTGTGCACATCTAAGGAGCATAGTACCTTCTCACTGTGGTTCTGTGGAGAAGGGAAGAAGGTAGATAATTGACTGGACTGGTTAAGGGATAACTCATTAACCACTTCTGGCATAAAGAAAGGATTTCTTCTCAAGAATACCCAAACTTTATGAAAAAAAAAAAAGAACGGGGGCACCATCATAAGGGCTTGAAGCTCCAAAGTACAGTTGTGTACCTACCATAAATGTAGATGTTAGAGTGTATTCACTGTTGCAGTCACTACTCTTGCGTTATTCCTGCTGGCAGGCTACCCGCAGTCGGCCTGAATTCCAAAGTCCTGGTCTGGCATCAGTTGCTGTCGCCTCTTCCCTGACGTCAGAGCACCAGGGGTATAAAAGATGCAGCTGATGCCATTTTCTTCAGTTTTTCTTGCCCCAGATGTCAGGTGCCCCCAAAAGGGTAGGCTAAATAGATTATGACAATAATCATGCATGCACTAAAGTAAACATATCCTTCATCTACAAACAAATACACCACATAGGTTGTATAGAATAGAGAAGTACAGATAAAACCCAGTAAATGAAAGGGGGATGGTGGGAGGGTAACCTGGACTGCAACAGTGAATACACTCGAACGTCTACATTTATGGTAGGTACACAACTGTACTATGTTCATCGTGTTTCACTGTTGCAGTTATTACTCTTGGGTTGAATCCCAAAGCTGAGGATGGGTGGCTGGGCAAAAAAGGATTAGGACAGGCCCTGCAGAACTGCAGTGGCAAAGCCTGCTCTGGATTTAGAGTAGAGAGGTAAGTGGTAGTGCTTTGTAAAAGTGTGCACTGAACTCCAAGTTGCAGCCTCTAAGATGTCTTTGGTTGGTACTCTGAAGAAGGCTGCTGAAGTGGCTGCTGCTCTGGTAGAGTGTGGCCTAATGCCCTTAGGCACTGATTTGCCATGCTCTGAGTAGCAGAAACGAATGCAATGACCTATCCATTTAGAAATGGTCTGTTTTGAGATAGCCTTTCCTTGTCATCCTGCAGCATATGCCACAAAAGGTTGCTCAGCCTTTCTGAAAGCTTTAGTTCTGTCCAAGTAGAAGCGTAGCTCTCTGTGTGTATGTCCAAAGAATGCAGAAGTCTCTCACTCTTGTTCTGTGGGTTTGGATAAAAGGTAGGCAAGTGAATGGTTTGGTTGAGGGCCACAATGGACACCACCTTAGGCATAAACGTGGGGTTTGTCCTCAGAGAAACCCTGTCTGGATGAAAAATGATAAAAGTTTCCACAGCCATGAGTGCCTGTAACTCCGAGACTCGTCTTGCAGAGGTTATTGCTAGGAGCAGAGCTGTTTTCCAGGATAAGAATTTTATATCAGCTGTTGAGACTGGCTCAAACAGAGGCAGTGTGAGTTTTTCCAAGACATAATTGAGGTCCCATGCAGGTATTGGTGCTCTCCTTGGAGGCCTGATGTTCTTGGCCCCTCTGAGGTGCTGCCTTATTAAAGGATGAGAAAAGATAGGTGGTTCCATATTGTAATGGGCTGAAATGGCAAAGGCATGAATCTTAATTGATGAAAAGGAAAGGCCTTTGCCCAGCATCTCGGTTAGGTATTGTAAAATCTGAGGAATATTTGGTACATACGTGTCAATGCCCTGTTCCTGGTTCCAAGCACAGAATCTCTTCCATTTTTCTGCATAAGAGTTTCTGGTACTGGGCCTCCTGGCCTCCAAGATAACATCCATAACAGTTTTTGAAAGAGTAGTGTTTTGAATGGCTACAATATCTGCCATGCTGCCAGATTTAGGGTCCTGAGTTGGCTGTGCAGGATCTGATTGTTTTGCTGGGCCAGTAAGTGAGAAGTTTGAGGCAATGTCCATGCTGGACCTGAAGACAAGCTCTTTAGGATTGGGTACCAGTGCTGGCGTGGCCAGTCTGGGGCAATCAGTAACATTTTTGGCTTCTCTTGTCTGACCTTTATGAGTACCTTGGGAAGGAGAGGCAGTGGAGGAAAGGCATACACTGTTAGGTTTTTCCAGCTGAAGGACAGGGCATCCACTTTCCATGCTTGTTTGTGATAAATCCTTGTGCAAAATCTCTGTAATTGGCAGTTGTGAGGGGAGGCAAATAGATCTATGTCTGGGCATCCCCATTTCCTTGCTATCATGCTGAAGACTTGTGGATCCAGTTTCCACTCGTGGGGATCAATGAGGTTTCTTCTTAGTTCGTCTGCCAGAGTATTTATTTTTCCTGGCAGGAATTGTGCTTGCAGGTGAACTTGATAAGTCAATGCTGTGTCCCACAAGGTCATTGCTCGTCTGCAGAGCAGGTAGGAATGTGTGCCTCCCTGCTTGTTTATGTACCACATGACTGTAGTATTGTCCGTCTTTATCAGTAGTTGTCCTGGATGAAGTAGATCCTTGAAAGCTGTTCGGGCATTCTGAACAGCTAGCATCTCTTTTTGATTGATATGAAGATGCATCTGGCTTGCGGGCCATGAGCCCTGAATACATTTTCCTGCCATGTGGGCCCCCCAGGCATAATCTGATGCATCCGTTGTTAGTGTCTGCCTGGCTATGGGTAAAGTGAATGGCAGACCCTTGTTGTGGTGACAGACCTGTGCCCACCATTGAAACTCCTGCTGCAGGCAGGGAATGAGGGTAATTAATGTTTCCAGGCTGTGGCAATGTTGAGTCCAAACACTTTTTAGATACCATTGTAGTTTCCTCATATGCAGTCTGGCATATGGAATTAGCAGAATGCAGGATGCCATGAAGCCCAAGGCCTGCAGTATTTTCTTTGCAGATAACTGGGTCTTTGTTGCCAACTTTTTGAAGTAAGAAGTCAGTTGCCTTTGTTTGTCTGGCGTGAGATAAGCCATCTGGGCAGTTGTATTTAAGCTTGCACCCAGGAATATTATCTCTTGAGAGGGTACTAGTTTTGATTTCTTTTCGTTTACTGTGTACCCTAGGCAAATTAGTAATCTTTTTACAAACGCCAGATGCTGTAGTAGAATGTCTTTGTTCTCTGCTTGAATAAGGTAGTCGTCCAAGTAAGGATATATTTGAATTCCTCTTTGTCTGCAAAATGCAATTACTGGTGCCAGGCATGTTGTGAACACCCTGGATGCAGTAGAAAAGCCAAAGGGCAGTGCAGAGAATTGGTAGTGCATTGAGCCAGCTATGAATCTGAGGTATCTTCTGCAAGATTGCCTGACTGGGGCATGCAGGTATGCCCCTTTTAGGTCCAAAGTTACGAGCCAAGCCTTCTTGCCCAGCATGGGCAGTAGCTGCTGCAGAGTCAACATCTTGAATTTTGAACTATCCAGAAACGTGTTTAGTATAGACAGGTCCAGTATTGGTCTCCAGGCTTTGTCGTTTCTGGGCACCAAGAAAAGTCTCGAGTAAAATCCTTGCCCCTGCTCTTGCTGTGGTACTTGTTGAATGGCCCTCATGTCCATGAGGGATGTAATTTGCTTTTGTGCCTCTGCCCATTGATTGTGTGGCAGGTCTGGCATACCTTTTGACCTTGGCAGGGTGTGAAAGTGGAACCTGTAGCCCTGGGACACTATGTTCAAGACCCATTTGTCCTGGGTAATCATTTGCCAATTTGGTGAAAAAAGTGCTACTTTTCCCCCTAAGGGGGCTGACAAAAGATAAGTGCTTGGATCTGGCAGAGTTAAGTCATTGGGACTGTTTCCTGTATGGTTGTAATTTGCCTTCTCCGCTTTTGGAGGTAGAAGCACCATATTGTTTAGGCCTGTATGAGCCTTGGGGCTGAGATCTGCCTCTGGAACATCTGTATCTGCCTCTTTGTGGCCTGTCTGACACTGGAAAGGACCAATTTTTTGTAGGCCAGTTCTTACTAAATCTGGGTGGCTATACCTGTAGGAAATCCTTAACTGTCTGCATGTATTTTGCTTTATCCTCCATTTTCTTCAACACCTCTTCTGCCTTAACACCAAACAAAGTATCATGCTCCAATGGAGCATACAACAATTTTCCTTTAACATGATCAGGCAGATTCTGTTCCTTTAACCAAGAATGCCTTCTAATGACAGAACCCGTAACAGCGGCCCTGCAAGAGGCCTCCAGTGAATCAAAACCACATTGCAAAGTA
This sequence comes from Protopterus annectens, assembly GCF_019279795.1. Lineage (NCBI taxonomy): Eukaryota > Metazoa > Chordata > Ceratodontiformes > Protopteridae > Protopterus > Protopterus annectens. The sequence continues at coordinate 528,597,737 of NC_056749.1, read as the reverse complement.
TGCTTTCCCACTTGTTCAGCTGCATGCAATAAATTCTGCATTTCCTTATCAGAATATTCAGAATTTGACATTTTCTGTTTAAGCAGTGACATTAAGTATTGCTGATATTTAAGCATATGAAACTGACAATTTAAAGCCCTTACAGCCAAGGTAGCAGAAGTGTAAACTTTTTCCCCCATCTGTCCAGTGCCCTAGAATCCCTATCAGAGGGGACAGGGTTTTTTGCAGTGGAAGCCTTGACCCCTTTGGGACCCTGAGATATAGTTTCTGGGTCAGCAGCGGGGTTTTTATATAGAAATTTATGAGAGTCTGGGACCCTGTAGTATCTGTCTGGCTTAGCAGGTGCAGGGGGTAAAGAGTCAGGAGACAGGCCGGACTCTGAAAATACATCATCTACAATGTCTAGAACAGGTGGAATAGCAAGAGGTCTGTGCTGAGGTAGTAAAAAAGTCTCTGAGCATTTTCTTAGCTTCTGAATAATCTTGGCTCTCCCAGTGGAAATGCTCCCTCATGGTATGTAGGGTTTCCCCAAAAGAATAATCCTCAGGAGGAGAGGCTGAAGGAATGGATTCTTCAGCATCAGAATCCTCATAGGGAGGAAAAGAGTATCCCTGTTCAGAAGAGGAATCACAGGAAATTGAAACCTGATCAGAAGAATCATATTCGGTCTCTTGCCTAGGCCTCTTATCAGGAGGGGGATGGGAACCCCTGATCAAAGTAATTAGGTCTTCGGCCATTTTAAGCATCTGTTTTTAGGCATGGAAGTCTGAGTAGGAGAATACTGTACTTTTTCTTTGTCTTTAGAACTGCTTTAGTCTTTGCCTTTGAAGCTGAAGTTGGCTTAACATATAACTGTGTAGGTCTGAAGACACCCTCAGAAGCCGATGCCTTCTCAGCAGCTCCGGACCCATCTGAGGGAATGGTTTCCGAGTGTGCAATACCTTGAGTATCCAGAGGCCCAGTCGGCTCCACGTGGGAGTCGGAAGCGGCCTGTGGCTCTGAGGTAGCGGGCGCCAGGGACTGCGAAAGCGCCTCACTCAGAACCGGCGACTGGCCTAGCGGAGGCCTCGTCGTCGGTTTTGGACCTTGGATGCCTATCCTTTTCCTTGTCCTTGCGTTTTTTTGTAAACTCCGGTCGCCGGCTGTTCCAACGGCATTACATAGTTAAATCTTCGGCCAAAGTAATTAAATGCAAAATCGAACCAACACTTAATAGTGCGTTGGTTAAATCTAGCACAAAACCGACAGCTAGCAATGTCGTGGTCAGGGCCTAGGCAAGGAATACAGTAAAAGTGAAAATCCTTATGAGGTATTTGTTTCCCACAAGAAATACAATTGTTAATTTTCTGACATCGGTCTGGAGCAAGAAAAAAGTTTCCCCAACGGGGTACTTGGCTTTAATGAAGACTTTGGTTCTGAAATTCGGATTTGAAAATCTCAGGAGTCGGCCGACCGGCACTTGTGAACTGCTTTTGCTTCGGGCACCGCGCGGCAAGAAAGACTGAAGAAAATGGCATCGGCTGCATCTTTTATACCCCTGGCGTACTGACGTCAAGCAAGAGGTGACAGCAACCGACGCCGGACCAGGACTTTGGAATTCAGGCCGACTGTGGGTAGCCTGCCAGCAGGATAACCCAAGAGTAATGACTGCAACAGTGAAACACGATGAACATCACCCCTCTGGCTGAGGTCAAGGCCAGAAATAAAACAGTTTTCCAAGAGCAATGTTTGAGGAAGGGCAAGGATGTGGGCTCAAAAGGTGCCAAGGTCAGTTTTTCTAAGACAAAATTAAGGTCCCAAGGAGGGGAAATAGGTTTCCTGGGAGGCCTAATGTGAAGGCCACCCTTAAGGAATTGTTTCACCTCAACTCTGGATGCTAGAGGGGGGAAAAGAGGCAGACAAGCAGAAATTAATGACTTGTGCTTTGACAGAAGAATAAGCCAAGCCAGCAGAGAGCAATTCACACAAGTAAGACAGAACCACTGATATTCGCACTGTTAGTGGGTCTTGGTTCTTTGAGAGACACCACAGTGAAAATCTTTTCCACTTCAAAAGATTTTCTTGTACTGGGTTTTCTGGCGTCCTGTAAAACTCTGAACACGTCCTCTGAGAATAGGCTTTGAAGGGGATCAGAATCCTATCACCAACAGTATCAGCTGTAGCACTGACAGGTGTGGGTGCATTAGGGATCCTTTGCTCTGTGCGAGTAGGTCCATTCTGTGGGGTAACTATTGGTGATGGCCCTTGGCTAAATGTAGTAGGATGGGGAACGGAGTTGTCTTGGCCAAAAGGGAGTCACCAACAACACTTTTGGTTGGTCTTATCGAATTCTGAACAGTCCTCGGGTATTAGAGGAAGCGGAGGGAATGCATACAGAAACATCCCCTTTCAAAAGAAGGAGAGGGTGTCCTACCTTCCAAACCAGAGGACTTGGGACTCTGGCACAAAATTTGGGAAGTTGTCTATTCAGGGGGGAAGCAAATAAGTCTATTTGAGCACTACCCCATTAGTGGACTATGTCCAGGAACATGTCCCTGTGAAGTAACCATTCATGGGAGTGAGTCAGGTATCTTCTTACGGAGTCTACCACAAGATTCAGGTTGGAGAGAATGTACACTGCCTGAACAGTCATGTGGTACTGGGCCAGAAATTCTCATATCAGAAGAGCCAACCTGCACAGGAGATAGGATTTGGTCCCGTCCCCCACTTGTTCACATACCAGAGGACTGTCATGCTGTCTGTGAACAGTTGTAGACGGCCTGGGCAAAGGAGAGGTTGAAATGCTTGTAGAGCTCACAACAATAGTACAGTTTTGTACCTACCATAAATGTAGATGTTCGAGTGTATACCCTGCTGCAGTCATCACACTTGGGTTATCCTGTCGTCAGGTGGTCCGCAGTCGGCCTGAATTCCAAAGTCTTCGTCCGGCGTCGGTTGCTGTCGCTTCTTCCCTGACGTTAGTGTGCCAGGAGTATATAAGAGGCATCCGACGCCATTTTCTTCAGTTTTTCTTGCCCCAGATGTCAGGTGCCCCCCAAAAGGTGGTCAGTAGATAGTACCAATAATAAAAGTTTAGCACAAACAAAACATCCCTCCAGTTATAAGCAAATACACCACAAAGGTTGTATCAGATTGTAAGGTACTGAAAGGTTTTAGTTAGGTCAGAGGGGATGGAGGGTAACTTGGACTGCAGCAAGGTATACACTCGAACATCTACATTTATGGTAGGTACAAAACTGTACTATGTTCATCGTGTTACCCTGCTGCAGTCATCACACTTGGGTAGAATCCCAAAGCTAAGGATTCAAACAGGGCTAGAAGGCCCTGCAAAACTGCAGTGGCGAAGCCAGCTCTAGTCTTAGAGTAAAGTGGTAAGTGATAGTGTTTGGTTAAGGTTTGTACTGAACTTCAAGTTGCAGCTTCCAGAATATCCTCGGTTGGCACCCCCCTGAGGAAGGCTGAAGATGTAGCTGCTGCCCTGGTAGAGTGGGGGCCTTATGCTAGCAGGAACTGGTTTTCCATGGTGGGTGCAGCAAAAACGTATGCAATGTCCTATCCATTTTGAAATGGTCTGTTTTGAGATAGCCTTTCCTTGTGATGCTATAGCATAGGATACAAAAAGCTGGTCAGATTTTCTGAAAACTTTAGTTTTATCCAAGTAGTAACGTAGTTGCCTGTGAATGTCCAAGGAGTGCAGGAGTCTTTCTCCTTTGTTCTGTGAATTAGGAAAGAAGGTGGGTAAATGGATGGTTTGATTTAGAGCCACATTGGATACCACCTTAGGCATAAAGTAGGGGTTAGTTCGTAGAGAAATTCTGTCTTGATGAAAAATGAGGAAAGCCTCTACTGCCATTAGTGCCTGAAGCTCTGAGACTCTTCTGGCTGAAGTAATTGCTAGCAGCAGGGCAGTCTTCCATGATATAAACTTTAAGTCAGCTGAGAAAGCTGGTTCAAAAGGAGGTAGCGTAAGTTTTTCCAGTACAAAATTGAGGTCCTAAGTTGGTGTTGGTGCTCTCCTGGGAGGCCTAATGTTTTTGGCCCCTCTGAGAAACTGTCTTAGAAGTGGATGTGAAAATAAGGGAGGATCCGTGTTGTAGTGAGCTGAAATAGCTGAGGCGTGGATTTAAATACATGAAAAGGAAAGCCCTTTGTGTAACATCTCAGTTAAATATTGTAGAATCTGAGGTATGTCTGGTTGAAGGATATTTTGACCTTTACCTTGGTTCCAGGCACAAAACCTTTTCCATTTGTCTGAGTAGGCTTTCCTGGTGCTGGGCCTCCTGGCTTCCAAAATAACATCCATAACAGCTTGTGAAAGAGGAGCTGGCTGGTTGCTTAGGTGATTTGCCATGCAGCCAAATTTAATGTTTTGTGCTGGCTGTGTAGAATCTGACTGTCTTGCTGTGTGAGCAGATGAGTAATTTGGGGTAAAATCCATGATGGGCCCTAGGCCATATTCCTTAATAGTGGGTACCAGTGCTGGCGTGGCCAGTCTGGGGCAATGAGTATCATTCGGGGTCCCTCCATCCTGACTTTCAGCAGCACCTTTGTGAGAAGGGGCAATGGAGGGAAGGCATATACTGTCAGCTTTTTCCAACTGAATGAGAGTGCGTCCACTTTCCAATATTGTTGGTGAAATGTCCTTGTACAAAATTTTGTTAGCTGGTAGTTTTGGGGGCTGGCAAACAGGTCTATGTCTGGGTGCCCCCATTTTTGAGTTATCATTGCAAATACTTGTGGATCCAGTTTCCACTCGTGGGGATCCATGTTTCTGCTGAGGTCGTCTGCCAATGTGTTCTTTTTTCCTGGCAGGAATTGAGCTTGTAATTGAACTTGGTAAGCCAATGCTGTGTTCCACAAGGTCATTGCTTGTCTGCATAGAGGGTAGGAGTGTGTACCCCCTTGTTTGTTTATGTACCACATTACTGTGGTGTTGTACGTCCTTATTGTAAGCTGTCCTGGATGTAAGAGGTCATTGAAGGCTGTCAGGGCATTCTGTACAGCTAGCATTTCTTTTTGATTGATGTGCAGATTCCTTTGATCTGCAGTCCATATGCCTTGAACGCACCGTTCTGCCATGTGTGCCCCCCAGGCATAGTCCGATGCATCTGTTGTCATAGTTTGCCTGGCTGGGGGTAAGGTGAAAGGCTGACCCTTGTTGAGGTGACATGCCTGTGACCACCATAGAAACTCCTGTTGAAGGCAGGGAATGAGAGGCATCATTGTGTCCAAGCTGTGGCTGTGTTGAGTCCATACACTTTTAGGTACCATTGTAATTTCCTCATATGCAGTTTTGCAAATGGTATTAGTAGTATGCAAGATGCCATGAAGCCCAAGGCCTGCAGAATTTTTCTTGCAGGGAGTTGGGTCTTTGTTGCCATTGTTTTGAAGTATTGAGTCAGCTGTAGTTGTTTGTCTGGCGTCAGATAAGCCATCTGGGCCGTTGTATTCAAGCTGGCACCCAGGAATGTCATATTTTGTGAGGGTACTAGTTTTGATTTCTTTTCATTTACTGTGTACCCTAGGCAACTTAGAAGGTGTTTTACAAAAGCCAGATGTTGTAAGAGAATGTCCTTGCTTTCTGCTTGGATGAGGCAGTCGTCCATGTATGGGTATATTTGAATTCCTCTGTCTGCAGTATGCAATTACTGGTGCCAGGCATTTTGTGAAGACCCTGGGCGCAGTAGATGAGCCAAAGGGCAGTGCAGAGAATTGGTAATGGGTTGAGCCTGCAATGAAATGGAGGTATCTTCTGCAATTTTGTCTGATAGGGACATGCAGGTATGCCTCCTTGAGGTCCAACGTTACTAGCCATGCTTTCTTGCCCAACATGGGAAGAAGCTGCTGTAGTGTTAGCATCTTGAATTTGGGTACTTGCAAGAAGGTGTTTAGAATTGAAAGGTCCAGAATGGGTCTCCAAGCATTTTCCTTTCTGGGGACGAGAAAGAGCCTTGAATAAAATCCTTGGCCTTGCTCCTGTGTAGGTACCAGTTGAATAGCTCTCATGTCCATGAGAGCTGTAATTTGGTTTTGTGCCTCTGCCCATTGATTTTGTGGCAGGTTTGGCATTCCTTTTATCCTTGGCAAGGTGTGGAAATGGAACCTGTATCCTTGTGAGATAATGTCTAGGACCCATTTGTCTTTTGTGATGATGCGCCAGTTGTCTGTAAAAAGTGCTAATTTTCCTCCCAAGGGAGCTGCCAAGAGAGTTTTGCTTGGCAGTTTGTGGTTTAAGTCATTGTGTTTGCCTTCTAGTAGTTTGGGACCTGTCTTCTCCTCCCTTCTATGGTGCAGTGCCCATTGTCGAGGTTTGTAAGGGATTTGTGCTTGTCCTCTGCCTCTTGGACACCTGTATTTACCCCTCTGTGGTCTGTCAGTAGCTGGAAAGGACCAATTTTTTGTTGGCCAATTTCTGCTGAAGCGTGGGGGCTGTACCTGTAAGAAATCTTTGACCGTCTGCATAGATTTTGCCTTATCCTCCATTTTCTTTAAAACCTCTTCTGCTTTAACCCCAAATAGGACATCCTGCTGTAAGGTTGCATCTAGTAACTTTGCTTTAACATGATCAGGCAGAATTTGTTCCTTTAACCAAGCATGCCTACGTATAACAGACCCAGTAACAGCTGCTCTACAGGAAGCTTCCAAGGAATCAAATCCACATTGTAAGGTATGTTTGCCCACCTGTTCAGCTGCATGCAACAGATCCTGCATTTCCTTGAATTCAGACTGTTGAGGGTGAGTGCTCATCTTTTGTTTTATTTGAGACATTAGGAATTGCTGGTATTTAAGCATGTGAAATTGACAATTTAGTGCTCTCATAGCTAGAGTAGCTGAGGTGTAAACCTTCTTCCCCCACCTATCTAGTGCTCTGGAGTCCCTTTCAGAGGGTACTGGATTTTTAGCCATAGAAGCCTTAGCCCCTTTGGGACCCTGGGAGACTGTCTCTGGATCAGCAACAGGGCTTTTGTAAAGGAATTTGTGTGAATCAGGCAGTCTATAGTATCTGTCTGGTTTGGCTGGAGCAGGAGGCAGAGAATCTGGATTTAGACTAGATTCTAAGTAAACATCATCCACAATCTCTAAAACAGGGGGGGTAGCAAGTGGTCTGTGCTGGGGGAGTAACAGAAACTCTCGGAGCCTTTTCTTTGAGTCGGAGTAGTCCTGACTTTCCCAGTGGAAATGTTCCCTCATGGTATGTAAGATTTCCCCAAAGGAATAGTCTTCAGGGGGAGAAGCTGAGGGAATGGAATCCTCAGCATCAGAATCTTCATAAGTGGGAAAGGAGTAATCCTGTTCCTCAGAGGAGCCTGAGGAAATAGACACTTGATAAGAGGAGGCATAATCCTCCTCTTGTCTAGGCCTTTTGTCGGGGGGGGGGGGTTGGGAACCCCCGATTAAAGAAATCAAATCTTCAGCCATTTTAAGCATCTGTTTCTTAGGCATGGGGCTTTGAACTGGAGACTGAAGTGCAGTCTTTTTTGGTTTTAGAGGACTCTTAAGCTTAGCATAAGATTAAATGGTGAGAGTAGTCGGTCTGAAGACACCTTCTGAAACCGAAGGTGTTTCTACAGCGCCGGCTTCTCCTTCTGCAATGTCGTCGGTAGGGCCTAAAGAAAATGGCTGTGTCGGCCTAGAACTCTCTGCCAGAGAATCCGAAGCGGTCTGGGGTTCCAATTCTGCGGTAGCCAGGGGCTGCGTAGGTGCATCACTGAAAACCGGTGAACCGGCGACCGGCCCAGCCGAGGCCTCGGAGTCTGGCTTGGACCTAGGCTGCCTGTCTTTATCTTTGCGTTTTTTATGCACGCCGGTAGTCGGTTGCTCCGATGGCATAGTGTAATTAAATTTCCAACCGACGTAGTGTCGTGAGAAATCAAAGCGTCGCTTTATAGTTCGCTTATTGAACCTAGCACAAAACCGACAACCAGTGACGTCGTGGTCTGGGCCTAGGCAAGGTATACAATAAGAATGAAAGTCCGTATGAGATATTTGCTTCCCACATGAAATACAATTGTTAACTTTTTCTGACATCGGTCTGAGGCAAGAAAAGTTTCCTCAATGGGGTACTTAGCTTTATTGAAGACTTCGGATCTGAAATTCGACTTCGAAAATCTCAGGAGTCGGCCGACCGGCACTTGCGAACTGCTTCTGCTTCGGGCACCGCGCGGCAAGAAAGACAGAAGAAAATGGCGTTGGATGCCTCTTATATACCCCTGGCGCACTGACGTCAGGGAAGAAGCGACAGCAACCGACGCCAGACCAAGACTTTGGAATTCAGGCCGACTGCGGGACCGCCTCACGACAGGATAACCCAAGTGTGATGACTGCAGCAGGGTAACACGATGAACATGTTCACATTTCCCTGATGATGATGTGTTCTGAGTTTTGGGAGGGAGTCCAAAATTCCCTCAACTGTGAATTTGCCCAAGGCCGCTCCCCAGCCCATGTCTGATGCATCTGTGCAGAGTTCTACGACTAGGGCGAGAGAATGCAAGGGTGGACCTGGATTTAGATCTATCCGTTGGATCCACAACAGCAGTTCACTCTTTCGGCAAGGAATGAGGGGTACTTGGAATTCCAGTGGGTGAGAATGCTGGGTCCACAATGACCTGAGGAACCACTGGAATTTCCTCATGTGGAGTTTTGCCATTGGTATCATGGAAATAGTACAAGCTATGAATCCCAGAGAGCCAAGAAACTCCATGGCCGTGATGTGAGTCAAGGGGAGAAGGGAGTGAAAGAAAGACCAAACGTCCTGCATATTCTGAGGAGGAAGTGACACTCTCATAATGTTTATTTATTTTATTTTTATTTATTTACTTTACATTTGTTGACCGGGATAGTCCGACTGGATGCATGTCCATTTTCAGCGGAGGCCAGGGGAGAAAAGCTCCAAGGGTAAGCAGATACAGCAGTACATATTACAAACAGGCTATTTACAGAGATTACATAAGTGAGCAATTTAAACAAGTTCCACAGGTTACAGTTAATCCTGAGCACAAGTCAGGATTAAATTAAATTACACAGTAAACTGGTTAACAGATTTTTACACATTCTAGAGAGAGTTAGCCAGGCTTGATACATTGACATAGCCAGTTAAGTGACAAATGTTGTTTGAGTCTAGTTTTAAATTGACCTAACGTGGAAAGTAAGGTAATATCAGCTGGAATAGAGTTCCAGGATCTACTTACAGAGTTGCAAAGAGAGAATCACCGGCTGTTATTAATTTTGCTAGTCTGAATTAGTAGTTTGTTAGAGGATCGAAGCAGTCTAGGATTGTTATAGGGGGTGATAATATTTTTAAGTGCAGTAGTATTGTCCGGATTACAGAGGATTTTATAGGCCATAATCAGTTGGTTATACTGGATTAGGCTGGGTAGTTCAAGCCAACCAAAGCTGATTTAGATTGATGCAATGATGTGTCCTAAAAGGCAGCCTAGTGGCAAACCTGGCAATGTGGATGTAGCAAATTGAGAGTTTGTTAAGGACAGTCTTGTTTAAATTCGAGAGTAGAGGGGATGCATACAGAAGGGTTGAAAGAAGGTAAGGAGCAAGCTATGGCAATTTTAGCTGGAGGGGTTAGGAAGGCTTTTATTCTGTAAAGTGACCCTAGTTTTTTATTGATGGTTTTGATAGTTTGGTTAACATGTAGGTCAAATTTTAGATTATTGTCTATGATGACACCTAATACTTTTGTAGATGGGTCAGGGGAGATTATTGTGCCATCATTTGATTTTATGGTAAAGGTGAAAGCGGTAGACCTACGTGTTGGTGAAAATAACAGCATTTTAGTTTTTTTGGGATTTAGGATCAGACGATGTTCAGAAAGCCAGTTTTCTATTGTATTAAAGGTGGTCTGGGTAGCTGACCATAACTCTACTGGAGATGTGGCTGAGCAAATCAGAGTAGAGTCATCAGCATATTGGATACAGCTGACTTTTGGGATGACAGTATAACAGTAGTTAATGAACATGGAGAACAGCAAGGGCCCTAGTACAGAGCCTTGTGGTACTCCAAGGCTGTTAGGTAGAAAGTTAGAGAGTTTGTTCTGCCAGAGGACAGCCTGCTGTGGACCATTCAGGTAGGATTGAAACCATTGGAGGGCTCCAGTATCTAGACAGAATGTTTGCAGGGTGTGGATTAAAAGTTGGTGATCAACCATATCGAATGCCTTGGAAAGATCCAAAAAGAGGGCTGAGGATATATAATTTATTGTTGCGATTATGGTTTATGGTGTTGGTAAAGGCTAGGAGGGCTGAAGTAGTGCTGCGATGAGGACGGAAGCCATGCTGAGTGTCTGCCATAAGGCGATTCTGGATTAGGTGGTGCATGAGTTGTCTATGAATACATTTTTCCATAATCTTTGCAAGTGGAGAGAGTATAGCTATTGTCCTATAATTGGAGAATTCAGCAGAGCTGCCTCCTTTGTGAAGTGGGATTACATAGGATATTTTCCAGATGGTGGGAATTTTAGCTTCTACTATGGTTCGATTGATTAGTATTGAGACGGGGTAAGCAATAGCATCAGCTGATTTTTGTAGGTACTCGGCAAGGAGTTGATCAGCAGAAAGTGTAGTGGGTTTTAATTTTTTGATCAAGGTACGGATAAGTGAAGTGGCGACTGGTTGGAAGCTGAATGCGAGTAGGTTTCTAGGGGTGCTACTTTCAGGACCAGGGGAGCTATGAGGTGGTTGGCTAACTAGGGCTTGAATTGTCTCAGTAAAGAATTGGTTAAAACTATCAGAAACATCTTCAGGGGTTTTATCAATAGTAGTAGCAGGGATTGGGGTTGAAGTTTGTCCAGGATGTAGTAGATTATTTAAACCTGCCCAAAACTTCTGAGGGTTATTTTGATTTACTGTCTGTAAATTACAGTAGTATTGTTTTTTGTCTTGTAAAATTGATATTTTGGTTTCGTTCCTGGATTGCCTGGATTTAATGTGATCTTGAGGGTCTTTAGAAGAATGCCATAAAGCCCATGCTTTGTGTCTAAGGGTAATTTTGAGTTTAGACTCTATAGAAAGCCATGGTGCAGTTTTTGCCTTGGTTCTCTTTGAACGAACAGGTGCATGCAAATCAAGGATCTCAAGGAATTTGTTGTTAAAGTATGCTACTGCTTCCTCTAAGGGGAGGTGTTTTAGAATAGACCAATTACATGAGTTTAGTTCTTGTTGGTATTTGGCAGGGTCAAAGTTTTTATTGTTTCTAACCTTTCTGAGTAAGGGTTGTTGGGAATTAATGGTTTTGTGCTTAATTACATATGTGAGAAGGTGATCACTTAGGCCATTCAGGAGGGTACCAGAGGTGTACAGTTGGGGGTGACTGTTTATGAGTACCCAGTCAAGTATACTTTCTTTTTGGTTGGGTTTACCTATCCTGGTAGGGGTGGATATGATTTGTGTAAATGCATGCAGGTTAATATGGGTGGTTGGGGATTCTGAGGAACAGATACCCCAGTCTATGTTAAAGTCTCCAAGTAGTAGGGCTTCTTGGGGGTAGTGACATGATAGCCAGTGCAGGATATCTTCAAATGTAGATATATTGTTACCTGGGGGGATGTACATACAGATGACATTAATGCATTTATTTTTATTAAGTTGCAATTTGGTGGCAAGAATCTCCGAGTTATTAATCTGAGGAGGCTGTATTAATATTACATCTATGGTGACATTCAACTCAGATTTAGAGAGTACAGCTACCCCACCCCCCTTCCTCGAAGCACGATTCAGCCTGTGTATGTTGTACCCAGGTGGTAACACTTCATTGTCTTTAGTGTTAGGTTTTAACCAGGTTTCAGATAAACATAGAATCTCAGGGGAGTGGACATCCAGAAGTGCATGCAATTCATGCACCTTGTTATTAATGCTTCTAATATTGAGATGACAGACTAGGAGAGAGTTAGTTGGCCTATTAATTGTAGGTTTGTAGCTTAGATTGCAAGTAGAGGGGGTATGTGTATCTGAAGTGAGTGGGCCAGGGTTAGGGTGAATATCACCACCAAGTATTAGGTTGAGTCTATACTTGGAGATGAACTTCAAGAATTTGTTTATTAGTTTGTGGTAGTGTTTGGATCTAGAGCTAATGTGCCTGGGGTTGAGATGTTGATACACTGAACAAGATGTTGGATAGGATCTGGTACTGTAAGTATGGTTGAAGGTGGAAGGATTTACAGCTGGGGTGATAGTATGGCCTTTTGGGACCTGAAATCCCGTGAGAAACTGGTCTTCATACAAGGTAAGGAGGTATGGTGTGAACAAGAAGGGTAAGTAAAGAGGAGTATATCATCATTACCTGTGACTCAGCTAGTGAGTTAAGGAACTATTTTACCTGGTGATGCAACACCAGAAGATAGAGTGGTGAGGTAAAGATACTGGAAGGGGGATGGGAGAATGCCAGATGAAAGCTAATAGGTGCTATTAAAATGTAGGTAGTAGAATGGGGGTGGGTGGAATTATCCCAGATGCAAGCAGATAGGGTCTAGAAAGTGGGGGAGTGGCTATAGTACTATAAATTTAGAGGTACTGGGGGTGGGAGTGAATTGGGGGCAGGGAGGGGAGCGAAGAGAGCCCGAGCGTAGCGGGGCTATTGCAGTTTACACGGTTTCCTAAGGTGTCCTAAAGCTATAAGGTATTACAGCTCTTAATGTAAGAGTCAATTTACTTCAGTTGCAGGGGAAGGAGGCAACCACTCAAGTAGAAACAAAGAGCCCTATGGCTGACCAATATGGTGACCTGCTTAATTACAAAGCACTGTAAGTGAAAGCTTAACAAATGCTTTTTGTGTGTGCAATCTACTCTGTTTAAATGTTGAGAGAAACTGATTGCAGTCCTGTAGACAACGTTATGTAGAGAACTGTAGAGTTCAACTAGGAAAAGAGAAAAGCAGAGATTCTAGGGTAAGCATGAAGGCAACAACAGGCAGTTATTATATAATAATGCATTCAGAAAGATTTGGTGGGGTGGGGTAAAGTAGCATACTTCAGAATGAACTAAGACTTATTAGCTAAGAAACCTAAGCAAGAGAGCAATGCAGTAAATAAACACTTGCCAGATTTTAAAGATATACCAGAAAAACTAAATCAATTATTCACAATTGTACAACTGGAAAATTGCCAGTAAAAGCACTTCAGGTATAGCTAGCCCAAGTTATTCAAGTCATAAAAGCACTTCTTCAATGTGTGTGTGCAATTTAAACATTAAAAAACACATGCAGCAAGGAGGAGCTCTGATTATGCACTTTCGCTAGGTACAGGTTCAGTTTAAACACAAATATTACCACAGAAATTCAGTAAAGTCACTAGCTACTTATAGAGCCTCTGGAAAAAAATAGAGCAGTCTGTGCAGAATCAGAATTTAGCCGCAGGTCATTCAGTTACACAAAAAACAGTAAAAGATCCATACAATGAAGAAACTTACACTAAGTCACACCAGGTCAGCCAAGGGGGGGAAGAGAGAGGGAAATCATAAGCACCTAGATTTGAAAATGATGCCTGTACTGAATTGTAGCAGTTTAATCTGTTTGAGGAAAGAGGGGGGTGGGGGAAAAGAGAAGGCAGTGGGAGTGGTTACAGGGAATACCCTGATTGACTCAAGACACCACACCAGAGAGAAGTTGAATGTAAGGGCCTAAAATCTGCACTCAGCACTGTGTTATTTGCACTCAGTACTTTAATTTTAATGTTACTTGCACTCAGCACTGTAATTTCACTTATGTTTAGCAGGAAAGACAGACCAACAGTATACAATTTTGGGAATTTTTACAAGGGTTACTTATTCAAATGTCAGGCTATTGCAGTTTACAAGGTTTCCTAATGTGTCCTAAAGCTATAAGGTAAGTATTACAGCTCTTAATGTAAGAGTCAATTTACTAAAGTTACAGGGGAAGGAAGCAACCACTCAAGTAGAAACAAAGAGCCCTATGGCTGACCAATATGGTGACCTGCTTAATTACAAAGCACTGTAAGGTATAAAAGATAATAATGTGTGTCTGGATTCGACAACCAAGGAAAATGTGGTCCTATGAAGGAGTGAGGACTGACTTCCTGTAGTTGATGATGAATCCCAGCTTTCTGAGAAGGGAAATGGTGGTCTCCAGGTTTTGGAGTAGTGAGTGTGAAGTTGGGCCTGTAAAAGCAGATTCGCCAAGTATGGGAAAATCTGGACGCCCAGAAGTCTGCAGTGTGCAATCACTGGACCGAGGCATTTTGCAAACATACCCTTGGTGCTGTAGAAACACCAAAGGGCAAAGCACATAACTGAAAATGTCAGGAACTCACAGAAAACCATAAGAATTTCCAGAACCTGGGATGAAGGGGGATGTGAAGGTAAGCATCTTTTATACCTAAAGATGCCATGTATCCTTGTGGAAGGATAAGGGGGAATAATGTTTGCAGTGTCAACACTTTGAAGGTAGGAACCTTTAGCAAGGTGTTGAGAAGGGATAAATCCAGTATTGGTCTACAGAGGCCATCCTTTCTGGTTACTAAGAACATTCTTGAATAGCGCAGACGGCTTAGTGGTAAATCGCTGTGACTATGGTGTACAGGGCCCTGGTTTCAAGACCTGCAAGGGCTATTTAATTTAGCTCAGATGGCTTTAGTAGTTAACTGCTGTGACTATAGTGTACATGGTTCCTGGGTTCAAGACCTACAAGGGCTGTTTATTTTTTGGGTGGGAGGTTGGCTTAATAGTTAAGGTGTTTACCTTACAGACACACGGTGCAGGGTTTGATTCACACTTGGGGTAATTAGCTAGACTTAAAATAGCCCACAAGGGCAGTTAGTTTTGTATGAATCCATGAGAAGCCTTTTCCTCTTAAGAATTGAGGAGCCTTTTGAATGGAGCCCTGTTACCAAAGCTCCAAAAGGAGATTTGGGAAAAGGGGAAACTGCTGTACGGGAGGTTGAGGGATGCCCCTGAAGGTGGGGGTGGAGTGCCAAACAATTAGATATCCTTTTTGACATGATTCATACAAGATGCTTGTGTTACAAATGTATTAGAACTGTATGTCATGTATATATCAAACTAGGTTTATACAGATGTGTGTTGAAAAGATATTTTATAACATGCTTGTGCTTAAAATTTAACCACAGCATGCCCTACTGGAACAGAACAGAAATGTACATGCACTATTGTAACTGTTTAAATGTAAACATTTTAACAGTGGAAACTGGAACACAGGAGGTTAACTTCAGTCGAGCAAGCTTAAAAAAACAGCTGAAATTAAATTACTTCATGGCAGCTAGAGACAGAATGTCTGTACTAGGGAAGTTTCTGTACTGTCTTGGACGTGTTTTATTGTTTTAAGACTTCCAGCATCTGCCAAAGATCTGAGGGAATGCCCTTGTCTATGTACTTTTACAGGTAGACGCTAAATGCTACCAGCTGCCATCAATGGTTGTTTTGGGCCTGGGGACTGCAACTCAAATGACAAGAAATTATGTAATTCTGCAAGTTAGCCAAGCAGTATTACTTGAGATATTAATTTGAGAGGTCTCAGAGAGACACAGCATTCTTTATTCTGTCTTTGACCTGACAACTAGAAGATCCATTCACCACACCTGCCTTGCTGGTACAGTAATTCTCTTATATTCAGTCAGGAATACAATTAAGCATACTTTAGATGTTTTTCTTTATTTGAGATTGTCTGCAATGTTGTTTTAAATATTTCCTGCGGTTTTGAACTCTGATGTCACTGTGAATATATACTGAGCATTTTCTTGTTCTCTTATTATTTATTATTAAATATATTTAAACCTTTCATTGTGGCTGATCTGTCTAGAGATGTTTAAGTTTTCAAAGTACTTGCATATTTATTTGGTGACACTGTATGGGCCACTCCTAATAGCCTTGCTCTTGGTCAAACTACCATTTGTATTAATAGTAACATTACACATTAACATTGGACACCCTTTGTTAAGGGTCTTAAAGCAGCTGATAAGGAGTTGGCTGGTGGCAGTGATAACTACCTTTGTCACAAAAGGAGATAATGCCAGCCCAGCTATCTGCAATTTTGTAAATAATTATATGTCTTTTGTTAATATCAACATGATTAATATAGAAGTGTGACAGAGAGATACTGCCAGCACAGCTATCTGGAATTTTGTAAACAGTTATGTCTCGTTTGTGAATGTCAACAAGCTTTATGTAAGATGCATGTGTTACAACATTAGAACTGTATGTTATGTTCATATTAAACTAGGTTTGTATAGACATGCGTGTTGAAAAGGGTTTGCAAAGTATTGACTTTAAAGATGCATCCACAGTGGACCCTACTGGAAAAGAACAGAAATGTATATACACTATTGTAACTGTTTAAATGAAACTGGAACACGGGAGGTTAACTTGCAAAACTTCAGAAAAATTGTTGAAATAAAATTACTTTAGGGCTGGGCCATAAAAATGTGTTATCTTTCAGTTTCAGTGCAGTAACTGACACAATGTCTACACTGGGGAGCTTTCTCTATTGTGAAATAATTACTAGTTTTGAAATGTGTAAGAAGGTAATTGTTTTAGGACTTCTAGGATCTGCCTAGATCTGAGGGAAAAGCCCTTGTGTATGTATTTTTCACAGGCAGATGCTAAATGCTACCAGCTGCAGCAATGGGGGGTTTACCTGGGATAGAGTCAGATGACAAGAAATTATGTCATTCTGCAAGCTATCCCAGTAATATTCGAGATATTAATTTAAGAACTCTCTGAGAAACAGTTGAGTATTTTCTATTTGACCTGACAAGAAGATTCATTCACCATACACCTGCCTTGCTCTGTAAGCAAGTCTAGGGAATAGTATAATTCTCTTAGATATAGTCAGGACTATAGCAAAACTTAATTCAGATGTTTTTCTTTATTTATTGGAGATTGTCCTGCAAGGTTGTTTTAAATATTTCCTGTGATTTTTTAACTCTGATGTTACTGTGATTATATACTGAGGTTGCTTTTTTGTCTTTTATTATTTATTATTAACTATATTTAAACATACCACTGTGGCTGATATTTGTAAGACATATTTAAGTTCTGAGTGCACTTGCACATTTATTTGGTGACACTGAGTAGGCCACTCCCGATACCCTTGCTCTTGGTCAAACTACCATTTGTATTGATAGGTAACATCACACAGCAAATATCGGACACCCTTTGTAAGGGCCTTAAAGTAGCTGATAAAGAGATCGCTGATGCCAGTGATAACTACCTTATAGTCTGGGCAGAAGGAGCACAGCTAGCAAACCCACGTCTGACTTTCCTAGGTAGGTGTGTGTGTGTGTGTGTGTGTGTGTGTGTGTGTGTGTGTGTGTGTGTGTGTGTGTGAGAAACAAACCTCAAGAGAGTGTTTGTGTCAGCTATTTGGGCAGGGACACGAAGCACTGGTTGGAAAGGAGGGTGCTTCAAGTCTTGGCTTGTCCACTTAGCTGAGATCACAACTCTATAGCTGTGCCAGTGGGTTGTCTTACTGGGGATCTGCAGAAAGAGGGAGAAACCAGTCCTGGACTGACTGTGATCTCTGTTTGTGCTTAAGGGAAATTGCACTTGATGCAGAGAGCTGCATCTAAAAATACTGTGTGTCTACTTGTTCAGAGGTTCATAGGTTCATACTAGGCTATCTGCCCTAGGGCATTTATAAGCCTAGCCAGAATGTGTTTGGCTTTCGCCACCCATTTTAAATTTATTTTGCTATGCCCTTTTTCGAGGTTAGTATACTGTGCCTCTGTCTAACAGTGACACAGAAGTGATACCCGGGGTAAACCTACGATCTCCCATCCACTCATCAAGATTCCTCTTGAAGAGAGTCAATGAGGGACTCTGCCTAACCTGGACTGGGATTTTATTTCAGAGTGAAGGGAGCCTCTGGGTTATGAATCTGTCCCTCCAGCATGTCCTATTTATTTCAGTGCTGAGGTTCAAGTCTCTCGGCGTAGCTCGATGGGATTTGGATTTTCTGAGGTGCAGCATGTCCATTAATTCCGGGTTGGACATGGCTTTATACATCAGGCACAGATCGCCTCTGAACAGGCAGTATGCCACTGAGTAGAGCTGGAGTTTCTTTAACCGGGCAGCATATGACATCTGTTTGAGCCCTTTGATCCTCTTCGTGAGGTACTTTTGGGGTCTTTCCAGTTGCTGCAGGTGTCTGGTAAGGTACATCCCAAAAGGGGCATTGTACTCAATTATGGGCCTGATGAGGGATGAGTAAAGAGGCGATGGCGTCCCTGATCTAGATGTGAATCCCTTCATGATTAGGTGGGCTATATAAAATGTTTTTCTAACCACTTTGGCCACGTGGTTGTCAAATGAGAGATTGCTATCAACTTGGGTCCCCAGGTCCCTAATTACTTCTTCTGTACTTAATGGATTACCACCTATGTGGTAATTTGTGGGCACTTTGTTTTTGCCAAAGGGGATGACTATACACTTTTTGGCATTTAGCTTGAGGCCATGGCTCTGGCACCAGTTGTCTGTTTCTATGAGGCCCTTTTGGAGTATGCTTGTGTCGGCTGGAGAGTCGATTATGGCGCCCAGTTTGCAGTCATCTGCGAACTTGGTCAGCCACAGTCCTTCCGTGTTGGCCTGTACCTCCGAGAAATATATACCGAACAAGAGAGGTCCCAGGACTGAGTCTTGTGGGACACCACTTGTAACTGGTTTGGAGTCTGACATGGCTCCAGCAATTCTAACAATGTGGGTTCTGTCCTTGAACAAATTTGCAATCCATCTAGTGACATAGGAGTTTATATTTAAGCTGGTGAGCTTATCTATAATGCCCGAGTGGGGTATTGTATCGAAGGCTTTTGCGAGGTCCAGGTAGGCTGTGTGGACCACCTTCCCCTCGTCAATGGCCTTGGTGACCGTTTCAAAGAAATCAACCAGGTTTAAGAGGCAGGATCTGCCCTTAACAAAGCCGAACTGGGTAGGATCCAGTGTCTGTAGGTCCCCAATATCTTTATTTATGAGGTCCATGATGATCCTTTCTATAGCTTTGCAGACCAAGCTAGTCAGGCTTATGGGGCGATAGTTTCCAGGATCCGTTGAGGCACCACCTTTATGGAGAGGGACCACTGTTGCTGTACTCCACTCTTTGGGCACATATCCTGTAGTAAGGCTGAAATTGAACAGTAGTTTTATGTTTGGGTTTAGCTCTTCTTGGAGTTCATGTAGGGCAGCCCAGGACACCGTCTGGTCCCATTGATGCTGTGTTTTTGCTTTGGAGAGGCGGCTCTTACCTGAGCATCTGAGATGTCAGGGGCAGCACTCTGCTGGGATAGATATTTGCCCTTTTGGTGGGGAGTGGGGAGGCGTTTGCTGAACCTGTCAGCTAGGATGTTGGCAATGTCTGTGGATTCGGTGTATTTTTGTCATTTTGGACTAATTCTGAGCATATCTGGGAATTACCACCCAGGTTCCTAACATAACTAAAGAAAGCCTTGTGATTATCCTTAGTGTCCTGTGCAATTTTCTCTCGAAGCTGGCCTTAGACAATTTTATGTGTGCCCGTAGTTTTTTGCTAATACTGATCAGTGATGCCTTCCCTTTTTGGGATTTTGCTCTATCATTTAGTAGCTTCCTCCTTCTACTGTATAGTTTGTTTATGGCTGGGGTCCACCAGACAGGACGTCTGCCTTTGGAGGATTGGGTCTTGGTTTTATTTGGGATCGCATGATCCATGCATTCCTGAAGGTGTTCATAGAATGTGTTTATAAAGGATTCTGCGGTCTGGGCATTATTTTCCACAGGCCTGGGGGCTTTGAAGGATTCCACCTCAGTTTTGAGGAGTGTGAAATTTGCTTTAGAGAAGTTTTTCACTGTGGTTTTCTGGGCAGGGGGTGGGATCGGGATGTGAATATCCAGTGAGATTAGTTTATGGTCTGATCTTACCAGTGAGGGATACACTTCTGGTCTGGAGCATAGAGTCCCCATGTTGGTGATGATCAGGTCCAGTATGTTTTCCCCTCTTGTGGGAGTGGTAACAAGTTGTTCCATAGCATTTGAGTTTATAAATTCTAGGAACCTTTGGGCTAGGGTGCTGGAGCTAGAGTAATGCTCCCAGTCTATGTTTGGGTAGTTGAAGTCGCCCAATATAATGGTGTTTGGAGAGACCTTTATATTTTCCAGTGTTCTCAGGAAGGCCGAGTGGGGTTCCTGGGTTTGGGAGGGTGGTCTGTAGCAGGCTATAAACTGGAAGGCAGTTTTACCCACTGTTAGTTGCACATGGATAGTCTCTGGCCTTAGTGCTTTGCCACCAACCTGGAGGTGTGGGTATCTTTGATGAATATCGATACTCCCCCTCCTTTTGTGGTTCGATCCAAGTTTTGGGGCCGAAAAGCATGGTATGAGGTATAACCTGGTAGTGCTGGGGTACTCTCGGGAGCCCTGAACCAGGTTTCTGTTACTGCACAGATATCGATGTTCTCCATGCTAAGGAGAGTTTCAGTCGTGCATCTTGAGGTTTAGACTTCTGGCGTTGAGTAGCATTACTCTTAGTTTCTTATCCCTTGTGATACCTATGGAGGTGGGTTTGTCTTTTGAGCCTTGCCTAAAAAGGCACTATGGCGGTAGCAAGAGCCTTTGCCAATATCCGAAAGCCCAGGGGTGACAGGTGCAAGCCGTCCCTAGCGAAGCATTGTGGCTTGTCGAGCATATCATCCCAAGCTGACAGGCATTGGATCCCCTTTGAATGACACCAGTACTTAAGCCAATTGTTGAAATTGATCATCTTGTCTTCATACTGTGGCATCATTCTTGGTGAGGGTAAGATGCTACTCAAGGTAAGGGTCATACCGGCCTGGGCTACATGCTCAGAGAGCTCCTTTATGTCTCTTTTCATGTAGTCCAGGGAGGTACGTCTCAGGTCATTCACACCAGCATGGACAATGACTGAGTCATATTTGTACTTGCCTTGGAGTGACCTGAGTGCTTGTGTTATGTGGCGGATCCTAGCGCCCGACAGGCTGCTCACCATGACCCTCTCCTTGTTCAGCCTGGTGAGCGGGACGTCAGTGTGCCTGATGATACAGTCACCTATTACAAGTGTATCAGGTGTGTTGTTTAGTCTTAAGGGCTGTGACTGTTCGGCACACTGGCTTTGTGAGATATGTGTTGCACGTGTTTTGTTTTGGGGTAGCGGCTGCTTGGGTGTCTGCTTTGGAGGTCTCTGCTGCTTAGGCAGATCTTTATTTAGAGCCTCAGTATGTTTTGTGTGATTATGTGTTTGGTTTGCTGTCGTGGTAGGTCTATGTGAGATTGGAATTGTAGTGAGTGTGGTTTCCTTCTCCTCCTGACTGGTTATGCCAGTACTGAGTTGAGAGCTTAGCCTCCAGTTTGGCTATATGGTTGCATCTCTCACATGTGTTGGAATTTGTTGGGAGGAGGAGAGGGTTGTCTGTGTACATGAGGCAGTTGTAACATTGCCTCAAGATTCCCAGATTCACCAGCTGGACCGGAGAGGAGATTGACAACTCACCTTTGGACATGCTAGAATAATATTGGGAATTCCTTAATAATTGAAAACCAGGGCCAGTGGGGAGTGAGGGTGTAGTGCTTTTAATTTTTAGTGCTGACTTATATAATTGCTTTAGTGAGCAAGTGCCAGGTAACTTAAGTGTAATGTGTTACAGGTAACTTAAATGGAAAACGACAAACAGTAACTTTCTTTCAAGTGAAACAAGGAAATAAGTACAGTAAGCAATGCAGCTATCACTAGTGATCCACAGAAGCTGAGAAGCGTATTAGGTGGAATTAAGCGTTCCAGGAAATAACAAGCGAACAAACAACAAGCATATAAACAAAGCTAGATTCAGCAGGCCTGGATCTAGTCTATGCTACAGCAAACAAGGTGTACCAATTTCAGTAAGATACAGTTCAAATATTCAGGCACTATAAACCTTTAACCAGAAATTCCCAGCTCAGAAGGGCAGAGTCCAGCCTCTTCTCCCACAAGAGTACAGACCACAAACCTTCTTAATGTAAAATAACTGGCCTGAAGCCCAAGTGCTTAAACCAGAACTAATACACTTTAAGAATAACAGACACTGGGCTCTCAATCAGCAGTTCCCAACTTAGAAGGATGAAAGCTACCTGTCAAACTCCCAATGTACATCCCCCACTGGTGCCAGTGGTGAGGAATGAGGCTCCTTGATTACTGTTGCCATTGGTGGGGTGTCACATTTATTGGTTGGCAGTAACGGGATATCCACACATTAGGATTCAGTGGTTTGGATATTGAATTCCTGTAGCATGTAAACAGTGGTCACTAAGGATGGCCTTTATATTCTCAATCAGCCACACAGTTAACATGCAGAGTTTCACATCACAATAGTTTTATTTATTTTTTTCTTAGCTTAGTTAGTCAGGGAGAGCAGGCAAAGATGCCAGCGGAGGAGTATAGCAAGCTGACAGTTGGCTGAAAGTGTCAAAGGACTGGTGCATGCCAACCTAACTAAAGCAGAAATGACTACAGCCTTGGTCACAGCTGTATCACAGACAAGCAACCAGGATGACAACCAGACTGGCCTTGGGGAAGTACTACTCTTATAAAATAGACAGTTCAACCTTTCCACAGAGGACTTAAAAATCCATCTGGAGTTAAACAGACGAACTGGAGGCCAAACTTTTGGAAACAGAATCAGCAGAGAGACTGAAATGCCTGGAGGCCGCCGAAGAAAATGAGAAACTGAGACAGCTGGAGGCCGCCGAAGAAAATGAGAAACTGAGACAGCTGGAGGCCGAAAAAAATGAGAAACTGAGATGCTTGGAAGCTGAAGAGAATGTGAGGCAGAGACAACACGAAAAGGAGATGCTGATTCTTTGCCAGGGTCATGGAGGTAATGGGGAATAACCGAACCCCAGAAGCAACAAAGGTCAGTATTTTTTCCACAATTTACAGAGGGTGATAATTTTGACAATTTTATTCATATGTTTGAAAGGGTATGTAAACAGTATAATGTTGACCAAGGGCTCTGGGTACTGTTCCTGACCCCCTCACTCCATAGTAAAGCTGTAACTTCTATTTCTAAATTGTCTGACACTGACTGTCTACATTATAATACAGATAAAAATTGTTTGTTAGAGTGTTAACACTTAAAGCTTACAGGAAAAAGTTTTGTGAGCATAGACACAAGGCAGATGAAAGTGTGTGGGAATATATTGCTGAGTTGGGCACTTATTTTCATAGATGGATGAGTGGGTGTCAGGTCGCCACTTCTGCAGGATTGGCAGAACTTTTGGTGAGGGAACAAGCCCTCAGCACTTTGCCTGAGCACATGAGAATCTGGTTAATGGATAGAGAATGTAACACTGCAAATGAGTTGGGAGAAAAAGGGAGACCTACACCTAAGCAAGCAGGGCAACAATAGAGTCTGCCAGTAGCAGGGGAAGCCACTAGCCCAGCTACACATCCAGGACCAAGGGTTAAATGAAATGCAACCACTGGGGCCATGTAGCATATATATGTCCACAGAGGCAAGGTGGGGGAGCAAAACATGGGCGAGCCAGTAAGTAGGCATGACAGAATGCCAGCAGTAAGTTGTCTGGAGACAGGGGTACCAAACTACTGCTTGGGGGTACTGACGTACCCTTGGACAGAGTGATTGCAAGGGCAGAGGTGAGTAGTAGTACCTAGGCTGACAATGAGGTACCACTGTTAGAGGACACCAGACTTTCTGTGGAAGGAGAGCTGGGAAGGGTTACCAAGACAGAGTCGAGACAATCTTAGCTGAGGGATGTACCTAGTGAGGCACTTGATTCTCAAGGAAAGGGGGAATCTGTATACTGGGACAACTAGAGGGTGAGAGAATACAGTAGCTGGTAATGCCCATAGCCTACTATCTGGCACTTCTAGCCATAGCTCATGATGTTCCCTCGGCAGGTCATATGGGCATAAAGCATATAAATAGACGTATTATATAGAAAGTACAGTTGTGTACACTTAACATAAATGTAGATGTTACAGTATATAGGGTGTTGCAGTCATGACCTGTGGGTTATCCCTACTGTGGTATCCCTCGGCCGGCATGAACACCAGAGTCAATGTTTTTCTGCGTCGGCTGCTATCGCCTGTAGTCTGACTTTGGGTCATCAGTGCTATAAAGCAAGGCAGCCGATGCCATTACATCAGTTTTTCTTGCCCTAACCCATCAGAAGTGCAAGGAAATATGGTAAACTGGTCTTGGTGGCTAAAAGCTACCATGGGAAGCTTATGTCCTCCTAGGGAAAGAGGATATAAGGGGGGAGGAGGGAGGGAAACCAGGACTGCAACAGTGAATACACTCGAAAACCTACATTTATGTGTACACAACTGTACTATGTTCTTCGTGTTTCACTATTGCAGTCATCTCCTGTGGGAGGATTCCGAAAGCTGAGGAGAGGGGTGGAAGGATAGGTTAGAGCCCTAGGCATGGGTCAGCAAGCCCTGCATAAAGTACAGTTTTGTACCTACCATAAATGTAGATGTTCGAGTGGTTATGCTGCTGCAGTCATCACACTTGGGTTATCCTGCCGTCAGGCGGTCCCGCAGTTGGCCTGAATTCCAAAGCCTTGGTCAGGCGTCGGTTGTCGTCGTTTCTTCCCTGATGTCAGTGCGGCAGGGGTATAAAAGAGGCAGCCAACGCCATTTTCTTCAGTTTTTCTTGCTCCAGATGTCAGGTGCCCCATACTAAGAAGGCAAAATAAGAAGTTTGCAAAACATACCTTAGTGCAAAACAATGGTACTAGTTGTAAGCAAATGCATCATATAGACATGCATCCCAAGGTTGAAGTACATGGAGGTATAAGAAAAGCCTCGTTAGGTAAAGGGGATGGAGGGAGGGTAACCTGGACTGCAGCAGCATAACCACTCGAACATCTACATTTATGGTAGGTACAAAACTGTACTATGTTCATCGTGCTATGCTGCTGCAGTCATCACACTTGGGTAGAGTCCCAAAGCTATGATTGGGTGGTAGGCGCTAAACTGGGTTAGGTGCAGCTAGGATGCCCTGCAGAACTGCAGTGGCAAACCCAGCTCTGGTTTTTGAATATAGAGGAAGGTGGTAATGCTTGGTGAAGGTGTGCACTGAACTCCAGGTAGCTGCCTCCAGAATGTCCTTTGTTGGGACGCCTCGGAGGAAGGCTGCTGAGGTTGCTGTAGCCCTGGTAGAGTGAGACCTAATACTAGCAGGCACTGCTTTCCCATGGTGTGAGTAGCAAAAGCGGATGCAATGTGCTATCCATTTGGAGATGGTCTGTTTTGAAATAGCCTTTCCTTCTGAGCCTGGTGCATAGGATACCAGGAGTTGGTCAGATTTTCTGAAGGCCTTTGTCTTGTCCAAAAAGTAACGTAACTGTCTGTGAATGTCCAAAGAGTATAGGAGTCTTTCTCCTTTATTCTGTGGGTTTGGAAAAAAGGTGGCCAAGTGTATGGTCTGATTGAGAGCCACACTGAATACTACCTTTGGCATGAAGGAAGGGTTGGTGCGTAAAGATACTCTGTCCTGATGGAAAATGATGAAAGGTTCCACTGCCATAAGTGCCTGCAGTTCTGAGACTCTGCGTGCTGAGGTGATAGCTAGCAGCAGGGCTGTCTTCAAGTATTGAAGCTCTGCTGAAAAGGCTGGTTCGAAAGGAGGAAGTGTTAATTTTTGCAGAACAAAATTTAGATCCCAAGTTGGAGTTGGTGGTTTTCTGGGGGGTCTTATATTTTTTGCCCTTCTGAGAAACTGCCTTGGCAAAAGATGAGAGAAAATGGGAGGAACCGTATCATACTGAGCTGAAATGGCTGAAGCATGGATTTTTATGGATGAGAAAGAAAGGCCTTTGTGTAGCATCTCAGTTAGATATTGAAGTATGTGCGGGATATTTGGGATGCCAGGATTTAGGCTTCTGGCCTGGCTCCATACACAAAATCTTTTCCATTTGTCTGAGTAAGTTTTTCTGGTGCTGGGCCTCCTGGCCCCCAAGATGACATTCTGGACGTCCTTTGAGAGAAGTGTTGTTTGATAATTTAAGGTATTTTCCATGCAGCTAGATTTAAGGTCCTTAGTTGACTGTGAAGGATCTGAGAGTTTTGTTGGGTTAACAGCAGAGGGAATTGAGGTAAGATCCATGGAGGACTGCGAGTCAAGTTTCGTAGTAGTGGGTACCAGTGCTGACGTGGCCAGTCCGGAGCAATGAGGATCATCTGTGGTCTCTCTGATCTGGCTTTCAGTAATACCTAGGTCAGTAGAGGTAGAGGTGGGAAGGCGTAGACTGACAATGCTGTCCAACCGAATGATAGGGCATCCACTTTCCAGGCCAGGGGATAAGTCCTTGTGCAAAAGTTTTGTAGCTGGCAATTGTTGGTTGAGGCAAACAGATCTATGTCTGGTGGTCCCCACCTTTGAGTTATCATTGAGAATACTTGTGGGTGTAGTCTCCACTCGTGAGGGTCTGTCAAATGTCTGCTTAATTTGTCTGCCAAAATGTTTTCTTTTCCTGGCAGGAATTGTGCTTGCAGTTGTACTTGGTAAGTTAATGCTGTGTTCCACAAGTCCATTGCCTGTCTGCATAGTGGGTAGGAGTGCGTTCCTCCCTGTTTGTTAATGTACCACATAACTGTGGTGTTGTCCGTCCTTATTAGAAGTTGTCCTGGTTGCAAGAGGTCCTTGAAGTCTGTTAGTGCATATTTTACAGCTAGCATCTCCTTTTGATTGATGTGTAGTTGCCTTTGTTTTGCAGACCATTTGCCCTGTATGCATTGTCCTGCCATGTGTGCACCCCAGGCGTAGTCTGATGAATCTGTTGTCAAGGTTTGGTTTGCTGGAGGTGAGACAAAAGGGAGGCCCTTATTTGCTTGGCATGCTTGAGCCCACAATAGAAACTCATTTTGAAGGCAGGGAATAAGAGTTATACTTGCTTCGAGGCTGTGTCTGTGTTGGGACCATACACTTTTTAGGTACCATTGTAGTTTTCTCATATGCAGTCTTGTATATGCAATTAGTTGAATGCAGGATGCCATGTACCCCAAATGCCTGCAGGAATTTCCTTGCAGTGAGCTGGGTAGAAGTTGCCATTCTTTTGAAGTACTGAACCAGTTGTTTTTGCTTGTCTGGCATGAGGTAAGCCTTCTGGGCCGTTGTATTCAAGCTGACACCCAGGAAAATTATTTCTTGTGAGGGTATTAGTTTTGACTTCTTTTTGTTTACTGTGTACCCTAGGCAACTTAGCAACTTTGTTACAAATGCCAGATGCTGTAGTAGGATGTCTTTGCTGTCCGCTTGGATCAGGCAGTCATCCAGATATGGATAAATTTGTATTCCTTGCTGTCTGCATTATGCAATTACTGATGCCAGGCATTTCGTGAATACTCTGGGCGCAGTAGATAAGCCAAAGGGTAATGCAGAGAATTGATAATGCGTTGTGCCTGCCAAAAATCTGAGGTATCTTCTGCAATCTTGTCTGATAGGGACATGCAGGTATGCCTCTTGGAAGTCCAACGTTACCAGCCAAGACTCCTTGTCCAGCATGGGAAGAAGCTGCTGTAGAGTGAGAATTTTGAATTTGGGAATGTTCAGGTACGTGTTTA
This sequence comes from Protopterus annectens, assembly GCF_019279795.1. Lineage (NCBI taxonomy): Eukaryota > Metazoa > Chordata > Ceratodontiformes > Protopteridae > Protopterus > Protopterus annectens. The sequence continues at coordinate 528,570,212 of NC_056749.1, read as the reverse complement.
GAATTGACAAGTCTAAGATGGGTCTCCAGGCTTTGTCCTTTCTTGGTACTAGAAAAGTACAGTTTTGTACCTACCATAAATGTAGATGTTCGAGTGCCAATACAGCTGCAGTCATAACAGATGGGTTCTCCTGCCGTCAGGCGGGTCCTCGGTCGGCCGAATTCCAAAGTCTAGGTCCAGCGTCGGTTGTCGTCGCTTCTTCCCTGACGTCAGTGCGACAGGGGTATAAAAGAACCAGCAGACGCCATTTTCTTCAGTTTTTCTTTCCCCAGATGTCAGGTGCCCCCCAGAAGGAAGGCAATACATAAATTTATGTAATAATGCAGTGCAATATAATCAAAAAACAGTAGTTGCAAGCAAATACACCATAAATAAATACCCCAATCAGGTTGTATGAGGAGGTGTTAGCCAACAGGCCTGTCCCCAAGAGGGGAAGGAGGGAGGGAAACCTGGACTGCAGCTGTATTAGCACTCGAACATCTACATTTATGGTAGGTACAAAACTGTACTATGTTCATCGTGCATACAGCTGCAGTCATAACAGATGGGTAGAATCCCAAATCTAAAAAAGGGGTGGTGGGCACTAGGTGGAACTAGGAGGAGCCAGGATGCCCTGCAAGACTGCAGTGGCAAAGCCTGCTCTAGTTTTGGAGTATAATGGTAGGTGGTAGTGCTTGGAGAAGGTATGCACAGAACTCCAAGTGGCTGCTTCCAAAATATCTTTGGTAGGAACTCCTCTGAGGAAGCTGCAGAGGTAGCTGTGGCCCTTGTGGAATGAGATCTGATGCCTGCAGGCACAGTTTTAGCATGAAAAGAGTAACAAAAGCGTATGCAGTGGGCTATCCATTTTGAGATTGTCTGTTTGGAAATTGGCTTCCCTTGAGCTCCTATAGCATAGGACACAAAGAGTTGTTCTGATTTTCTGAAAGGCTTTGTTCTGTCCAAATAATAACGTAGCTGTCTGTGGATGTCCAAGGAATGTAGTAGTCTCTCCCCTTTGTTTTGAAGATTAGGGTAAAACGTAGGTAAGTGAATAGCCTGATTCAAAGCTACCCTGGATACCACCTTTGGCATAAAGGACGGATTGGTTCGTAAGGAAACTCTGTCCTGATGGAAAATGATGAAAGGCTGCACAGCCATGAGGGCTTGTAGTTCCGATACCCTGCGAGCTGAGGTGATAGCCAGAAGGAAGGCTGTTTTCCAGGACAAATATTGCAAATCTGTTGAGGCAGCTGGCTCAAAAGGAGGCAAGGTCAGCTTTTCTAGAATGAAATTGAGATCCCAAGCAGGTATTGGTTGTTTCCTTGGGGGTTTTATATTCTTGGCCCCTCTGAGGAACTGTCTTGAGAGGGTGAGAGAATAAAGGAGGATCAGTGTTGTATTCTGCAGAAATGGCTGAGGCATGGATTTTGATGGAGGAGAATGAAAGTCCACTGCTTAGCAGCTCCGCTAGATACTGTAATATCTGAGGTAAATTCAGTATTCCAGGATTCTGGCCCTTTTTCTCATTCCAGGCACAAAATTGCTTCCATTTTGCAGAGTAAGCTTTCCTAGTAGAAGGCCTTCTGGCCTCCAAAATGACATCCTGCACCTCCTTGGAGAGTAGGGTCTGTTGTGAAGTTAAGGAATCTTCCATGCGGCCAGATTGAGTGTTTTCAGCTGACTGTGAAGAGTTTTGAAGCTGTGCCGAGTCAGAAGAAGAGGCATTAGAGGTAGGGTCCATGGTGGGGAATGAGTCAGGCTCCTCAGGAGTGGGTACCAGTGCTGTCTTGGCCAGTCTGGAGCAATGAGAATCATCTTTGGTCTGTCTGCTTTGGTTTTTAATAGAACTTTGGGCAGCAGAGGAAGAGGTGAAAAGGCATAAACTGTCACTGTTGTCAAACGGAAAGAGAGAGCGTCCACTCTCCAGGCCTGTGGATGAAAAGTCCTTGAGCAGAATTTTGTCAATTGGTGATTTTTGTGGGAGGCAAAGAGATCTGTGTCTGGCCTTCCCCATGCTTGAATTATCTCTGCAAAAACTTGAGGATGCAACTTCCATTCGTGTGGGTCTGTCATATTTCTGCTTAGGTTGTCTGCCAGCGTGTTTTCCTTGCCTGGCAAGTCCTGTGCTTGAAGTTCGATTTGTAATTCCAGAGCCATGTTCCAAAGTGACATGGCCAGCCTGCATAGGGGGTATGAATGGGTTCCTCCCTGTTTGTTTATGTACCACATTACTGTGGTGTTGTCTGTCCTTATCAATAGTTGGCTTGGATGCAGCAGGTCTTTGAAAGCTATAATAGCATTTATTACTGCTAGCATTTCCTTTTGATTGATGTGTAGGTGCTTTTCTTTTTGGGACCATTTGCCCTGAATGCACCGATCTGTCATGTGCGTCCCCCAGGCGTAGTCCGAGGCGTCTGTTGTGATGACTTGATTTGCTTGAGGCTTGCAGAATGTGAGACCTGTGTTTCTTTGGCACGCTTGAGCCCACCAAAGAAATTCCTTTTGAAGACATGGAATCAGTGGTATTATTGTTTCCAAACTGTGGCTGTGTTGAGACCATAGGTTTTTCGGGTACCATTGAAGTTTCCTCATATGCAGCTTTGCACATGGGATTAGTAGGATGCAAGATGCCATGAATCCCAGAGCCTGCAGGATTTTCCTTGCAGTCAGCCTGGTGAAATTTGCTAGTTTTCTGAAGTATTGAGTTAGTTGTCCCTGTTTCTCTGGCGTGAGGTAGGCCATCTGGATGTTTGTGTCCACGTTGGCACCCAGGAAAATTATTTTTTGTGAGGGCATTAGCCTTGATTTCTTTTTGTTGACTGTGTACCCCAGAGAATTCAACAACATTATTACAAAAGCTAGATGTTTCAGAAGTATGTGCTTGCTGTCCGCTTGGATCAGGCAGTCGTCCAAGTATGGGTATATTTGTATCCCTTGAAGTCTGCAGTAGGCAATTACTGATGCCAAGCATTTCGTGAATACTCTGGGCGCAGTAGATAAGCCAAAGGGCAATGCAGAGAATTGATAATAGGTTGAACCTGCAAGAAATCTGAGGTATCTTCTGCAATTTTGTCTGATTGGGACATGCAGGTATGCCTCCTTGAGGTCCAATGTTACCAGCTAAGACTCCTTGCCCAGCACGGGAAGAAGCTGCTGTAATGTGAGCATCTTGAATTTTGGCACGAGTAAAAATGTGTTTAGGATGGATAGGTCCAAAATAGGTCTCCAATCTTTTCCCTTCCTTGGTACCAGGAATAGTCTGGAATAAAAACCTTGACCTTGTTCTTGAGTAGGTACCTCTTGAATAGCTTTCATGTCCATGAGATCTGAAATTTGTCTTTGTGCCTCTGCCCTTTGATTGTGTGGCAGGATTGGCATGCCTCTCATTTGTGGAAGGGTGTGAAAATGGAATCTGTAGCCTCTGTTTATAATGTCCAGGATCCATTTGTCTTTTGTGACAATATGCCAATTTTTCGAAAATAATGCCAGTTTTCTGCCTAAGGGTGCTGCCATTTGAGCCTTACTTGGCATGCAAAGGGGAAAGTCATTGGGTTTGCTTTCTGAATGGCTGTGAACTATCCTCACCACCTCTTTGTGTAGGAGCTTGCCATTGTCTGCCTCTAAACGATCCTTGAGATTGCCCTCTACCCCTCAGGCGCCTGTATCTACCTCTTTGGGGTCTGTCCGTGGCTGGAAAGGACCAATTTATGGAAGGCCAATTTCTACTGAAACGTGGAGGTTGTACCTGTAGAAAATCTTTCACTGTTTTCATTTATTTAGCCTTTTCCTCCATTTTCTTTAATACCTCCTCAGCTTTAACACCAAATAATTCATCTTTTTGTAGAGGGGCATCTAGTAATTTAGCTTTGACATGATCTGGTAAGGTTTGCTCCTTGAGCCAGGCATGTCTACGTATGACTGATCCTGTAACAGCAGCTCTACATGAGGCCTCTAGAGCATCAAAACCACATTGCAAGGTATGTTTACCCACTTGTTCTGCACTATGCATCAAATCCTGCAACTCCTTCAAGTCTGGTTGTTCAGGTTGTGACATTTTGCTTCTCAACTGTGATAACAGAAACTGTTGGTACTTTAACATATGGAACTGGCAGTTTAATGCCCTCATGGTTAAGGTGGCCGAGGTGTATACCTTTTTTCCCCACCTTTCTAAAGCTCTGGAATCTCTCTCTGAAGGTAATGGATTTTTAGCAGTGGAGGACTTAATTCCCTTGGGGCCCTGTGAGATAGTTTCTGGGTCAGCCGCATGGCTTTTGTATAAGAATTGGTGAGAGTCAGGAACCCGGTAGTACCTGTCAGGCTTGACTGGGGCTGGAGGTAAAGAGTCTGGGTTAAGGCAGGCCTCCGAATACACATCATCTAGTATGTCTACGACAGGAGGTATAGCCAGAGGCCTGTGCTGAGGGAGCAAGAGAAAATCCCTAAGCCTTTTCTTGGAGTCTTGAGTACTCTTGGCCTTCCCAGTGGAAGTGTTCCCTCAAGGTATGCAAGGTTTCCCCAAAAGAGTAATCCGCAGGGGGGAGACAGAGGGAATGGACTCCTCTGCATCAGAATCTTCAAAAGGGGAGTATGAACGTTCCTGTTCATCAGAGTGCTCTGAAGTAATGGAGGCCTGGTCCGAGGAGGGGGATTCTTCCTCCACTCTGGGCCTTTTGTCCGGGGGGGGGGGGGTTGCGAACCCCTGATAAGAGTAATTAAATCATCAGCCATTTAAAGCATCTGTTTTTTAGGCATGGGGCCTGGAGAGGGGCCCTGTGTAGCTTGTCTCTTAGAATGCATGGCTGCTTTAGACTTAGTGAAAGCCTTGATGGAAAAAGAAGAGGAAGGCCTGAAGACACCTTGAGAGGAGGCAGACCTGTCTACATTCTGAGTTTCACCGCCTAGAGTGGCTTCGGTATCTGTAGTCGGGGTGTGGGCCGAGGAGCCTGCGACCTCAGGCACAGTAGACACCGCCAATGAAGTGTCGTCGGTAGGCAGGGGCTGCGTAGGCGCCTCGCTGAGAACCGGACCACCTGTAGTCGGCTTTGGCGTGGTGTCGGTAGAGGCCGCGGACCTCGTGTGTCGGTCCTTATCTTTGCGTCTTTTAGTCAAAACTGGAGTCGGAGTATCCGACGACATAATGTAGTTAAATTTTTTGCCAAAATAGTGCTGGGCGAACTCCGCCCAACGCTTAATGGTGCGTTTGTTGAATGTAGCACAAAAACGACAGGCCGAGACGTCGTGGTCTGGGCCTAAGCAAGGAATGCAGAGGGAATGAAAATCCTTATGCAGTATTTGCTTCCCACATGAAATACAATTATTAATTTTGTCTGACATCGGTCTGAGGCAAGAAAAGTTTCTAACGGGTACTTAGCTTTCAAGAAGACTTCGGTTGCAAAATTTTCGTAATTTCAGGAGCTGGCCGACAGGCACTTGCGAACTGCTTCTGCTTCGGGCACCGCGTGGCAAGAAAGACTGAAGAAAATGGTGTCGGCTGGTTCTTTTATACCCCTGTCGCACTGACGTCAGGGAAGAAGCGACGACAACCGACGCCGGACCTAGACTTTGGAATTTGGCCGACCGAGGACCCGCCTGACTGCAGGAGAACCCATCTGTTATGACTGCAGCTGTATGCACGATGAACATCAGTCTTGAGTAAAATCCTTGACATTGCTCCTTTGCAGGTACCTTTTGGATTGCTTGCATGTTCATAAGAGCTGAAATTTGTTTTTGTGCCTCTTCCCATTGATTTGTTGGCAGATTTGGCATGCCTCTCATCCGTGCTAACGTGTGAAAATGAAATCTGTAGCCTCGGGTAATAATATCCAGAACCCATTTGTCCTTTGTTATGATGTGCCAATTTTTTTGGAAAAGAGCCAATTTTCCTCCTAGAGGTGCTGCCTGGGCAATTTTGCTTGGCAGGCGAAGAGGAAAGTCATTGAGTTTGTTTTCTGAAGGGTTTGAGATCTGTCGTCTCCCCCTCTTTGATTTGTTTGCCATTGTCTAGGCCTGAAGGTACCTTGTGGCTGGCCTCTGCCCCTAGGGAGTCTGTACCTGCCCCTTTGGGGTCTGTCTGAAGCAGGAAAGGACCAGTTTTTTGAGGGTCAGTTTCTGCTGAAACGAGGAGGTTGTACCTGTAAGAAATCTTTAACTGTTTGCATTGATTTTGCCTTTTCTTCCATTTTCTTTAACACTTCCTCTGCTTTGACACCAAGTGGAGCATCCAGTAACTTTGCTTTGACATGTTCTGGTAAGGTCTGCTCTTTTAGCCAAGCATGTCTACGTATTACAGACCCTGTGACTGCTGCTCTACATGAGGCCTCCAAAGAATCAAAACCACACTGCAATGTATGTTTTCCCACTTGTTCTGCTGCATGCAACAAATCTTGCATTCCTTTGAAATCTAGTTGATCTGTTTGAGGGATCATTTTCTGTTTTAACTGAGTAAGCAAGTACTGTTGGTATTTAATCAAGTGGAATTGGCAGTTTAATGTCCTCATGGCCAGAGTGGCAGAGGTATACACTTTTTCCCCCATTTTTCTAATGCCCTGGAATCTCTTTCTGCAGGTAGTGGATTCTTAGCAGTAGAGGTCTTAACCCCTTTGGGACCCTGGGAAATGGTTTCTGGGTCTGCAGCAGGGCTTTTATATAAAAACTTGTGAGAGTCAGGGACTCGGTATCTGTCTGGCTTAGGTGGAGCTGGAGGTAAGAATCTGGATTTAGACTGGATTCAGTGTAGACATCATCCAGAATGTCTAAAACAGGAGTGATGGCTAGGGGTCTGTGCTGAGGGAGAAGAAGAAACTCACTGAGTCTTTTCTTGGAGTCAGAGTAATCTTGTCCTTCCCAGTGGAAATGCTCTCTCATGGTGTGCAGGGTTTCCCCAAAAGAAAAGTCTTCAGGGGGGGGGGGGAGACAGAGGGAATAGACTCCTCAGCATCCGAGTCTTCATAGAGAGGGAAAAAGTAATCCTGTTCCTCGGAGTCTGCTGAAGAAATGGATTCCTGGTCAGAAGGAGGTAAATCTTCCTCCAGTCGAGGCCTTTTGTCAGGATGGGGGCTGGGAACCTCTGATAAGGGTAATCAGGTCCTCCGCCATTTTGAACATCTGTTTTTTAGGCATAGGGGTCTGTGTGGGAGTCGGTGGACCTGGTTTCTTAACCTTAGGGAGCTTAGCGTAAGACTTAACGGACAGAGTCGTCTGTTTAAAGACGCCTTCTGAATCCGAAGGCCTGTCCATAGTCTCCGGATCGCCGCCAGGGCTGGCATCCGCGAGTAGAGGAGGAACCGGCTCCAGTGGCTCAGTAGATTCTAACTGAGAGGTAGTCGTATTTTCTAAATCTGCGGTAGTCAGGGGCTGCGTAGGCGCCTCACTGAGTACTGAAGTTCCGGCGGCAGGCCTAACCGAGACCTCGGTATCCGGTCTAGGCTGCCAGTCTTTGTCCTTGTGTTTTTTAAACATAGCGGTAGTCGGAGGTTCCGACGACATAATGTAGTTGAATTTTCTGCCAAAATAATGTCGGGCGGTATCAGCCCGACGCTTAATAGTGCGTTTATTGAACCTAGCGCAAAACCGACAACCAGAAACGTCGTGGTCTGGGCCTAGGCAAGGAATACAATAAGAATGAAAATCCTTATGAGGTATTTGCTTCCCACAAGAAATACAATTATTAACTTTGTCTGACATCGGTCTGAGGCAAGAAAAGTTTCACCAACGGGGTACTTAGCTTTATAGAAGACTTTGGCTGAAATTCTGTTCGGAAATCTCAGGAGCTGGCCGACCGGCACTTGCAAACTGCTTCTGCTTCGGGCACCGCGCGGCAAGAAAGACTGAAGAAAATGGCGTCGGCTGCCTCTTTTATACCCCTGCCACACTGACGTCAGGGAAGAAGCGACGACAACCGACGCCGGACCAAGGCTTTGGAATTCAGGCTGACTGCGGGACCTCCTGACGGCAGGATAACCCAAGTGTGATGACTGCAGCAGCATAGCACGATGAACATCTGCAGAGGCAAACCCTGCCCCAAACTTGGAGAAAAGAGGTAGGTGGTAGCTTCCAAGATGTCTCTGGTGGGGACTCCTCTGAGGAATGCTGTGGGAGTGGAGGCGGCCCTAGTGGAATGGGTATGAATAGACTTAGCTTTGATTTCCCATGTAGTTTGTAACAGAAAATGGATACAGTGTGATAGCCATTTGGAAATGGCTTGCTTGGAAATGGGCTTCCCCTCTGCCCCTGGGGCAAAGCTGACAAGAAGCTGGTCTGCTTATATGAAGGGGTTAGTACGGTCGAGGTAGTATCTGAGTTGCCTGTGCATGTCTAGTGAGTGCAAAATTCTTTTCCTCTTGTTTTGAGGGTTGGGAAAGAAGGTGGGTAGATGTATTGCCTGGTTGAGTGTCACATCAGATACCACCTTGGGCATGGAAAATGATGAAGGGCTCAACGGCCATGAGTGCCTGAAGTTCTGAAACCCTTCTGGCAGAGGTGATAGCTAGCAGGAAAGCAGTCTTCCGGAAGAGGTATTTCAATTCTGCTGAAGCAGCAGGTTCGAATGGAGGTAAGGTCCCAGGCTGGCGTGGGTGGCCTTCTGGAGGGTCTGATATTAGAAGCCCCTCTGAGAAACTGTTTAATCAAAGGATGTGAGAAGACGGGCCGGTCTGAACCGAAATGAGCTGAAATGGCTGAGGCATGGAATTTAATAGAAGAGAAGGAGAGGCCACTATTGAATAACTCGGCTAGATAGTCCAAGATAAGAGGGATGGATGGTTATGAGGTACTTACCCCTCTGGACTGGCTCCAGGAGTAGAATATTTTCCATTTCCCTGCATATGATTTTCTGGTGCTGAGCCTTCTGGCCTCTGTGATAATGTCTAGGACCTGTTTGCTTAACAGGGACCCCTTGTTTGCTTTTAAACTATTAGCCATACTGACAAATTGAGAGTTTGCAAGTCTGGGTGCAGCATCCCTCCCCCCTTCCCGCCTGGGTCAAGAAGTCTGAGATAAGGGGAAACTGCCTGGGGGGGGGGGCTGTAATATCAGGCTGCAGAGGAAGGGGTACCAATGCCATCTGGGCCAATCTGGAGCAGTGAGGATGGCCTTTGGTCTCTCCTTCCTTATTTTGATCAGTACCATAGGAATAAGAGGCAGAGGCGGGAATGCGTACACACAAAGAAGGAGTTCCAGGGGAAGGTCAAGGCATCCACCTTCCACACCAAGTGATGATACTCCCTGGTACAGAATTTTTCCAGCTGGTGGTTGAGGTGCGAAGTAGAGAGATCCACCTCTGGAGTTCCCCACTCCTGAGTGACTTGCAGAAAGATTTTTCTGTGGAGCTGCCATTCGTGAAGGTCCAAGAAGTTTCTGCTTAGGTGGTCTGCCAAAGCTGTAGACCCACAGAGGCGGCTGTCTGCCAGAGGTTCATGGCTAGCCTGCACAGAGGGTAAGATTGGATCCTTCTCCGTTTGTTGATATACCACACTACAGTGGTGTTGTCTGTTTTGATGAGGAAAACCCCTGGCCTAAGCTGGGGTTTGAAGAATGTCAGAGCCTTTTGCACTGCCATCATTTCTTTCTGATTGATGTGTAAGGGAAGATGCTGGGCATCCCAAAGATCATGGATGCACCTGCCTGCTAGGTGAGCGCCCCAAGCAATGCCTGAGGCACCTGTGGCGATGGTCTGGCTGGAAGGGCGGAGGATGAAGGGAAGACCCTTGTTCTTGGCACAGGCTCCTGCTCACCAGAGAAACTCGGCCTTTATACAGGGGATCAGCGGGAGAGAGGTCTCTAGAGGCTAAGTGTGCTGACACCAAAGGTTCTTTAGATACCACTGAAGTTTTCTCATGTGAAGCCTGGCCAGAGGAATTAGAATGATGCAAGATGCCATGTACCCCAAGGCTTGCAGGAACTTCTGGAAGCCAGCTGGGTAAAGTAGAGAGGCAGGAAGCTCTACTTTTCTGGGGATAGGGAGGCCATTTGGGATGCTGTGTCTACAGTGCTCCCAAGAAAATGATCTTCCTGGAGGGTGTTTGCTTTGATTTCTTCTCATTGATGGTGAACCCTAGGGAAGTTAGGAGAGTTTTGACAAAGAGAAGATCCTGGAGCAGATGCCTTACTTTATACTACTGACAACCTGACGTCAGTCCTTGAGCAACAGCAACCGACGCAGAAATACTAAGTCTCTGGTATTCTTGCTGGCCGAGGGCTACCCTGGCAGGGATAACCCAAAAGTGATGACTGCAACAGTGAAACACGAAGAACATCTTCCTCGCGGAGAAGTGACTTCTGGAAGCCAGCTGGGTAAAGTAGAGAGGCACGAAGCTCTGCTTTTCTGGGGTTAGGAAGGCCACTTGGGATGCCGTGTCTAGAAGAGCTCCCAAGAAAATGATCTTCCTGGTGGGAATTTGCCTTGATTTCTTCTCGTTGATGGTGAGCCCTAGGGAGGTTAGGAGGGATTTGACAAAGAGAAGATCCTGGAGCAGCTTTTCTTTGCACTCTGCCTTTATCAGGCAGTCGTCCAGATAGGGGAAAATCTGTATATTTCTCTGTCTGCAAAATGCTATGGCCAGGGCTAAGCATTTGGTAAATACTCTGGGTGCAGTAGATAAGCCAAAGGGTAAAGCAAAAAACTGAATGTGTTGTAGAGCCTGCTCTGAAGCGCAGGAATTTTCTGCAGGATTCCCTTATGGGGATGTGGAGGTAGGCATCTTTTAGGTCTAGGGTCACTAGCCAGGCATTTTTGTCAGCAAAGGTAGCAGCTGCTGCAGAGTTAGGATTTTGAATTTGGGGACCACCAGGGAGGTTTTCAGAATGGATAGATCCAGGATGGGGCACCAAATACCCTCTTTTCTGGAAACAAGGAATAGCCTGGAATAAAAGCCTTTGCCTGTTTGATCTGAGGGGACAGGTTCTACTGCCCCCTGGGATATGAGAGTTTGTACATGCTTCAAAGCCTCTGCCCACTGGTTTAGAGATAAGTCTGGGTATCCTCTTGAAATTGGGAGTTCGTTGAAAGAGAATGTGGATCCCTGAAAAATTATTTTTAAGACCCATTGGTCCTTTGTTACAGAAAGCCAATTTTCTCTGCAAAGGGAAAGCCTTCCTCATAGCTTTTGGTGAGTGAAAGGGGGGGAGAGGGAGTTATTGAGAGTTTCGACCATAGAAGGATGGCTTAGAACTCCCTGCCTTTGGGGCAGAAGTGGTCCACTGTTTGGTTCTCTGCTGCCCCTGGGATAGGGGCCTGGGTGGTCTGTCCCTGTGGGGCTTACCTTGGCCCTGTCTGCTAGATGCAGTGAAGGACCAGTGCTTAGAGGGAAAGTTTCTGCTGAACCTGGGAGATTGAACCTGAAAGAAATCTTTTACTGTCTGCATAGATTTTGCTTTGTCAGCCATCGTTTTAAGCACCTCTTCTGGTTTTACTCCAAACAATCGGTCCTTATCCAGGAGTGCATCAGTTTAGACTTGACATGATCAGGGAGAGGTTGTTCCTTCAACCAAGCATGTATCCTAATGACAGACCCTGACACTGCTGTCCTGCTTGAGGCTTCTAGGGCATCACATCCACAATGTAATGAGTGTTTGGCCACTCAACAAGTACAGAACAGTAAATCTTCTAACTCTTTCGAATTGGCACAGTCAGAAAAGGTTGAAATCTTTTGCTTTAATAGTTCCAAAGTGTGTTACCGATATTTTATCATATGGAACTGACAGCAGAGAGCTCAAATAGCTAAGGTTGCAGAGGTGTATACTTTTTTTACCCCATCTGTCCAGAGCTCTGGAATCCTTGTCAGAAGGAACAGGATTCTTGGCAGAACTAGTCTTAGCTCCTTTTGATCCCTGTGTAATGACCTCGGGTCTGCAGCAGGATTTCTGTACAGGTATTTATGAGACTCCGGTACTCTAATACCTGCCAGGTTTACTGGGAGCTGGTGGGAGGGCATCAGGGGCTAAGCTGGTTTCATGGAAAACATCATCCACCACTTCTAAAAAAGGAGGGATGGCCAGGGATCTGTGCTGGGGCAGGTGCAGAAACTCTCCAAGTCTTTTCTTAGACTGGGGGAAATCCTGAGATTCACATTGGAAATGTTCCCTGAGGGTGTGTGTGTGTGAAGGGTTCCCCAAAGGAAAGGTCTTCTGGTGGGGAGGCAGAAGGAGTGGATTCCTCTTCATCTGAATCCTCATAAGCAGTCAGAGGCTGTGGTTCCTCTTCAAAATCTGAATAGGCAGATTCCTTAGAATCCTGTTCTGTCACAATTTCTGGGGAAGGGTGGCTTTTCCTTCTAGAAGTTGTGGCCTGACTACCCCTGATAACGGAAATGAGATCCTTTGCCATTTTAAGCATTTGGTCTTGGGGTGGTGGAGCAGGATCAAGATGGTGGCTAGAGGCAGATTTTCTAGGAGTGGCCTGGCTTCTAGGCCTAAGAGTATCCATCTGTTTGACAGAAACAGTAGTCTGATGAGAAGAGGGAGGGGAGTGAGATGCTTGCAGGTCTGGTGTCTTGTTGCAAAAGCCAGGAAGTTGCCTGTTGATGGAGGAGGCAAACAGGTCTATTTGAGATGTACCCCACCGATGGACCAGATCCAGGAAGACATCCCTGTGAAGCATCCATTTGTGGTTGTGATGATTCTGCTCAGCTAGTTTGCCTGAATAAAGAAAAAGTTGTGTAAAATCCTACCATAACCATATATGTCCTTCTCTTCCATGTTGCAGTATTCCACATATGGGTTTACTCCCGGGCCAGTATGCAAAAGTTTTCAGTCCCTACATAGTGCGTGGGACATCTGACGTGGCTCAAGGAATATGGGCCATAAAAGTTACAGCTGCATGCACCAGCCCTCAGAACTGAAAGCCCCAGTCAGTGCCAGTCCTAGAAGGGCAATGCCCATCCTATGCCACCCAGAAAGGGAAATGCAACTTAACAGGAGGGGATGGGGGAGTAGGAAGGAATACTGCAACATGGAATAGAAGGACATCTATGGTTATGGTAAGATTTCACACAACTTTTCTATGTCCTTCTATTCCCATATTGCAGTATTCCACATATAGGCGAGTGCCAAAGCTCACTGTGAATGGGGAAGTGGCCTAGCGGCTGACTCCAGGAATCTGTAAAGAATAGCCCTGGCAAACCCTGCCCTAGCTCTAGAGATGTGATCTAGTCTGTAATGCTTGGTAAAGGTGTGTACTGGTGACCAAGTAGCCGCTTTAAGAATGGTAGAGATATCTAGACCCTTGAAAAAGGCCCCAGAGGAGGCCATAGCCTTGGTGGAGTGTGCTTTAACAATATCTTGCAGGGATTTACCACAGTATTTGTAGCAGAAGGTGATAGCCTTGGAAATCCAGACAGAGATGGTCTGTTTGGTCACTGCCTTCCCCAGGGCTCTGGGTTGAAAGGAGATGAAAAGTTGGTCAGCCTGTCTGAGGGACTTGGTTTTATGCAGGCAATACCCAAGTTGTCTGTGAACATCCATGGAGTGAAGTACTCTCTTACTGTCACCCTGTGGGTTAGGGAAGAAGGCAGGTAGGTGTATGGCCTGATTGAGGGACAGGTCATTCACCACCTTGGGCATGAAGGAAAGGTTAGTACTAACAGTAACCCTGCCATTGTGGAAAACTAGGAAGGGAAGTATGGCCATAAGGGCTTGTAGCTCTGATACTCTCCTGGCTGAGTTCAAGGCTACTGATAATACAGTTTTCCAAGTACAATGTTTTAGTGAGGCTTTCTCTGCTGGCTCAAATGGAGGAAGCTCAAGCTTTTTCAGAACATCGTTAAAATCCCATGGTGGGGGGAGAGGGTTTCCTAGGGGGTTTAAAATAAAATACCCCTTCGAGGAAAAGCTTAGCCGGAAGTCTGAATGTCACGGGGATCCAGAGGGAGGCATGCTGAAATTGCAGACAAGTGAGCTTTAATGAAAGAGTAAGGCAAGCCATATAAAACACCATATAAAAAACCCTTTCCACTCTGAAAGGTGAACTTTTCTTGTATTTGGTTTCCTGGCCACCTGCAGGACATTGAGCATGTCCACGTAAAGGTTTCTGAAGGTGATCAGAATCTTATCAACCACAGGGTGAGGTCCAGTAACTGCCACTGTGGGTGAATCTGGGATCCCTTGTGCTGTGTGAGAAGATCAACTCTGGGAGATAACTTGTGGTGATTGTCCTTGGACAATTGTAGAAGTAGGGGGAACCAGTGCTGTTTTGGCCAGTAGGGAATCACCAACAAGATTTTTGGTTCTGAATGAGTGGGAAGGGGGGAATGCATAGAGATATTTCCCCTTCCAGGAGATTGAGAAGGCATCTGTTGCCAGTGCTTGCAGGTCTGGTGTCTTGGTGCAAAAGCCAGGAAGTTGCCTGTTGATGGAGGAGGCAAACAGGTCTATTTGAGATGTACCCCACCGATGGACCAGATCCAGGAAGACATCTCTGTGAAGCATCCATTTGTGATCGTTTGTGATGACTCTGCTCAGCTAGTTTGCCTGGGAGTTGTGGAGAGAGAGGGGATGTAGACTGCCGGCAGGGTCACTCCCTGTGAGGTGGCTAGATCCCATACTAGAAGGGCCAGTCTGCAAAGTATGACTTGGTCCCGCCCTGTTTGCTGAGATACCCACAGGACAGTGGTGCTGTCTGTGAAAATCTTCAATGGACCATGCTGGAGGTAAGGTAGGATTGCTCCAAGGTCCAGAAGAATGGCCCTCATCTATCGAACACTGACATGTTCTATTTTGTGAGGCTTTGGCCACAGGCCCTGCACCCTTCGATGGCTCAGAGTTTCTCACCAGTCCAAGTCTGAGGCATCTGTGTGCATAACCTGTGTGGGTAGAGGTGGCTGGAGAGGTACACCTGGATTGTGCGTCACTTGTGCCAGCCACCACTGGATATCCTTTTTGAGGCATGGGAGGAGGGGAATCCTATACTCGAGAGGATGGGAGTGTTGGGTCCAGACTGATCAAAGTTACCACTGTAACTTTCTCATATACAGTCTTGCTAATGGTAACATGGGGATAGTGGCTGCCATGTAGCCCAGGAGTCTGTGGTACTGCCTTGCTGTCAATTCTTTTGAATGAAGGACAAGAAGCAGATGTGTAAGTTCCAGGTGGGATTTTTGGAAATGTATATGGAATCCCAGAGACTGTAGGAGGGACACTACCAGTTGTATGTGTAGCAGAGGGTCTCTTTGTTACCTACCTGGATTAGCAGGTCGTCCAGGTAAGGGAATACTTGGGATTCCTTTTGCCCTGCAGTAAGCAATCACTGAAACCAAGCATTTGGTGAAAACCCTGAAAGCAGTGGATAGCCCAAAAGGTAAGGCAGAGAACCAAAAGTGAGAATTACCCACCAAGAAGCTCAAGTATTTCCTGTATGTGGGCTTTATGGGGACGTGTAGATAAGCATCTTTCATATCTAAGGTGGCCATGAACCCTTGGTGGAGTAGGAGGGGAAAGATGGATGGCAAGGTCAGCATCCTGAAGGTAGGACCTTTAGGAAAAGGTTGAGACAGGAGAGGTCTAGAATTGGTTTCCATGGTCCGTCTTTTCTGGGAACCAGGAAAATCCTGGAGTAGAAGCTTCTTCCTTTTACGTCTGAGGGCACAGATTCGATGGTGCCTCGGACCAGCAGGGCTTGCAACACAGGCTGCAGGAAGTGCAACTGTTGTGTTGGGGGCTTTGGGATGGTCTTTCTCTCTGTGGGGGGTTAACCAGGTCATGAAGTAACCATTTTGAAGGATGGACAGGACCCATTTGTCTGATGTGATGCGAGTCCACACAGGGGAGGCAGTGAGAGAGAGACGAAGTGACAGAGGGAGGGGGTGGAGGGGGCAAGGTAGGCAGGTAGTCAGATGCTACCTGCCCTATCTGAAAAGGGCGGTCTCTGGCTAGAGGAAGCTGAAGCTCTAGCTGGGGGGGGGGGTTCCTGGTGGGTTTTCTAGTTCTGGAAGGAGTTGCAGGGTGAGAGCGCTTCCTTATGAACTGGGTTTTAGCCAGGTAATTTCTTAGACACTTTGGTATGGGAAAAACAAACAGGTGTTTCAAATCCTGCATTTTTTTTCCTTTTTGCTGTATTGACTTAAAGAGGTCTACCACTTTTGCACCAAACAAGGCCAAACTGTCCAGGGGTGCATCCATAAGCTTTGCCCTAAAGTCCTCAGGAAGGGGCTGTAGGCGTAGCCATGAATACCTTCTTAAAGCAGAAGCTGATGCTGCCGACCTAGCGGAGGCTTCAGCAGCATCATAACTGCACTTTATGAAGTGCCTGGTAAGCTGGGAGGTGAGGTTTCTACGACATTTGGGGACAGGGAGACAAACAAGTGTAAGGTCCTGGAGTGCCTTCCCCTTTTGTTGAAGGGTCTTGAATACCTCAGCCACTTTAGTCCCAAAAAGGGCACAGTTACCCAGGGGAGCATCCAGGAGTTTGGCCCTAAATATCATCAGGTAAGGGCTGTAGTCTTAAAAATGGCATCTTCTAAGGACTGAGGCAAAGGCTTCTGCAGAATCACAGCTGCATCTAACTGAATGTGTCATTTAAGACAATGAGATGAGGCTAGATGTTTGAGCCTTGGATAGTGAGTCAGGGAGATCTGACAAAAGCTTGGTGACCCGAGTCAAAAGGGCCAGGGCATATGTAGACATATGCATCTGGTAATTTACTGCCCTAAAGGCCAAGATAGCAGAAGTGTAAACTTTTTTTGCTAATGTGCTCCACTGCCTTACTGTCCTTGTCTGTGAGAAGGACAGAGATAGATGGAAGCAGTCTGGATGGTTTATCTGCAGAAACTGAAACAGTGTCAGGCTCTACAACAGGGCATTTAATCAGGAATGTTTCCCCTTCAGGGACCTTATAGAACGTGTCAGGCCTATGAAGGGCATGTGGTTGGGAATCAGGATTCACAGAGGCTGGACTGAAAGCATCCAAGAAGGCTAGTAAGACCGGAGGAATGGCAGAAGGAGCAGGAGAATCCATCTGCAACAACTCATAGTATCTTTTTTTTTTGAACCTCTGACATTTCAGAGAAATGCCTTGAAAATGGTTCTGATGAAAATCTGCTGGCAGAGGCAGATGCGCCAACCTGTGTGACTACACAATAAAGAGTTATCTGTGTTTGTAAATCCCACTTAATATATGCTCTCATTTTTGAGATGGTCTCACCAAAGATGAGGTCCTCTCCTGGGGAGTCTGTCTAAGAGGCTCCTCTGGGGAAGCATACCCAGAAGGGGATAGCATCTGAGACGCATAAGAAAGAGAATCCGAGGAGTCTGAGGAATCCTCAGCTTCAGGTTGCAGTGTATCCTTGACCTGAGGCCTGGGACCAATAAGTGGGGTACCAGCTGGTGGAGAAGCAGGCATAGCAGGCCTTAGGGACATAAAAGCATTAAACAGATTCTGGGAAAAGGCCTGCCAGTCAGGTTGGCTTTCTGCAGGGGGGAGACATGTTTAGTCTTTTACTTCTTTTTCAGGGAAACTCTAGGGCCTAAGGAGGGCCTAGATTCAGTTTGCTCTGATGCAGTGGAAGAGCCTGTCAGGACGGCCATAACAAGCAGAGGTTTCCCCTCATCGGCGGCGGCCATCTGCGAGACCTCCACGGACGTGCATTCCACTCTAGGTTCTGCGGCCCCCTGAACGGTACCCACTACACCTATATCAGCAGGCAAATGTTAGCCACAAGAGGGATGTCGGGTGGAGGAGATGCAGCAGCAGGCTCAGGCCTGGAAACTTTGGCCTTCTTTCTGGGTGGCTCTACAGTCTGAGTGCACGGCCCCTTCCATTGCTAGCGCCAGGCATTTAAGATGATGGTTTTCTAAGTACATTTTAAGGGAGTGCAGACGACTATGGAATGTCTTAGGTTTGACAGACACAGATCACACAAGTTTGATGGCTGTGTGTAGGCCCTAAGCAGAAAAGGCAGAGCTAGTGGGCATCCTTATGAGGGATTTGACGACAGGCATGCAGTGACCCAAAAGAATCAGAAAAAAAAAAAAAAAAAAAACGGTTCGGATGGGGTTGCTTACCTTTTAACTCATTCACTCCAGTGCAGCTCAGAAAACGCTGTCCAATTACTTCCACCATAGGAACAACAGTGTACCCTGAGCTCATTTTCAGATAATCCACTTGTAATACCATACAGAAAAAAAGAAGTTATGTCATACCATAACGTTCCATCTGATCTTCTTCCATCCATCACTGATGGGTACGGTTCCAAACCCTCGGAACCGAGTCGGCCAAATAAGCTAGCGTACACCAAACTCTCGAGCCATGTTACTACCCACAATGTCCTTCATCCCATACCTCAGATCAAGTTTGCAGAACATATAGCAGAAACATATATTAGAAACAGAAATAAAGGCAGAGGCCATCTCTGCGCAAAATCCCTAATACACCAAAATGACCCAAAGATCCGCCAGGAGCCCTTGGCGGGGGAAGGTGGGAGGGTGTGATGAATGGAAGAAGATTAACAACTCAGATGGAACGTTATGGTAAGACATAACTTCTTTATCTGAAGTTGTTAATCTTCTTCCATTCCTCACTGATGGGACTGAGTCCCTAGCTACTACAGAATCTGGGTGGCCCCTCAAGGAAGAACATTCTGGAGTACCATAGAGCCAAAGGCAGCTCTTCCCTTGGAGATCAGATCCAATTTGTAATTCTTGATAAAGGTATGGGGTTTAGCCAAAGTGGCAGCTGCACAAATATCATCCATGGAAGCCCTAGCACGAAAGGCCACAGCTCTAGTGGAATGAGGTTTAATGCGGCCATGAGCCGATTCCTCCTCCAGAGAATAAACAAAGGAGATGCAATCCCTAAGCCGTTTAGACAAGGTAACCTTAGACACTGCCGATCCCATTCTAGAGCCCGCAAAGGCAACAAAAAGCTGATCTGACTTACAAAATGACTTTGTCCTGTCCAAATAAAAATGTAACTGTCTGTGGACATCCAAGGAATGGAGACAGTATTCCCCTTTGCTGGTATAATTAGGGAAAAACACCGACAACTCAATGGACTGATTAATAGAGAATTCCAAAACCACCTTGGGTAAGAAAGTGGGATTGATGCGAAGTGATACTCTGTCCTTATGGAAAACCAAATAAGGACTCAGTGCATAATGCTTGCAGCTCTGATACACGTCTGGCTGAAGTAACCGCCACCAGAAACAAGGTCTTCCAGGACAGAAATTTCACATCACAGGTTGCAGCCGGCTCGAAGGGAGGTAGAGCCAAAGTTTGAAGCACCCTAGACATATTCCATGATTCCACAGGTTGCCTAATGGGAGGTCTAGAATGAAAAATCCCCTTCAAGAAGGTCTTACACAGACGAGAAGATATAATAGGAATTCTGTCTGAATCATCATGGAAATTGGAGATGGCAGCTAGATGCACCCGAATCGTGGATGCAGAAGCCCCGTTAAGGAAAAGATTGGTCATGTATTGAAGAACCGTAGCTACTGGAACAGAGACGGGATCCAGAGATAAGCTCTTCTGCCCACAAGGAAAAGCTTTTCCACTTGTCTTTATAAGGTTTTCTGGTAGAAGGTTTATGGGAGGTCAAAATAATATTTCGTACTGGAGAAGACAGTGATTCAAGCCTGGCTACTAACAGAAGTGGAGCAACCAAGCTGTCAGTTTGATCGTGGTCAGATTTGGAGACGACGACCCTTGGGGGTGAGAAATGAGATCCTGACGGAAGTCCAGGATCCAAGGAGGTCGGAGCAGGTGTGGCTGAAGGAAGGGGAACCAAACCTGTCGAGGCCAGAATGGAGCAATGAGAACCATTCTGCTTCTCAACCGAGTAGCTTTCCTTAAGACCAAGGGTATCAAGGGGATGGGAGGATAAGCGTACAGGAGACCCACGGACCAATCGTGAGTCAGAGCATTTCTCGGGGACTCCCTGTGCAGGGGAAAGAGGGCAAAGTAGCTGCTGCACTTCGTATTGGAGGGGGAGGCAAACAGATCGCAGCAAGGCTGGCCCCAGCAGCTGAAAATTTCCTCCACTACTCTCGGGTTGGGAGACCACTCGTGAGGAAGCAGGATGCATCTACTCAGCCTGTCTGCAATCACGTTGGAATGTCCCGGGATGAGTGTAGCAATCAGGAAACGGTTGGAAGCTATTGCCCACTGCCAAATTCTCATAGCTTCGTGGCAAAGGGGGGTAAGATCTGGTCCCTCCCTGCCTGTTGATGTACCAGACCACAGACATGTTGTCGGACTGGATAGCAATCGGTCCAAGAGGAGGAAGAGGATGGAGAGCTTGTAACACCAGTAACACTGCTCTGAGCTCTAGAACATTGATATGCAAGTCGACTTCTAGAGGAGACCATGTGCTTTGAACAGATTTTCCCTGAAAGTGGCCCCCCCACCCTATTAGGGAAGCGTCCGTAGTCACCGTGGCGTTGGGCTGAAGAGGCTGAAAGGGGCGACACCCAAGACTTTCGTCTATTCTCATCCACCAGAGGAGATCTTGTTTGCAGAGATCGGTGATGAGGATTAGTGTGTTCAAGGGGTGATGACTGTGTATCCATTGAGTTTGAAGAAGCCACTATAACAGGTGCATATGAAGTCTGGCCAGAATTTTCCTTGCAGACACTTTCCTGCGATTGAGTATCACTTGCACTTGTGTTCTCAGTCTTAAGAGCCTGTGATGAGGAAGAGATATTAGGCCGAGCAGAGTGATGAAGATAGCCCCTGTGAATTTCAGTTGTTCTGAGGGCTGAAGGTTTGATTTTTCTCAATTGACGGTAATACTCAGAGACTCCGCCAGAAACAGAGTGTAGCGGAGGGACCTGGTCAGTAAAGGCTTGGTGGGGGTGGAGAGGAGCCAATCGTCCAGATAAGGAAACACCTGGAATCCGTGAAGTCTCAAGTAAGGTGTCACCACTGCTAGAAATTTCGTGAACACTCTGGGGGCCGTCGAGAGACCAAAAGGCAGGGCTCTGAACTGAAAATGATTGGCTCCCAGCTGGAAGAGCAGAAGTCTCCTGGAGAGTTTGTCCATTTTGATATGGTAATACACATCCCGGAGATCTAGAGAGCACATCCACACACCCTCCCGAAGGAATGGAAGGATGGATTGAATAGTGACCATGCAGAACTTGGTCTGTATGACTGACGGACTTATTCAAACGACTGAGATCCAGGATGGGCATCCAGTCCCCCATCTTTTTTGGCACCAAAAAGAGTCTGTAGTAGAACCCTAATCCGCACTGATCTGGGGGGACCTGTTGGATGACTCACTTTAGAAGAAACTTCTTGATTTCGGAAGCTGCCTCCTCCCTTTGACTGGGTGGTATGTCGGGAAGGGAGAATTGAGGTCTTGGAAAGGATTTGAGGAGAATGTGATAGCCTCTGGTGATAATTCTCTGCAACCATAGATCATCGGCAATGGAGGACCAGGCTGTTTGGTGCAGAGAGAAACGTGCCCGACTGCTTCCAGAGGAAAGCAATCGGGCAATGCTTCAGGAGCGCTGATAGGGTCTACCAGCAGAGAAAGAATCTCTGGAGCCCTGATTCCGGTATCCCCCCTCTTTCCCTAAAGGGGCGTCTTCCACCGTTAGACCCCCCCTCTGCCTCTGGAGGAGTCCTCGCCATGTGCGTCACAAAAGAAACCTTGCGACTTCTTGTGCCACAACTTTCCACTCCTCTGGTTCCTGAAGAAAGAACACTGAGGTTTGGAGAAGTGCAGGCCCATGGCAGACAAGGTCTTTCCATCCTGCTCGCACCTGGCCAAAGTATCCTTGACCTTAGAACCAAAGAACGCGGAGGGCTCAATAGGGCCGTTCAAAATGGAAGACATGAAAGAAGTAGGTCAGATATGCGCATCCAGGCATGACGTCAGACAACCATGCCAGCACCTGTTACTCTAGCTGCTCCTTCGGTTGCGTGGGAATTCGAAATCGCTTCAAGGGTGGCAAGTTGGGAAGCCACTTTGTCACGTGCCTTGACACTTGACCCGCGAGGCTATCAGAGAGTTCGGAAATAAGGTTTCTCTGGAGTCTCGTAAAGTGTGCCAGGAAATTCAGCGAATGCACGGCAAAGGTCGCTGCAGCAAAAACTCGTTTCCCTAACCTGTCCACCGCCCGGGACTCCCTGTTGGACGGATGAACAGCAGGACTCTCTTCTGCCAGGTCCTTTTTTGTGGCCGCCGCCACCACCACAGCGTCTACTGGCAAGCCTTTTGACCAATGGGGTTGATCCTCTGGAGGAGAAAGTACCTTGTCTGATCTCCTGGGGATAGCTTTTCTACTGAATCTGGACTCTTCCACACTCGCTGCACGATGAATTTGACCAACTCATCTGCAGAAGGGGTCACCCAGGAAGTAGTGGGCCAGGAGCGGAATGCTTGTAGGAATAAGGATTCCTCCAGGGAAGGGGTGGAAGATTTCCAGTCACCCCGCTGACTCGAACTCTCCAAGATATCCCCAAAGGAAACATTGTCAGGATGTGATCTAGGGGAACCTCCCCATCATCGTAATCCGTATTCTCAGTAAGGGACTCTTCAGGCGAGTCCATGTGTTTTCTTTTGCACACCCTCTTTCGAGGGTGCACTTCGGTGGGGATGTCTGAGGAGGCCTCGGAAAGGGGTGCTTTGGATTAGTGGTCCCCTGCTAAGGGCCAGTGATGGCTGAGTTAGAGGGGGAACCAGAGGCGGAGCTGAAGGAGGGGGATTGCTAGCTGCCAGCACCCTTTCCATAATCTGGAAGGTGGGCCCACCCGAAGAGGGATGGGAGCCCAGAACCGAAGGGGACTGAAATGGAACCGGGGTCACACCCTGCTCCAAATGGCCCACCTCAGAGACTGGAGTTTGAGAAGGGTTCGGTGCGGATATAACTCTCGGATCCGACACAGGAACCGAAAGGACCATCGATGCCGGGGCTGGAATAGAGTAGTCCACCCCCAAAGCAAGGGGCTGAGTAAGGTGGGATGCTGTCCAACTAATACCCACCAGGTCTTAGATGCTTCAGGCATCACAGTAGTCGGTGCCGAAGGAAGGGGTCCCGTTGAAAGCTATGGGCAAGGACGCCTTGGAACCGAAGCATCCCCAGCAGGAGAATACGAAGGGAGTCGAAGAAGGAAAAATCCCAACACCCGGAGCGGAACAGGGTCTGGAGATTCCTCTTTCAGTCAGTACCTGATCAACGAGATGAACAATGTCTATTCCGGAAACGCTCCTGGCAGACCTAACCGATATCCCAGAAGGGGATTCAGGCCGGTCCAGAAAGGGACTGTAGGCTTGTCCGGCAAATGGATCCACAGAAGATGAATACCTGGTCTGTGATAAGGAACTCAACGGAGCCATGGATTCTGATTTGAATAGCGTAAACAGTAAGGTTGGCACCGAGAGGGGGCTCAGAGCCGAAGTCACAATCGGGGTAGTAGTTAAAATCAGATCCGAGGTCATCGGAGCCGGTGTCTGTAGTGAGGTCGGTGCAGAGGTATCCAGAACCAGACTGGTTGGAGCCAAAGTAATCAGCAGTTCAGTAGTCATCGGTGCCGAGCCCGGAACAGACAACGACAATTCAGACTTCCCAGAAACTGCGCTCGGCACCGAAATCGGTGGCACCGAGGCAGCGAGCTGATGCTCGGAGGAAGATCTACAGGCCTTAGATCGATGGGTCTTTCCCCTGTCACCGGCCGGTGAAGTGGGGTCTGAGCAGGGACGCTTCTTGTCCTTGACAGGAGGGGTTGAGACCTCCGCAGAAATAGCCTCCGAGAAAGGAGAGGAAAGCAATCCTTTCAGAATCAATTTGTTGTGCCATTCATTCAACGTTTGTTGACTAAAACTCGCACAAATATCACATGGGGAAATCGCAGAAAGTTGTGAAACGCCCAAACAATAAACACATTTAAAATTCAACTCACTGTTCGGCAATTTACGAAGTGCAGTGTTTAAAACATGAAGTACCCTTTTTCTCTGACATACTAGCACTCACTGAAACAAAAGGAGAGAGGGAGAGACAGGCAAGACTACCAGCAATGGTATGAAGAATTACCACGAGGGTGGTAAAATGCAAGGAAAGGCAAGAAAATACCAACAATGGTAAAAAAGGAATACCTGTGGGTAGAGCTAGACAATGAGAAAGACACTAGTAGAAAAATTAGTGGAGAAACACACACTTTCTACAAGTCAAAACTACTTAGCTGGAGAGCTCGGTGATAACGCTGTTATATGGCTGCGCAGCAAAAGAGATCTGGGGTATGGGATGAAGGGCATTGTGGGTAGTAGCGTGGCTCGAGAGTTTGGTGTACGCTAGCTTGGTGTTTGGTCGACTCGTTTCCGAGGGTTCGGAACCGTACCCATCAGTGAGGAATGGAAGAAGATTAACAACTTCAGATGAAATGCTCATATCTCTTTAACCATAAGAGTTAGACTAAAAATGTAAATGGGAATGTTGCTCAGCAGACACTGGCCTTTGCAACAGTGTAAATGTTGACAGTGTCTCTCCAAGTATTTATGAAATATTTGCCAAGGAATGTTGATATGCATATTTTTTACCTTTTTGGTAAAACAAATCGCAATATCTTGGTGACTGTACCATGTACTCATACAATTTGTAATCAATTTATCTGTATAAATGTCAGCTTTAAAATTATACCTTAACCATTACTGTAAGATGCTCCTTTACTGAGATATCCACAGATATATGATTAATATTATATTTCTCATAACTGATAATTAAACAAAACATAATATCTCATCACCTTAACAAAGAGAGACTACATATCAGTGTACAAGTTGTGTAATCAGATTCAAAACAATGCATCATGCTTGTTGTCACCATACACCCTTGCAAAGATATGGGCATAACAATGAGAAATATGGCTAATGTATAATTTTCATAATCCTATTAATACTGTCTTCAAAATTAGGTATTACTAAGCATGTTGACATCTTCCCTAGCAAAGTTATTTAACAAAATATGAAAAAAATACTATAATTTTCATAACCTAAGTCCTAAGCAAACTGTGATATCTGTACATGTGTACAGCACACAGATACAGTTCTTTTACCATGTTGTAAGTATTAATACTGACATCAAAATGAGGTACTACTTAGAATGTTGTCATGTTCCCTAGTGTATTTACGAGACGTTATTTTCCAAAATATGAAAAAATACAATAATTTTCGAAACTCAAGACCTAAACAAACTATGATATCTGTGTATAGACACACTTCTTTTACCACGCAGTAAGTACTAATACTGTCTTCAAAATGAGTGATTACTTACCACATTGACATGCTCCCTAGTAAATTTATTTACTGAAATATGAAAAAAAATTAAGTTCCAGAACCTAACACAAGTACAGTTGTGTATACTTACCATAAATGTAGATGTTCAAGTGTCTTCACTGTTGCAGTCATCACTGTAGGGTTCTTCCAGCCGGCAGGCAGTCCTCGGTCGGCCAGAATCCCAAAGTCTGGGTCCGGCGTCGGCTGTTCAGTCATGTTTCCTGACGTCAGAGCGCCAGGAGTACAAAGCTGCCAGCCGACGCCATGTTCTCCAGTTTTTCTTGCCCCAGATGTCAGGTGCCTAAAAAATGAAGGCCAATAGTAAAAACCAAAAAATAACATACCACAAACCCCATAGCCTGTAGCAAATACACCTCAGAAGAAAGGTGAAGTAGGTAAGCACACTAGTGAAAGTATAAGAGGGGACTGGAAGGAGGGTAACCCAGACTGCAACAGTGAAGACACTCGAACATCTACATTTATGGTAAGTGTACACAACTGTACCATGTTCATCGTGTTTCACTGTTGCAGTCATCACTGTAGGGTTGAATCCCAAAGGTGAGATAAGGGGTGGTGGTTATAGAGAAGAAGGAGCGGCTAGAAGGCCCTGCAAGACTGCAGAAGCAAAGCCTGCCCTAGACTTAGAGTAAAGAGGGAGATTATAGTGCTTAGAGAAAGTATGCACTGAACTCCAAGTCGCAGCTTCCAAAATATCTTTGGTAGGTACTCCCCTGAGAAAGGCAGCTGAAGTAGCAGCAGCTCTGGTAGAGTGAGTCCTAATTTTTCCTGGGATTTGCTTTCCATGATGAGAGTAACAGAATATGATTCCATGCGCAATCCATTTAGAAATGGTCTGTTTTTAAATAGCTTTGTCTTGGGAGTTGTTGCATAAGAAACAAACAGTTGCTCTGTTTTCCTGATATCTTTGGTTCTGTCCAGGTAAAAATGAAGTTGTCTGTGTACATCCAAGGCATGCAAGATCATTTCCCCCATATTTTGTGGATTAGTGAAAAAAGTTGGCAGGTGAACAGTTTGATTTAAAGCCACTTTGGAAACCACTTTAGGCATGAAAGTAGGATTAGTCCTTAAAGACACCCTATCTTGGTGAAAAAGATGGTAAGGTTCCACAGCCATGAGTGCTTGTAACTCCCGAGACTCTCCTGGCTGAAGTCAAAGCCAGTAGGATAGCTGTCTTCCATGATAAATACTTAATATCAGTTGTGGCAGCAGGCTCAAAAGGAGGCAGAGTGAGTTTTTCCAGAACATAGTTGAGGTCCCAGGCAGGTATGGGTGGTGTCCTAGGGGGCCTTAAATTCTTTTCTCCTCGTAGATATTGTTTCAGAAGTGGATGTGAAAAGAGTGGAGGGTCTGTATTGTAATGTGCAGAGTTAGCAGAGGCATGAATTTTTATGGAGGAGAAGGATAAACCCTTTTGTAGCATGTCTGTTAGGTAAAGCAAAATCAGAGGGATATTAGGAATGAGAGGATCCGAATCCTGAGCATGCATCCAGGTGCAAAATCTCTTCCATTTGCCTGCATAAGATTTTCTAGTGCTAGGCCGTCTGGCTTCTAAGATAACATCCATGACCTTTTTGGGAAGGGGAGGATTAATCATAGATCCTGAATTTGCCAGGCTGAGAGTTTTGACATGAGAGTGCAGAACCTGGCCCTGGTGTTGGGACAATAGATTGGGAATCTGAAGCAAAATCCAAGGTGGTTCCTGAGATAGATTCTTCAGTGTTGAGTACCAGAATTGACGAGGCCAATTTGGGGCCAGTAGAATCATCATCTTGGGCTTGTCCTGTTTGATCTTTAATAACACCCGTGGTAGAAGAGGTAGTGGTGGAAAGGCATACACCTTGAGGTTTTTCCAACTGAATGATAGTGCATCCACTTTCTATGCTAGCCTGTGAAAAGTCCTTGTGCAAAAAATCTGTAACTGGTGGTTGAAGTGGGATGAAAATAGATCTATGTCCGGGCAGCCCCAGGCTTCTGTAATCATCTTGAATATGTGGGTGTCTAGCATCCACTCGTGTGGGTCTGACAGGTTCCTGCTCAGGCTGTCTGCCAAAGTATTTTGTTTCCCTGGCAGGAACTGAGCTTGTAGATCCACTTTGTAAGCTAGTGCTGTGTTCCATAGAGTCATGGCTAGTCTGCAAAGGGGGTAGGAATGTGAGCCCCCCTACTTGTTTATGTACCACATAACTGTGGTGTTGTCTGTTCGTATCAGTAGTTGTCCTGGCTGTAGAAGATCCCTGAAGCCCAAGAGGGCATTCTGTACAGCTAACATCTCTTTTAAGTTGATATGTAGGTGCTTCTGATCCTCTTTCCAAAAACCTTGCAAACCCTTTCCCTGCAAGTGGGCTCCCCATGCGTAATCCGAGGCATCCGTGGTTAACACTTGGCTGGCTGGAGGTAGACTGAAGGCTTTGCCTTTGTTGTGAAGACATGGACCACCAATGGAATTCCTTTTGTAGGCAAGGCAAGACAGCAGTCTGTGTGTCTAGACTGTGGCAATGTTGGGACCATACACTTTTTAGGTACCATTGTATTTTTCTCATATGAAGTCTTGCATTTGGTCTTGCATTTGGTATGAGAAGGATGCAGGAGGCCATGTAACCCAAAGCCTGCAGGAATTTCCTTGCAGTTAGCAGAGTTATAGAAGCCAAGGTTTTGAAAGTAGAAGCCAGCTGTATTTGTTTTTCGGATGTCAGGAATGCCATCTGGGTTGTTGTGTTTAAAAGAGCACCCAGAAAAGTTATCTGTTGTGTGGGGGTCAAATTTGACTTTTTTATGTTTACAGTGAATCCCAGGTACTTGAGAAGATTTTGAACAAATTGCAGGTGGAGTAAAACATCCTTGCTGTCTGCTTGAATAAGGCAGTCGTCCAGATAAGGGTAAATTTGAATACCCTTGAGTCTGCAATAAGCTACTACTGGTGTCAGGCACTTGGTGAAGACCCTGGGCGCAGTAGACAAGCCAAAGGGCAGCGCAGAGAATTGGTAATGTTTCGAGCCGGCCTTGAACTGGAGGTATTTTATGCACTCCTGTCTGATAGGGATGTGAAGGTAAGCCTCTTTTAAATCCAATGTTACCATCCATGCATTTTTGCTCAACATTGTCAGGAGCTGCTGCAGAGTAAGCATTTTGAACTTTGGTACCTCCAGGAAAGTATTTAAGACTGACAGATCCAGGATGGGTCTCCATGAGTTTTGCTTTCTGGGAACTAGAAAGAGCCTTGAGTAAAAGCCCTGCCCCATCTCTGATTGTGGAACCAGTTCTATGGCCCTCATAGACATGAGGGATCCCACCTGGTTTAATGCCTCGGACCACTGGTGTTTTGGTAGGTCTGGCCATCCGTTTGGTCTTGGCAAGGTATGAAAGTGGAATTTGTAACCTCTTGAAACTACATCCAGAACCCACTTGTCTTTGGTTATGCAAGTCTAATTTTGTTGAAAAAGAGAGAGTTTTCCTCCTAGAGGAGCATCCAGGAGAGAAGTTCCTGGAGCCATGCAGGGGGAGTCATTGAGCCTGTTTTCTAAATGATTGAGGTCTGTCCTCTCCACCCCTGGGGGTGGAAGCACTCCATTGTCTAGGTCTGTAGGAGGCCTGTGTTTGAGGCCTCCCTCTGGTGCACCTATATCTACCCCTCTAAGACCTGTCTGAGCTGGGAAAAGACCAATTTTTTGTTGGCCAATTTCTGCTAAATCTAGGGGGCTGAACTTGTAAGAAATCCTTAACCGTTTGCATGGATTTTGCCTTATCCTCCATTTTCTTTATCACCTCTTCAGCCTTAGGCCCAAACAAAACATTATGCTGAACAGGAGCATCCAGTAACTTTGCTTTCACTTGATCAGGTAAGTTTTGTTCCTTTAACCAAGCATGTCTTCTAATGACTGTGCCAGAGGCAGCCGCCCTGCAAGAAGCCCCCAAGGCATCAAAACCACAGTGTAAACCATGCTTCCCCACTTGTTCAGTAGCATGCATCAAATCATGTAATTCCTTATTATCTGCACATGCAGAAATGGTGCCTAACTTTTGTTTCATAACAGACAGTAGAAATTGCTGATATTTCAGCATATGAAATTGGCAATTTAAAGCCCTCAGCGATAAAGTAGCAGAAGTATACACTTTTTTGCCCCATCTCTCCAAAGCTCTGGAATCCTTATCTGTCGGAATAGGATTTTTAGCAGAGGCAGCCTTAACCCCCTTAGGACCCTGAGAAATGGTTTCTGGATCAGCAGTAGGATTTTTGTAAAGGAACTGGTGGGAGTCAGGGACCCTGTAATATCTGTCGGGCTTAGCAGGAGCTGGAGGAAAGGAGTCAAGAGTTAAATTAGCCTCAGAAAAAGCATCATCCACAACATCCAAAATAGGAGGAATAGCCAGGGGTCTATGTTGGGGAAGAAGAAGGAAATCCCTGAGCCTTCTCTTAGATTCCGAGTACTCCTGTCCCTCCCAGTGAAAATGTTCCCTCATGTCATGTAAAGTTTCCCCAAAAGAAAAATCCTCAGGTGGAGAAGCTGATGGAATAGATTCCTCAGCATCAGAATCCTCATAAGGAGGGAAAGAATATTCCTGTTCAGAGGAAGACACTGAAGAAATAGATGCCTGATCAGAAGAATCATAGTCCAACTCTTGCCTTGGCCTTTTGTCTGGAGGGGGATGTGAACCCCTAATCATGGTTAGCAAGTCCTCCGCCATTTTAAGTAACTGTTTCTGTGATTTGGGTCCCGGATCAGAAGAGGCCTGGGCTGGTGTCTTAGATTTAGAAGGAGTCTTTGCCCTGGGTTTTGCCTTTATCAGAAGCTGTGTAGGCCTGAAAACCCCCTCGGACGCTGGTACCTGCACAGTGGCTCCGGACCCATCAGCGGGAGCATTGTCCGAAGGTCCTGCAGCTGGAGTACTCAAAGGCCTAGTTGGCTCCTCGTGGGAGTCCGTTTCGGCTATCGGTTCTGAAATGGCCGACGACAGGGGCTGCGAAAGCGCCTCACTGACGACGGTCGAACCTGAAGCTGGCTCTGGTTGTGTAACGTCATCTGATTTGGATCTCGGAGGCTTGTCCTTATCCTTGCGTTGTTTGTGAACTCCAGTAGTCGGAAGTGTGTCCGACGACATTTTATAATTAAATCGTCTACCAAAGTAATGAAAAGCAAAATCGTACCTCCGCTTAATCGTACGTTGGTTAAATCTAGCACAAAACTGACAAATAGCTACGTTGTGGTCAGGGCCTAAACAAGGAATACAGTAAGAATGGAAATCCTTATGAGGCATTTGCTTCCCACAAGAAATGCAATTATTAACTTTTTCTGACATCGGACTGGAGCAAGAAAAAAGTTTTCCCAACGGGATACTTAGCTTTGAGAAGAAGAAGTAAGTCTTCAGACTGAAGCACGAAAAAATATCAGGAGTCAGTCGACCGGCACTTGCGAACTGCTTTCACCGCATGGCAAGAAAGACTGGAGAACATGGCGTCGGCTGGCAGCTTTGTACTCCTGGCACTCTGACGTCAGGGAGCATGACGGAACAGCCGACGCCGGACCCAGACTTTGGGATTCTGGCCGACCAAGGACTGCCTGCTGGCAGGAAGAACCCTACAGTGATGACTGCAACAGTGAAACACGATGAACATTTATCTGTACATAGATATGTGTACAGCATACAGACACAGTTCCTTTACCGTGTTGTAAGTACTAATACAGTCTTTAAAATTAGGATTTACTTTGCATGTTGACATATTCCCTAGCAAAGTTATTTACGAAAATATGAAAAAATATAAAAATTTTCATAACCTATCCTATTCACCTGAGCTGTGCCTGCAAATGGTCCATTGAAATCAGTGCACTAGCTCAGTAAACAAAGTTAATAAATAAATAAA
Organism: Protopterus annectens; assembly: GCF_019279795.1. Classification (NCBI taxonomy): domain Eukaryota; kingdom Metazoa; phylum Chordata; order Ceratodontiformes; family Protopteridae; genus Protopterus; species Protopterus annectens. Next base: position 528,539,151 of record NC_056749.1, on the reverse strand, counting down.
ATAGCTAAATGGATTGTCCAATTATGTAAAAGCTTTTCTCCGACACACTAATGCATTACTTTCCCCGGTAATCCCTTCAGTTGTTTGTGTTGTGTATGCACAAACACCAAAATGACACAGTAAACTATTTTGCCTAGCGGCCAATTCAGCAGTCTGACCATCTATGTACAAGCACTTCTCTGATACACAATGCATTATTTCCCCAAGCAACATCTTCACTAGTATGTCCAGGTATACACAAGCACACAAATGAAGCATTTCCCCAAATAAGCCTTCAGTTAACATTTCCTAGTATGTGCAATCACCAAAATGAAGTATTCCCTTCAATAAACTTTTAGTAATGTGAATGGCATTGGCATCTGTTGAGAGTTTTACCTGACAAGTGATAATGACTCAGTGTTATACAGTAACTGCACAGACTGTAATTTAATAATGTAATAATGAGTTGCATTTCATTGCCAAAAGGTTCTGCATTCTCAGAAAAAGGTGATAATTGTTGTACATAAACTGTTGAGTAGACACTCATTACATTCCTGAGTAAACATTCATTACCAGTCTGTTAGGGAAAAGACCAGAGTAATTCACCAATGGTATTTCTGATTGCTGTGCACAGGAATGCCCCAGAAAATGAATCCTTTTGGTACCAAACTATTTACTTATTCATTGTTGAGCAGGTTAGCCCCACTAGGTCAGTTGCTTCTTTTAAGGGGAGACCAGAGATGGTATTTATACTAAGAGGGGAGATTTAGCCAAGCATAAGGGATCTTTCCCTTTTTTCAATAAGTGCAACTGGATCTTTTATATCCACCTGCACTAACACCAACTCAAGCAGATGGGGGCTCAATTTAGCTTCACAGATTAGTACTAGTACTACGCTAATTGCTCTTGTGGGCCATTTTAAGCCTAGTCAATTACCTCACATGAGAATCAAACCTTGCACGTTGTATCTATAAGGTAAACACCTTACCATTATGCCAAACTCCAAAAGATGGATAAGTCAGGAGTGCAGCACCCCCCTTATGCTGCACTACAGTGTTAGCAGTGATCTACCTGGTATAATCTGGCCTATGCCATAGCTGCAGGTATGCAATAGTCAAGACTTAAAACTTCTTAGGAACTATGAGACAAAGATCACCACCACACACACAAACTGTCTCTGTAGCAATAGCAGAAAGTGCAGATGAAGAAACAGGTCATGTTGAAATAGCCAACATAAATCATTTCTCAAACAGCTATAACGAGAAGCTAGATCATTCTATTTTAAATAAGTATTCCTGCAATATATCGCGAAAAGTCTAGTTTATATTACAACAAACTAAGCCAACAGCATCATGTTTAGTTCTGAGTGTTTTTTCTTTCTTGAAATTCATTTTTTTTTTTTTTTTTTTTTTTACACAGAGCAACTTCTCTTCGAGTTCCTTACACTTCTTCGGGCCTAGTGCCCTACTGTAAATAATTACATCTAAACTGAAATAAACAGCCAGCCTTCTTTGTAAGTGATATTTATAATATAGTTCAGTAATATTGATGAACTAAAATATTGTCCCAATTGCTGGCTGTCTTTTGTATTGTATTTTATTCATAATATAGCAGCTCATAGTGTGTTAAACTGACTAGAATGATGTGTCACATTTGTTCTTGAGAGTTTAGTTTTTCTCTGAGGTCTTTTCTTGTTTCAAGTTGGAGGAATATCAAATTAATTGTTTTGATGACTCACATTCTTAATGTTGGTATTCCAGTTATCTGATGCTAAAACTAAGCTAAAAACACACTGACCTTTCTGACCACAGTAACATTAGGTCATAAAATAAATGTATGCCCCTCTTTCATAGTAGTTTTCTTGAAAATGCTAATTTGCTGCAGCAGATGGTACAGCAGTGACATGAAGATCACTTTCTAATGATCATAGAGAAAAAGGAAAAAACATTCTTTAAATTGTATCTCAAAATATATTTGAAAGAAAAAAGGCTTAAGAAGCAATACAAATGCAAACAACTCTTTATGATATTCAGGAGATACTTTGGTATTCGGGGGAGTGTGGGGTGCTGCATAGTAATAACCCGTTGTACACAACAGAAACAACTAAGGATGAAAACATCCCACTTGTGCTTGAGAGGGGTATATGAGGTAGGATGGAAACAATATAAATGAACTACAAGAACATAGCCTATGACATATGAAGAAGGGCAAGGCAGCAGTGATGCACTCCTCTGCATGAATCTCACAGGAAACTGCATGAGATGTACAGCAGAAAACATGGTGAAGACCTCTCAACTGGTACGCAGCTTTCTAAATGTAATCTTTAAAGATGTGCCACTTATTTGCCAAAAAACACAATTTTATGAAAAACAGAACAAAAATATGAGGCAAAAATCTAGACATTCTGCAAAAATCTGTACATTTGAGAGGAATGGTCCTTACTACACATATAAAATAAGTGTGCAGAACCATCGGGTGTGGTTATTGAAATATCACACAACATTGCAACTACATACCTCTCAAAATGTCCAGACTTTCAAATATTTCTGTATACAATGACAGGGATTTGAGTTTCAGAGAGAAAACTGGTGCTGGCTAGTCAAGTTTTAGTACAGCATCAACCCAAAAAAACAAATAAAAAAATATTACATGGAGAAAATGCAAGGCATTATGAGGCAACATTCTCCCGAGTGAACACACTCACATGCACTTGTTCTGTCAATGTCTCAAATGCTAATATTTTAAAAGTGCCCCACTCTATTGAGAATTGAAAATCCCCAATTCACTGAGAGCTACAAGTGCCACAGCAAAAACAGACAGCTTTCACGCAGAGCTAATGCCTCTGATAAAGCAGGATATTACTGCAGAATCGGCTGGGTTGCTAAATGCAGAAGAAACTATAACCACCACCCTATTAGCTCCAGGAACACAGACATTCATAAATATCGGGTATCCTGTTATATCTTCTGGGAGGTATGTTTATACACTTGCTAAAGAGGTTAAACGTTTGGAGCTGTGCAAGAGGTGTTAAGAAGTACAGCAGCAACTGAAAAGAAGATTACATGCTGAAACAGCAAGAATCCAATTAGCTGTCACTACTTGCTTCATGCAGTGCACAGAGGATCGGCTTGCAGTGACAAGAAGTAAATACAGTGCAGGGCGAGCTGATTTTCTCCTAAAAGTCCAATGTGAACATCACATAACTTTGCAGTGAAAACTAAGTTGAGAAAGTAACTGATAAAGTTCAGGTACTTTTACAACTTATTATTTTTACAATGGAGCTAAAATATGACTGTTAAGTGTCACGTGCTTGTAGAAGGCACTCAGATGCAATATCATACAATTACTATCATCTCATAGTATGCTCAGATTTAAGCACACAGGCGCCATGTGACAGTACTCGGGGTTAACAAGTTAAATTCGAAGATCTAATGGCAGGTTGAGCTGACAATCAACTGGCGGCAGAGAAGTTCTAGGAAAGGTACTTGCAGACGCCGCTTTTATGGTCCATACACCCTCGGCCAATGTCAGAAGTCCCACGTACCTAGTAGTGACTAGAAGCTTTTGTATACTGGCTGGATGTAGGGGTAGCTAGCAGAGGATAACGCAAGGGTTTTGAATACTGCAACATGAGAATAGAAGGACATCAGGCTACTGCAGGACCCGTGAGCAGTGCCAAAAGTTAGGCAAGGCAGGAGACAATGTCAAAGCTCCTTTGATGCCTTTGCCTGTGATTGAGGAGCCGTTTCAGAGGGTAGCTATGTATATTATGGGGCCTCTGAGTACCCAAAGATCCACAGGAAAGAAGTATATCCTAGTGGTAGTAGATTACGCTTCCATATACCCTGAGGCAGTGGCTCTGTCCTCCACTGAGGCATCTCCATAGAAATTATCAGCAGGATAGGTTTCCCAAAAGAAATACTGACTGACAGAGGTGCCAATTTCATGTCAGATCTGTTGGCTTGTCTGTGGGCACACTGTTGGGGGAAGCACCTAAAGACCATCCCCTACCATCCCCAGACTAATGGTCTTGTGGACAGGTTAAACTGTATACTAAATACCATACTAAGGGCATTTGCAGATCAGTTTAAGAAAGAGTGGAACAAATATTTGCCCCATCTGCTGTTTGCTTACAGAGAGGTTCCCCAGGAATCCACAGGTTTTTCACCCTTTGAGTTGCTATATGGGCACAGGGCGAGGGGACCTTTAGATTCGATTCATGATGCGTGGGAGTCCAACAAGGTGTCTGTTGTAGCATATGTCCTAAACATTAGGGCAAGGCTCATGCAGCTCATGGGTTTGGCCTGGGAGAAACTGGAAGGAGACCAAAAGCAGAAAAATGCCTGGTATGACAAGAATGCTTGAGCCAGAGAGTATGCTGTGGAGCAGCAGGTGTTGGTTTTCATTACTGTCAGACACAATAAGCTGCAGGCATCTTTGAAGGGAACCTCCAAAGTAGTAAGGAAAGTCAGTGATGTCAACTACGTGGTAGAACTCCTAGGCAGGGGCTCAAATTCTACCATGTTAAAAAGATGAAACCTTACCATAACAGGGAGGCCCTTGAGCTAAGCATTTGCATTAAGAGAAACAAGGAGTCTGAGGGGGATCTATTGCTACAGTGAGAGCCAGCCAGCAAAATACCAAGTTGCTATGATATGACAGTGCATCACTGTATGGGGTCAGCAATGCCAATGCAGATGCATTCTTTTGTTGACTTGGATGCATGCTTGGGGTCACTGTTGTGGTGAAAGATGAAATTCCTCTTCATCCTCAGCTTTCTAGCACATACCTGAAGGTTTTGGGCCAAAAGTGACTGGTATTTGGAACTGTTCATAATTCCCTCATCCTTGACTAAAGCTCCAAGTCCAGCTGAAGAAAAGCAACCCCAAAGCATGACACTGCCACCACCATGCATCACTGTGGGGATGGTGATCTTTTGGTGATGTGAAGAGTTGTTTTTGCACCAAACGTACCTTTTGGAATTGTGGCCAAAAAGTTCAACCTAGGTCTCAGAGTATAACACATTTTCCCGCATGCTTTGGGAGACTTGATGTATTGTTTTGCAAATTTTAGCCAGGACTGGATGTTTTTCTGTATAAGAAAGGCTTCCATCTTGCAACCCTACAGCATAGTCAAAACATATGGAGAATATGGGAGCTTGCTGTCACATGTAGTACACAACCAGTACTTCCCAGAAATTCTTGCAGCTCCTTCAGTGTTGCTTTATGTCTCTTGGCAGCCTCCCTGACCAGTTTTCGTCTAGTCTTTTCATCAGTTTTGTAGAGACGTCCAGTTCTTTGCAACGTCACTATTGTCCCATATTTTGTCCATCTTCTGATGACCGTCTTCACTGTGTTCCATAGTATATCCAATGTTGTGGAAATTTTTTTGTACCCTTTTCCTGAGTGATACCTTTCAACAATGAGATCCCTTCGATGCTTTATAAGCTCTCTGCGAACCATGTCTTTTGCTGTAGCAGGCAAATGAGTAAATGTCAGGAAAATCTTACTACGAGAGCTAAACTTTATTTGGGGTTAATCAGTCTCTCTAACTAATGGCAGGTGTGGACCCAAGAAGACTGAATGCTGTAATTAAATTAAAAGGTGCTTCAACAAAGTATTAGTTTAAGGGTGTGCACACTTATGCAACAAGCCTATTGTACGTTTCTTATTTTTTTTTCTCCTAAAAGATTTGTTTTTCAATTGAATTGTACAGGTTCTAGGTCACATTAAAGGTGGGAAAAGTTTTGAAATGATTTACTGTGGTCTCACTTTTTTGTAAATCATAAAAACCTGGCATTTTAACATGGGTGTGTACACTTTTTATAACCACTGTACCGCATCATAAAAATGGCTAAAGTGTGCTATGAAGCTCCAGGAACTAGGGATCCTGTTGCAGGGGATCTTGCTGAGGTACAAAAATACACCGTGTGTGGAAGTCTTACACACAACGTAGCTAACTCCAGGGATACACAATTTAGATGACGCCATTGCCTCCATGTCTTTAGAATATATCCCTAGTCTACCTACGAGAAAGGCATTATTACAACAAATAGGTAGAATGTGCCACAAACAATTTGAGGATACACAAGTCCCTGACACAACATTGGAGACATTAGATACGAGTCTGATTCCTTTTCAGAGGGGAATATTTGCAGAAAAGTGAATGGTAGATGATTGTACCGGTAATACTGTCATTGCTTTCAGTGCTGTGAACAACTTGTATTTAAGTTGGGCTACCATCTGGATAACGGATGGTACGTACTTTTGCAAGGGTGTACTGTGGTGGCAGCTTTACAGTGTACATGGGCTGGTAAAACATGGGGGTTACACCAAGTCCATGCCTTTGCTGTATTGTTTTAAGTGTAAGAAATCATTAACAGCATACAATATGATATGGCACTGTGTCTTCCACTTGGTCTCTGAGAATGACTTCCACACCAGTTTGCAGTTTGTGTTGTGGGATTCGAGGTAGCAGATATCAAAAGTATTGGGATGAATATTAGTGGGGCTGCCTCGAAAGGATGTTTATTCCATTTCAAGAAGAATGTAAAAAGTGCAAACGTTCGGTCTAGCTTCCCTATATAACTCCTCCTTGACCTTTCAGTTGTCTGTGAAGTCTTTAGTAGCATTAGCCTTTCTCTCTGAGGTGGAAGTACTGCCCACGTTTCATGCTTTAAAGGAGACATTATCAGATGAAGGCAGAGACCTACTCAGATATTTCTTGGACTGGTATGTATAGGGGAAAGTGAGGAAATTTACAGCAAGAACAACAGATTTTAACAGATTTTCTCCACTTTTCCCTATATCTTTCTGGAAAATAATTGGATCTCAACGCTCTGTTTCTGCCACGCACCCAGAACTCCTTAGAAGCATGGCATCACCGCCTTAAATGTGTTCTTGGTGCACAAGCAGCGCATCTTTCTGTGTTGATGACAGCTCTAGCTAGAGAGCAGAATCGAGTGGAGGAATTGCGAGCATGGCTTGTTGCAGGTCGTCCCCCTTCACCTAAAAAGAAGAAGCTGAAACACAGGCATGCACAATTCGAACTGGTCCTAGGTAATAAACAGAATTATTCAGCTGTTGAGTTTATGCAAGCTATTACAAGGCTGTTTAAAATGTGATGTTGGATGTTGAATCCTTCTACAGGTAATGGATATCTGCAAAGGGGAAAGGTGGCACGATGTGTTGACTTATTTCAGTTACTTCAGTTGGCAGAGATTATAGGTTCATAGGTAGGTACTAGGCAATCGGCCCAAGGGCCTACGTAAGCCTAGCCAGCAAAGTTCCATAGCTTACGCCACCCAAGAAAGTTATTTTCCTGTGCCACTGTCCAGCAGAGACACAGAAGTGCTCCCAGGGGTGTATTTCCTATTTCTCATCCACTCATCAAGATTTTTCTTGAAGAGTGCTAATGAAGAACTTTGCTTGACATAGATGGGTAGCTTGTTTAAGAGTATAGGAAGTCTCTGGGACAGGAATCTATCCCTCCAGCGTGTCCTGTTTATTGTGGTGACAAGGTTTAGGTCCCTAGAGCGTGTAGCTCGGAGGGATTGGGATTTCTTTAGGTGTAGCATGTCCAACAGCTCTGGGTTTGACAAAGCTTTATATGTTAGGTAGAGATCACCTCGGAGTAGTCGATATGCTACGGAGTAAAGCTGGAGTTTTTTGAGGGGGTCAGTGTAAGGCATTTGTTTGAGGCCAGTAATCCTCTTTGTGAGGTATTTCTGTGGCCTTTCCAGCTGCTGCAGATGTCTTGTGAGGTAAATTCCAAAAAGGGTGCTATACTCTATAATGGGTCTAATGAGGGACAAGTAGAGGGGAACAATGACCTCTTTTTTCCTGGAGTAGTGA